>NC_136059.1:711593406-712257210 GCF_964261635.1 Lissotriton helveticus | reverse complement strand
GCAGATTTGTCCGAATTATATGATATAGGATGGGAAGATGACCTGCTTGAGCCTTTGGAATTATAAACATTTATTTTTAAAATTTATAATCAATAAAAAGTAAAAAGGTAAACCGTTTAATTTAAAAATAAAGACACCTTCAAAAACAGGTTATGTGTAGTGTCTTCAATAAAATATTAAAATATGCTCATAAAATTAGATCAGATTCACATATAAAATAGCATAGGTAACATAAATATAAATCTCATTTCTTTTCTGCTACTTCTGTATTGTAAATTTGCAAGGACTAAAAAATCTTCTATTTAAAATGTCAAGTAGTGTGTTATGTTTTTGATCACTATTACTGATTTACTGTTTGATAATATTTTTTTATTAACATTTTTATTATATTTTTCCTCAGATTCAACTATGCCTTCAAAAATAAGAGAGATGAAGGCTGCAAAACGTCAAAGACAGCAGGAGAAAAAAAAAATGCAGCAGTCCTCTAACAAAAAGATTTCTCAAGCGATGAAGAAAGCACCGGGTAAGAGCTCTAAATATTTCATAAAAAATATTTCAAATAAAAAAAATATTAGTACAGAAAATGTTTCAATCCATAACAACACAAGTAAATCAAATGGAAAGAAAAGGACAAATGAAAATGTTAGTGCTAGAGCAAGAGATAAATCTGTGCATGATAGTAGAAGGAAACAACAGTTTACGGAGATTCGTAAACGAATGTTCCGTAACAGGATAATTGGCAATTTGTTAAAAAATATTAAGAAAGGTCAACAGAAATTAGTTTTTTATAGGAGAAAAAAAAAAGTTGAGAAAGTTATTGATCAGGCTTTTGAAATTAAACGTAAGTTATTTATTTTGATAATCAATAGAATTAGGAAGCTAAACAAGGCAATTTTTGATTTCAAAAGAAATAGTAGATGGAAGAGAATAGTTAATCGTAGTAATTTTTGTGAAGTTTTTTCTGGAGAATGGATACATAGTTCAAGCTGTGAGGCATTTTTTAATGAAGAGAGTTATTTCCAGGATAATGATTTGGTGCATGCAGTTGACATCAGTGGTCGTGCTTATGAAGTGAAAGATGGTTGTCCAGTTGAAAAAGAAAAACTTGTGACAACAGAGGCAGAAGAGTTGTTAGGTAATGAGGTTTTAGGAAGACGTGCTAAGGGTCCTGTGTACACCTGGAAGTGTAGTAGTATTTGCAGTGTGCGACAGGATTCTATCAATTTGCTTTGTGATTTTGTACGGTCATTTAACAAGAAAAGTTTGAAGCAGAAAATGAGGTTGTTGCAAGAATTAGATCCTTGCAGAGTGAGAGAAGTGACAGGTTTGCATGGTCATTCACTGGCTTGTCTTTCCAGGAGAGTATGCCAGAGTGTTTTTCATCATTTCAGGATGCTAGCAGTGCATCATAACAAAGTGAGGAAGTTAGTTAGACTGTTGTATTATGCTAAGAGTCCAGCAATTATGCTGAAACAATTATGTGCTGCTCTTCTGCATGGTTCTGAAATAGATGTGAGGAATATATGTGAAGAAATTGAGTTTTGTTACTTTGGAAGTAAAGAGGAGAATGTTGAAATTGAGCAAGAAATAGAGGGTCATTTGGAAGATACTGTACAGGTTTCCAGTACAGATAATTTCCAGAGGGAAATTGCGACGTTTGACATGAAATCAAGTGAGAGGCCTAATTTCACTTGTGTGTGTTGTCGACGCACTTATTATAAGAATCAGACTAAGTTAGTGGATTTATATGCAAAAAGTGAAAGGGAAAATAATAGTGAATGGAAGGATTTTGCAACATACTTGATGGTAGAAAATTGTTTTGATTTGGGATTGGATCAACGTGTGTGTACTTATTGTTGTAACAAATTAAAACAAAACCAGATGCCTGCTAGAGCAGTTCATAATAATCTGGAGTTGGTTGAGATTCCTTCTGAATTGAAGGATTTAAATACTTATGAATCTATTTTGATTCAAAGTATCCATCCCTTTCAGGCTATTGTAAGAATGGAGCCAAAGACAGGGAAATTGCCTCCATCAGATTTACAGAGAGGATTAAAGGGAAGAGTTGTTTATTTGCCTCTAGATTTGAAGAAAAACATTAACACAATTGGAGTAGAAAAAGTGGAAGAGGAACCTCTGGTTATCTTAGTTAATGGGGTTCCGACAAAGAATAAGAAAATATGGCAAGATTTAGTAGATGTTAGGAAAGTTAAAAAGGCAACATTGTATTTGAAAAAAAATAATAAATACTATAAGAATGTATATGTTGAAGAAGAGGAAGTAAGTGAGGAAGAGGATAGCGATTTGTGTGCTGGTCAAATTGAGAAAGTAGAACCCTCTACTAGTGAGGAAATATATGAACATTATAGTGTTCATCCTTTGCATTCAAAGGAAGTCATGGGGAATGCTATTGAGTTGTTTCAAATGAAACAAGCCAAAGGGAGTCCCATTAGTGTTTGGGAGCAAAGTTTGGAAGCTCGGTGTTTCCCACAGCTTTTTCCAACAGGTCAGGGAGGAAGATATGATGAGCGACCTCATCAAATTCCTGCTTCTGAATACCGGACTTTGCGATTGTATGCAGGAGATGCTAGGTTTCGACAATGCATTCCATATTTGTTTCATCTCCTGTTTGAAAGCGATCTGTCTGGACTGTCATATGCAGTGAACCACATCTTGAAAAGTGGTATACACATGCAAAACATCTCGGCAAGTGATTTTATGGATAAAGTGAATGTCCAAGATAGTATTTTGGATTCTCACCTGATTAATCTCATGGCGTGTCAGCGTGGTACTAATGAGTACTGGTACCGTCGTCATGGTGATTTAAAATGTATGCTGAGGAACTTAGGTACTCCCACATGGTTCCTCACTCTGAGCTGTGCCGAGTATGGCTGGGAAGACTTACTTGAATTTCTACGAGAGGCAAATGCTAACGTAGAAAACATCGAATTCAAGACACCCGGAGAACTGTGCTCTTTGGATCCAGTCAATGTATGTAGGTACTTCAATCATAGATTTGAAGCTATGATGTCTTTCATCATGAATAAGAAGAATCCACCTCTTGGAGAGGTGTTGGATTTCTTCTGGAGAAAGGAGTACCAAGCAAGAGGTGCTCCTCATATACATATGTTGCTGTGGATCAAGGATGCACCTAAATTTGGAACGGATCCAGATGACTCAGTGATGAGTTTCATCCAACAGTATTCTACGTGTGCTGTTCCAAACGCAAAGGAGAAGAAAAGCCTAAGAGAAAAAGTTCTGCGTTTCCAAAGCCATCGATGTGGAAAGTACTGCCGTCGTAAATTCCGAAACAAGGACAAGTTCTACACTAAATGTCGTTTCGGCTATCCACGACCGGTGATTTCTAAAGGAAGAGTAAACAGTTTGATGTCTTCGCTGCGACACAATGTCATGAAGAAATCACCTAAAAACACTTACAATTTGAAGAGGAACGAAGAGTCCAAGTACATCAACGACTACAACCCGGTGATTTTGTCCATGTGGAATGCTAACATGGATATACAGTTTGTGGCTGATAACTGTATGGCTGTGGCTCGGTATGTGACGTCTTACATCACCAAAAAAGAGAAGACAGAATTGAAGGATATGTGGGAGGACATTTCCCATGAAAAGAGCCTCAGCAAGAAGTTGTACAGTTTCAGTCTGAAGATGTTGTCGCATCGAGAAATCGGAGCGTACGAATGTTCTGACCGGTTGTCTTCAGCAAGTCTCTATGCCAAGTCCAGGAGTATCGTTTGGGCGAGTCTTGGTCTTGCTGCAACGCGTAATCGAGTTCTCAAACCTGTGCGGGAAATTGAGTATTTGGCGGAAAAGGAGCCAAACAGTACCGACATTTTGAAGACAAACATGTTGGATACATATTATCCAAATCGAAGCAGTCACCTAGAGAATGTTTGTCTGTATGAGGTTCTGCAAAATTACATGTTCAAGAGGAACATCAAAGAAGATACTGAGAAAGGAGTGTATGCTGTAATAGGAAGTGAGGGATGTCTGGTGAAGCAAAGAAAATGCCACTTGATAAACCATCGAAAATTGAGTGGCGAATCTCCTGAAAAAAAGGAGTTTTTCTATTTAGCACTTTTGCAACTTTTCAAGCCTTGGCGTGCAGAAGAGGAACTGCTTGGAGATTTCCTCTGTTATGAAGACTCTTTCAATGCCGCCAAGGAGACCATAGAATGTCCTGCTTTTCCCAAATATGTAGAAATGTTGAATGCGGAAATTGAGCAGGAAGCAACAATTGCAGCCGAGATTGCCAGAGACAGTTCTCAGGACAGTCAGAGTTCTGCTTCATTGAGTCAGGATCCACTAGGAGGACCTCTTATTGAAAATGAAGCTGCCACTGCTATGAATGAGGTGGAAAGAGCCATGGCACATGCTCAAGAGGATGTGGTTAACTTAGAAGAGTTGGAAAGGCAACTCAACGTTGAGCAGAGGAAAATATATGACGAAGTTACCATGCAAATTGATCATGGATTAAGTCATGATAAGAAAGAGTGCTCATGTACGTCGTTGAAGCCTGTCCGACTTTACGTGAGTGGAGAAGCGGGAACTGGAAAAAGTTTCCTTATTAAAGCAATTTCATGTTATTTGCAGGAAAGGACAGAGTCATCGCTGTCTTGTGTTGTCACCGCTCCAACTGGACTGGCAGCACATAACATTAAAGGGATTACTTTACATCGTTTACTGATGCTGCCAGTGGAGCATGACAACAAATTAGAATATCACAAGCTATCTGGAGATGCTTGTTTTGAAGTTTCAAGAATCTTGAGGAAAATGAAACTTCTTATCATTGACGAAGTAAGCATGGTTTCCAATGTCATGCTTGCCTTTGTGCATTTGAGGATGCAAGAAGTTCTCAAAACAGAGTATGATGTGTTATTTGGTGGCAAACACATCATTGTTTTCGGAGATCTTCTGCAGCTGACACCAGTGAAAGGGCAACCTGTGTTCAAAATGCTCACGCATGAAGATACCAGGAAGTGCCTAGGCAGCATTGGCAACGTCAATATATGGTTAAACTTCAATTATGCTGAACTGCATGAAAATATGCGTCAGGCAAAGGATGAAGTTTACAAGACTATTCTACAAGATGTTAGAATTGGAAAAGTGACCGAGCATGGAAAAGAAGCTTTACATGCACGATTACTGTCAAATTTATATCCAGAACAAGATGTTGTGCCTGAGAATATTTTTCAGAAAATTACTGATAAGAAATCTGGAATATGTTTGATGCCAACTCTTGCAGAATGTGCCAAATTTAACAACAAAATGTTGCATTTAGAAAAGCAAGAGATTGTGAAAGTGGAAGCTATTGATAGAGTAGAGCATATGGGATCAACAATTATTTTGTCTGAGAATCTGAAATCAAAATTGGATTCATTAGAGAAGACTATATCTAAAACTGCAGGTTTTGAAAAGACTCTGAATGTGTGCTTGAACTGCCGTATAATTTTAAGAAGGAATTTACATGTTGAAAGAGGTCTGGTAAATGGATCAATGGGTAATGTTGTTGATTTTGTGAAATACAGAAATAGAGATGGAATTGAATTTTTAAAAATTAAATTTGATGGCATTGAGGAAGTACAGCTAATTGCTCGTTGTTCTGCTAGATTTTTGCTTGTAAAAGACTTATATGTTCGCCGTAAGCAGTTCCCTGTTTGCTTGGCATATGCGGTGACAATTCATAAATCGCAAGGTTTAAGTGTAGACACTGCATTGGTGAATATTGGCAGTTCTGTGTTCAAGGAGGGTATGGCATATGTGGCATTGTCACGAGTTAGAACTTTATCGGGATTGTACTTGATTGAGTGTGATGTCAGAAACATTTGTGCAGATCTAGATTGTGTTAAGGAATACAATAGGTTAAGAAGAGAGTATGCGCCACATTTGCCTCAGTTTCCTTTGTTTGAGAAACGTCTGGTAGGCCGGAAACGAAGAAATGAGAACAATACTGGGGAGGTTGTAGCAAAAAGACAAAAAGTGAATGAACCTAAAATTACAAGCAGAAACAAAGAGGATTCTGTTGAAGATGTTGTTGGTTTTCAGTTTGAAAACAGTTCTGGTGTCAACTGCTATGCTAATGTAGTAATGAATGTTTTGTTTTCTCTAAAAAATGTAAAAGAAGAGATTGTGGTCAATTCTGATCAAAGATTTTGCAGTTTGTTGAATTCTGTGTTAGAGAAATGTAGCACAGATAGAACAAAAATAGAAAGTGTGTCTGAAATTCGAAACCTGTTAGACAGATGTTCAGGGCAAACACAATTCTCTCAAAATATTCAGCAAGATTGTCAGGAGTTTTTAATGTATATGCTTGATGTATTACATGCTGAAGGTGTAGATGTAGATCAGTTGTTTGGGCTTTCTTATCAATGGCAGCATGACTGCGAGAACTGTATGGTATCAAGTACTACTAGTGTAGACTCAGAAAGATTTATATATTTAACTTTGCCAGACAGTAAATCAGTGTCCTTTAATAAGCTAGTAAAAGCTGCTAATCACAGCATGGAGTGTAGCCAATGTAAATCTGAAATGATGTCCACATTATTTATACGAAAATATGGCCAGTACGTCATTTTAATGTTCCAACGATGTAGGCCTGATGGAACAAAATTGACAACTTTAATAAAAAAATTTGTAGCTTCGCAGTTGTCAATATCAGGAAGGACTTTTGTAACTACAGCAATTATATATCATGACGGCCCTTCAATATCATCAGGACATTACACAGCTTATTTAAAGTCTAGAAATGGCTGGTCATTCTGCAATGATTCTGTTTTAATTTTCAAAAAAAAATTGCCGTATGACCTTAAAAACTCTTACCTGGTGTTTTTAAAACCAAAATTTTAGGAAAATAATCTCGGGATATGATCTGTGGAATTTCAAGAAGTTCTAATGGCTCCTACACAATTTGGCCTTGAGGATAAGTGTAGTTCAGAGACATAACTTCTAATGAAAGGATTGGACATCATGGAGATGTATGTGCACTTTAAATGAGTTCAGAAAAATTGTTTCTTTTCATAAGCTAATTGAAGCAGCCAATCAAAACATGGAGTAGAGGGAATGTAAGTCTGCAATGCTGTCTACTGTTTTACATTGCTTTGTGATTAAAAGTGATGTAGAGAATTAAATAATTGTAGTAGTCATAGAGGTAGTGTAAGTCTGCTTCATATTAAGCAGTATCAGTGTCATAGGAAATGTAGAACATGACTGACCAAGAAGGGGAAGATATTACTATTCCAGGATTGTGAAAATGATCTTCAACATTTTAATTCTGAAAGTTGCGGAAATGCCAAATGATGGGATTGGCTTACAAGAAATCCAAGAGTTATAAATATCTCTGACTAGATTTGGCCTTGTGGAAAATAGTGGTAGAGAGCAAGAAGTCATTTATTGCATGTAACGTGTTTTTAAAAACGATGGAGGTTTTCTTTCAGAAAGTGGCGGGCTGAAAGTAATAACAGCACAAAAGAGTGTAAGCTGTTCATAGGACATCCTTGGACGTCATGGAAAGTAAGTTAACTTTAAGGAGTTCTGAATTTTATTTTCTGATGTTGTATGGGTTTTTTAAACACAATCATTTTGATTGTGTTTTTTTTTCCCCGCTGTTACATGATGAATACCTTCAAGTCACTGTTTTTAGTGAATTTTGATACATTCTGAGAACAGCAAAAATAAACCATTTAACATGTATAATTAATTCTGTACTGTTTGCATTTATGATGTATATGTAGAACTGTGTAGGAGGCATGGAGAAGGTGAGTTTTCTGTAAGTGTTAAATTTATTGTATGCAGTGCTGCACTTCTACGTAATCTTTCATATGCTGGACTACATCTGCACAATGAGATACCTAAGCAAAGGAAACACAAGTGATGTGATTGTGAAATGAGCAAAATAAATTGCACATATTTCAATTACATCACTTGAGTTTCCTATCATTACGAATCACATTGTGAAGATCAAGTTTGGGTCTGTCCAGGGAAACATAGGAGGTTTCTACTTTGTTGAAGAGTGCAGTGGACATGACTCACTTCATTAGTAGACTTTCACAGATATTATCTCCTCTGTACACTTCAACAAGTGTAAATCTCATCTTGAACTCTGAGTAGGCCTCACCTCAAACAAATCTCTGGATAGGAGACATGTTATTGGCATACTGAAGCGACACTTTTCTGAAACAAGAGCAATGCAAAAGATGCACCATGTTTTAAGATAGTCCTCACTTCATCTGCATCAAGATACTGTTAGTTTAAAATGTATATCTTTAGCATTGTGTAGAGGACCTGGAGAAGCAGAAGCTTCTGTCAGTGTCAAAGTTGTTGAAAAACTATTTGTCCTTCAATATTTTCCCTTGTCTTTTGTAATTTTTAAATACATATTTTAATTTTTTTTTAAATGTTGGTTCTCTCTTTCACAGGTTGAAAGTATAGAAATAAAATGTGATTAATTTAACAGCAATTACAAGGTAAATAGTTGTACTCTTTTCGTTACATTTCTATCACATTCACCTACTATTAGATCCACTGCTTCACTTCTTTAATCCTCAGTTTCCTGCCTTTGCTACTTTCCTCATTCCTTTCTCTATTACCTATTTACTCAACTCCTTCCACTCTTTTTCTCAGTCCCTCTGTTCTCATAGTTCCTCAGTCTTGTTCACTCACTCCATCTCTATTACTCTTAGTGTCTGTGAATTACTTTCCCAACTTTTTTTTTTTGGGGACCGCTTCCTGGGAAGTTGCCCGGTTCGCAAACCAGCAGCGTTATGGCAGTCCACCATTTTGTGTTTCGTTCGAATCAAGATACAAGATGGAGGGCAAATAATGTTCAGAATAGGTAGAAGGGGGCACGGTAGATGTATCTTGACCCCCTTGGTTTTCTGAGGGTGGCTCAGGAGGACCATAGTTCTTCACTCTTGTTCACTCTCTCTGTTTCTATTAATGTCACTGTTTATGACTGATCAAAAAAATGTTTTTTAAAAAAGAACAGTAACTATAAGGGAAGGAAATAGACAGTTATGTTAAAAGAAAGACAGCTAAAGGGAGTAAACTAACGATACTGTTACCTACAATCCACTGCTGTTGATGTTACTGACCATGTCATGAATGATGTAATATGTGAAATCATCAACAGTGGATTGTAGGTAACAGTATCCTTATTTTACTCCCTAGAGCTGTCTTTCTTTTAACATAACTGTGTATTTCCTTCCCTTATAGTTACTGTTCTTTTTTAAAAAATATTTTTTTGGTTAGCTTCCGGTACGCGTACCGGGTAGCGCTCCGGGAGCGAACTAAGAGAAATACAGGTTGGCAGAGTTCCAAATTTTCTACCAATTTTTTTATAATGGGGAGTTAGTTCTGAAAAGAACTTTTTTTTTTATGTTTTTGTTGTTTTATATTTTTTTTAGTATTTTTTGAACATTTTTTTACTTTTTTTGTATTTTCTGAACGTTTTTAAAATTTTTTTGGTTTTTTTGGGGGGGGGGGAAACAAAAACGATCCATTATAAAGGGCTCAACAGGAGCAAAAAAAAAAAATGAATTTATTTTTTGGTGCGTTTTGTGCAAACATTAATATGATTTTGAATTGCTCGCAAAATCAAAGTGATGCTACTTTCTCTGTAGCAGATGAAAGCGCCACATTCCACGCACACTTGTTTTACGTGACCAAACAACATTTGGATGTTTGCAATCACCTCCCTCGCCTCTGGTCCCGACACCTCTGGAACCACCGATCTTCTTGCCATTTGGAGGGGATGTTGTTGTTGGTCACGTAGCTGGGCAGCACTATAGTTATTTGGGTGCCACCAACTCATATGCCGATGCATAGTATGATTCCCATAACTATATTTTTTATCGGTGCCCCTTGACAATCTGTCACCGCATATGCGGCAAAACACGTAACGAGCATTCACTTTCTTTTGCCCCTCAGGAATTCTGTAGAATTGCCAGATATAATTCTCCTTTCTGTTGTACCTCCTGGGCTCCTCTGGCAAAAACTCATGCTCTTCCTCCTCTTCCTCCTCTTCCTGTTCTTCCTCTTCTTGCAGAATTACTTCTGCAGGTGGTCCTCTCTTTCTTGGATTTGGTGGAGGTGGTGGGCTAGCACCAGCTGAAGCTACTAATGAAGCCATCACAAAGTCTCAATAAAGGGTCTTTCTCTCACCAAGATGAAAGTCAGAGTGATGAAAGAAGGAGGGTTTTTCATCATTTGGGAAAAACAAAAGTTCTAAACCAATGAAAAGTGTCCATTTTAGATCACATGACCTTGTATTACATCATTAGGAAACCAAAAGTGAAATGAACCAATGAAAAGTGTTATTACCGAGTCACATGACCTGCTATGTTTACATTACGCGGTCGGCGCCGCGCCGCGGATCGCTTCCGGTTCGCGTACCGCTGCGCTTCCGGGTACGCGAACGTAGCACGTAATATGACGTATTACGCGAGAACGCGAAACGTCATGCTGACGCGAAGCGTCGCGATGTTGTTTTGTAACGCGAGAGGTGCGCAAAAGGAACGTTTACCAGTTCGCGTACCGGGTCGCGCCTCCGGATTGAGCTAACGGGAAGCTAACCGGTACGCGTACTGGGAGCGAAACAAAAAAAAATAAAAAAAAAATTGTATAAAAAACATGTAAAAAATATTTTTCTTTTTAAAGAATAATACATTGTAAAGGTTTTGATATTAGCTATTAAAAAACCAATGAAATTCACTGAAAAAACCATAGGTTATAGACCATATATAGTTAGGAATTAGCATTTACAAAACCTTAAAAATTCACTGAAAAAACCATAGGTTATAGACCATATATAGTTAGGGATTAGCATTTAAAAAACCTTATTTTACTCACACAAAACCATTGAAATTCCATATATAGTTAGTTGCACTAACTATATATCGCGCACCCGCAATCCACTGCTGATGATGTCACATATTACATCATTCATGACATGGTCAGTGACATCACTGATGACATCACTGATGACATCTCAAATGACATCACTGATGACATCACTGATGATATCTCATTTGACATCAATGGTCACATCAATGATGATATCATTAATGTGACAATACAATGCATCTCCTCACACTTTAATATAACCTCTGTTACACCCAGTGTTAAATACAGAGTATAATTTTTGAAACCATTGACACACCAATACTAGTTACTACATACGCACTCACTGATTCCTACGTCTACACACACATTCACTCATTCACCCATACAATCATTCATACATACAATCACTCATCTTTACAACACTATCATATGCACTCATACACCTATACAGACACTCACACTCTGCCACTCATCCATGGAGTTACTCACACACCTAGTCAGTCCTGTAAAGAATCAATCACACTTCCATTTTCTAATCTATACAGTTAAACATAGAGTACCTTACATTTTCAAACATATACTAACACATACTTACTCTCTTATACAATCATTGATACAAGTACACATTGATCTGCACAGAGTCACACATCTCCCAGCCAGCCACACATACACTCAGTCTCCCATACAAATACTTGGACAATCAATTAATAACCCATATAGTTACTCATATAGCTACTGATCAACACATGCAGCAGTTTACAGAACAACAGACATAATAATGCACAAATTAAGACAGTTTAGTCACTAACCCATGCACTCAGTGAGACACATTTAATCACTCACTCATACACATTTAATCACTCACTCATATGTGTGTGTGTGTATATATATATATATATATATACACACACACACATATATATATATATATATATACACACACACATATATATATATATACACACACACACATATATATATATATATATATATATATATATACACACACATATGTCCATGTCATGAATGATGTAATATGTGACATCATCAGCAGTGGATTGCGGGTGCGCGATATATAGTTAGTGCAACTAACTATATATGGAATTTCAATGGTTTTGTGTGAGTAAAATAAGGTTTTTTAAATGCTAATCCCTAACTATATATGGTCTATAACCTATGGTTTTTTCAGTGAATATATATATATATATGTTCTCTTGTCTCTCCCATTCTGGACAGAATTGAGCCACACTCGCTACACGTATGCTATAGGCATTTTATTCGAGTAAAATGGAGCAGTCCTGAGGCGTTTCGTTTAACACCTTAAACTTCTTCAGAGGTCAGCCCCAGCAGGTAAGAACTGTTTGTGAGCCACAGGTGGTGTCCTTTTCAAACATTACCAGCCCTCTGGTGGACACCCAAGGTTTAGTTTGGCATGGCATAATGGTTCTCGTAGTCCACGATTACCATTCTTTACAATCCTGCCAGATGATTATGCCACATTACTTGTTGTCTCGCTGGAAAACAGTTCCAATCGTGTAGCTCCACCTGCAATCTATTTTTCTAGAGATTGCTGAGCAACCATACCTAACTCCAGTGTATGGTGGCAGCCGCTATCCCCTTGATTCGTTTTACCGAGTTTGTCAAAGTTGGTCTGTTGTCGGGGAAGTCTGGCGCTCTGACTGGCGGTGCATGGCTCTGAGATGGAACCCCGTCGCTCTAAATGTTTTCTTGTCTCTCCCATTCTGGACAGAATTGAGCCGCACTCGCTACACGTATGCTATAGGAATATATATATATCTTTTATTATCTAATTTATTTGTTCATATTTTTAGTAAATATATTTTTTTGTTTTAAATTTAATTAATTTGTTAATTAATGTAATGTTTTGCATTTGGTTTGTTAACATTTTTTATGATATATATATATATTGGCCCCGAAACGCGTCAGACTCACGTTTTAATGCAGTGGAAGGCTGCACAACTGCTCGGGAGCAAAGTATCAGCCATCCGGCTGGAGTGTGTGGTGGCGAGCCTTTTCTGAAACGCTGGAGCGCATTGGTGTAACATATATATACATATATATATATATATATATATATATATATATATATATATATATATATATATATATCAAGCTCCAATTTCACAGGATATTAAATCCAAAAGAATGCAGCACACGCAGGGGTAGTTCCAACCAGGATTTTAATGTCGGAACACTCACAGCAACAAGACGCGTTTCGCCATCGGGCTTTGTCAAATTGTGCACAATTTGACAAAGCCCGATGGCGAAACGCGTCTTGTTGGTGTGAGTGTTCCGACATTAAAATCCTGGTTGGAACTACCCCTGCGTGTGCTGCATTCTTTTGGATTTAATATCCTGTGAAATTGGAGCTTGATTACCTTTGCGGGCACACCCCCGCCTTGTGTGCACCCGCTCGAGAGTGCAGTTGGCTGGTGTTTTGGAGCTGATATATATATATATATATATATATATATATATGTACAGGAAAGTCCCTCCTCAAAAAAGAAAAGACGCAGCAGCCCAGAGGGGAAATGTAAGGAGGGTCTTTAATCAAACAAATGGCAGTCTGGTGGCGGCGGATGCATTTCGGCACAGTGGCCTTCCTCAGCGCCCAACACCAAATGAAATGTCTCGAAAAGCCTGCCTGCCGCTTATTGATGTAGGCGCCACTCCGCTCCTCCCCCATGAGATTCCTCTAACCTGTTGTAGCGCGTTGTGTATCTGCGCACCACGACTCCCAGAATGCAACATGTTCTCACAATCCGGGTTGGTGTGATGGGGAAGGGTAACTGATGTTCCAAGTGGTGTAATGAGTCGGTGGCGATGAGGTAAGCGGCAGGGTTTGAAGGGCTGATTCGGGTTGGTTCTTGAAAAAAGTCACTCCTTGTGCCCCCTTTGACTGTCAGTCCCTCCAGCAGAGCGAAGTATAGAGCAGGGGCGTGATGCCCAAAGAGAGGTAGGTAACCTCAACCACTCCGAATCACCCTGCAAGGGGGACGGGTACCGGACCAATCCATTACTGGAAACGAGAACAAAAAGTCATGAGGCTTTCTTTTGGCCAGTGAAGTCCGGACCCAGGTGATGACAGGGGCTCGCTGCAAAGCGCCTCTGGCTGTGCGCTTAAATATGTACAGGAAAGTCCCTCCTCAATAAAGAAAAGACGCAGCAGCCCAGAGGGGAAATGTAAGGAGGGTCTTTAATCAAACAAATGGCAGTCTGGTGGCGGCGGATGCATTTCGGCACAGTGGCCTTCCTCAGCGCCCAACACCAAATGAAATGTCTCGAAAAGCCTGCCTGCCGCTTATTGATGTAGGCGCCACTCCGCTCCTCCCCCATGAAATTCCTCTCACCTGTTGTAGCGCGTTGTGTATCTGCGCACCACGACTCCCAGAATGCAACATGTTCTCACAATCCGGGTTGGTGTGATGGGGAAGGGTAACTGATGTTCCAAGTGGTGTAATGAGTCGGTGGCGATGAGGTAAGCGGCAGGGTTTGAAGGGCTGATTCGGGTTGGTTCTTGAAAAAAGTCACTCCTTGTGCCCCCTTTGACTGTCAGTCCCTCCAGCAGAGCGAAGTATAGAGCAGGGGCGTGATGCCCAAAGAGAGGTAGGTAACCTCAACCACTCCGAATCACCCTGCAAGGGGGACGGGTACCGGACCAATCCATTACTGGAAACGAGAACAAAAAGTCATGAGGCTTTCTTTTGGCCAGTGAAGTCCGGACCCAGGTGATGACAGGGGCTCGCTGCAAAGCGCCTCTGGCTGTGCGCTTAAATATGTACAGGAAAGTCCCTCCTCAAAAAAGAAAAGACGCAGCAGCCCAGAGGGGAAATGTAAGGAGGGTCTTTAATCAAACAAATGGCAGTCTGGTGGCGGCGGATGCATTTCGGCACAGTGGCCTTCCTCAGCGCCCAACACCAAATGAAATGTCTCGAAAAGCCTGCCTGCCGCTTATTGATGTAGGCGCCACTCCGCTCCTCCCCCATGAGATTCCTCTCACCTGTTGTAGCGCGTTGTGTATCTGCGCACCACGACTCCCAGAATGCAACATGTTCTCACAATCCGGGTTGGTGTGATGGGGAAGGGTAACTGATGTTCCAAGTGGTGTAATGAGTCGGTGGCGATGAGGTAAGCGGCAGGGTTTGAAGGGCTGATTCGGGTTGGTTCTTGAAAAAAGTCACTCCTTGTGCCCCCTTTGACTGTCAGTCCCTCCAGCAGAGCGAAGTATAGAGCAGGGGCGTGATGCCCAAAGAGAGGTAGGTAACCTCAACCACTCCGAATCACCCTGCAAGGGGGACGGGTACCGGACCAATCCATTACTGGAAACGAGAACAAAAAGTCATGAGGCTTTCTTTTGGCCAGTGAAGTCCGGACCCAGGTGATGACAGGGGCTCGCTGCAAAGCGCCTCTGGCTGTGCGCTTAAATATGTACAGGAAAGTCCCTCCTCAAAAAAGAAAAGACGCAGCAGCCCAGAGGGGAAATGTAAGGAGGGTCTTTAATCAAACAAATGGCAGTCTGGTGGCGGCGGATGCATTTCGGCACAGTGGCCTTCCTCAGCGCCCAACACCAAATGAAATGTCTCGAAAAGCCTGCCTGCCGCTTATTGATGTAGGCGCCACTCCGCTCCTCCCCCATGAGATTCCTCTCACCTGTTGTAGCGCGTTGTGTATCTGCGCACCACGACTCCCAGAATGCAACATGTTCTCACAATCCGGGTTGGTGTGATGGGGAAGGGTAACTGATGTTCCAAGTGGTGTAATGAGTCGGTGGCGATGAGGTAAGCGGCAGGGTTTGAAGGGCTGATTCGGGTTGGTTCTTGAAAAAAGTCACTCCTTGTGCCCCCTTTGACTGTCAGTCCCTCCAGCAGAGCGAAGTATAGAGCAGGGGCGTGATGCCCAAAGGGAGGTAGGTAACCTCAACCACTCCGAATCACCCTGCAAGGGGGACGGGTACCGGACCAATCCATTACTGGAAACGAGAACAAAAAGTCATGAGGCTTTCTTTTGGCCAGTGAAGTCCGGACCCAGGTGATGACAGGGGCTCGCTGCAAAGCGCCTCTGGCTGTGCGCTTAAATATGTACAGGAAAGTCCCTCCTCAAAAAAGAAAAGACGCAGCAGCCCAGAGGGGAAATGTAAGGAGGGTCTTTAATCAAACAAATGGCAGTCTGGTGGCGGCGGATGCATTTCGGCACAGTGGCCTTCCTCAGCGCCCAACACCAAATGAAATGTCTCGAAAAGCCTGCCTGCCGCTTATTGATGTAGGCGCCACTCCGCTCCTCCCCCATGAGATTCCTCTCACCTGTTGTAGCGCGTTGTGTATCTGCGCACCACGACTCCCAGAATGCAACATGTTCTCACAATCCGGGTTGGTGTGATGGGAAAGGGTAACTGATGTTCCAAGTGGTGTAATGAGTCGGTGGCGATGAGGTAAGCGGCAGGGTTTGAAGGGCTGTTTCGGGTTGGTTCTTGAAAAAAGTCACTCCTTGTGCCCCCTTTGACTGTCAGTCCCTCCAGCAGAGCGAAGTATAGAGCAGGGGCGTGATGCCCAAAGAGAGGTAGGTAACCTCAACCACTCCGAGTCACCCTGCAAGGGGGACGGGTACCGGACCAATCCATTACTGGAAACGAGAACAAAAAGTCATGAGGCTTTCTTTTGGCCAGTGAAGTCCGGACCCAGGTGATGACAGAGGCTCGCTGCAAAGCGCCTCTGGCTGTGCGCTTAAATATGTACAGGAAAGTCCCTCCTCAAAAAAGAAAAGACGCAGCAGCCCAGAGGGGAAATGTAAGGAGGGTCTTTAATCAAACAAATGGCAGTCTGGTGGCGGCGGATGCATTTCGGCACAGTGGCCTTCCTCAGCGCCCAACACCAAATGAAATGTCTCGAAAAGCCTGCCTGCCGCTTATTGATGTAGGCGCCACTCCGCTCCTCCCCCATGAGATTCCTCTCACCTGTTGTAGCGCGTTGTGTATCTGCGCACCACGACTCCCAGAATGCAACATGTTCTCACAATCCGGGTTGGTGTGATGGGGAAGGGTAACTGATGTTCCAAGTGGTGTAATGAGTCGGTGGCGATGAGGTAAGCGGCAGGGTTTGAAGGGCTGATTCGGGTTGGTTCTTGAAAAAAGTCACTCCTTGTGCCCCCTTTGACTGTCAGTCCCTCCAGCAGAGCGAAGTATAGAGCAGGGGCGTGATGCCCAAAGAGAGGTAGGTAACCTCAACCACTCCGAATCACCCTGCAAGGGGGACGGGTACCGGACCAATCCATTACTGGAAACGAGAACAAAAAGTCATGAGGCTTTCTTTTGGCCAGTGAAGTCCGGACCCAGGTGATGACAGGGGCTCGCTGCAAAGCGCCTCTGGCTGTGCGCTTAAATATGTACAGGAAAGTCCCTCCTCAAAAAAGAAAAGACGCAGCAGCCCAGAGGGGAAATGTAAGGAGGGTCTTTAATCAAACAAATGGCAGTCTGGTGGCGGCGGATGCATTTCGGCACAGTGGCCTTCCTCAGCGCCCAACACCAAATGAAATGTCTCGAAAAGCCTGCCTGCCGCTTATTGATGTAGGCGCCACTCCGCTCCTCCCCCATGAGATTCCTCTCACCTGTTGTAGCGCGTTGTGTATCTGCGCACCACGACTCCCAGAATGCAACATGTTCTCACAATCCGGGTTGGTGTGATGGGAAAGGGTAACTGATGTTCCAAGTGGTGTAATGAGTCGGTGGCGATGAGGTAAGCGGCAGGGTTTGAAGGGCTGTTTCGGGTTGGTTCTTGAAAAAAGTCACTCCTTGTGCCCCCTTTGACTGTCAGTCCCTCCAGCAGAGCGAAGTATAGAGCAGGGGCGTGATGCCCAAAGAGAGGTAGGTAACCTCAACCACTCCGAATCACCCTGCAAGGGGGACGGGTACCGGACCAATCCATTACTGGAAACGAGAACAAAAAGTCATGAGGCTTTCTTTTGGCCAGTGAAGTCCGGACCCAGGTGATGACAGAGGCTCGCTGCAAAGCGCCTCTGGCTGTGCGCTTAAATATGTACAGGAAAGTCCCTCCTCAAAAAAGAAAAGACGCAGCAGCCCAGAGGGGAAATGTAAGGAGGGTCTTTAATCAAACAAATGGCAGTCTGGTGGCGGCGGATGCATTTCGGCACAGTGGCCTTCCTCAGCGCCCAACACCAAATGAAATGTCTCGAAAAGCCTGCCTGCCGCTTATTGATGTAGGCGCCACTCCGCTCCTCCCCCATGAGATTCCTCTCACCTGTTGTAGCGCGTTGTGTATCTGCGCACCACGACTCCCAGAATGCAACATGTTCTCACAATCCGGGTTGGTGTGATGGGGAAGGGTAACTGATGTTCCAAGTGGTGTAATGAGTCGGTGGCGATGAGGTAAGCGGCAGGGTTTGAAGGGCTGATTCGGGTTGGTTCTTGAAAAAAGTCACTCCTTGTGCCCCCTTTGACTGTCAGTCCCTCCAGCAGAGCGAAGTATAGAGCAGGGGCGTGATGCCCAAAGAGAGGTAGGTAACCTCAACCACTCCGAATCACCCTGCAAGGGGGACGGGTACCGGACCAATCCATTACTGGAAACGAGAACAAAAAGTCATGAGGCTTTCTTTTGGCCAGTGAAGTCCGGACCCAGGTGATGACAGAGGCTCGCTGCAAAGCGCCTCTGGCTGTGCGCTTAAATATGTACAGGAAAGTCCCTCCTCAAAAAAGAAAAGACGCAGCAGCCCAGAGGGGAAATGTAAGGAGGGTCTTTAATCAAACAAATGGCAGTCTGGTGGCGGCGGATGCATTTCGGCACAGTGGCCTTCCTCAGCGCCCAACACCAAATGAAATGTCTCGAAAAGCCTGCCTGCCGCTTATTGATGTAGGTGCCACTCCGCTCCTCCCCCATGAGATTCCTCTCACCTGTTGTAGCGCGTTGTGTATCTGCGCACCACGACTCCCAGAATGCAACATGTTCTCACAATCCGGGTTGGTGTGATGGGGAAGGGTAACTGATGTTCCAAGTGGTGTAATGAGTCGGTGGCGATGAGGTAAGCGGCAGGGTTTGAAGGGCTGATTCGGGTTGGTTCTTGAAAAAAGTCACTCCTTGTGCCCCCTTTGACTGTCAGTCCCTCCAGCAGAGCGAAGTATAGAGCAGGGGCGTGATGCCCAAAGAGAGGTAGGTAACCTCAACCACTCCGAATCACCCTGCAAGGGGGACGGGTACCGGACCAATCCATTACTGGAAACGAGAACAAAAAGTCATGAGGCTTTCTTTTGGCCAGTGAAGTCCGGACCCAGGTGATGACAGGGGCTCGCTGCAAAGCGCCTCTGGCTGTGCGCTTAAATATGTACAGGAAAGTCCCTCCTCAAAAAAGAAAAGACGCAGCAGCCCAGAGGGGAAATGTAAGGAGGGTCTTTAATCATACAAATGGCAGTCTGGTGGCGGCGGATGCATTTCGGCACAGTGGTCTTCCTCAGCGCCCAACACCAAATGAAATGTCTCGAAAAGCCTGCCTGCCGCTTATTGATGTAGGCGCCACTCCGCTCCTCCCCCATGAGATTCCTCTCACCTGTTGTAGCGCGTTGTGTATCTGCGCACCACGACTATATATATATAGATACATGTGTGCTTTTTATAGTAGTAAATTAAAAAATCTCAAAATTGAATAAAATGTAAAATGTGTTTTTTTAATAATAGTATTATATTACATATATATATAAGCATACACAGATTTTTATGTGTATGTTTATATATGAATATTTTTATATATAGTAATAAATGTTACTTAAATAATCTTTAATTTACATTATATTGATGTTCTATACTAAAATATTCAAGATGTACTATTTTAAAGTATATATATTAAAAAACGATATTTGTACATGTTTTTAAAAGATTTAGTATGAAATTATATATTTTTTCAATATTTTTGTACTTTTCATAAGTAAAAGGAAAATATTTTTTTGTAATCCATGTTTTTGAGACAATGTTTCTGTTTGGTATATTTGTTTTGATCGATATTATGTCAGTGACCTTTTCCACTGTGTTACAGTCACAAGTTCTTCATAACCAAAGAAAGGTGTGGTCCACAGAGCAGTCAGAGGACTGCTGTGCAACCAAGCCTGGTGTCTATCTGACAGTAAGTCTCCCAGAGGTGAGGGATTGTCACCTGAACCTGGAGGAGTTGTGTACCTGCTCTGATGTACATAGGAGCCTATCGGCCTGCTGAGGGAGGGAACGAGTCTGGTTAGACTGTAGGAGAGTCTGCCCAGGAAAGAGACGGTCCAGCACATGTCTGGTGTCTGTGAGACATATAGGAATAAGTTGACAACCTGAGAGTGATATGGGAGGATCCTGGTGTCTGTGAGGCCCTCCCACAAGAATCTCGCTCTAGTTCCTGGAGAGAACTGTAATGCTGCCTTTACATGAATGCCGAGACACAGTCAGGGCTGTCATTTTGTGACTGCAGGATGTCTGAGCAAGGGTGCAACATAAAAATTGCTGAAAACCCAAGCGGGTGTGAAACAGTCAGCCTGAACATGGGCTGGAAACCAATTGTAGAGCCTTCTTTACTCCTTCAAGGGTTGTATCTACCTATGGTCTGGATGGGACTGCACCTCTTGAGGACTGCCAATCGCTGACCAACGAACTGCACTTGTAGCTGAGATCTTGACCATCCAGGCTGCCATGGTCATGCCATCAACCTCCCACAATGAACTTGACATAGCAACTACGAGAAGAAGGCAGGGTGGAGGCACTGCTGACCATAGCCCACACCCAGCCTGACAGATGGCAATGGAGTGCTGGAGATTCTTTTTGGCATGCCACAGCACACAGGATAACCCCTTGAATGGCAATACAGGAGCCAAAAGGATTAATGAGTCTTTTCTACCCATGCAGTGGTAAGATGCACAGACTGAGCTAATCCTCTGGACTGTGAGTGATTGAGACTGCATCTGATCTGAATTCATGCTACTCCTGATTGTCCTTGGAGCATGGGGGACCTAGTACCTGTGGAGAGGCCTGGGAGGGAACGGTGAGGGAGCAGAGTTGGTGCAGCACCTAAGGGCACTAGTGCCCAGATTGACTAATTAAGTAGATGCCTTTTGGAGTTTTTAGTATTGGGTACAACTCCGAGATTAAAGTATCTTCTCCTACAAAGACTATCACTGATCTGGACATTCAATGGATTTGACCTTTTGATTGATTGTTGAACTCTGAGCTAGTTACCCAGTCTGTAGAGGCATAGTAGGAGCGGCGCAAGAACATCAATGGCAAATAACAACACCCCCCACATTCCACTGTCTGATCGTGGCCCCTCAAACATGGTCTGACACACAATAGTGAATCTCAATATTCAGGTGGCCCACTCTTGCAAGTCTCTTTAAAACATAATAGCTGGCCCTTGCAGTTGCCCCCCAGCCAACACTTTGATGAAAGTGATGCTACTTACACAATGGGAGTACTTCTGTCAAACTTCTAATGGGGTTGACTCCCATGCTATGGACGAAGGTCAGCAGTTTCTTTTTAGTTTTACAGAAAACAAACTCTCACAATATGGGTTTATAATGAAACTCCATTACCTGTGGCCATAATCACAGGGAGTTTTTTCTTTGCACGTTATGACCATGGATTGTTTTTCTGCCTAGGACAAGCATTCATCACCTGGCAGTTCCTGGCTAGAAATAGATGCACTGGAATGCTTTCCAGCACATTTAATCAGCAGCCCTGTGGCATATGAAGCAGCATGTTATAGGCTTCATGTAGCGAAGCAAGCCTGTGTTTACTATCAGAAATCTAGCAGTCCCTCAACTCTAAGCCAGTCTGGCGGACAGCTGGTTTGGTGATGCAAGACTCTAGCTTGTTAACATCAGTGCTCTTGCTCCCCCAAACCCTAGATGAACCCCTTCCACTTTATGGATCCCACTCTTCATAGCAATCATTTTCCCAACCGTCAGAAACTGTGAACTGTGGGTGTACTATTGTTTGTGCCTGTGTCTGCGGTCCACAAATTAACCTCCCACCTTAAGACAATTTCTATCATTTATATGTTCATTATGGTTACCTTCTCTCTCCGTCACTACCCGCACTTCATCCTAATATCTGAGTCCAAATTCTCACTTTATATAATCCCTCATTCAATAATTCGTTTCCTCTAAGCACTCTGTAATTTTCCTATTCTATTTGACAACCCCCTTTCTAGAGCATTCAACCAACTTAGCGACTCTATAGACAGCTACAAAATATAGTATGCTATGTGCAGGAGAAACAACCACATTTCATCAAACAGCTTATAAAGACCCTCATTGCGAGTGGCCTGGTAACTGGTGTGCTACCGGACATACTGCAATTAACTAGACCGCTAGAACCAGGAATGAACGCATCAAAGAGATGAGGCCTAGTGACAGTCAATAACACGTGTCAAAGATGTGGCTTTTCTTATTAAATAAACAAATATACCGAGAGTGATTGCGAAAAATGGGAATGGGGATTTCTTTCCCACCTTTACTTATAGAAAAAGATGCGGATTTCACATTAATATTAAAGTATAAAAGAGTGAAACTTACACAGGGGGCCATCTCCAACCAGGAACAGTAATCGGCCTTCATTACGAGGATGCAAGGTCATGGTAGGAGGATGGCAGGTGGCACCACCAAGCTGATGGGCATTTTGCCCTAGAGGCAATGTAGGATTGTTTGGCACGAATGATGTATTCTGCAGCAGTAAACCTGGAAATGATGTTTGCAGCTCCACACACATGTCCCGTGCTGAGGTGCACGTTATCTCAAGGGTTACTTAACCTGGGTTATGAATGTAACCTGTCAAAAGAGGTATCCCTGAGATTTATAGGGGGTTTCCTGTTGCGTAAGTCAGAGACGTTTTAAGGCATGGGCCAACGGGGCTCTGGCCCAGGGCCCCCACCTTTCTAGGGGCCCCATCATTAAGGATCCCGTACATTCCGAAGCAGTGGCGTAACACAAAAATGATGGAGCTACCAGCACAATATGAAAAGGGGGCTCCCAGGTCTCCAATGTCTCATAAATATTCAGAGGTTTTGCACTGAATGGGGCCCCCCTAAAGGACTGGGATCCCCTTTGAGTTTTTTGAGCCAACTAAGTTGTTGATGATCAGACAATAACTGCTAAGGGCTTAAATGATCTGAAAATGGATAGTAAATTTAGTATTGTTCTGAGCAGGGGGCCCTAAAATATTGTTTGGCCTAGGCCCCCAAAATCCTTAAGATGTCTCTGTGCATATGGATTTGAGATTTGTTCTTTTTTAAGTATTGCATGATCAGGCGGTGTTTTCTCTTCACTTGCAAGCTGCCAAGATTGGCAAGCAGCCAAGATTGTAAGATTCCCTTCTTCCTTGCCTAAGTTCCATAGGATTTGGGATAGATGTATGTGAAATATTCACCTTTGGTTGTTCAGCATGAATGCTTACCTACTTTAAATCTATTCCACGAGAATGGGGTGCAGTTGGTGCAGCATCTAGACTGCATCCTAGTGCCAGAAGCTGAGATCACATCACACCAGTCCTGTTCACCCTAAAATAGCTCCCTGTGAGAGCAAGATGAATGCTTGTACACTGTATTGTTATTCACTCCTTTTACTTGATTGTTGACTACCTCAGTGATGTAGTGTATGTTTTTCTTTCGGTCTTCGCATAACCTGTAACGCCCTGATACCTTCAATTCTAGCCAGCGCTATATAAAACTCAAAATAATAATAATAATCATTCTCTTGAAGAAACCACATGTATGTGGAGTACAAAAATGGTATTTTCTTAAAATCTTAAAATTGGGTCACCACCTGCTGATGTCACTACAATATGCAGACGACATAGTGCTGCTGAACTTAACTCCAATTGGTTTGCAAAGTCAACCGAATTTTCTGGCCCTTTATTGCACAAAAAAGCGCATTACAGTCAACCTGGAAAAAAACAAAATAGTAATTTTTTGAGGCAGCCAGAACAAGAGGGAGGAAATTGCACCTGGGAGGCAACCTGGTGGAAAGAACTTCGAGTTACAAATGTTTAGGGGTATGACATCAAGACCACCATTCCCCCAGACTTCACCTAAACACACAAAACCCTCGCTTGTCTTTACTCATTACCCACAGCGGCCAGTGCAGGTAAGAGCGGTGGAGCCGGGTGGGGGGGATTTTGACAGACAAAGATGAGGGAAAACAAATTATTATTAAATTTTTCCCTCGTGGTCGTCTGTCGAATCCCGCCCCAACCGGACCCACTGCTCTTACCTGCACAGGCCGTTGCAGCTCATTACAGTTTTTCAAAAAACATTTAATGATCCCTGCACCAATTTGGAAACCAGCTCCGATGGGAATCAAAGCTAAGCTGATCTCAATGTTAGCTTATGGTTCAGAATCCTTCCCAGAAAATCTTAGCCTAGTTCTGTACAAATCTCAATTCAAGGCTTTTTGACTCATGTTTCTTCTCCGTCAACACACCTCAAGTTCACAGATCCACCTCGAGTTCAGACTAGGGGCCAGATGTAGGTGAGGGACATTTACCAACTCATAAATACCGAATTTTACCGATTCGGTATTTATGAATCGGTAAATATGAAGGTGGGAGATGTAGGTATTTTTTAAAATAGAACATTCGGTATTCACAGCCCATAGGAATCAATAGGAAATACCGATTCGGTATTTACCGAATGGGTAAATAACGAATGTTGCAAGGGTGCAGGGGGTGTCACTTTGACACCCTCTAGCACCCGAAGTAAAGGCATGTGTGACATGTGGCACACATACATGCCCTTTGGGCATGTCTGTGTGTCACATTGCACAGTGTGCATGCACAGATGTGCATGCACACCTGGATTCGGTATTTTACCACACAATAGGATTGTGTGGTAAAATACCGACTCTTAAGGGCCTGTGACACTCTCAGGAGTGTCACCTACATTTGGATTTACCGAATCAGTAAAATTACCGATTCGGTATTTTACAGAATCTGTAAATTTACCGAATCAGTAAATTTACCGATTCTGTAAAATAATGGCCCCTACATGCCAATTCCTAAATACCGGTCAGTAACGGCCGAAATCGTCCGTTACCGACCGGTATTTGGGCTCCTACATCTGGCCCTAGAAGATCAATCGCTAGCACAGAAAGGAGACATTTTAAGTACATAAATTGCTAACAGAGGCCAGGTTGGATGCATTAAAATCTCTTATTTGGCAAAAGATTTAAGAAGGCAGCAAAATGAATCAGTGGGCCTGCACTCGTAGGAAAGCCCTAGAGTCAATATATACACACCATCTCTGGGAAGAAAATTTACCCCACAGTGCCTTTAAGCTTGTCACGAATGAACAAATAAAATTACTGTCATAGATCAAAGAGAAGAAATGCTTAAAAAAACACAAGCACTCTGGTACACATGCATAAACACATACAAATCACTGAATCTGCAAGATAACTTCTCGAAAATAACCAAAGGGTTCCACAAACATTTTTATTCAAGGGTTTTTAGCCTCGAAGTTTGTAATCTCCCCTACTAGCGATGCACTACCAATATAGGCTTCAACACTAATGTCAACTTCATGCAAACTGTGCAATGGGCAAAAAGAAACCCTCTTGCTCATACCTGAATGCAGGGCTTTAAGTGGGCCGGGTCTCACCGGCAGCTTTTTAAAGGAGGAGTTGAAACGGGTCTCTATCGGGTTCTGTTTTGTGCTCTGGTACAGGCGGTCCATTTTTTTCTGGACTGCAGTGACAGCAGGCACATGGATGTGCACATGCTCACACTGCACACTTCTCACTAGTGGAGAAGTTACGGCATGACGTCATACCAGGTAAGCATTGTAGTGGAAGAGAAATCCTTTAAAGAGTGTCATTTTCTCTCTGGATTTCCCTTCTGTTTTTTTAATTCAGGAGCAGCAACATTGTTGTTGTGTCACCAGGGCTTTAAGTGGAAGCTTTTTCAATATTACATACAAGCCATAGATGCTGCATATTTATCTTTTTTTTTTGAGAGCATCAATGAGGGGGGGAAAAGAAGAGTATGTGATCCATTCAGCTTCCTTTGTACAGAGACCAAATCAAAAATGAGGGAGAATGAATCACTTGTCCTGTGTTCCCAGGGTCTCAGATAACGTGGGAGGGCCCTTCTGTGTAAAAAACCCTCATACAAACCCACAGGCTTAAGGGGGTATATCTTGATTCTCCGCCATTCAGTCCCGCAACAGCATCATCATTGGGTCTTTTCCTTTGTATGTTATGCTGACCGCCGCCTGGAGGAAGACCAACTGGTGTGACAGTAGTGGCCAGAGATTAAAAGAGGGCGTGTTAGTGCTCAGGTCAGTGTGAGAAAAAATTCCTTATGCCAAGTCTCTAGTTCTTTATTCAGTGGATTGTTGGTATAGGAAACTAAAAACAAAGGCGTGTGTTTTTAGACCCAAGTTACTGGCCTATCGCACTAGTGAAAAACGGTCAACATGTTTCAGCCTTCTGTTAACTCTAGAGGCTTTCATCAGGACCAGTGCTTACTTGGGCTCCTAAATGTGAGAAGGTGGTATACTCTCCACCTTTATGTAGAAGATGGGCAGATATATTATATCGGTACCTAAAAGGAAAAGAGAGATTTTACAGTAGTATTGACTATTTACTGATGTTGCTGTTGTAATCATGTTTACATACATATTCATTTTTGTGAATAATATTAGCATATATTAGTGCTGGTTATGTGCAAGCTTTAAAACAGGTTACAAGGAATACATGGTCTGAAAAACAAATAAACGAATAAACAAATATTTAAGGAGAAACAGTCAAATCGGTCTTTCAAACTGATGGTGGAATCTACCATAACTGTCGATCTGTTCATCTGTAATTCCTCTATGTAAATAGAAGATGCTTGTGCATCTTTTCGTGCAACCTTTTAAATAATCAATGTTGTATGAAAAGTCATGCAGGTTCGGGATGGGTAGGCCGCGTTTTGGTGTGTCATTGTTAGCGGCTGATATTTATCTTATGCAACTAACAACCATTGAGAAAGCCAATAGTCTTGACTTGATATGATGTTTCTTGATGTATCATATATCTGGATACAATGAAATTACATTGGCCATGCCCCTTTGAGAGACCCCCCAGTTTTTTAATCCCTGCCTTAAGGTAGGAAGGATCTTTAATATCTACAATATTAAGATATAGCATCACTCCTTTTCTTCTGCCTGCAAACCTTGAGCGCTCAAGTAAAAGTCTGCTCAGCAAAGCTCATCGCCCAAAGTGAGAAATTGCTCAAATTGGGGTTCTAAAATACTCAGGTGAGCACTTACAAAGCGCATACGCGCCTGACTACATACACTTTAATCGAGTGCCACTACACCATTATTGGATAAGCAGCTTAATGGTAACACTGCCCGGCATTCGTACGAATAATCAGTCGGCAGAGTAGCCATTGAAGATGCTGGTTTTACTTGAGTGCATTTTAAATACTCTGTCCACCTCTGAGTGTATATTATGATTGAACCAAGATCCACAGCAGGGCTTGTGTGATGCGGAGTAACAAAAGCCCACGCAGGGGGTGTCCGAGCTCCGGGGCCTCCTCAGCATTGTTCCCTGGCCTCAGCGCTCATAAGTGAGCCCGGAGGGGGTACCCTCTTTATACATTGCAGGGGTTCCCCTCAAGGTTTGTTACACCACTGTGTGACGCATCCCCTGTTGAACTTTTATAGCACTTGGCAATTTTTAAGTGACCAGTATTGCACCATTATTGAACTGCCTACACACCTGTTTAATGGCAGCGATACCCATTTCTCTAATGCTCAATCAGTGGTGAGAGTAGTTACCACGCACCCTGATTTCATCTGAGTGCACTTCAAACATGAACTAGAGGTCCTCCTGGACATTTCGCGCATGCCTCGTTGACTCTTTAAGAACTGATCTTTTAATTGTGTGGCGCTGCACCATCACTGGACATTCACTGTAATGGTACAATGGCGACGGTGCTCTCTGAAATGCATATTCCGCTGGCACAACAACCTCTTCGATCTTTTCAGACATCTTGCACAATTTGAATAGACCTGATTGAACATGTTTTTAAAAGTTCACCTTTTGCTTATTGTTTTTGTCTTTTTTGTTCTCACGCATACTGTTTTTTATCATGTATGGTTTTAATTCACTGCACCATGATTAATAAATGCAATCCAATATTATTATCAATATAGCCGTGTGCTAAAGTATGCCGCCCTCCACCCTTGGGTTGGTGGTAGCTGTCATGCAATGCGACTTTGCTTGGGAGCAGTAGAATTCCATCTGTAATTGCGACTGCGGTTCATATTTTATATACATGAGTATTTACTCAGGGACCTTATATGGAATTATGGTAGATACAATCATGTATTTATTACCTATACATACCATTTAATAAGCATGTTCCGTTATTTGTGAAACTACAGTTGCAGATTTGAAAGATGAGATGAAGTAATTGGATATTGTGTCTCAAAGTATGAGTAATAACGCGTCTGTTCCTGCTGTATAGGGCTCTCAGTTAATGGAGGTCTTGGAAGAACTGTTTTTGACATATGTTCCTATTCTTAATTTAATGTCTTTTCATGCAGACTTGTCTGTGTCTAATGAAAATTCAGGTCCTTCTTGGAATACAAAAAAAAACCCAGATGATGGTTCACTACAAATTCAATTTCGCTCGGAGCAGCTGAATGTTCTATTATGAATCAGATATTATTAATTAGCACATTGGCACTCCTTGGAAATATGGAAAATACTTTCTTTTACCATCTACTAATAGAGACCAGAAAAAGCATACGATTTTGCTCGCCTGTGTGTTTTGTTCAACAATGAAAAAAAGTGGTTTAGAAGGCCTGGCCTTTGTAAAATGTAATTTGCAAACGCCTCAGTCTCCCTCGAAGCTTTAAATTAATGTTCTTGTCAATGCATGATTTTTTACAGATATTGAACGCAGAGAAAATGTATGGCGAAAATAGAGTTATTTATGTATGTGTCAATTTTTTTTGCAACGTTCTGGCTTGTGCCTCACCACTGGGTAAATAACAACAAAGTAATCCATATTCACCCTATTAGGTCTGTCTTTTAAGTTGTCCTTCAAAACGAAACAGCAGAGGAGAATTAGAGAGCTGTTCCATGTTCTTCATAAGAAAATATGGGCCCCATTCACAAAGGTAAACTTAGAGATTTGGTCTAAACTCAGACCAAACATTTAAGTTTACGACTTTTTTAATTCACAAAGGGCATTTATGAGTACTATCTTTATGTCCGCACTCGGGGCGGATCTCCGCCTAATGAGGACATAAAGATAGTGCTCGTAAATTCCCTTTGTGAATTCCCAAAGTTGTAAACTTAGACATTGGGTAAAGTTTAGATCAAATGTCTAAGTTTATCTTTGTGAATCGACCCGAACTTGTGATAAATAAAAGTTAAGAAAACCAATCAAGACAATTCAAAATTAACAAGCATTTACATAGCCAAAAGGTCTTGCCTTTGGGGCATTATAAGTGTTTACCCATGCAGCACATTATCCTGGGTGCTGTGTCCTCAGGGATTGAAGAGCTATACAAGTACTATACACTCCGTCATGTAGAGTGAATACATGATTGCCTCAGGAAACATTTCTGGACACATTCTAAGGCTTTTAACACACAGACAGAAAGACCAGTGCCTCAATGCAATTCAACGGTACTATAACATTCTGAGTGCGACTGCATCACTAGAAAAATAGCAGTAAAGTACTTTCCAAATGCAGAGACGTCATATCCCTACTCCCCAGGCCTCTGGTCACCAGTCACCCTTCTCCAGAGTATTCCATTCAAAACACTGCTCGCACCATCCATTTACCAGCAAGCCTCTGGCCCTGCCCTCTGTCTCAGCGCCTGGGTATAGGAGCACTGGACATAGGAACAATGACAAAATGCTCCCATTTGTCAGGTAAGGGGAAATAATTCATAAACAGGGATGACGTTGGCATCACCTATTCTCCATGCACCTAAAAACAAAACAATTAACCTGACTTTGTGTAATGTAACTGGCACTTTTGTGAAGTGAACTAATACTTTCGGATCAGTTAAGTTCACGATCAATAAAATGCCCCAAAAAATTAATCTGATCCTGTGTTATGTAACTAGTGCTCATGAAAAGTGCTTGAACACCTTTGGGTTGCTTGAGTTCACCTAATATAATAAAAACATGCCTCACAGTTCCTGGGGAGAGGCTGTGAATGTGCTTTCAAATTTGAGCTCTGAGAGGAGCAGGACGATTGGAAGTGGCAGCGGGGTGGACATGCAGCGAATTGGGAGGAGGTGGGAGGGACAAATGCAGCTCCCATATGTCAGGCAGAGGGGAAATAATGAATAAACAGGGGTGGTGTCAGCATCACTTAATCTCTGCACACCTAAAAACAAAATAATTAACCTGACCTTGTATAACATAACTGACACTTTTGTAAATCACTTCAATACCTTTGGGTCAGTCACGTTTGTGCTCTATATAAATGCCACCAAAAACTAATCTGACAATGTGTAATGTAACTAGTGCTCATATAAAGGGCTCCAACACCTTCAGGTCGCTTGAGTTCATATTATATAATTAATCGTCAAAAAAAATGCGACAGGAGTTGCCCAAGCCTTGCTCTTAACTGTGCTGCAAGGTTGGGCTGCTGAAAGTCCGGTGACTAAGGCTTGCTAAAGCAGCAAGTAGTGAAGCAAGAGGGGCTTGGGGGAAGTCCTTGCACTTTGAAGTCAGAAAAAAGTAAAGAGGCAATTCTGAAAACAGCATATGACATTTCATCTCGGTCTTTGAAAGGGACGTGGAGATTAAATGACGGGTGCTAAAGCTGTACCACCGAAGACAGGCAAACAGTGACATGAGCAGGAATCAAAAAAACAAAATTGGCCGCCAAACAAACACATAAACACAGAAGCGTAATGTTAACAGTATTTGGGCGGTGTTCTGTAGGAGGAAATCAAACACAAACAGGAGGGACAAAGAAGAAGGATTAACCTACACCAAGCAAGCATTTTTTAATGCCAATCAAATGGGACTAATACAAAGGCAATGGGCGGGCTGTAAGCCTACAGAGTGACTACAGCATTTCGCAAAGAGATAGCGCATGTGCTGCCTGGGCTCAACCTAAAAATAGAAGAAACACAAAACTAGCCAGCGCTGCCAAACACACGTTCAAAACCATCCCTCCATCCTCTAGCTTTAGGAGTGTAGAAGTGAACCTTTGACCAACTGAATATAAGTCCCATGCTTACAGGAACAATGCGACTTAAAAAATCTGAAGTTCAGAACAAAAGTTGGCAATTCCATTGTGTTTGTGCACTGCAGAACGTGCTAGCTTCTCACAAAGTTAATGTGAAATCAATTGTCGGATCACATGATTTCTGTATGACACGTTCTTGGCATTTTTATATAGGGCCTTTAAATTGCATGTATATTTATTCATGGTAAGGTGTACACGAAAATTATCTTACAATTTACAGACATGCTTATTTTATGAATGTGTCACTTTAGTAATATTAACTTAGCTTTTGATGCAAGCATTTACAAATTTGACTTTACTCAAGTACCAGTTTTCAGCAAAGACTTACCCAACCTGGAGTTTTCAGAGAGGGTAAGCTAAGCATGCACAGTAGTGTAGTGTACACATTTCGTATATTCACTTGCACTGTTATCCCATGCTTTGAGTCTGTGAGACTTACTCTTAGACAAACTTGAATGAGTGTTAGGCCAGTAAACTTGAATGAGTGTTAGGCCAGTGAATAGGCAATGTGTCCACTACCCCAGACAGGATATAGCATCATTAATCCAAGGCAGAAACACCTGAGTCCATCCTGATAGCAACATGCAATTAATCCAATTAATAACATGCATCAAGTGTCCCAGACAATATATCCATCAGCGTGCCTAGTCACCAAATGAGACAGCTGAAAGCTGAATGTTCTGCTGAGTTCATTCAAAATCACTCACTAATACTGATTTATTTTAGCCCATGCAGTGACCATACACACAGAGAAAACAAGCTCATGTCAAATACGATCAAATTAACCCCTTCACTGCCAGGCCTCCCCGTGCCACACCCTTTTTTGGCTATTTGGGGTACTTCATGCTTAGGCTTCCATAACTTTTTGTCCATATAAAGTATCCACACCAAATTTGCGTACTTTTCATCCAACATGCTGAGAATTCTAAAGGTATCCAGGGCTTGTAGATTCCCCTGGAGGGGATTGAGAAATTAAGCAAAATACAGCAACATTTTTGGTGAAAAATGAGAAAAATGCTGCAGAAGAAAGTGTCTGGTTTTTATTGCTGCATATGGTATCAACAAAGGGTTTGTGATGCTTAATTCACCATCATCCCAGCTTTCAGGAGCAGGAATACCTTTGTCAGAAAACCAACATTTTCTACACAGTTTTGCCATTTTACTGGCACATAGCCTATGTTTCCTATTTTTTCGTCTTTCAACCTCCTTCAAGTTAGTGGTTGAAATTGGTGTAAAACCAATAATGGAACCCAGACAGTTATACATTTCTGAAAAGTAGACACCATTCTACATTCAGCAAGGGGTCATTCGTGTAGATTCTTCAAGGTTTTCCTATAGAAAGCAACAGTTTAAATAAAAGAATATTGACATTTAGTTGAAAAAACCAGCCATTTGTGCCTACATTTTCACTTGTAACTTCTAACCATGGTAGACTTTTTAAAGCTATATACAATTATGTCTGCAGTACCCTTCTGCTTGCGTGGATATAAGAGGCTTGTAGGTTCCCCCAGAACCTGACGTATCCAGAGCCAATAACTGAGTTGCACCTCGCAATGGTTTTTCATTGTGCACCGGGCATACAGTAATTAATTTGGTAAAATATAAAGAGTGAAAAATAGGTATCAGGGAAACTTATGTATATCTTAAATGAGAACAAGATTTGGAGTGTAGAAGCAATAGTTATTTCTGCTTCCCTGAATTTGTGGGTACTCATATTAGCATGTGAATTAGAGGGTATTGTTCTAAATGACTTCTTTTTTACATACTGTCTTACATTAGGAAGGCTGAAAATCATAGAAAGACAAACGGTAATAACACTTGTTCTACTATTCTGTGTTCCACTAAGTCTTCTGAAAAAAATTATACCTCACTTTTATGGGTAGGCATAGTGTCTGCAGTATGAAATGGCCCGAAATGCAACATGGACACAACACATTTTCCCACTGAAAACTGCCCCTTTTTTTCGCAATGTGCCTAGCTTTGGATTTTGGGCTTTACCTCAGCTGGAACCATGGGAAACCTAGCAAAACTGTAAATTTTTTAAAACTAGACACCCAGGGGAATCCAGGATAGGGTGAATTGTGTGTCTCTCACCAGGTTCTGTTACCCAGAAACGCTTTCAAATCTCAAACTTCGTAAAAAAAAAAAAGGAAACATATTTTCCTCATAATTGTGTGATGGAAAGTTCTGGAATCTGTGCGGAGCCACACACTTCCACCTATCCAGTGTTCCCCCAAGTCTACTGATAAAAATTGTACCTAACTTGTGTGGGTAGGCCTAGTGCCCGTGACAGGAAATGGCCCAAAATGCAACTTGGACACATAACATTTTTCCAGTGAAAGCGGACCCATTGTTTGCAATGTGCCTAGCTGCGGATTTTGGGCCCTAACCCAGCTGGCACCTACAGAAACCTAGCAAACCTGTACATTTTTGAAAACTAGACACCCAGGGGAATATAGGATAGGATGACTTGTGTGGATCTCACCCGATTCTGTTACTCAGAATCCCTTGCAAATCTCAAACTTTGTAAAAGAAACACATTTTCTTCACAATTCTGTAATGGAAAGTTCTGGAATCTGTGAGGAGCCCCAAACTTTGACCCACCCAGAATTCCCCCAAGACTGCCAGTAAAAATGCTACCTCACTTGTGTGGGTAGGCCTAGTGCCTGCAACAGGAAATGGCCCAAAACTTATTGTGGAGACATAAAAATAATTTTTCCTGAAACAACCTGGTTTTGCAATGAAGTCACCTGCGCTTTTGGTCCCGGGCTCGACGGCCATCTAGGGAAACCTACCAAACTCAGACATTTCTGAAAACTAGACACCTCGGGAGTACAGGGAGGTGTAATTGCGTTGATCCCACAATGTATTTTTACTCAGAATCCCCTGCAAACCTCAAATTTAGCTAAAATAAATCACAGTTTCCTTCCATTTATATGTGGGATCACTGCGCCAGCACAAATGTCCTACCACCTAGCGTTACCCTTGGTCGCTCGATAAAAATGATACCTCACTTGTTTGGGTGAACAATGCAGAATCGCCTAAAAATGTATATAAAAAAAGTATAGTCCTTAGAGCTCGCTGTGCTATCCCCTCAATCTCTATGTCTTTGGCCTTTCCCAGTAACAGACCCTAGGCCCACCCACACAAATGAGGTATTATTTTACTTGGGAGACTGAGGGGAACGCTGGGTGGTAGAAAATGTGTGCTGGCGTGGTGATCCCAGACAGAAATGTGAGGAAGATTTGATGTTTTTTGGTAAATTTGAGGTTTACATGGGATTCTGGGTAAGAAAACGTTGGGGGATACACGCAAGCCACATCTGCCTGAACTCCCTCGCGTGTCTAGAAATGTCTGGGTTCAGTAGGTTTCCCTAGTTAGCCGCCTGGGACCAAAAATGTAGATGCTCTCAGACATCGGCAGCACGCTCACCCTAGCTTCCAGAGACTACATCCTCCTCGGAGACTTGCATTTCCACCTTGGGAACACCAACAACAGCAACTCCATCACCATGCTCAAAAACCTCACCAACCTCTGACTCAAACAGCAAACAGCTCGTCACGACTCCCACCCACTCTGCCGGTCACTAGCTCGACCCCATTTTTTCAGCCAGAAACCACGTCATCTTCAGCCACACCACCGAACTCCACTGGACCGACCACCGTTGCATCCACTTCACCTTCAAGAAACTCACCTCGCACCCCCACCCGCATCAGATTTCTCACCGCAGCTGGAACAAGGTGACTATTATGTTAATAATTTTCTAAAGAGCGCAAATAACAAATGGTTTCTAGGCGCTAGTGTCAGTTGAACCAGACAAATACAATGCAAAGGCAGGGTTATTTTAAATAACCCTGCCTTTGCATTGTATAAATAACTTATTTACTAGATCTGAGGCCAGGAAACAGAAAATTGTTGCTAAGAAATTGGGAGATTTTAAACCGACGAGCTAAAAAGATACATTTTAAGTTCTATCTTGAAATTTGGGCAGAGCTCTTCGATGGTTGGGCAGAGAATTCCACCATTTGGAGGCAGAGTAGGAGAAGCTTTTACCTCACTAATGGACTCTTGTTATTCTAGGAACAAACACATCCCAAGCATTGCTAGACGGCAGAATTTGAGAAGGTGAGTATCATTCAAAAAGATCTTTGGCTGATCTGGCGCTAGGCTTTATGGTTACAGCGTAAGGCCATTAACTTTATTCGCAACATAATAGGCAGCCATTGAAGTTCTGTAATGGCTTTAGAGACTGAGCAAAGGTTTGGAAGATTCATCAGCAATCTGGTTGCTGCATTTTCAAGTGTCTGTAATTTATTAAGAAGTCGAGATCCTACATATAAAGCATTGCACAAAACATAAGAAAGAAAAGCAACAGAAAGACAATTAAGTGGTGAAAGAAATATTCTTAGGCCTTCGGTAAAGAGAATTCTTCTTTTAATGGTTTCAACCAAAGGCACATGCAGCCAACGCGTTTCTCCCTAAACAGTGCTTCATCAGGGCTGCAAATATAACATGTTGAACTCAATGTATATTTATCAGTGATATCCAATGCATACAAAAACATTATCAATGCATTTTGATGAACTAGACAAGGTGACAAAACACCACTGGTCCAAAAGCAGGATAGTATAATCAGAACACTGGTAACACCTGCATCTGAGCCAGTATACTTAATAATAAAGACAATATCCAAACACCAGGAGAAATAGGCTCAAGAAACAAAGAGAAGAGCTGTGAGTATTAAAGAAAATATGTGATTCTGAAAAAGCACAGAATCCCGGAAAAATACACCCGTGTAATGAACAACGCAATGGCGTAAAGTATAAATTTATGTTAACAAGTAACAACAACTGTGATTAAAAAAACAAAGTGCAATCCCCCAAGTGCATAAGATGCGTGTCGGAAGTGAATAAGCTGACCTCCTCACCAATGCGGGCACCACCCAACGGTATGTTGGGGTGCATGATGTCACTTCTAAGGATGTGTTCCACTCCAGATAATAAAGTCTAATCAGAGGAAAAACCAGTAAAAGAAGTCAATAGACCTAGAAAGGCTAGTGTGCTAATGGTGCAGAGAATGTACCCCCCCAAAGAAAGAACTCTTGTACCTTGGGGTTTGAATAAGCAGGTTCAAGTAAGAACCATGACAATTATTTAAAAGGAGCACTCACTGTAAATCTGTTTTGATCAACTTATATTCTTTTACCAGGCGTGCTCTGAAACTAAAAGAATATAGGTTGATCAAATCAGATTTACAGTGAGTGCTCCTTTTAAATCATTTTCATAGTTTCTCAAGTTGTCCTCACAAAAGGAAGCACCCAAACATGTCATTTGATGCAATTACCAATTTAACAGAGATTCGAGCAAGCACACTGGCATACACCAATGAGCAAGCCTCAGAAATCTACTTTCTTATTCAAGATGTAAGAACTTTCAATGTTCAGGGAAGCAGTCTACACCAACAATTAAAACAATTGGAATTTTTTAACCAGGAGACAATTAAACCAGTGTCTGCATGCCTCCACACTAGTGCAGTACCATCGCGCTAAAAGGATTCCAAGAGGATTAAGAATGTCCATAAAACCTATACTTTTTAGGTTTCATTTGAAGAAGGACTTTATGGATCGTTGGTACGCAGTACTTAATAAATGTTCACTGGATCTCATCCTACTATTAATCGAAGAACTGGCTGCTGTTATCAAGGAAATAACTGAAGAAATTTCAATTATACAAACAGATTTAGAAACAAATATGGGTTCAGAGGAATGGAATAAAGTACTGGAAGACATGAATACCAAATTAGAGGTATACTCAAAAGAATTGCAGAAAGGAAAACTAAGGAAATATAAAAGAGACACCTTGGATTACAAGTTAAACAAAGTTTATACGTGGGCTGAGGTATATGCCCAAAGAATACCCTACTTTAAACTAACTAACTAACTACTAACACCTCTTCAGAAGAAAGTGTACCCACTGAAGGCGACACAACTATTAACAGAGTCCCACCCAGGGTAGACAAAGGAAGCGATAAACCATTAGAAACCACAAGGGGAAACAAGAATAGATCATACATCAACATCTAAGTCTTTTTAGCCCAGGACACGAACACCAGTCAACCACCAGGCAAAAGCTCAGGAAAACCAGGAGAAGTTAAAGAAAAACAAAGCCAAAACCTAAGGAGCCAGAAACAAACGCAGTAGTAAATTTTTTATCTGTTGAATTGACTTCCCAGCAAACCCATATATTGAACAAGGGTTTAGAATTTGTTCCTACTTATCACACCAACTCCCTTTTTAAATTTATGAGAGTGTCACGATTACATTACTTTTTCTCCGCCATAGTCACAGACAACACAGAAAGTCCTGAACCAGAATTCATAGAATTCAAACGAAAATCTACATTTTAAGCACCTACATCGCACAAAATCCGGGATGCCTTTGAAAATTTGGTGAAGAATGATCTAAACAAAGTAAATGTAAACAAATCAAGAATATCGAACTTATCCAAGCCAGAGAGACAAATTTTGAAATCATTAGTAGCAGACACTCGCATCATCATTCAAAGAGCAGACGAGGGAGGAGCCGTAGTCATCAAGGATAAATAATTCTACATGTCTAAAGTAAAGGAACACATCTCTAACACAAGTACGTATTTGAAACTAGATCAAGATCCCACGAAGGATTTGATATCTACCTTGGATACAATTTTGAAAAAAGCTATAGAAAGGGAATGAATTACATCCAACACCAGATTGTATCTCACAGTCACCAATCCGAGAAGACCAGGATTGTACATGCTACCAAAAATCCATAAGGATGTACAAGACTCCCATTTTCAACCTATTGTCACAGGATGCAGCACTATCTTTGAAACTATTAGTCAATATATAGACTATTTTTTACAACCTTTTGTTCAGGCCTGGACATCTTACGTCAAGGACACCACTCATTTTTTGCCGAAATTGAACTCAGTGCAACTAAACACAGATATTATCCTGTGTACCTTGGATGTCAAGGCATTATATACCTCCATCCTTCATCAAGGAGGTATGAAATGAAATAAAATGAAATGAAATGAAAAGTAAATTTATAACAGCGCGATTGCTGCCCGGGGGCGTCCAAGCGCTAGGAACCAAAAAAAAAGAGGTAGCGAGCTAGAGTAGCAGGCTAAGTTTTACTGAGGGGAATTAAACAAAAACGTCTTTAGTTGTTTACGAAATGAGGAGAGGTTGGGGTTAGATCTAAGGTGAAAGGGAAGTGAGTTCCAAATCTTGGCGGCATTGTGGGCGAACGTCCTTCCGCCGGACCTTGCCTTTTTTATTCTCGGGGCTATAGCCATAAAAGCCTGGCTAGATCGGAGGTTTCTACTTGGTTGGTACTGGTTTTCTAGACCGTGGATAATCATAGGCCCTGTGTCCCAAAAAGCCTGATGGGCAATACACATGGCCTTGAAGGTGACTCTCTGACGCACTGGCAACCAATGCAGGCTAGTCAGTCCAGCTTTGACTGACAGTCTGCGTGGAAGCTGTAGCAGTGTGCGGGCGGCACAGTTCTGCACTAACTGCAGTCTATGTAGGGTGTACTCCGGGGCACCAAGGTAGAGGACGTTGTTGGAGTCTAGGCGTGACTGTATCAGACCCTGTATGGCTACCTGCTTTTCCTCCGCGGGTAGAAGGGGAGGACTTTCTTTAACATCCTAAGAAGGCCAAAGCAGGTAGCCGAGAGCTTTGTAGCCTGGGTGTTAAATGAAAGGCTCCTGTCCAGCCACACCCCAAGGCTTTTGATGTTATCCTTCGGTACTGGGGGGGTGCCTAGACAGGAGCGCCAGAGTGAGTTGAAGCAGGTGGGGGTCGAGGGGCCCAGGAGCATCAGCTCCGTTTTATCTCCATTGAGTTTGAGGGATGACAAAGTCATCCAGGCCTTTACCTCCTCTAAGCATTTTATTAGCCCACCCGATAGCGGCCGATCAGCCTCCTGCGCCAGTGAGACCACCAGCTCGGTGTCGTCCGCGTAAGAAATAATCCTAACCCCAAATGGACGGACAACCTCAGCCAGTGGTCTCATATAGATGTTGAAAAGCGCGGGACTTAAGGAGGAGCCTTGAGGGACTCCACACTTCAAAGGCCTGCTGGTGGACGCTGTCTCTCCATCAAATACCTGAAACGACCTGTCGCTCAGGAAGGATTTGAGCCAGAGCCAAGCCTTATCCACTATTCCGATATTCGAGAGACGGCTCAGCAAGGTGTCATGGCTGACCGTATCGAATGCCGCACTGAGATCAAGGAGGATCACTGCCACGGATCCTCCCTGATCTAGGATTTTTCTGGACTCCTCGGTGACCACTAAGAGGGCGGACTCTGTTCCATGTCTGGGTCTAAAACCCGTCTGGGTGGCATCCAACAACTGGTTATCTTCAAGAAAATTCACCAGCTGGAGGTTGATGAATCTCCAGGATTTTGCTCACCCAGGGGAGCAGGGAAATGGGCCGATAGTTGCTAAAGTCCGATGGATCCAGATTAGTTTTTTTTAGCAGGGCTCGGACCATGGCCCGTTTCCAAACAGGAGGGACAGTGCCAGAGGTGATGGATGCATTCAGGAGGTCCATGATAGTTGGTAAAGTGACCTGGGATGCTAACATCATGACATCAGGAGGTGCCGGGTCGCTTGGGGACCCCGATTTTACTTTGCGAGCCACAGACTCCAAGGCTTCGAAATCTAAACGGGGAAAGTGGTCCAGTACAGGTAGGGAAACTGGGACAATGTCCCCCAGATTTATTTGAGCCTGGGCTAGAGGAGCAGGGACTGTGAGGGGGAAGGATGCATACATTTTTAACTTTTTGATGAAAGAATTCAGCCAAGTCGTTGCATTGGGCTATGGTTTTATCCTCGTGCAGACTGGAGGGAGGGGGTTTAGTAAGTTTTTTCAAAATGTGAAAAATTTCCCTGGGTTTGGATTTGGCTGTTATGATTCTCTCAGAAAAGTATGCAGATTGGGCAGCTTTGACTTCGGCTTTGTAAGCTTTAATTGCTTCTCGGTAACGAGTTTTTGCCTCCACGAAGTAGTCTATACGCCATTGTCTTTCTATTTTTCTACATTGGCGCTTCTTTTCCCTGAGAGCCACTGAATACCAGGGGGCTGTTTTATGGGGGCGTTTTAGCGTTATTTTCTTCACAGGAAGGGTGGCTTACAGGGATTGTGTGATCCAGTCTTCATAAGCCTGATTGGCCAGACATGGATCCTCGTTATAGGAAGGTTGATCGCTAGCAAGCTTACTTGTCCATTCATCCACTGGTATCCGTGCCCAGGATCTGGCGTGTCTTATCGTAGGTTTTGCAGAGGGTGGCTTAAAAGTAGACCAGGTGAAGGGCACCAGTGAGTGATCAGTCCAAGGAAGGGAGATTGGAGATCCAACCACAAGGTCTGCACAATTACTGAACACTGGGTCCAGTAGGTGGCCCTTCACGTGAGTCAGGGTCTTCACTCGTTGAGTTAATTGTAGAGCGGCTAGGTCGTCAGCTAATGTCATGGCCGTAAAATCCAGCGTAGTGTCAAAATGGAGATTAAAATCTCCTAACAAGGTGTAGTTAGCGGCAGTGCTGATGCGTTCGGCCACCGTTGCAGGGAGGAGCTTATGGAATTGTTTTGGGGGGGCCGGGGGGCGATATATTACTGTGCCCGAAAAGCAGTGGTTGGCAGAGAATTCCAGAGTGAAGGCTAAGCTCTCACAGTCTGGAATTGTCTCCGAGATGACTCGACAGTGCAACTGCTCTTTGAATATAATTGGTAGTCCTCCTCCTCTCCCCTCCGGACGGTCCTGCCAGATGATTTGGAAGCCAGGAGGGAGGGCTGTTACTAAAGCGGGGTCAGAGTCAGTAGTGAGCCATGTTTCCGAAAGAAACACTACGTCTGGCATGCGATCCTCGGTATGGAAGCTGTAGAATGGGCCTTATTAAAACAAAATGCCATTGGAGCAGATAAAGTGTTCATTTTAGAGATCCTACATTTCTGCCTTCACCACAGCTACTTTGAGTGGGAGGACGAATTTTATTTGCAACTGAAAGGCACATCAATGGGCTTGGCCGGGGCTCCGGTGTACGCAAATACATACCTGGCCAGATTTGAGTATTTATTTTTGTTCAACGACAAAGAGTGATCGGAGAATCTACTGCTATACTGTAGATACATAGACAACATCTTTCTGATGTGGAACAACAGCACTGAATTATTGGATACTAAAATCAATCAGTTGAATCAGTTTGATGAAAACATTAAATTCACGAAGACAACAGACAAAAGATCGATACCTTTTCTAGACGTACTAATCAGCGTAAAGAATGGACAGATTCATACAGAAGTGTATCACAAACCCACAGACAAGAACACTGCTTTACTAAACACTAGCTTTCATTCAAAAACTTGATCAACAATCTTCCTTACTCCCAAATGCTTAGAGCTAAGAGGATATGTTCAGATGACATTTCTCTACAAAAATAATTTTGGATCATTTAAGAACAATATTCATCTAAAGGTTACTCGGAGAAGCTTTTGGATAAAGCTATAGCAAAGGCTAATGACAGAACAAGAAGCAGCTTGCTAGAGACAAGAATCAAATCTGAAGCTAACAGACAAGTTTTTGTATCTAAATTTTCCACTAGTTCTAGGCATATTAAGAGGATCATTAATCATCGCTGGGAGATTTTAGTCAATGAAAGCAATTTTCAGGATCTTTTTAAAGACAAACCCATATTTCCTTACAGAAGATCTCGGAATTTCAAAGAAATTCTAAAATCAAAACCAGTTGACACAACGTTGAATTACAGAGGCACACGTAGATGTCAGAATTGCATACACGGCAATAATGTTATCTGAAGCGATTGTATACAGCATCCCCAAACAGGGGAGACAATTAAGACAAAACACAATGCTGACTGTAACTCATCATACTTGATGTACGCAATTAAGTGCCCTTGTGGCCAATTATATATAGGCAAAACAGAACGAAATATTAAAACCCGGATTTCAGAACACAAAAGCAAAATCCAAAACAGTAACATTTACAGTAGTCTAGCAGTACACTGGACCAAAAATCGCCACACAATAGCTCAGCTAAAATTTCAGGTGATCGAGATAGTGCGTCCCGCACCTGGGAGAGATTTAACCAAAACCCTTCTTCAGAGAGAGATCTACTGGATTAGAGGGTTGAACACTCAAGATCCCAAAGGGATCAACGATCAAATAGATCTAGGTTGTTTTTTTATAAAGACTGCCTAGTAGAATGGCTGGACAGGTTATGGTTTAATCATACACTGATAGATCATTAGTAGGTTTACCACACCTTGATCATTTGTCCGTGCCTTTATATAAATGCCCAGTCTTGTACAACAGAGATCTGTATAAGGTTGTTATTTCACATTGTTTTCTGTTTTTTTATTTTTTTCATCACTAACATCACTTAGGATGTGTGGTAATGTGGAAACAGAGCTCCGTTGATCGATTACGTTCTTTGGAACTATTGATGTCACTAGTAAGCTGGTTTTAGTATTCTCCATAGTATTATTAGGTAATTTATTTCCTCATAATAGTTATTTCACTGATTGGCAGGATGTTTATCATATTCGGCACGGTGTCTCAAAGTTTCTGTTTGAGTATCTGCGTATTACAAGCATTGGACGGCACTCTATCATGGTGCCCGAGTAAGAGTTTCTTTGGAGAGTCCGTTGTTGATGACTACAGGCCTTAGGGCTGAGTAGCGCCGCAATTTAGGCCATTGGCGATTATTATAGATCCCTTTTATCCAGAGGAGTTGAGCAATAGTGTATTACGCATGCAACACGTCTTCTTGCGTCTTCATGACTACACCGGTATGAAGGAGAGTTGAACATTACATCGTGAGTCTTCAGTTTAAAACGGTCAGTAATATTCTTGCAGGACCTTACAGTCATCAAGAGCAGTTCATTTAAACAGTGGTAGAATACATTTTATTTATATTTTTACAGACTCGTCCTCGACGAGGGAAAGCCTTTGGATCAACCGTTATAGAAGCCGCGGCCTGAGTTTTGAGATAGAACACCCAGGTTAGTAGTGAGCTGGTTTCTGTTGGACAGCGTGGTTTATGTCTTGCCTATTCTGTAATTTGTCAGGTAAACATGAACAAGTGTTTTTTGTAGATTATTCCATCGATTTGTGCTTACAATTTCGGAGCGACATACAAGTAAGCCTGCATCTTATTCAAAGGGGCTCACTTATCACTTGGAAATAAGTTTTCGGTTGGTGTTTCGGTGACACTTGGTGGATTGTAGTTTTTTTGTTTAAATGGAAGTGTTTATTTAGCACAGAGCATTTTCGTTGTGTTTTCTTGCTTTCACATTTCTCTCTAACTGAACATGGATCTTTTCTAGAATCACACCTAATTACTGTGGGCATTATTAGTACACTGAATCGGATGTTACTACAGTGATCTTAATGTATATAATGTATATAAATTTTGACTGCTTTACAGATACATGGGTTCGATGAAAATGAGAGTATGTTTTATAATTTTTGTCTACAGATTAAGCCCCTGAAGAAGGGCCGATGGGGCCTGAAATGCATTGGGCAGTTCTACAAACAATTTTTGTATTGTGATGTATATGTAATTTATATATTACAAAATAAAGGCTTTGTGATGTAAACAAAATAAAAAGAAAAAGATTGTTTTGATGACAAGAACATTACATTGTGGAAATTATATTTAATTTAAACGTTAACAAAGTGCATGACTAGCATACATTTCTAAGTTGTGATTTCAATCAAGATAAGGTTAGGCAACAATGCGCAGAGGCCAAGTGGAAACACTTAAAATTAGTCAAGTAAGAACCAAGCATAAACGTCTTCCAGCAGCGTAATGCTTTAGCGGTCGTATTGAATGGAATTGCATAGAAATCAGTTGCTTGGTCATGTGTAAAAAAACATGGTTAGTTCCTGGAGTGAGCTGAGGGAAAGAAAAAACAAAAAAAACAGGTTTATGATCCTAGACATACAGGGTCTGTGATTTTTACACCCCCGCTTTCCTGTTGAAAACATCAGATCACAAGGTCATTATAAGACTAGAAATATGCCCCATCACCTCTTTGGCTGTTGTAACGTTAGTTTAGTTGATTAGTATGTAACCTGCGCCAGACAAGATCTGAACCAAAGGACAGACTTGCCGAGAAAAAACACACTCTCCCAGCAGGACCAAATGTGGCTTGATGGCCAAATGACCACCCGACTCATGTTGAAAAATTAGTTAGTCTTCCACAAATTAGCAATAATGCGTCTCGAAATTACGCGCTACATATATCTGGTAAGTAGCCCCATAGTCTGACATGACGTGGTAGTGCACTCAAGTCTAAATCAACAGACAAAGGAGCAAAACTAACCTCCACAATTGGCCAACATTTCAGGTAAAATACTTGTGACCGGGAGCTCAATTATCTAAAACAGAGACAAGGTTAACTCAGTCAACAGATGTCGTAATATACATCCCAATTCTCACAGTTTGAAAGGAGGTCTGACTTACCCGTGTATGATGAGAGAGTGTATAAAATTGAAGCGAACAGACTGAAGAGTAATCAGTCAGCTGAAAGTTCGAGTTTGGACACGATGGAATTCAACCAAAAGGTTAGCCTATGGTGAACTGCTAAGTAATACTGGGGCATGGCTGAGGACGTCCCATGACTTCTACTACGTTGCTAAAAACTTTATCGAATTCAAGTCCGATGCACGGACGACAATTTGTATCTTGGTTTACTGCAAAGCGCAACCAGATAAGTTTAATACAAACTTTATTTATAGCTCCATCATCTTAGGAGAAAAAGAGCCCATAAGCGTATGTTAAAAATGGACGGTAGCACTTCCAATAGAGTGTATGTGTGAGTCTCATAAGTAATTAAAATCCTGGGGAAAAGACAGACACAGAAACGGGTAAAGCAGCCCACCTTGCAGAGAGGGACTCTAAGAGTGTTAAAAGTAAAATAAGAAAGATGGAAGAGAAAAAGAAAAAGGGTTACCCAACCACCTAATTATGCACCCTCAACAGTTATTAGTTCTTGAAAATGAAATGAAAAAAGGGAAGTCTAATGCAACTTTCTTTAGTAAGTCATTGTTGTATAGTGGTATATAAGGAGTATTCAAGATTTTTTAAAAGATAAGTAAACGTTAGCCACTTAAGCAATCTTGTGGCCTGTGATATACTTTTTTGTACATGTAGAGAGTGAGATGGTGTCACATACATCTCTTATTTGGCAAGGTATAATTCAGCATCGGCAATTGGTGAGTACAAACTATTACAAACAGATATAAATTCTCTGCTGAAGAATCAGGCACTAGCGACCAGAGAACAGAACAGTCCAACATAAAAGCATAAGGAACTAACAGCCAATTCATCAAGCTAAATTGCACTTGGAAAGGGCAAGATTCTCAGAATCTTGCATTTTGCGAGTGCAATTTTTGCATTTGGGATTCATCATCCGAAATGCAAAATTCGCTATTAAAGAATTCGCACATTTGCGAAGAATTGCATTTAAGGAATCTCTATTTGAGATTCCTTAAATGCAATTCATGAATCATTTTAAAATTGCGAAATTGCAATTTTTGCCCGCTATTTACCGAGAGGTCAGACCTCGTGGTAAATAGAAAAAACTTAGAAAAATGCATTTAAATGCATTTTTCTAAGTTGCATGTTACACACACACATGTCCTTTGGACATGTGTGTGTGCAACACCAATGTAGATTACATTTCAGGGGTGGTACAGGGTGTCCTTTGGACACCCCTGCACCCTTGAAATCGCATCCTTATTTGCGATTAGCTAATTGCTAATCGCAAATAAGGAATAACTCCCCATGCATTCCTATGGGCCTTTAGGCCCATAGGAATGCATGGGGAGTTATTCCTTATTTGCAATTAGCAATTTGCTAATCGCAAATAAGGAACATGTAGGAATCGCAATATTTTGTGCAATTCCTACATGAATCCCGTTTTGCAAGTCCTTAATAGCGATTCCTTATGAATCGCTATTAGGGGCTCGCAAAACGGGAGAATGATGAATCTGGCTGATTGTCAGTATTATATCATATTGGAAGAATATTTTTGGACCCGTGGTCTTCAAACCTTATTACCACATGAGATGTAGTTAAAACTCAAGTGAGCATACGGAAGACTGAATGCAAACCTGATCGATCAACAAGGCAAACAAGTACATCTCAGTGGATACTTCGAAAGTGAATAGTATCCCATATCACAGAGGCCATGAAGTGACATATGTAGGTCACAGAATCTGAGGTTGTACTGCCTAGGGCGTGAAGAAGTAAGTGGAATGCACACAGAGATGTTAGCTATAAATGCAAATCAGTACCTGTGCATATTTCCCTCATGATGTGTCACAGAAAGGAGTGCATCTCATTATCTGTATTCAACCCCAGGGACACAGCCCTCAATTTACAGATCTACTGGGTCTCCAGTTGTCTGAGGCACAGTTCTCTGTTAACGCCCCTCCTGTCTTGATTCACACTGTCAATGCCATGAAACCTAAAGTTAGCCTTGGGGACGTTCGACTCACAAGTATGTGATCCTAATGCACACGTATAGTCATTTCTAAGACAAGCTCATCGATATTCCTGGATACGAACTTTCAGCTGTCTGGTGGTGCTTCCTACATAGATTTATGAGCAATTACAGATGGTGACATATACTACATACGTAGACTGGCTTAAATCATGTATACTCATTATATACCACTGTACAATAACGACTTACTAAAGAAAGTCGCATTAGACTTCCCTTTTTTCATTTCATATTCAAGAACTAATCACTAACAACGGTGCCTAATTAGGTGGTTGGGTAACAATTTTTTCTTTTTCTCTTCCCTCTTTCTTATTTTACTTTGAACACTCTTGGAGTCCCTCTATGCAAGGTGGGTTGCTTTACCCGTTTTTTGTGTCTGTCTTTCCCCCTGGATTTTAATCACTTTTGAGACTCACACATGTACTCTATTGGAAGTGCTACAGTTTGTTTTTAACATACACTTATGGGCTCTTTTTCTCCTTAGATGATGCTAAATAAAGTTTTTTTTAAACGTATCTGGTTGCGCTTTACAGTTACCCAAGATACTGATTGTTGTCTGCGCGCCAGACTTGAATTCAATAATGTTTTTAGCAATGTAGTAGACGCCCCAGGATGTTTTCAGCAGTTCCCCAGTATGATGTGGTAGTTCGCCATAGGCTAATCTTTTGGTTGAATTTCACCGGCGTCCACACGCGAACATCCAGCTGACTGATTACTCTTCAGTCTGTTCGCCTCGATGTTCTAGACACTCTTGCCGTACACAGGTAAGTCAGACCTCCTTTCACACTCTCTGCTGTCTAGGTTGGGATGTATATTACTGTTGACTGACTTAACCTCGTCTCAGTTTTAGATAATTCGGCTCCCGGCCGCAAGTATTTTACCTGACATGTTGGTCAATTGTGCAGGTTAGTTTTGCTCCTTCGTCTGTTGATTAGACTTGAGTGCTCTACCCGGTTATGTCTGACTATGGGACTACTAACCAGATATGTGTTGCGCGTAACTTTGAGATGCACTATGGCTTATCTGTGGAAGACTAACTCACGTTTCAACATGAGTCGGGTGGTCATTTGGCCATCAAGCCGCGCTTGGTCCTGGTGGGAGTGTGTGTTTTCTCTTTGCAAGTCTGTCCTTTGGTGCAGATCTTGTCCGGCACAGGTTACATATTAATCAACTAAACTAACATTTACAACAGCCAAAGACGTGATGAGGCATTCTTTTTAATCTAATAATGACTATATACGGACACTTTCTTTTGCTAACACTATTCTCTATCGGCATCAGAGATTTTTTCTAATTGACACTACAGTCTACACCTTGTGGTCTGATGTGAACAGGAAAGGGTGGGCAGAACTATAACAAACCCTGTATGTCCAGAGTAATAAACCTGGTTTTGTTGGTTTTTTCTTACCCTCAGCTCACTCCAGGAACTAACCACGTTATTCTTACACATGAGGGAGAAACTGATTTCTGTTTGAGTCCATTCAATTCGACCTCTAAAGCATTACGCTGCTGGATGACTTTTATGTTTGGTTCCTACTTGAACCTGCAAATTCAAACCCCAAGGTACAAGAGTTCTTTCTTTGGGGGTTTCAGTCTCTGCACCATTAGCACACTAGCCTTTCTAGGTCTATTGACTTATTTTACTAGTTTTTTATCTGATTAGACTTTAATATCTGGAGTGGAACACATCCTTAGAAGTGACATCAGGCCCCCCACCATACCGTTGGGTGGTGTTCACATTGGTAAGGAATTCAGCTTATTCCCCTCTGACACGTGCCTTATGCACTTGAGGGATTGCACTTTGTTTGTTAATCCCAGTTTTTGTTACTTGTTAACATAAATTTACACATTATGCCATTGCGTTGTTCATTACACAGGTGTATTTTTCTGGGTTTCTGTGCTTTTTCTGAATTTTTCTTTGATACTCACAGCTCTTCTCTTTGTTTCTTCTCTTGCTTTCTTAAGTCTTTTTCTCCTGGTGTTTCAAATGCAGGGGTTACCAGTGTTTTGTTTATACTTCCCTGGTTTTGGACCAGTGGTGTTTTGCCACCTTGGCTAGTTCATCAAAATGCATTCTTGACAACGTTTTTGTATGTATTGGATATCACTTATACTTGTACACTGATGTCAACATGTTATATTTGCAGCCCTGATGACGCCCTGTTAAGGAGAAACATGTTGGCTGCATGTGCACTTGGTTGAAACCATTAAAAGAAGAATTCTCTTTACCGATGTCTCAAGAATATTTCTTTGACTACTTAATTGTCTTTTTTTGTTGCCGCTCTTTGTCTTCTGTTTTGTATAATCTAATTGTAAGATCCAAAAGCAGCGGACCTTGGAGGTGGGCAACAACATTATTTGTGAATCTTCTGTTTTAAACTAATTGAAGTGACTATCTGGGCTATGCAGCTTTAATCATCCCTAGCTGCTTGTGTATATATTTTGAAACGTTATATAAAGCAATAATCCATTTTAGAGATAATTAAGGCCAAGATGACTATTTTCCTATCTCTAAAGGGAGGAATGGGAGAATTAAAAAAAAAAATTCTTAACATGAGCCTACGCTTCCAGTTTTACCCATATTATTCCCTCAGCCCTTCACATATCAATTGAGGGGCCTTTTGCAGCTTCCCACCATATGATTAGACATTGTTTAGTTATGAGTAATGCCAGATATAAAAATCCTGTGGTAGGTGTTTTCCTTCTAAGATCTGGGGCATTGGGCTAGTAGGCTACATTCTGCTTTATGTCAATTTGGCCTACCAGTAACTGCCTGCAACGTGTTTTTGATTTCTACCCAGAAGTCTTTGATCCCTAGACAGGTCCATAGAACATGTAAAATGTAAACTGTATGCCAACCCAGTCTCCATCTTAGACACTCTGCATAGGGGAGATCATATATTTTACAGAGCTTCCTAGGGGGAAGATAGGTCATGTGGAGCATATTAAGTTGCAGTAGGCAGCTGAAAATTTTAATTTCTGGATGTGTCAGGGGCATAGGAGAGTATCAGGACCTGGTATGTATTTTCCAGTACACTACCTATGTTGTGTGACCATTTAGGACATCAAGACATTTTAAATCTCAGTCAGTAGGGCCTTGCAATGAATCAGATCAAGCTCCTACCAACCCCCATGGTTAGAATCTGTTTCAGTACCACCAAGTTTTGGACACTTTTCTTGTCTATTCGTAAGTTGCTTAAGTGCAGTTATGACTTTGGCATAAGATAGAACTGGCCTCCAGGTAAACCTTCATTTTTTTATAAAGTCAGAAAATCTCTTACTCTTTCATTAGCCTACAGGGTTTCTAGCTACTCAACTCCAGCTTCCTCTCAAGTTTTAAGCCTAAGTATCCATCTGGTTTCTCTCAATCCCAGAAAACCTATAGTTGGCACATAGAGAATTTTCACATTTGCTCCTCTGATACACCACTTCCAGCAGTACAGGTCTAACCTAAGGAGATGTGATTGGTCGCTCAAATTTGCCCCAGTTTCTAGTAGTTTTATTACAAGCTTCTCTTTAGTAAACATAGCCAGGGCCATATTAGTGTCTTCAACTACAGGTGCTGCACACCACTTTGAAAGCCACTGTAACTGGGCAGCCCAGTAATACAATATAAGGTCTGGCCCTCCCTGTGGGCAGAAGTTTGAGTTTTTGTAGTGATACCCTATGTATCCCATCTCTTCAGAACTGTAACATTTCTGTTAATCTCCCAGAACAGGTGAGCTGTGTACTAGGAACTTTACAAAGAAATATAACAGGCTAGGAAGCACCACCATTTTTTGACAGGGCTATTCTGCTCTTGATTGATATTAGAAAGATGACCTAGAATATATTGAGTTACCTTTTCAGCAACATTTCCTTCATAGCGTTGCACCCCACAGAGTCCAACATTGTTCTGTATACCAGTTATCTAAGTACCTGAAGGTTGTGGGTCCCTATTTTAATAGGAAGTATGGGCATGTGTTCTTCACTATTACATCTGTGTATTAGATAAAGTCAAGTTTTCCCCCAGTTTACTTTCAGTCCTGAGGTCCTTTCATGTTCCTCTACATGGGCGGTTCGTCCACAAGGGCGGCGGAGCGTCACCCCACTGCTTTCTCGCAGTGCGAGAAGCAGAAACATAAAATGGTAATAACTACCATTTTATGTTTCTGCTTCTCGCACGTGCGAAAGCAGAAGGGTTTGGCTGTGGGTGGGCGGGCGGATGGGCGGGTCTTGTCTGCGAGCAGGGCTGGACAGGGGAGGAGTGGTGTGCCCACTCCTGAGTGCGCATAACTGGTGTGGTCGGCCCACAGGAGCCAACTAAACCAGTCATGCGCACTCTGCCCTTCTCCACGCAATGCAGCCTACATGGAGAACATGGCTCGACCATTAACCACTGGCTAGGTAGCACCCAGAACAATCACAATGCTGCTTACAGAGCTGTGATTGGATTTGGGGTGGAAGCCTGGCAGCCTGCTTAGTGTTCCTGCCGGAGGCAGGAGAGCAGGAGAGGAGCAGAGATGACACTAGACCCAGTCGGCAGGAAGGTAAGTTTAAATGTTTTTTATTATTAAATTAACTACCCTGTTCAACCACCCGCACACCCTCCCACGAGTCATGCCGGCCGTGACTGTTCCTCTACCTCCATTATCAGGTTTTCAGTGCCTGTGTCAATCTTTCTCCAGTAAGTCAGCAAATCATCAGCATACAAGGAGATGCTGGGTTGCGTCTACAGCATTCCTATTCCAGTTTCACTTTTTGTCATGCATCACAGCTGAAATAAGTGGTGACAGAACGCATCTATGTCTTTTGCATCTTTAGATTCTACATGACTCTGAGAGTTCCTATCCCTTTTCACTCTGGCCTTTGGCACAGAATTGATCAGCAATAATCATTGGGTCATTGCTACTCCAATCCCATGTGTTGAGAGTGAAACACTGATCTAAAAGAATTCCAGGTTACAGAATAGGAAGGCTTCTCAAGGTCAATTGAAACTACTGAGAGAGCACAAGTTTGAAAAAAAATGTATAAGTACGCCATATTTACAAGCACGTAGTTAGTTCACATGTACTTTGCACCAGAGTGTTTATATTTAGAAGTGAAATACACAGAGTGTCTTATATTCAGTGGTGAAATGCATAGAATGTTTAAGTAGAGTAACGATAATCATAACTGTGTGAGACTAATGTAGAAATGTTTGGGATGAATATGAAAACCTCATGTTCTCATGTTAAAGGAATAATGTAAGAGTTGAATGTAACTCTAAAACCCAGTATTTTGTGTAGGCCTCATGGCAATTCACAAGCAAATCTAAACGTGCTGCTAAAATAATGTGAGACAAGGTTGACATAGTTCTTTCAAAATGTACTATTGAACTTAGGGTTAAAAGTATATGCTTTATAGATGTGTTATTTTAGAAACGTATGCTAGTTAAGAATGTTTGCTGTTTAAATCAAGTTAACGTTTTAAGAGTGCAGGAACCTGCTGCATGTAAATCAAGTAGGCCAGAGCCGATAATGTCATGTAGTTTAAATCGTCATGTGCTCGTTAGAGGAGAGGTCGTGAGGTGTCCAGTATGGAGCTCTGAGAGTGTTTTATGGCCTAAGAGATGGTGAAGTCTGGAATTTGAGGCCCACTGCAGGAAGAGCTGTATGCAGGTGCGAGGGTCCTAATCAGCTCGAATGAAAGGGACTTTGTTCAGTGGCGCCTTGCGCAGGCCTGTAGGAGTTTCCAGGAATTTCAGGGGGTATCAGCGCACGGAAGAAGGAGCCTGGGAACCAAGGTCAACTTTAACGAGGGTCTTCAAGAGTACCATCATGGAGTTTGCCGCGGAAAGATGTACCACGTGAGGGGCGTCCCAAGGGGCGTTTCTATTGGAAATGTGATTTGGTATTAGGGAAAGTGACCCGGGAGGAGAGCAGAGCAGATGATTTTGGGAGCCTAAGGAAGCGGATGGGTAGGCAGATAGGCTGATCAGGAGAGACCCATTATCAGAGAAGAGACAAAGAGAAGTGCGTGATCTTCTTAGGAAGTCACCACGGCTGACACCTAGAGGGTTAAGATCTTGCTAAGTAGGGATGTCATGTAGTATAGTGTAGGGACTGACTAACCTTAATTTTCTTTTCTGTAATGACTGTGAGGTTGCAACTTGTATCCATTTTAGCAACCCTGATGGTATTCGAACTTGTACTTATTATTTTGTTCTTCAGACTCAGACTATTCAAGAAGTTCATGTTCATAGTGATTCCGATATACCTTTTGAATCTCATTTTGAGAAGTTTGTATCTTCAGTTATCTTTGACTTTATATTAAATCTTTAAAACTTAATTTTGGTCAGTGGTCATTTAGAGTGGTGTAAGTTCTTAAATTGATTGTTTACCTCGAGATTACCTTTTACTCAAGACAGGTACCAACGATTCAGTCGACAGGAAGAAGGGATTTGGCAAGATAATTAGTAACCAGTAATCCCGCGTTAGCAGTTGGTAGCAGAGTGAGGATGGTTATCTTCTTGAGGAAGGTAATCTAGAGAGGTTAGTTTACCCCAAGGCACGAGACGTCGAGAGACGAGCAGCGGAAGAATCGTGTGCCGAAAGGTGCAGACGGTGCGAGAAAAGCAGCAGTATCGGAGAGTGAGTATAAAAAGGGTCATGCGTGAACAGATTGCGGTGTTTTGTGTTGTATTTGTATTGTAATGTCTTGCGGAGTTGAATGCCTGTAGTGTGAATGAGAGAAGGTTGTGAGCGCGCGCAACCTGGTAAACTGGTAACCTGGTAAACGGGTGAACTGGTGAAATCTTAAGTTCAGGCCAGAGCTTAAGTGGTTTTGGGTGTATCGAACATCCAGGGTAGTTGTCGACCATAGTACGGAGGTCACGAGGTACCATTGACCGCCGTGGATCCAAGATAGGGGGAGTGTAAGAGTGAGTGTATGAGTAACGGACGGTGGTCGAAAGTTACTGCGTGTGAGTAACCTATCGGAGAAGGCGATTGTCTGGAAGTAAACGGAAAGACATTTCGCCAAGTTAGGGGGACAACTACAGAAAGACTGTGGGCGTACAGTCAAAGAAAGGTGATCGCTTGGACGGAAGTAATCATTTTTCAGAGTATGAATGGGATGCGTGCATGACCGAGGAGACAAGCTGAGAAAGGAGGGGAACTGCTGCGAAGGGGGACGGGTGACGTCGGCTAGAGCCGCGCTCTGATTGAGCGGTTGGTGTGACGTTAGCTAGAGCCGCGCTCTGGTTGGGCGGCTAGAGTGACGTCGGAGGAAAGCCGCGTACGGATAGGCCAGTTAGTGAGAACGGCGCCGAGGTTGGTGGAATATCATCAGGAAGTAAACAAACGCGGAGAAAAGAGAAATCATGAAGTGTTTTAAGTGTTTGAAAGGGATTTTTAAACGTAAACGAAGTGAACATTATTACGGGGAAGAGGCTCCCCCAGAGGGTACGCCAGCTCATTATATGGCAACGAATGTTGGGCTGCATACGATATTGTGGATTGGGGCTTGGAATAAGCTTACGGAAGGAAATGAGGAAATGCAGTTCCCGAAGTACGGGACGTTTAAATTAGAGGTGTTACATCGGCTAAAAGCAACCATGTCCTCATTGAAACCCTCACCTAGACCAACACAGTTTGAGGCTCTTAATGCATGGATTAAGGCTGCACACGACCGAAATTTGAACAGGCGTCAACAAAGGCTGACGCGATCGGTAAGGGCAGTGCGAGATTCCAAATGGGATGAGGAGGAAAAGCGTTGGAGGGTACAGACTATTGAGGTGGAGAAAATGTATCCGATGAGGGAGGTGTCAGGAGGAGGAAACCTCATGGAAGAAGACGAGGAAAGCGAGTCGGAGGACAATCTGATAAACAGATTGTTAATGGATAGACCACCTCCGAGAGTGGGATTGATAGAAGATAGAGGGCTCGCAAGGGAAGATGGGAATGAGATAGAGGGATATACACCACTCCCTATATCGGAATGGACACCTAGCAAAGGCGGAGAAACACCTCCAAACAACACTGTACAGAGTGTAGTGGGAAGGTTTGTGGTGCAGAAAACGCCAACCACAGAAAGGGTTGAGTCTGTGGGATTGCCAGATGCTCTTCAAGTGCCTGTTACCATAGGACCCATAGTTTCGATCTATAATTCTGAGAGAGATAGAGGGGAACAACAAAGGCAATTGGATAGGGAAAGGATTGAGATGGAAAGGAGGAATAATGTGACGAATGCATGGAAACAATTACCAGGTTCGGTAACGTGGAACACCCCATTAGACACAACTGTCGGTCCCAATTCAGAACAGGGAGGTCCGAGAGGACCAACGGATCTAAGGGGACCGCGGCCAAGATCTTTTTCAGAGTTGAGAGCTGATTTGAGGGAATGGGACGGGTCCATAGTATCTCCGAGTAACAGGACAAGAACGGAACCAGAGTGGGAAAGCAGGGGAAACGGGACTGTATCTCATTGTGGGGCCAGCGAAAGCAGTCAGGGCCGGGAAGGCCAAAGTCAAGAGAATAGAGGGGATGCAGGTCCTACAAATCAGAGAGAACAGCCGGAACAAAATACTAGGATTGTAGAATGTGAGGAAATGTCCCGTCTCTGGGGGAACGGAGGAGATGAGGCGGTACGGAATTTTCAGAATAGGTTTAGGTGCCTTCATCATACGCTTGGGGAAGACGTTCAACATTGGAGAAAGGAGAACAGCGATAGGTCCCGCCACGCCTCGAATACTCAGGAAGCACAGGGAAGTAGGGAAGAAAGAGGGAGTAATAGAACCTCTTACCCTCTATCCCGTGAAACTAGCCAGGATGGAGAGAGAGAGGCTGGGAGGCAGGAAGGAGTGTTTCACCACCCACCCCGAGAAGACGGAAAGGCATGGGATCTAGAGAGATGGGAACAGGGGAGGACTCCCTATAATTCACCAATACCTAAACGTAGATCTCGGAGTTGGGATGGGAGAGATGCGGATGGAGGAGCTAAATTGAGTGTCTTGAAAGCTGAAATAAAGGCAAAAAGGCTTGATGTTACCAGTTTAAAATCAGATGTAGATGAGATAATAGATGGAACATTGCCTTTGGAAAGGATAGAATTGTATGAACAGGATGAGTTATTGTTCATGGCAAAGGATATTACTAGGAAAGCTAGAGCGGTTCATGAAAAACTGACTGATTTGGCAGACAAGTACGCCGTGGATTTGTCTAGGACAAGGGCATTACAGAGTAACCACAGATTACAGTACGCAGACCAAGATCTAGATGAAAAGAGAACTGCTGGATTAAAAACACACATAAGAGAGCTGGTAACAGGGATAAGAGTGTGGAGAGAACTGGATAAATGGGAAGAAAGGTGGTCGAAAAAGGGTACAGTTAGGCGAAGTACAAACGTGATGACCCCTGAGGGAAGGGTAATGCAGATGGAGGCATTCCCTTTGCGAGAAATATCAAATGGAAATTATGTACATGTGCCCTGGAGTAGAGGAGACTTAGCCGCATTTACCAACTCATTCCCGAAGTTGCGGGACAACCCAGTCGAGTGGTATAAGCAGGTAGAGAGGTTTGTTAAAATTTCGAAAGTATTGTGGATAGATTTGAACACGTTGTTTGACATCGTGGTCCCATCTGATTTGTGGACCCCTTGTAAGACTAGTGTCGAATGGCCAAATGCTGAACCATTGAGAGATGTTCGAACTAATGGACCAGCTGAGATAGTCATGCGAAAGTATGAAAGGGTAATAGCATGGCTGAAAGATAAGGTACCACCACAGGATATAGATTGGGTAAAAATAGACCGAACAAGGCAGGAACCCAAGGAGACAGTTCACGAGTTTTATGAAAGATTGTTGAAAACATTCAAGCAATACAGTGGACTAGATGTAATGGATCCCAAAGACATAGGGCAGTTCGTGTCAAAGTTTGTCTTGGGGTTGAGACCTGATATTTGTTTGATGATACAGCAACATTTAATCTGTTGGCAGAACAAACCACTAGATGAGATTTTACGATATGCGAGGTACTGCAGTGACGAGATAGATTCTAAAGCCAAGAATCTAAAGGAGAAATTGATGGTGGTGCAAATGCAGTCCGCTGGGAAGGGTGGCCAGCAGAAGCAGGGGATGGGACGAAAACCAAATGGTCAGAACAAAGATAATGAAGAAGGGCAGAGACCTAGGATAGACTTTGCCACTTTAAAGAAAACGACAAAGTGTCATCTGTGTCATCAGGTGGGGCATTGGCGACGCGAGTGTCCCTTTAACCCTGAAAATGGAGAGCAAGAAGTAGAAGAGCAGGTCCAAGAAGACCCAGTGCAAAAAGTGACAGTCCCAAGCAGTAAGGTGGCCAAAGGGGGGACTTCGGCTCCACGGGCCCAATTCCCACAGCCACCGAAGATAGCAGCTGGAGGAAAGGTCTTTAAACAAATGCCTCTGTTTATCGAGGAAGAAAAATGTTATTACATTGATCCATTGACAGGACAACGGGTGAGCAGTGAAGAGGACTGTACCCTCGGGGCAGTTCTAGAAGTGGATCAGAGAGGGCCATTTGTTGAGGCAGAAGTGGCAGGGTGTCCCACTACGTTCTTAGTGGACACTGGGGCTACTCGTTCGACTCTGAGGTCAGCGGTAGTTCCAGACTTGCCAATGTCAGGGGAAACAATTCAAGTGGTAGGAGTCGCAAATAAAAGAATGACTAGTCCCTTGACAGAACCAGTGTCTGTGAAAATTGGAAACCACATGAACGAACATCAGTTTGTGGTTTGTGACTCGAGTCCGGTATGTCTGTTAGGTAGGGATTTGTTATGCAAATTGAATTGCACCATATACTGCACCCCACAAGGAGTGGAGGTACAGACTACCGACGATGATGCAACCTTTAAGGTGGCCAATTCAAAATTCTGTGTAGAACTATATCCCACTCTGACTGTAGAAGATCTTCCACAAGACTTAAGAGATGCAGTGGCGTCAGAGGTGTGGGATTTCACAGGAGAAGATATAGGATTGATTAAAGGGGTAGAACCGGTAAAAATTCTGGTAAAACCAAATGTTGAGTTTCCAAGAACGCCTCAATACAAATTGTCCCAGGAAACGATTGCGGGAATAAAGCCTGTGATCGAGTCAATGATACAGCAGGGAATACTGAAGGAAATCGTGGGCAGTCCTTGTAACTCCCCGATTATGGGTTTGCAGAAACCTAGCGGGAAGTTTAGGATAGTTCAGGATTTACGAAAAATTAACAACATAGTCGTTTCATGTTGTCCCGTGGTACCGAATCCATCAGTAATATTGTTTCAAATACCATGTCAAGCAGAATGGTTCACAGTGATAGATCTTTGCCAGGCTTTCTTTTCAATCCCATTGGATGAAGAGAGCAGGTACCTTTTTGCGTTTAAAATGGAAGATCGCGTTTTAACATGGTGTCGAATTCCACAAGGATTCACAGACAGTCCATCCATCTTTAATCAGTTGTTGAAGAAGAATCTTGAGAATCTAGTACTGCCACAGAACTCGGTTCTGGTACAGTACATAGATGACCTACTTGTTGCGTCAGAAACAGAGGAAGCTTGTAAAGTAGATTCAATTGCCTTACTGAATCATTTAGCTGAAAATGGACATAAGGTATCTCCGAGCAAGTTACAGTATTGTCTGACAGAAGTACAGTATCTAGGGCACAGGTTAGAAAAAGGGAAACGTAAGGTGTCCCCAGAGAGGATTGAGGCGATAATGAAAATGAATGCGCCTACAACTCAGAGAGAGGTTAGAATGTTCCTCGGAATGGTGGGTTACTGCCGACAGTGGATAGTTAACTTTTCACTGAAAGCAAAGCCCTTACAGAAACTGACGCACAAGGAGGTGAGTGATCCGGTACCATGGGATGAAGAATGTCTGGTGGCGTTTTTACAGCTGAGAGACGATTTATGTCGTGCTCCGGCTCTGGGAATGCCAGATTATGAAAAGTCGTTTTCACTCTATTGCTGTGAGAGAGAGGGATGTGCTTTGTCAGTCTTGGCACAGACCCACGGTAATGCCCGTAGACCAGTTGCATATTTTTCGGCTACATTAGATCCAGTAGCCGCAGCGTTGCCCGGATGTCTCAAATCCGTTGCTGCAACGGGTGTCAGCATTGAAAGGAGCGAAAGTATTGTAATGGGACATCCAGTAGTGGTGTATGTACCACATTCAGTTGAATTGTTAATGACCAGGACGAAGACGCAGCATCTGACCAATAGCAGGCTCACGCGTTATGAGCAAGTTATACTTGCCGCAGAAAACGTGACTCTCAGGAGATGCTCTGTCTTGAATCCTGCTACTTTGATGCCATTACCTACGGTAATAGAAGGCGAAGGATGTGAAGACCACGATTGCCTTGATGTGACTGAACTATGCACAAAACCCAGACCAGATATTGTGGATGAGCCATTGTCTGACCCCGATGAAATTTACTTTGTTGATGGCTCATGTTTAAGAGACGATACTGGTCGGTTAAGAGCAGCTTATGCTGTTTGTACCATTACTGGAGTTGTGGAAGCCGCTTGCCTGGAAGGAGTACATTCCGCACAGGTAGCAGAGATTATTGCCCTAACTCGTGCCTGCATAGCAGGAAATGGAAAGAGAGTCACCATCTACACGGACAGCCAATATGGTTTCGGTGTGGTTCATGATTTCGGGCAGTTGTGGTCTCAGAGGGGTTACATGACCTCCTCTGGTTCGCCCATTCGAAATGGAGAATTTGTGCGATTGCTGATAGAAGCATTACAAGGTCCTATTGATATTGCAGTAGTGAAGTGTGTAGCTCATACTAAGAATACAGATTTTGTGTCACAAGGTAATAGATATGCTGATGAAGTCGCACGCTATTGTGCGGAACAAAGTTATTCTTTCTCAAAGGTGGAAATAGAAGGTGCAGAAGAAAAGACTGAATTAAGTATGATGTTAGAAACGGTAGACACTTGGGAGGATTTAAGAATAATGCAGGAGAACGCACCTGAAAAAGAGAAAAAGGCATGGGAAATAGCAGGCTGTGTGCGAAGTGAAATGGATTTTTGGGTTTCAGCAGATGGGAGAGCTGTGTTACCTGAAGAATTAGCTAATCCCATGGCGAGAGAAATACATGGTCCAGTACATCTAGGAAGGGATGCTATGATGAGAGTTTTTAGGCAGACTTGGTATTGCCCGAAATTCAGAATAGCAGCAGAATCAGTATGTAAGCGATGTGTTACCTGCCAACAACTGAACGTAGGCAAACGAACACCAGTCACACTGAGTCACCTTGGGAGGTCAGGGGGGCCTTTCAATAGAATGCAACTAGATTTCATCGAAATGCCAAGAGTCAATCGCCTTCGGTATGTGTTGGTGATTGTATGCGTATTTTCCAGATGGGTTGAGGCATACCCTACACGTAGGTGCGATACACTCACAGTGGCTAAATTGTTGCTCAGGGAGTTGATACCGCGCTTCGGGGTGCCTGCCTCTTTGGAATCGGACAGAGGAAAACATTTTAACAGCGAAATAGTGAAGATGTTGTGCTCCACACTGAATATCGATCAAAAGCTGCATTGTAGTTATCGACCAGAAGCTTCAGGAATTGTGGAACAAGTGAATGGCACTTTGAAGAATAGATTGGCTAAAGTAGTGGCATCCACATCTTTGAGTTGGCCAGATGCTCTTCCATTGGTGCTCATGAGCATGCGCAGCACACCTGATAGGAGGACAGGTCTCTCTCCCCACGAGATCCTGATGGGGAGGGCCATGAGACTTCCTACAGTTCCAACTACTGCTCTATTGAATATTACAGATGATCTGATCTTGGATTATTGTAAAGGACTGTCTGACGCCATCCATTCTGTGTCCCTTCAGGTGCATGCGGCTGAAGTTCCAACAGCGAGGAACCTGTGTCATGACCTGAACCCAGGGGACTGGGTCCTGGTTAAAAAACACGTCCGGAAGAACTGCCTAGATGTTCGCTGGCGTGGGCCCTTTCAGGTAATCCTGATCACGAACACCGCGGTGAAGTGCGGGGGGCTGCCAAATTGGATTCATGCATCCCATACTAGAAGAGTTCCAGCACCTCTAGAAGGAACAGCTCCCATCCCAGACGAAAGCCCGGAAGTGGAAGAAGAGTCGCAAGAAGGGATTGAGGCAGCTGAGGAGGTGTCGGAAGAAGTTGGGAACGCATCGGATTCAGAAGAAGAGCGAAGGCAGGACGGCAGTGAGACAGAAGACGCAACTGAAGGAGAGAGCAGAAGTGAATACGACTCAGACTCAGATCCGTATCGGAGCGATCAAGAACCAAGTGGGAGGACAAGGAATAGGAGAATAAGGCTTGGAGCTGCCACTTGGCCAACAAGAAGAAGAAGGCTAAGTTTGAGGTCGGCCCAAGAAGAAACGCTTACTCCTATATCCGAAGACTCAGATCCAGAAGAAGATATCCAGGATCAAGCCGAGGAGGGTCTTAGAAGATCAAGTAGGGTGCGAGTGCCTAGCAGAAGATACTCTACTCCCGACTGGACCTACCTTGTTGCAGATGTCTGGGAGACACAGAACAGGGAGGATCAGGGAAGTGGAACTGATCAGAACTGACCCGATCATCACAGTGCAAATAAAGTTTCTACTGCCAGGAGCGGAGACCGAAAGGTTGCTGACACTCAACATCGTTCATCCTGCTCTCCTGAGTGGAATAAGAAAATTGCTTTTAGAGACAGTTGAGTTTCCAGTTTGCTGTTCACGATATCCAATATTGGAGGGAACTCTTCTTCGTTTGGAAATGCTGGAACGAGTAGTAGAATTGCTAGGAGTGCTTATTGTTGTGGATTAAGATCATATTGCGAATGTCTTCAAGGGGGTGCAGATCTGGAAAAGTGAAGAAAGTGATCTTGATTAGAACGGACCCCTTTGTAATTGTGGATATAGAACTGATAGTACCAGGATTAGAAATTGAAAAAACGCTAACTCTCAATTTCGTCCGTCCACTTGTCTTGAGCGAAATAAGGAGAATAATCCTAGAAAAGGTTGACTTTCCATGGTGTGGTACGAACTGTCCAGAACCTGAGGGAATGATACTTCGGATGGACATTTATGAAGAAGTAGTGTCACTCCTTGAGTCATACATAACTTCAGACGAAAATAAGACTTTTGAAAAGAAATTGTAAACTTGTTGCAAGATAACCTAGCGCCGAGTGGAAGAAGAAAAGTGATAGGGGTTTCATTTTTAGTGGATGGAGAAGGGCTAGGGTTGTCTAATTTCTACTGGACTTTGAACTGTTTTGCGGAAACAAATTGTCAAGCTTCCAAGTGTTTCAAGAAAGACATTGCAAGAGAGAAAGACTTTGTTTGAAAAGAGGAGGAAGTGAATGCTGGAAGATAGTCGAAAACTACACTGTTTGAGAACATGGAGGCTGGCAACCCGAACCGCAGGGCAAAATGTATAGCTGTTACATTTTTAGGAGTAGTGGTTTCTCTTATAATTTTAGTGGTAACTGTTTCATTCCTAGCGGGACACGAAGGGGATGGAACCACAGTTAAGGAGGATAGGGGAGTGTCAACACCGAGAACTACCACAGTTAAGGAAAAGGGAAACATCAATGAGAAAGACAAAGCGTTGTTAGATGCAGAAGTAAAAAGGTTACACATGGATGAATCACAGGGGAATTACAAGTCAAATGCTTATGCTAAGTTGCTTTATGAATATGTTGATGCCATGGAGGTAAAGGACTGCTATGTATGTATGCAGTTACCAATTTCGGTGGAGGAGGGTATCAAATACCATCATCTCCCGTTGACATATGGAATAACGTGCAGTTTATTGTTAAGTATGTTTTATGGACGAGACGGATTTGAGTATTACTTCTCGAATTTCGACTCGACATTGCCAGAGGTTCCGAATTTCAAGCATTTGAACAAATGGGACTACTACAAAAGCGAAGACAGGTTACACAAATGGTTTATTCCATGGAGAACGTTAGATACTTCACATGCTCGAAACAACAATCTGACTTGTCAAATATCAGAAGTTGAGAAAAAGTTTATAGCTCAGGTAGATACTAGATACAGAAAGCAGAAGGCATTGAAGGCATCAGGACAAGGAGAAACAGATTGGACCAAGGAAGAAAGGGCACAACAACGAAAAGGTAGTATTGGTCCAATTGCTTTGGATAAGGAGAAACGGGGGAAACTGTGCATTCACAGGAGTTACTCCTACTATGAAAACGTTTATGTAGGACAAGTCAATTGCGAACATGCTTTTCAATTGGAGTACTACTCTAAGAACTTCATGAAAGGGATGCAAGCAATACTAAATGTATATTTTGTATGTGGAAGATATGCCTATGTGAAGTTACCAGATAATTGGTACGGATCATGCTATCTGGCTGTTGTCTTCCCTAAAATATATCATGTTGAGAATTTAGACACGCCTAAGAAAGAAATATCAACTAGATGGAAGCGAGGGCTGGGTGCAGCAGAAGTAGTTGGAGATGTAATAGGTGCTGCATTCCCTTTCTTAGGATTGATAATGAATGACATTAAGATCAGGAGGTTAGCTACAGTCGTAGATAGACTGTCTGCCAGTACTGCAAGATCCTTGATGCTGATAGAGGGGGAGATGCAATCGATTAGGGCAATGGTTCTTCAGAACCGACTTGCTTTAGATGTTCTGTTAGCAAAAGAGGGAGGAGTCTGTAGGGCCTTGAAGGTACAGGAATGCTGTACTTACATTCCAGACAATTCAAAGCCTCTAGAGAAGTATATACAAAACATTACTGCCATACACTACGAAATTGAGGACCTGGCAAAGGTAAATGTGTGGGAAAAAGTAGGCCATGGAATGGGTAAAGTTGGAAGTTGGTTTGCCAACTTAGGAAAGGGTATCGTTTGGTACATATTGAAACCCATCATCATAGTAGTGATTTGTGTAATCACTTTGTGGGGATTGGTGCGTTTGTATCAATGGTATAGAGCAAATAGGTTACAGAGAGCTATGAAGAAACAGGAAGAAGAGTTGACAGCGATGCAGGACACCCAATACAAAAGTCTGAAAGCATTAGAGAGTATGAAAAGAAGTGGTACTGTCCTGACTTCACTTTAAAGGTTCTACATTTTTGTGTCATGGTGATGATGACCCCTGAAGGTCATCAAAGGGGGGACTGAGAGAGCACAAGTTTGAAAAAAAATGTATAAGTACGCCATATTTACAAGCACGTAGTTAGTTCACATGTACTTTGCACCAGAGTGTTTATATTTAGAAGTGAAATACACAGAGTGTCTTATATTCAGTGGTGAAATGCATAGAATGTTTAAGTAGAGTAACGATAATCATAACTGTGTGAGACTAATGTAGAAATGTTTGGGATGAATATGAAAACCTCATGTTCTCATGTTAAAGGAATAATGTAAGAGTTGAATGTAACTCTAAAACCCAGTATTTTGTGTAGGCCTCATGGCAATTCACAAGCAAATCTAAACGTGCTGCTAAAATAATGTGAGACAAGGTTGACATAGTTCTTTCAAAATGTACTATTGAACTTAGGGTTAAAAGTATATGCTTTATAGATGTGTTATTTTAGAAACGTATGCTAGTTAAGAATGTTTGCTGTTTAAATCAAGTTAACGTTTTAAGAGTGCAGGAACCTGCTGCATGTAAATCAAGTAGGCCAGAGCCGATAATGTCATGTAGTTTAAATCGTCATGTGCTCGTTAGAGGAGAGGTCGTGAGGTGTCCAGTATGGAGCTCTGAGAGTGTTTTATGGCCTAAGAGATGGTGAAGTCTGGAATTTGAGGCCCACTGCAGGAAGAGCTGTATGCAGGTGCGAGGGTCCTAATCAGCTCGAATGAAAGGGACTTTGTTCAGTGGCGCCTTGCGCAGGCCTGTAGGAGTTTCCAGGAATTTCAGGGGGTATCAGCGCACGGAAGAAGGAGCCTGGGAACCAAGGTCAACTTTAACGAGGGTCTTCAAGAGTACCATCATGGAGTTTGCCGCGGAAAGATGTACCACGTGAGGGGCGTCCCAAGGGGCGTTTCTATTGGAAATGTGATTTGGTATTAGGGAAAGTGACCCGGGAGGAGAGCAGAGCAGATGATTTTGGGAGCCTAAGGAAGCGGATGGGTAGGCAGATAGGCTGATCAGGAGAGACCCATTATCAGAGAAGAGACAAAGAGAAGTGCGTGATCTTCTTAGGAAGTCACCACGGCTGACACCTAGAGGGTTAAGATCTTGCTAAGTAGGGATGTCATGTAGTATAGTGTAGGGACTGACTAACCTTAATTTTCTTTTCTGTAATGACTGTGAGGTTGCAACTTGTATCCATTTTAGCAACCCTGATGGTATTCGAACTTGTACTTATTATTTTGTTCTTCAGACTCAGACTATTCAAGAAGTTCATGTTCATAGTGATTCCGATATACCTTTTGAATCTCATTTTGAGAAGTTTGTATCTTCAGTTATCTTTGACTTTATATTAAATCTTTAAAACTTAATTTTGGTCAGTGGTCATTTAGAGTGGTGTAAGTTCTTAAATTGATTGTTTACCTCGAGATTACCTTTTACTCAAGACAGGTACCAACGATTCAGTCGACAGGAAGAAGGGATTTGGCAAGATAATTAGTAACCAGTAATCCCGCGTTAGCACTACTACTGGTCACTACCCTTCTGGAGAAGTTAACTGTCGTACATGAAATACCTTCTTATATTAGCTGTAATACTTCTCCCTTGGTGAACCCATTCTGGTCTGAATGGACCAGATGTAGCATATGAATATGTGGTTAGGGATGATTTTAATCAGGATTTTATAGCCTAATTCCAACAGAGACAGAGAGAATAAAGACTTGTGTCAGGTGCTTCTTTGCCTGTTTTCTTTGGGACAGCTACAAGTGTAAGCTACTACTGCCAAAAAGTAACAGTAGTTAGTCTAGCACCACTGGTGCTGCAACAGCCTCACATAGAAAAACATGGAGTTAGGTACTTAAAATAGAACCACATAGGAAATAACAGTAAATTAAATGAAATTGCTTAAAATAGTAAAAAATATTAATAAATAAATAAAATGTAATGCTACAAATATATAAAAATAGTACATACATCTTGTCATTTTTAATGCACATTTTCTAATTTTAAAATAATGTAACAATAATTTTCATTAAAATATATTTAACTTATAAATAATTCTAAACCTTTCGACCCAGTGCTTAAAGCACTCTATGTTAGAAGATGTTTCTGCTGCATTTGAAAAGGAAATATTTATGGTTGTGGCCATGGATAGCTGCATTCAGGTTGTAGTAAGTGCTTACAAAACTATTGCTTGGGAATTGCAAGCATCAGAAGATTATTTACTTTGCTCTATCGAAAAATGAAATTGCTAGACCCCATTCACAGATATATACTTTGGGCAGCTAGCACATGGAACTCAGCACTAATTGAACTGTTTCACCACCTTGACTACACTGCATATGCAGAGGGGGAAAAGGTGAGCAGATTACTGGCATGGCTCATTGAGCAGGAACAAACACCCACCATGATCTCTCTTCAGGAGAGATAGTTTTGGGCCCCCTCAACATGAAATCCATGAAGCATTTAACAGTTATTTCTCTACTTTTTGAAGTAGCTCCAACCGCAGTTATGATAATCCATGTAGGAATTCCTGTTTGACATATGGTTGCCGCTTATCTCCCAGAATTAAGAGAAGAGTTGAATGCCCCCCTCACCGCTTTTGTATGGGGTGTGGGCACAGGCAAAAAGGCCAGGCACAGACACATTCCCACTGAAATTCTGCCACACATATTCTGGCTCCTTAACACATAATGCAAGGTTGCTTGCGAAGTTGGTAGGTTGCCCCTCATCCCTTAGAGTAACTTTACTAGTTTCAATACCAAAGCCTGGTAACATCCCCTCTAGCCTTTCCTCAAATAGATTGTTGACGATTTTCAATTCCGACTATAAAATTCTTAGCAAAATCATCACAGTGATGATTCTGCAGGGCCTTCCCAACTGAATGCCTATGAACCAAAACCAGTTTGTAGCAAATAGGCACCGCCCATTTATACCACCAGGATTTTTAGCAATTCCCTACTCATGTTTTGGACCTTTACTTTGAGCGACTCTCACTTATGGTATAATCATGGTAATTGGACTGAGTATGCTAATCGCCAATGTCTGCCTTTTAAGATAAAGCTGCTGCTGTACAGCGATGCTAAGAGACAATGTGCTGGTTACATGTGAACATGTGAGCATAGGTGTATGCGCAAGTGAGTGGATGCCGCACATGAAAAAATACCATAGTGCTCAGTCCATTGCTTCCGCACAGGTATACAGTCACAGAAGGGACTCAGCAAGGATTTGTACTGACCTCGGGTAGGCTGTTTAATATGAGTAGTCATTCATAGTGTACGTCCATAGTGCTTACTGTAAAATCTGTGGTGTTTTCACTGTATTATACTGATAGGCAAAATCTGTCCAAAGTACAGTTTAGCGCTACTTGGGTCTTCAGAGTACAGGAAGGTACAAAGTGAGATAAAATATGCATAGCAAGTTTTGAATTTGCAGTCCCCAATAACCCACATCTTATCAGGATTTGCGATATTTCTCCAGTTGAGCTCAGTTTCCAAGCCTTTATCGTCCCTCGTACCCTACCCCTGCTGGGCCAAGTTAATTACTCTGCTACTAGAATAGGGATCTAAGGCCTCTCCACGCAAAAGAACAATCAACACTGACTGTCGCAATTCCTGGGAAAGAGAAGAAGGGGAGGAAATCAGCATCTGATAATTAGCTTATCACTCTGCACTTTGGCTGGGACAGCTCGTTCCCACAGCAACAAAGGGGAGAGCCCAGACCTCTAAACCAAATACAGGAGAGGATTACCTTTGCAGTTTTGGTTGGAAGGGGCCAGGCACTGGGGTCAGCCAGTGGTGAAGCTGATGCCCTCAGAGGAGCTCTTACCAGAGAAAAACATTCTTTGTTGCCATTTTGGATTGTCTCAGAATGCTTTGCAGGAGGGTTTGGACAGGGATGGAGGGATGATGTGACACTGTTGAATTGGCTAGGGGTATCTGGCCCCTAAATGTTTCCACCTCCAATTAAAACCCCTGCACAAAGGAGAGACAGTTCAGAAGACAATGGGAATGACAACAGCGAAAGGATGCCTAGATGGAAGGAGAAGCCACCTGAAGCTCTGCAAGAATGGACTAAGAACTTTGATTCCAACAACCCCCAGGACTCGAATGTGTCTCCCCTAGGGCCTGTGGTGCTGGACCCTTATATCCCCTGTGGACCAGTTGGGGAAAGGACCTGGAATCCACTGCTACTCTGGTGCCCTTCAAGATTCCGCAAAACACACAAGATGATGGATGGAATGTTGCACAATGGCAAAACATTCACCCCCAGTCACATATCTCGGTTTAATCCATCGTTATTTTGCTCACCAAGCCACCCCAGTTCAGACATGGCCATATGCAAATCAGTCTTGACCCTCTGCCTCATGGGAACAGTCCAGCCCGAACTGCCAGGCCATGTCTTCCCTGGACCGGAATCAAGCATCCTAGGACCGGTTTCTGGCTATCAGCCGTCTTCAGCCAGGATAGCTTGACTCCAGTGGCTTAGTGAGCACGGGACCCACTTCTGGGCATACCCTTCCCACATAGGGTGAACAGCAAAGTACACAAGATGATGGACGGAATGTTGCACAATGACAAAACATTCACCCCCAGTCACAGATCTGGGTTTAATCCATCGTTATTTTGCTCATCAAACCACCCCAGTTCAGACATGGCTAAGATTCCAGCAAACTCCGTGGCCCGGGAGTGTGGCTGGTTGCGGAAGGGCTGTGAAGATGCCCCTACTAGCAGGAGAGGAGCACAGGAGCCAAACAAAGGACATATATCCAGCTCCCCACAAAAAGCACCCATTTAGAGGCTATGAGGCCTGAAGAAAGTGCTGCTTGGCTAGGCCTGGCCACCAGGAGCAAAATGTGCCAAAGATTAGGAGAATCATCCAAATGAGGACAGAGATTTGCAACTTAAAAAATGTAAACTCTTAAATCAGGAATTTGGGACCTGATTTGCGGAGAGAAAAGGTAGTGTCATAGCGCACCCCAACATCAATTGTGGGTTGTTTCCACTCCCCGTGGCTCGAGAGGTATAGAGCACACCCTGCCTTACTTGCTCCGCAACTGAAAGTGTGCAGGTGGGTGAATTAGCATGGTGACTCCCGCACACGCAATGAAAGATATGGAGATCAAGCTGGGAAGCTCAGGACTGGGCTCCCCGTGTTGTTCCTTTGCCTGCATCGGAATGCCCAGCAAGGCTGTTGCATAAGAAAACTAGGAGGAACACAACAGGTGGAGCCCACTAATAAAGCATCCACTTTCCTGGCTGGAAGAGCCCCATAATGCCCTGTGCATTCTTGATTTTGCTTATTTCCACTCTTGTGGTGCACCAAGCAAGGAGGGACAGTGGCATCACCTCCACATGTTTCCAGTGTTGAGGGATGGCTACAAAGAGCTCAGCAGCCCCACAAAAGTGTTTCTGTATACTAACGCTAAGTCTCCTGGGGCATTAAAATCATACACTCAGCTATTAATGTGCATTAAATTATCTGTAAATGCTACAAAAAGTTTAATATAGATTTCTTTTGCGTATTCCCATGCTCTGGTGCTGTATGTGTTCTGTGCTCTCCTTTTTATTACCCATAGGGTTCAGCATACGAATAATTACATTGTGTGTATTGTGATGATTTGTTTCTCTTTTCAAAATAACTCTTGCAGTCCCTGTTTGGACAATTTTGTTGTTTGTGCTAAACTGTACTCAGGTCCATCGGTCTTTTGGGTAGCCCCATTATATTGTAATGGTTGTTGCATGCTAGTCCACATTACCTTCCCTGAATATGCCTTGAACTACGCTCTTTCACTACCCTGAGAGAGCCAAGTTCTACAATGGGGTACTGGGGTTAACCAGTTCAAGTTTATTGCGGATTTGTTACTTTTGAAGGGCTCATATCCTTCACAATTAATAACCCAATGTCTTACAAAATGTGTCCTGTAATAAACACGTTCTTCAATATTTGCAGGCTATACAGACTTAAGAAATGGTTCTGGAAAATGGTCCCACTCAGCTCGGCTGGAATTACCTGTGCGGAGTGTTAGGCAAATTTGTCTTTGGCAGGTAGCTGACTAAACTGCTCTATGCTAGTCCAACAAGCAGAGTCCAAGTTGGAAAGCTCATCTCTACTCCCTTCGCAAACCATGGAGGTACATGTGTGGGATGCCTACTATTCCCTTTAAATTTTGCTCTCACCATGGAAACTTTGGCATTAAGTTGCCAAAGGATGGGGTCCATTGGGGCATTTTTCTGGATGACAGAATCCAAGCCGAATTGCTCTGCATGGAGGACATGCTGTTTTACCGCAGGAATGTACAAGTGAATCAGGACAGTATTGCACATATCCATCATGGATTTTGCAGAGCATTGGAACTGTGCATAAACTGGTTCTAATCTTGAGTGTTTCCTCTTTGCCCCAACACCCAAGCAGCAGGGATAGATCTCTGTGGAGGGCCGCTTCCCTTGGATGGCAAATCGCTCCGATACTTAGGGGTTGGAGCCTGCCACTTTCAACAAGACCTATGAGATGGCCAGATCCTTTTTTGGAGGACTCTCCTGCTTTTGATCATAGGCCACATTACGCTGTCTGAAAGGATAATGCTCCCTCGCCTCCTGCACTATTTTATCAACCTCCCTCTATTTCTCTGAAAGATTTTTTCTGGGAATGAGACACAATGATTGGGGAGCGCATGTAGCTCAATGGTTGCCACAGAGCTGTACTAGCCATGCTGTGATTCCCGATAGGTATTCATTGGAGTCTCTGCTGCAATGGGTCTGTCAGTGGTTCTCATGGTGCTCCCTGGATGGAATCTGCTGCGAAAGGAAACCGACCATTTGTTTTCATTTTTTTTTTTTCATCCTAAACTGGGAATAGGTCAGCCTCAGCTGCTAAAGTTAGCCCCATAGTGCTTTCAAAAAGGTTCACTTATCCATCACAAAATGCACATTATGGCATATTGTGATTTGAAGTCTATGCTCTGTCTCCTGCCTGCCTGGCATAGTATGAAATGTTATTTTTCAAAGTCACTAACTGACTTTGCTGCAGGATGGAGACTGGGGTGCCTGGAGTTTATTTTCCTTCATGTTATAAACCTGGATTTTGACCACATTTACATGTCCTGGTCTCTTGTGGATTACCCTACTTTCACACATACATTCTTACTATACATCACTTAGGTTTGCCTAAACACCAGGGCTGCCTGTCTTTGGTGGGAATTACTACCATGGTGTGTCTCAGGCTTCATAACACTGAATGACCTGCTTCACTATGGTGACATGAGTCATCTGATTGACATTCAGACTTCCTACTAATTCCCTGTCAGGTCAAAATTGATGCTTATGACATCTGTTCCTCATAGTTTTAGAGGCCAAGTTGCAGTTTATTTGCCTTTCAGATGCAGTATCTCTGCATTGTTCACACAACCACTGTGTGACAGGGCAGGTATGACACATATTGCAACACAGTTCCACAGCTTGCAGGCCCTGCCATTCCTGCACGTGTGAAATGAGGTTTAGTCCACCTCTGAGTTGGTGATTAGCTTCCTTTTTGTTGATCTTTATACAGATTGTGGTTTTTTAAAGTATTGACACCACTACTCTGCACATTGCACCTAGTCCCCGGGGCGCCTGCATTCCCTGCACATCCCTACCCATCTTCCAACCTTGCTACACTGCAGGAATGTGTGAAGGCTTGTACTTACCATGGGTTTCCTATTTGTGTATACTCATGTGATTTCATAGCACACACAAGTAGCTCCAAATGTGTGGACAGTGGGCACTGTGTAGCAACTCCGTGGGGATGGGCTCAGTCAAACTCGGTAGATTGCTAGCGCTGACACTCAGCCCATTTCATCATTGACTGAATAGGTAATCTCCAGAGTTTTGCACATCTTTTTGCTCAGGCCCCCTCACTTGTATGGGTATTTCTCTACCCAGCCTGAGTTGGGACCAGGCACTCAACATACTGCACACACACAGTTGGAACCCAGATAATATATTGACTCTCATGTGCCTATAAGACCAACAATATGCGTGACCGTATCCAATGGACTGACATGTTTGGCTATTTATGATTCCTATGGGCTGTAGGCCACTTGATAGTAGTGCTGGACTTGGCGACATGTACCTAGCCAGGTTTGTCACACAACTGGGGTTATCCCCCTCAGACTCTAACAATCCCTGACTCCTGCCCATTGTGGTGGCAGATTAGTTCATCCTATTCCCTGACAGAACCCTATTGCACATCCTTCGAATTTGATATATGTGGCATGGTGAGACATGTTGCCTTCCGATTCCCTCATGCCACATGCTACATTTTCACTCAGGGCCACAACACATGCAAGACGTGGTTCCACAATGGTCTCTAATCTGCCATCCCTTCCCAGCTGCAACACAAGTGTGAAACTGTCAGACACAGCAGCACATGTGTCTTGGTCACTCTACCTTGCAGTACACATATCCCTTCTATTCTCATTGCTATGCTATGTCTCTCCATTCAAACACAGTGGCAGATCAACATGCTCAGGCAAAACCTACGATGCACTGCACTATAAGGATTCCACCAGTCCCATATACCCTCTTTTGTCAGAACAAACATGGACCTCTGGTGTGCATCACTTGCATTCACACCCTGTTCGATTTACTTAAAAACAGGAGTTTGGCAGGTCCCTACCATGGGATATGTTACCTGAGTGTTCTCACCCCACGGATTGGAACAAACTGCGTCTAATGTCATATCATGCGTTAATTATTCACATGCCCTCACCTGCTCCCCCTCTCACATGTGCAGTTTCTCCTCTGACAAGCGCATTCCATTCCATTTCTTTAGAGTTCATATCTGTGTGCATGGGCCCATCTTAGACACAATTGTCTCATGGTGCAAGGTGGGCTGCATCATAAAAATCAGATTAGGCTGGGTTAGTGTATCCATGCATGATGTGTTGTTCCATTCTATGCTTTTTGCTTTGTATTCTGGTACTTGTAGTTCTGCTGATTCGTGTTATACAGTCCACTACAAGTGACTGTATACAAATGTGAACCTGGACAGGTGCTGCACTAAACACATGGAAGCAAAAATGTGAGGGAGCTGGATTGAGATGTGTCACATGTAACTGGGCAGTGTGACTTACACCTATGTGATGTTTAACAGTACATTACCCAGATTCCTGCCGCTTGTCCCGCACACAGTCCAGTGGAATGCTGGCACCCAGCTCACTCCGCAACATTGCCTTTTTTTCCCACATTGCCCCTTGTAGCAATTTACCCTGTAGGTCTTGTTGTTCCTCGTGGGCTGCACTGTTTTGTCTCAGAACTCCTGCTACCAACTGCTCTGGGGTGACAGATGCCACCAGCTCCTCCAACACATCCAGCTCCTCCTGTGGCACCAGGCTTCCACCTCTGGTGTGCAGAGCTGCCTTCAGGTTGTTGGACAGTTGTCCTATTCCTTGCGTTTTATAGTCATGCCAGCACATTTTTTGCAGTTGGAGACTGTCCTCTTGACTTATTCCACACTGTTGATCTTCTGTGCACTATGGATTGCCAAATGCCTATTCTTTCCTATTGGCAATTGTGAGGTGACAAATTGCTGATGTTGGTGCTCTGTCACCTCAGTGAACAAGATTTCATTTACCTCTTCACTGAAGGTGTACTTCCTCTTTCTCCTCCCCTGTGAGTCTGTCTGGACATCCTGGCTGGTGCTAGGGTTGTTGGGGTTATTGTCCTGGCTGCTGCTCTGTTCAGTTCTTCTGACTCCATGACTGCCTTCTGTGAAATGTGCCACTGTTTTTATTTTCCAAAACATCATTTTTTATATCTTGTTTGACGCTTCACGCAATGAAAAGTGGTGCTATGATGGTTAGCGTCGCTTTACATGCCACTAACCAGCCTCATGTCAGTTTTGCTCGAGATGGGTCACTTTTCACTGCAGCAGCATCCATTTTTTTTACACCGCTTGATCCTTACGCCATGGTGCACCATACTGTAAATACTGACGTAGCGAATCGCAGATCATTTTGATGCATCGCTGACGCAACCCAGAGAACAGCAGTTCTTGTAAATGTGGCCCAAAGTGTTCTAAGCAAATGATACACATGGTCGCATCTAAGGGGGTGTTTGAGAAGTTGAATAGTTAATATATTTTTTCCAATTTCCAACAGCGCATCTTTAATAAGTGGCATTACCGTACACCGGGCATTTGCAGTGATGCACTGATAATAGAAGCCAACTATCTTTCCTTTTCTTACTCGAATGCCTTATGAGTAGTCGGTGAGCACTAATTCATTCATTTAAAGAATGCAAGAAAAGTTCACTGGAATAAACCTGAGGCATTTAAACAGGATTGTCAGCAAACTCGCAGTGCGGAAGTTGGGAGGTCCTGTCACAAATCTAAGTTCGGGTATGAAAAGAATAACATTTTGCATAAAGCACATCCGATCAGGGCCTCGGTCCTAACTTCGAAACTGTAAGCCACCCTTAATTGAATCCCAGCTTCAACATGAATGCAGCCACATTCATGGGCTTTTCATTTTCGCTAAATGTTACTTTAATGAAAGAAGCTGTCATGTTGAGGAGCTGAGATGTTGACAAGGCACTGGAGGAAGGCAGAGACAGGCTGGTGATGTAAGCTGTACACAGCCACACTTTCATCTGCCAGCACCGTGTCGAGGTCAGTAAATCTCAAATCCTAGACACGCCTCACCCTCCTGCCCACACCCTTACCCTTCAGGCGTGTGTCCCGTGCCATGCATGCTAATTAATTACCCTTTCAATTGAGACCCTGACACGATTTGAAACATCCCCTTTAAAATGTCATTTTTTCCTGCATATATTTAAATCCTATACGTATAGAACAATCTATTGAACTGTCTACCCACACCCTGGTTCCAATCCCTCGTCACCACACGTGGCCCAGCCTTGCGATAGTGTTGATTTCAGGGTAATTAAAGCTGAAGCTGGAAGTCCCACGCCAGGCTGTGAAACGCTAGAGGCCTGTTCACTCCACACCAGGTACAGGCATTTGAAAATGAGAAATCCGCTCAAAGGCTAATATCGCAATCCGGCCTTTCTTTAATGTTTGACGTGTTACACACACCTTATATTCAAAGAGAGATGTTCAGCATTACCATATGAAGAGCATAAATTAGCATGCCGAGATCAGAGTTACAGTAGAAAGTAACACCCAGATTACAATTTGGCAGTGTGAGGACTCCCACAGGCCGATAACGCACGATCGAGCGGCTTGGGAGTGCAGATCTGGTCTACTTTGTCAGGCTACTTGAGAGGCAACTTACAAGGTCAGAGCAGCGACCTCTGGATAAATCATAGCTGCTAAGCGGCTCCAGGTCAGCAGTGTACTCTTCCAACCCTTCTTATATTTTAGTCAGTATCACTACGATTCACGTTTTTGTAGTTACACTTCTTCTGCGTAGAGAAATGTATTCTGCACGAAAGCCAGGACTAGCTGAATTTGTCACACATTACTACAGGCGCAAAGTGCCGCTGCGCCTTTACCGTCAATATAATGGTGGGTCTTGCACATCTGACATTCCTATTGCGGCCAACAATGCATTTTGACTACCAGAATTGATTTTTCCTCAAGTTTCATAATGAATTCACGAGGCCTAACCTTTAGATCATAATGTCTATGGGCCATATGTATCAAGCTAATTAGCATTCGCAAAGGCCGAATTTCGGCCTTTGCGAATGCTAATTAGCAAAATGGTATGTATGTAACATTTTTTAAGCAAAATAAGGAATCGCAAAAATTGCTATTCCTTATTTTGCGATTGCACTTAAGGAATCGCAAATTTTGCGATTCCTTAAATGCAATGTATCAAAGAAAATATATTCAAAAAATGCCCATAAGGATTCGCAAATTACCACCAACTTCTAGTTGGTGGTAAGTTGCGAATTCTTTTAAAAAAGCTTTTTTCCAAAAAACCAAAGGTGCCATATGAGGCTCATACATGCCCTTAGGGCATGTATGTGCGCCATATGCCCCCAAATGTCATTTTCAGGGGTGCAGCAGGGTGTTCTTGAGACACCCCTGCACCCTTGAAAAAATTCCTAATTAGCGATTAGCAATTTGCTAATCGCTAATTGCCCCTTCATTCCTATGGGCCTCCTGGCCCATAGAAATGAATGGGTAATTTGCGATTAGCAATTTGCTAATCGCAAATTAGGAATGGTAAGGAATCGCTATAAAAAGCGATTTTGTACATACATACCGTTTTGCATTTCCTAAATAGCGAGTCCTCAAAATTCGCTATTTAGGAAATGCAAAATAGTTTGATGATACATATGGCCCTATATCATTATTTTGTCTTTTTTTTAATAAGGTGCATACTACAAACCAAATTGTTTCTTTTCGCAAAGTTTCATATATTAAGCACATTTCTACGATTGTGCAACCAATGCAGTAGCATGCCCTGTATATGATGAGTTCATCTAGGGAAAGGTAGTTTATTGCATTCTGAAAAATGGCTGATTTTGGATGGTCATCCAGTACACAGCAGCAGACCTACTACCAAGAAACTTCGGTGAAGATTTCAACATAAGAGAGAAGGTCAAGGCCAAAGATAAGCCCTGCTTCTGCTGCCTCAGTGTTCATTCTTGAGTACAAAATGTAATATTTTCCTGTAACTGTGCCGACCAATCAAAAAAGCACCTGAGTATCAGTCATGGCTGCAATGCATTGCTCAATGGGGAGCCTTTGTTCAGACAGAGGTCCATATATCTGCTTTCCAACTTCCCGATCTCTAGCACTAATCACAATGTAGCATTCTGGACCTCTTGCATTTATTGACTTTATGCTGGGGAAGCCTTCTGAGCATGGAGTCAGCATGAACACATTTTGAATTGATCAGCTCACCTCCAAAACTTTGCCTGCAAATCTTATTAATGAATGCGAAACCTTCATTTAACTGACTCAAACAAAAGACCGTGGATTGAACGGTGATCCTTTTATAAGCAAAATAACCAATATACACACCGCAGATTAAACCTCAAATTTCCTGATTCAGGGGTACGAACTGTGGGAATAATTAAAAGTATAGGCGGGGAGATGCGCTTTCCTTTTATTCCTTTGATCGTACCTGCTAACAAGGTCCTAGCAACAGCACATCTGCCTTTTCAACATTCATTTTGAGGTCGCTGTAGTTGATTCAAGAGGCCATTTTAGCCAAACAATATGTCAGGGTTTAGAAACATCACAAGATCATTTATCACCAGCATAGGAGTGGAATTGCAGGCCATTGGTGTGGTTCAATACTCAGGTTTGATAAAAGTATTAAGGACAGTCGGGGATAATGGAGACCACTGTGTAACACTACACACCACAATCCTAATGGATGGATTGATGAGAAGCCATAATGTTCTAAGAGGAAGAATGAAAACCATTGAAGTGCTGATTTTGAGGCGAAGGCCTCCATTTTTAGATGACTATCCATTTGGCTGAATTTGACTGTGTCAAAAGCAGTGCGCACGCTCAATGAGATGAGCAAGAGCAATTACCATACTACCACAGTCATAGGACATTGCTCAGAAAGGACCCAAAAAGAGCAGTGTCAGTCCAACAAATTGCTGTAGTTACCTAATTAGACTGCACTCCAGAGTCCCAGAGAGCCACTGGAGTCCAGAAACTGGCCAGAAGTTTGAACGATTGTCTGGAAGAAAGGCACTTGGCTACATCTAGCATTAGACAAGACCTTTTCATTTTACAAAAGTTTTTTCTTTTTCATTTTGTTAAGCCTGCTTTTAGAGGCTTTTAGCCAAACCATTTCATGTATTTGTCTATTGTTGTGTCATTCACATTTTACCTTCACCCACTACAGTAAACTGCATAGGATAATGAGTCAGCCCACCTCAGCCATTGGCTAATTTACTGTGACTAATGGTATTCTACTCTTCCACAAGGAGCACGTTCACACATAAATTAGATCCCTTCAGTGTCTGATACTACTATTGCACTTTGTGCTTTTTGAAATCATAAGTATTTTTTTAACCAGTCTGTTTTTAATATTGATGATGGTGCAGTAGTTCCACCAACAATAATGTGTTACCTTCTGTACGTGACGAGACCGCGATTCACGATTAATAGGTTGCTACAGATCTTCAAGCTTTTTGAGGACTATGCAGGGTATGGGATTAATTGGGATAAATCCCTCTTATACATCTTATCCGATGGGCCTCAGCCACTGTTGAGTGCCGACTCTGATCTCCAGATTAAAACAAGTTTTAAATACCTTGGTATACAGATTGAGGAAACAGATGTAGCGTTCCTGGCAAGTAACCTAAAACCACAGCTAGATCGGTTGAAAAATTATGTCATGCATTTGAGGAAGATTCAAATCTCCTTGATGGAAAGGGCAGTTCTCTTCAAGATGATGTCCCTGCCCCAGATTTTATATATCATGCAGAACACCCCCTGTCACATACCAGAAAAATTCTTTAGGGACATAGACAGTGAGTTAAGGATGTTGCTATGGGGCGGGGGTGCGCGGATAGCACTGGCCAAATTGCAGAAATGGGTGTACAAGGGAGGGTTAGCTACTTTAGATCTCCAAAAGTATTATTAGGCGTCACAGCTCGTGGTCATTAACGCGTGGGCCTTTGGAGATAGGAATGATCCGGCATAAAGGGTTGATCACTGGGCGATGGGGATGGAGGTTACTTGCGAGTATTATATGATAGGGAGTGTCAGGACGGACTGCCCCAGCCCACCGAATGGTACAGATGGCATGGACTAAGGCTACTTGATTCCTGGGATGGGATGGAAGGCTGACGGAGCAGACTCCTCCATGGATCAGTGACATGCTTAATGAGGTGGGTCGACTGCAGGGTTTCGCAAAATGGAAAATGATAGACATTGGGAATTTTAGGGGATGTGAGAAAATTACAAGCGCTGATGTCATTTTAGGAGCTACAGACAGAATTTGAGTTGGCACCCACGGAGCACTATAAGTATTTGCAATTGAAACATGCGCTGGGCAGCCATCTTAAAGATGGAGATCAGGTCCGGAATATAGTCCACTAGAAGACAGACTATTATTGGATCCAATTCCAGAGAAGGCATTGTCTTGTACATATAAAAAAAATTATGAATAACTCACCGGAACTATTAACTTATGTCAGAGAAGCATGGGAATCCGAAGTGGGACTGTTGGAAGATGATGACTGGGTGGAGGCTGTACAGAGTCCCTGAGAGGTAGCAATCAGGGCGCTATTTAGATTAGTCCAATTGCGGATATTGCATAGGTCCTACTACACCAGCACACTTATGAATAAGTTAGGGCGCATCCCAATGGAAGAGTCTCAGAGGGGGTGTAATCAGAGGGGAAAATGTTTTCATATATTGTGGGACTGCCCGATCATACAGAAATTTTCGAGGAAAGTGGTCAGAATTATGGTAGGGGTGTTGGAATAAAAGTGGCATATACTGTATGTGTCGGGCGAACTGTCCTGGCCTAAATATCAGACAATATGGCTAAAGGTGGCAGCAATGGTGGGCAAAAGAAACATTGCCGGGGCATGTGGGGCGATCCAGCCACCTAGAGTCTCCCAGTGGGAAAAAGATATGGACTGGTGCTGCGCAGTCGAAAAAACTATTTATGATTGCTGGGGATGCCCGGAGAAATGGGGGAAAATTGGCAACAGTGGGAAGATTGTAAGGAGTTCAGGGGGTAAAGATCAGTTAGGCCGGAAGAGGAGGGAGGGGGACATCTGCAAGCTGGAATTAAGAGGAACTACTAGTGTTATGACATATTTTGTACAGCTGAATTTGTAAACCATTGAAATTGTATGTAACCTAATTTAGGAACAAGATCGTAATTATGCAAGTTGATTATTATTAAATAAAAAAAGATTACAAAAATAAAAATAATGATTTGCCAATACCAGTCCTCCTGACTTTCCATTATTTAATAATATAGAAACAGAAAAAAGATTTTAAGTAACCTGTGGGTCATACCTAAAGTGATTATTGAGCTCAGTTCGAACTGACACTATCACTGTCCAAAATTTCTTTTTCAGAAATCACTTTTCAAAAATGTATTTGCAATAACAATGTTTTTTTCTATGCAGTGCATTATTTTGACTAAAACCTTTTTTTAAAAATCTCAACTTTTCTAATTAATTTATTTTGTTTGTATATATATCTGCTTCTAGTTGCATATATATTACTATTCACACACACATTTATATTTATATCCCCAGCGTATCTATCTATCTATCTATCTATCTATCTATCTATCTATCTATCTATCTATCTATCTATCTATCTATCTATCTATCTATCTATCTATCTATCTATCTATCTATCTATCTATCTATCTATCTATCTATCTATCTATCTATCTATCTATCTATCTATCTATCTATCTATCTATCTATTTCTGTCAGTCTCTCTGTGTGCCTGTCTTTCTGTCTGTCTATAGTCAGATTGTGACCTTGTGTTGTTGAGCTCTTGTTGAGGCTGTTCTGGAGTAAGGGTGAGCCTGCCTGTTTCTAATCAGCCGAGGAAATTTTTACAACAAATAAAAAGTTCTCTGCATTCCTTAGCAAACGTGTGGGACAGTAATATTTAGATGTTTTGTGACTGGATTTCGGTCAGAAAACTATAACACATATGATACTAATTCAGTATTTCGAAGGGACACCTGCAACATTCCAGATACCGAATCAGTATTAATTGGAATTCCATTTTAGAACTCAGAAAATCCAATGGGATTAGTTGTAGCAATTAGAAGACGAAGTCTGATATATCAAATGAAAGATTAAGTTTATTATAATCATCTCCACACCTTTTGCGATGCATAAGTCAGTTAAGCAGTCTCAGCAATGACAGTTGGGTGTCAGGGAAGGGACCAGAGGCAGTGTGAAATGTTGGGGGACCAATAGGAACGGTGAGGGAACAATGGGTGCTCTCGCGCAGGAGAGCTGGGTTGACACCACTTGCTTAGAGCTCAAGGGAATACAGAACTAGGTTACAACATTAGTACATAGCAAAAGGCATTTTAATGGTCACAAAGTTCGATGCCAAGCATTTGCAACTGTTAAAATGCTTCATACACCTGGCCCTTGGTTTTCGAGCACTTTTAAAATGAATATCCTTTTACAGGCTTCCGCCTTAACTACAGCGAAATATTTTACCTTAATGGAAACGGACAAATATCCCCTAATAATAATAGTGATTTTTAATTTTGCGGAACATTTTATTGAAATAAAAATAGGCAGTGACAAAGCAGCACACTGAAGCCACGCCTTTAACAACACAGACTTGTCGGGGTGGCTCATTTCGCAGTTTCCTAAATCAAAATGACATATTTCTATGAGAGGTGTGTTAGGTCATGCTAGGTACAGTCTATGTTGTACACTGAATTAGGCAGGAATTTACCTGAATGAAATGTAACCCCGAGTCTCAGAAATACATTTGCATAATAGCTGGTTTTATGCTAAGGAAACCGCAAATAAATAGGGCAATAATACGAAGAAATGTCCACACTGCACTTAATGTTCAGGTAATGTTCTTTCCTCCATTTTATCATTATGTTTAAATCCCATGGCTAAAACCAATTTTCTCAAGGAGGTATGAGAGTAAAATGTCTACAGAATTATGTGGCTTACACAAAGCATCATAATTTAATGTTGTTCAATGACTGTAAGAACCTGAAAAAGCTGAACAAAATCAAGAGACATTTTACATTTCATTTTCTCTACATACCTTCAATATATAGAAAGTTTAAACTAGGATGGCATTAGTTTGAGATACTACTTAAAGTCAATTCTAAGACTTTTATCATGATACTTTTCACATTGCTATTAATTTAATTTGGTGGTATGTTGTACATGGGAAATAATTATGGCTAGAATTGGACCCAGTGCAGCTGTGGATTTTTGTTTTATACAAGTAGCAAATTGCACTAAGTCAGCAAGTGTAGCAAGTGTTGATCCTCTCAATGTAGCCATGTGATGTTTCTCTGTAACCAACTGTGCATTTGAGAAGTTATAGTTCCGTAATAGCTAAAAGCCAAAGATTTTACAGGCAGTTCAAAAAAGGGTACTCATGAAATATTCCAAAATATTTCTTGGCAATCTATAACTAGTCTGAATATCCCAAGGATACTGATGGTGTGCCTATGCTCGCAAAACATTTTTCCATCCATCAAAGCACCAAGTATTAAGATGAATGTTATTTTTACTTGATCCTGATATGTTAAGAAAGCAAACAACATCAGAATCGTGACCATAATTTCAACAGCAACAACAGATATGTTGATAGAGATGCTTCATGGAAGGTTTCAGTTGACGCATGCTTCGTCCTTGCTTGGGACTTTTTCAAGGCTGATCAGTGACACATAGAAAGAAGAGAACATTATTAAAAACATTTGTTTATTCAGAATAATTAAAATTATTAAAATCTGATAGGAAACGTTTGTTGCACCACCTGGGGTATAATGATCATCACTGCGTGGCCTCCTACTAACTTGTGAACATTCCTGCAAAAAGTGAAAAGAAGAAAAGAAAAGAGACCGAGAGTAAGCGAAAAAAATGCCAATGCAATAAATGTATAGAATCGCCACTTAGATAAAATGTATAAGTGTGATCAAAGGATAAAATGAAACAGAATATATTAAGTCAACCTACCGGGCACAGAGATAAGAATCGATTGTGCCTATGGGACTGTTAAGTTGGAAAACAGAATTGCCAAAATGAGCCGAACAGTCAATTAGTCTCAACACAAGCACTATACTAAATAGTGAATATTGCTGGCAATTAATTTTCATAGTGACCCGAAGAAGCAGTACATTTAATTTACCTATATCGAAAATATTATATGAAAAAGTGGAAAGGGGTGTAAACAAATTGAAGTCTTCTTCTACATCAACAGAGTCACAAATGTCTCAATGAAAAAAGTGTACGAGAAGCTATTGATAATAAGTTATGTAAGCCTAAAACCATAATCTTAGCAGTCAGGAACAACATGGGGGGACAATAACTAATCTCAAGCTTGGAAAATTGCTGAGGCAATAGATGGCTGAACCAATTGATGAGTATTTGTTGATCCTTTATATTTGGTTCCTTTCGTGATTTAACGCCACAGAGCACCGGTCCAAGGTAATGGATCACAGTTTCTGGAAATAAAACATGTTTTTAAAGAATAGTAAATCCCAGTTCTCCAATAATTCAGAAATTGAAGCAAACAAAAGTGGGTTCATGTGATGGACATGACAACTTATTTGACCCCCCCATAAACCATTCTTGTCTATATAATATATGCATGTCACTGCTATCAAATCTATATTCTGTGCATTGTTTCAGTTTGGTACCAATTACAATTTACATTTCTGTTGTATTATTTACTAAAGAACTGGATGTTGGCTATGTTTTAAAAAAGCAGCAAATCAAATTCATGGAAACGCTCAGAGCAAAAGTTAGGAACATCATGTTCAGGGTATAACTATTATCTATATAGTACAACGTGTAATAATGTGACTTGACTCATGTTACTGACGTTATGTGATAGCACTGTGGGAACATACAATTATGATGGAGCCACTGATTGTTATGGTGCCATTACCATTTTTACTCTCTTGATACGCCACATTTTTGAATGCATGTCTTCGTTGTTTTATTCTTACACATGGATCAGTTTCTTCAGCATTCTGTGCACTTAAAGATATCTTTTGCATATGAATGCATACACAACTGTTGCTGTTTGTTTCATCCCTAGAGGTATATTTTGGATGTATGTGGACACTTAATTTATATATGGGGACAACTTTTCACCTTTCCACGTTTGAACAAATACATAGTGGTTGGTGATAGGATTAATGTATCTGTATTCTCAATCATATAAACATGTGAAGGCTTGCTAGGTCCTGAAATGAGGAATCATTATTTTGGACATTTCTTGAGGGGATATGCTTTTGCATTCTTCCAGGCTCATACTTGCTTTGGTGAAACCCTTGGTAAATCATCCTCTCTCCTTTTACGAGGTTGCCTCTTTGAATGTAAGCATGAATAGAATTCAAAAGTGACTATTTTAAGATTTGTTCATGTTTGAACCAAATGTGCTACCCATTGTCTCTTGCTCTGTCTTTTAGTTTTTATTAGATTCTCCGTCAGCTAGCCACAGGCATTTTTTTAGCTTGATTTAGGAACCTCTATTCTCAGCCTAATAATTTAACTCAAATTTACTGCTATACGGCCATTCCAACATGGACTGTGAAATGGAGACATATTCTTGAATTGTGTTCAGTGTGTTTTTCTTTCTTATCTTCGCTTTGACAGGTATGCCCCTTGAACATCTCACGTACGCAGACGTTATTTCCTTACTTGGAATATCTTTTCCATTTCTATGGTACGAGAGCACATAGACCATGTTAAAAAGGCAGACATGTTTTGGCATTCAAACGTATGTTTTCCTGGAACGAGGTCAAAGCACACAGCACGCCATTGCAGACACAGTGAATTGCTTAGGATAGATATATCTTTGTCTTATGCCACTAACGTGGCATGTAATCTCATAGCTTGAGAGTTCTTCATGATTGTCATTTACACTCATTCATTTCAAAACTTTATTCGATTCATAAAATGAATCATAAAAGTACAGAACATGCAATTCATCATGGAACAAAAAAAAGTTTTTAAATACACAATTTCCCAAACTTATAAAAGACATAGTAAAATGACTATTGTAAAAATATACAAATACATAGTTTTCACCAGAGAATATTCTATACATTTTGATACTAACCATAGGCCTTCCTAATCTTTAGCGAAACTCTGATAAAATTTAGCATGGCACAGCAGGTTTCAACAGAGGATAGTGCTGACAGATAATCATACCCTTCCTTATAGGTGCAAGGTTGCCTCCCCTTCAAGATTGGTTTAATAAACCGGATTCTTGGTTCTTGATATAAAGAGCAAAAAAGGACCACATGTATAGTGCTTTGGCTATCCCTATTGTTACATGGACAAGGGGGCAGCCTCTCGCACCAACCCCCCTGTTTCGGGAAAGCAAGCAAAAAATGCAAAATATCCAGTCTAAACCTTGTTAGTAGGAATCGCCATTGCACATTAAGAGTAAATGTTAGATAAAACTGAGGTTGGGGCTTACGGACATAAACATTAGCATCGTCCAAAGATGGTGGATTCAACGATTTCCAATACATTGCCTTTATGTCCGCCTTTTCGTTTCCCTCTATTTTTTCAGGATTGTCATAATAGGAACCCAATCCAATCTTATTTAACATGTTACTAACATAGGACAACCAGGGAATCTGTTTTGAATTTTCTAAAGCCATGCAATCAATGATGATATCTTTAGTGAGTTGAAGCTCTTCAGATTGCCATATTCTGCCCCATAACAATAAAGGGGACAAACGAATCGTATCAGAAACACTGACCATTCCAATTTCTTTGTGGCAGAAGATGTTTGAACAGCCTTTGGGAACAGATAAAACTCTTTTTATGAAGTTATTTTCCACCACCTGTATCACGGATGGTATTTCTGTCCCCCACACCCCTGCCCCATAGGTGGCCACCGATAAACATTTTGATGTATAGAGGGTTTTAAGGTGCGTAACATGTTTTTGCCCCAGTTTGCTACAGAAACGGAAGATACCCTCTATAGCCCGGGTCGCGTTCTGGGCTCGAACCTTCATGAGTGGCGTCCAACTTAATTTACTATTGAACAAGTTACCAAGGTAGTTAAAATTTTCCACCTTTCCAATTATGCGATTATTTACCACAAACTTCCTGATGTTAGACCCTTTAGGACCACAAGACATTACAAAGGATTTATCAAAGTTCACCTTTAAGTCGAGGTCAAGCATGAAAGTATTAAAGGCGTCTAAACATACTTGCATGCTATTTCCAGTTAGGGTCATTAGGACAGTATCGTCTGCATAAGAAAGCATGGGAATACTTTTGCCGTTGATTTTTGGAAAGTCACAACCCTGGTTTAATAAATACTTTTCTAGCCCGTTTGTATAAACCAGAAAAAGAAAAGGTGCCAAAATGCATCCTTGACGCACACCCTCAGTGGAAGGAATTAATTTTGTCATTTCACCTCCAGGGCCAAATCTAATTGATACAGTTGTTGCTGCATGTAACCTGCGAAGCAATGTGACCAAAGGTTCCTCAAAGCCCATGTCATCCATCATCCGCCACAGCTGATGTCTACAAACAGTGTCGAACGCACTTGACAAGTCCATGAAGGCAAGATGTATTGAGGACTTTTTTGCCTTCATGTACTTGCCTATAATTAGTGCCAGGTTCAGACACTGCTCGACAGTCCCCTTTCCACGCCTAAATCCGTATTGGGAATCAACTATAAGTCCTGTTGAATCTGCCCAACTTTCTAATCTCGCTAGGATTACCCTGCCCAGGATTTTGCATGAGGCGTCTATTAAAGAAATCGGACGATAGCAACATGGGTCGCACCTGTCGCTCTTCTTAAAGATCGGCACTACAATTGCCTCCTCCCAAGTGCCAGGGATGTGCCCGACCACAACAGCCTTGAAGACATTCAATAATATGGGTGCCCACAGACTAACGTTATGTTTAAAAAGGTCCAAGGGGACGGCATCTGGGCCTGGAGCTTTTAGTGATGATCCCTTTTCTAAGGCTTCCTCAATCTCGATCAATGTAAATGAAGAGCTGAGGGTCAAAGCCGAGGGAGATGTCGCTAATTCCCCTGTCCTATCCGTACTTACCATTAATGAGATAGAATTTGGATTAAAAATCTTAGTAAAATGTTGAACCCACTGTCCAGCAGTGACCTGCACAACTATAGATTCTTTATTGTCGCTCTTAAAAAGGGGGCGATTTAGGACCTCCCAAAAGAGTCTGCTATCTTTTAGTTGTGCAGCCTTTTCGAGGTCTTCCCAGGCAATGTTTTTTAGGTCCTGCTTTCTTTTTACAATAGCCTCCCTATAGGCCTTCCTGCTAGTTCTTACAAGTTCTCTATTTCTTGGTTTTTGACGCAAGGCTAGTTTTAGCGATTGGTGTGTGACAGAACACACAGAGTCAAACCATCTAAAGGCCTTTTGGCCGCCCTTCCCTTGGGTTTCCTAAGGTGCTTTGCTACATGCCCACACAATTTCTCAAAGCTCTCAATAACCTGATGGGGGTCAATTACAGGGGCTAGACATGATTCCATTTCCGTTTTACAATTCACAAGAATATCTTCCTCCAGTTTTAAGGCATTTACCTTCCCCCATTTCAAGGTAACGCCCTGATTCCTGCTGTACTTAATTGACTGTTCCCAGATCTTTGGTGATTCTTGTGTTGGCAAGCATAATGACAACATTATGGGATTATGGTCACTTGCGGGGTTGGCCACCACCTCCAACTTATCAACATATTTGAGAAAGCTACTGGATACCAAGACAAAGTCAATTGTGCTCATCTCCCCCTTGTACCCTGGAAAGTTGGTATATGCGGTATGTCAGGGGCTGACCAAGGTTCTACCACACACAAGTCATTCAGGATGATAATGTTGTTTAGAGCATCCCCCTGGGGTGTGTGTTTAAAATGGGTCAAGGGCTGGGCGTTTGAGTCCTCCAGTCCACACACGTTCGAACCTCCAAAACTGCACAACGTACAGTTGAAATCACCAACCCAAATGACAGGCGATAAAGGGTGCCTGCTGCGTGCTTTACCCACTGCGTCCTCCAAACTTTGAATTATTGATATGTCATGTCCATTAAAGATGTTGTGATACCAGTTGACTAACAACACAGGTTCTGGAAAAAGATGTTCTAATAACAGCAATTGGTACCAGTTTGTATCCATCAGTTTCAAAGTTGTCAGTTTCTGTAGTTTTATAGACAACGCTGTCATTATACCACCCTTTGCCCTCCCAGATGTCGATGGAACGGCCAAAACATTGAATGATTGAAAACCCTCAATGTCACAGGTAGTCCTAGACCAAGTCTCCTGTAAACACAGGATTCCCTGGGCTCCCACATAGTCCAGCCACGCATCATCTTCCAATCTCCCTGTAAGTCCGGCAATATTCCAAGATATTAAGGATATTAAGGACGGCCCCTGTTTCCCATGTAAACCTCCCAAATCATCTCTTGCACTTGAGGGGTCTTGATCAGGCAGTAATGTGTGTTTCTCACAACCCAAGATGGTATTTCCCCCAAAAGTAACAGCGTTCTCTGCGTTTGGGGGGCCAATACTCACAGTATCACAATCAACGATCACCATTGCTGAGTCATCATTGCGGGCCATCCCTAAATGTTCCCTCTTTCCCAAATCTAGAACAATAGGCACGTTGCCCTCAAACCCAGTTGATGGTCAGTCTACCCCGTCCATACCCATTAATGGGTCAAAGCGGTTTCTCAGTGAGATATTATTGTTTGAGATCCATCCTGGGTATTCTACGCCCTGAGACCTTGGTCTTCGTGGGTTAAACGGGACTTGTGTAAAAGGGCCCATACTTGGTGGTCCCATAAAGGGACCATTTGTCTCGTGCCAAGGGGCACAATAGTTTTGTGTGCCTTGATTCATGTTCAGGTTATGTGCCCAACCCAAGTGATTGTTACCGCTTGTTCTATACCCACGGTGGTTAAGGTTTGGGGCAGTATGATAAAGGTTGGGGTAGAAATATTCGAGTCCCACACACTGGATGTCCCCCATCCTACCAAACCTTGCTTTACTGCAGATAATATCCTTAACCCAGATGTCTCTAAAGTTAATTAGGATGCAATCTCCCTCCAGATCTTTTTTGCTTGGCCCAACCCAGGGGACCCTCCGCACACTTAAGATTTTTGTGGCAGTGTCTTCGGATAGGGGCCTGTTATTGTTTAGCCAAAATTTTGTTTTATTTAAAAGGTCCTCCATTTTCTCATATTTATTCTCTGCAATTAATGGAACACCTGTCAAAATTGCCATATACGGGGCAGCTTCAGGGGGTATGTTTACATAGATCTGCTTACCAGGCAGAGGTGTTTTACTAGGAGCTAGAGGTTTGCTAACTGGAGTTTCTTTCCCTTCAGTGTTTGTAAGGGCTGGGGCAGCTGTGTTTACTGGTGTAGCCACCACCATAGAGTTGTTTATCTTTGAGCCCACAATAGTCACCGGCTTTGTTTTAGATAAAGTAGCTGGTGCTTTACAAGGGGTAATACAGTTAGGATCTGCAGACACTGCAGTTTTAGGTTGCTGAGGTTGTGTCTGATTTTTCTTAGCACCCTTTTTTTCAAAACTAGTAGTAGTATTACCACCAGTAGCAACGGGTTGTTTGCTATTATCTACAAGGCTCTCCAGTAAAGCGGTGTTTTTAGATGTTAAAAACTCTAGTTGATCTAATTTTAGGTTGATGATTTGGGTTTTTTCCATCAGGGGATTCAGCAGGCTTTTTTCCAGCTTCTCAAGGCTGGCTGTAAGATCCTTATCTTCTCTATGGGTTGCTTTTTTATCTAGGTTCGAAATACTTTTTTCAATGCCCAAGAGCTGGGATCCTATCTGTGAAAGTCTCACTTCAAAGGGAATTAGGAGCTTTTTTAGTGTTTCCCATACCACAGTCAAGAATTCTACGTCTTTCCCTTTTATGACGCAGAGTGGCACCCCACTAGTTTCATTCTCTATTGTAAGATTATTAGTTTCATGGGTTACCACCAGTGATTCTGGGCTGGGTTCTGGTCTTAGTTCAGAAGGCTGTGTGTTGCTCCTTGGGGGTGGATCTAGGGGTAGCAAAGATGGTGCCTTGGTGAATAACTGTGCCTTCGCAATCTTAGCCTTTTTTTTTGCGTATGCTGTTAAGTTGTTGCGCTTCCTTTTATTGTATGGCCCTCGTTGTTTGGTGCAAGAATTTCCCCCGCCCGGTTCTATAGATTTGTGTCTTGGCGCCATTCCCAGGTGACCACCCTCACCCTCCTTCTCTTCCCCATCTACCCCAACCATAGAAAATTTTGGGGAATTAGATGATACTAATGGTGAACCCCCCTTTGGTATGGATGTAGTGGGTACTAATGGCTGGTAAATATCTGCCTCAGTTACAATCAGGGTAAGAGGTGGACCAATTGAACGGTCAGGTGTTTTAGCGAAGGCTATGGACCCTAGAGAAGATTTTTTGGCCGCTGCTAACTCCTGTGACAATCTCCTTGCGGCATCTAGTTCAATAGAGACTCGATGCTGCATTTTAGCAATCTCTGTGTCAATGGCTGTGTGGGTCCTGGTGATAAAGTCATCTAGGGTACCATTTTTCAATTTAGACTTAGCTGCCCTCTCTTTGTACTCACGGGATGACATATTGACTAGCCAACAAAACGAACTGGCAGTACAGTTGATACGGAGGGTTAGGGCCAAAGAAAATGGCCCAGTCCAGTCACTCCCAGCCTCAAACGGCCCGCTCTTTGCCCGGTCTTCGCCCCGAGCTGCGTCCCGCGCTGCGGGAGTTTGAGACTGTGATATAGGGGGCGTGTAGGGCAGGGGGCGGGCCAGCCTCTCCTTCTGCTGTCAGGCCCCACGCACTCCTGGGCGAAGCGGCACCCCCGGAGCGGGTGCTGCGAGATGTGGGCTCAATCAGCTTCAAGGATACCGCCTGGTCAGAGATGCCTCCGTAAGTACAGAAACTGGTGTCCCAGCGAGGGAAGGTGGAAGGCGCCTTTATTATCCTCAAGTGGGCAGGGGGCGGGCCAGCAGGGAGAGTGGACCGGATGCTGGTTACCGGTCTCGCAGGGACTCCTGGTTGTTGGAGTCCCCGCACACTCGCAGCCCCGCCTAGCCTCACGCCCAGAACCGCCTTGCTGTTCCTCTCCTTCTGCTGTCAGGCCCCACGCACTCCTGGGCGAAGCGGCACCCGCGGAGCGGGTGCTGCGAGATGTGGGCTCAATCAGCTTCAAGGATACCGCCTGGTCAGAGATGCCTCCGTAAGTACAGAAACTGGTGTCCCAGCGAGGGAAGGTGGAAGGCGCCTTTATTATCCTCAGGTGGGCAGGGGGCGGGCCAGCAGGGAGAGCGGACCGGATGCTGGTTACCAGTCTCGCAGGGACTCCTGGTTGTTGGAGTCCCCGCACACTCGCAGCCCCGCCTAGCCTCACGCCCAGAACCGCCTTGCTGTTCCTCTCCTTCTGCTGTCAGGCCCCACGCACTCCTGGGCGAAGCGGCACCCGCGGAGCGGGTGCTGCGAGATGTGGGCTCAATCAGCTTCAAGGATACCGCCTGGTCAGAGATGCCTCCGTAAGTACAGAAACTGGTGTCCCAGCGAGGGAAGGTGGAAGGCGCCTTTATTATCCTCAGGTGGGCAGGGGGCGGGCCAGCAGGGAGAGCGGACCGGATGCTGGTTACCGGTCTCGCAGGGACTCCTGGTTGTTGGAGTCCCCGCACACTCGCAGCCCCGCCTAGCCTCACGCCCAGAACCGCCTTGCTGTTCCTCTCCTTCTGCTGTCAGGCCCCACGCACTCCTGGGCGAAGCGGCACCCGCGGAGCGGGTGCTGCGAGATGTGGGCTCAATCAGCTTCAAGGATACCGCCTGGTCAGAGATGCCTCCGTAAGTACAGAAACTGGTGTCCCAGCGAGGGAAGGTGGAAGGCGCCTTTATTATCCTCAGGTGGGCAGGGGGCGGGCCAGCAGGGAGAGCGGACCGGATGCTGGTTACCGGTCTCGCAGGGACTCCTGGTTGTTGGAGTCCCCGCACACTCGCAGCCCCGCCTAGCCTCACGCCCAGAACCGCCTTGCTGTTCCTCTCCTTCTGCTGTCAGGCCCCACGCACTCCTGGGCGAAGCGGCACCCGCGGAGCGGGTGCTGCAAGATGTGGGCTCAATCAGCTTCAAGGATACCGCCTGGTCAGAGATGCCTCCGTAAGTACAGAAACTGGTGTCATTTACACTCGAACCTTGTGATAAATTTAAAATCATACAGGGAATCGCTTGAGCTTTTTCTGTTACATCGCTGTTTTGAACTATAGTCATTCAGTATAAAACACATTCACCTTTGAGCCAACAGTTCATGTACTTCTAGTGTCATATTTGTCCATTTTTATGTGATATATATATATATATATATATATATATATATATATATATATATATATATATATATATATATATATATATTCACTGAAAAAAACCATAGGTTTCAGGCCTTATATAGTTAGGAATTAGCATTTAAAAAACCTTTGAAATTCACTCAAAAAACTATAAGTTTTAGGGGTGTTATAGTTAGCTGGACATTTCACTCATACAAAACCATTGAAATTGCTCCTATATAGTTAGTTGTACTAACTATATTTCGCGCACCAGCAATCCACTGCTGATGATGTCACATATTACATCATTCATGACATGGTCAGTGACATCACTGATGACATCTCAAATGACAACACTGATGACATCACTGGTGACATCATCCACGTGAGCAGGCCTAGTGGGTCAGGGTGCTTCTACCCTGCCCCTTTTTCAGTTCTACACGTTTGTTTTTCTGCTTTCTTGTGCCTCAGTCTACTGAGGCACAAGATGGCTGCCATCAGTTTCTGTTTTGGAGTGTTGACAGACAGTGGTAGCCAATCAGCATGCAGCTCGTGCACAGGAAGGAGCGTGCACGGTGCGCGCACGGTGCGCGCTTATAGATATATACATTTTTTATCTTTTGATTTTCTCAGGAACTACTGGAGGGATTCACACCATTTAAACAAAAGGGCGATCTGCGAATCAGACTCTAGCATTTTGCCAAATTTCTTGTAATTCTGTACAGCCGTTCGGGCTGTAGCCGTGTCTAATCGTCCTATGGAAAATTGCATGGGGAAAACACGTTTTGGGATCCCCCTTTTTTCTCAGCCCCCACTTCGCGAATCTCCCCAAAACTTTCAGGGGCGGAGCGGAGCGGGCCATCTTCTTTGAGAAATTCACAAAGATTCATCAACCGGCGCCAAAGTTATTCCCAATAGAATGTTGTAGATTTCCTATGGAAACTAGGTCCTAACTATATATACCTACTGGCGACCGCCAGTAGGTAATATAGAGCTAACTATAACTCACACACCCGCAATGCACTGATGCTGACGTCACATATTACATCACTCGTGACATGGTCAGTGACATCACTGATGACATCTCAAATGACATCAATGAAGATATCACTGATGACATCATCCCAGGAATGTGTGTTTCTGTAAGGGTTAAATATGTTTTATATATATATATATATATGCCATGGTGTATTGAAGAATGAGTGGGTGTATAAGTGTCTGAATGGATGATTAAGTAGGTGCATGACTGATTGCATAAGTGACTGATTAAGTGTATCTTAATGAATGCATGGGTTAGTGAGTAAACTGTGTAAATGTCTGTATCAGTCTGTCAGTCGGTGTATAAGAGGCTGCATGGGTTGGTGAATAGCTACATGACTGTCTATTTGGGTTATTGATTGGTTGTCTGAGTATCTTTATGGGTGCCTGAGTGTATTTGTGAGTGGGTTGGGTGTGTGTGACTCTGTGCATAGATGTGTGAGTGGGAGATTCACTGGGTGTACTGGATCAAGAGTGCATCTGTGAAGGGCTGTATGGTGGGTGAGTGTGTGTATGGGTCTGTTGATGAGTTAATGGATGTCTTAGCGATATATATGTGAGTAACTACATATGTGAATGGCAGTATATGTGAGTGTTGGAGTATATATACGACTACAAGTGAGAGTGAGTGATTGTGAGAGTGGCTTTATGGATGAGTGTGTGCTTGTAACAGAGAATATATAAGAGAATAAGTATGTGTTAGTATTTGTATAAATAAGTGAAGTGGTCTGTGTATAACTGTATAGGTGAGTAAATGGGTGTGATTGATTCTTTGCATGATTGAGTAGGTGTGTGAGAAAGTCTATGGATGAGTGGCTGTGTGTGAGTGTATGTATATCAATCAATCAATCAATACATTTGTAGAGCGTGCTACTCACCCGTAGGGGTCTCAAGCCGCTGGGGGAGGGGGGAGTGCCGCTACTGCTCGAAGAGCCAGGTCTTGAGGAGTTTTCTGAATGTGAGGTGGTCCTGGGTCAGTCGTAGGTGGGTGGGGAGGGAGTTCCATGTCTTGGCCGCTAGGTAGGAGAAGGATCTTCCTCCGGCGGTGGTTCTGCGGATCCGTGGGATGGTGGCGAGGGCGAGGCTGGCGGAGCGGAGTTTGCATGTTGGAGTGTAGAACGTGAGGCGGTTGTTGAGGTAATCGGGACCTATGTCGTGGAGCACTTTGTGTGCGTGGGTGAGGAGTCTGAACGTGATCCTTTTGTTGACGGGGAGCCAGTGCAGGTCTCTCAGGTGGGCTGATATGTGGCTGTGGCGGGGGATGTTGAGGATGAGTCGTGCGGATGCGTTCTGTATGCGTTTGAGTCTTTTCTGCAGTTTGACAGTGGTTCCTGCGTATAGGGCGTTCCCGTAGTCTAGTCGGCTGGTGATGAGGGCCTGGGTGACCGCCTTTCCAGTTCCGGTAGGGATCCACTGGAAGATCTTACGGAGCATGCCCATGATGATGAGATGGCGTTAACTTGCTTGGTCATCGTGAGAGAGGAGTCCAGGATGAATCCCAGGTTGCGTGTGTGGTCAGTGGGTGTCAGTGCGGTGCCCAGTTCTGTGGGTCACCAGGAGTTGTCCCAAGCGGACGGGGATGGGCCGAGGATGAGGACCTCCGTCTTGTCTGAGTTCAGTTTCAGAGGGCTGAGTTTCATCCATTCAGCAACGTTTTTCATTCCTTCCTGGAGGCTGAGTTTGGCGGTGGCTGGGTCTTTGGTGAGGGAGAGTGTCAGCTGGGTGTCGTCAGCATATGAGATGATGTTGAGGTTGCGTTTGCATGCGATGGTGGCGAGGGGGCTCATGTAGATATTGAAGAGGGTTGGGCTGAGCGATGAGCCTTGGGTTATGCCGCAGATGATCTCGGTGGCCGCGGAGCAGAAGGGAAGGAGGCGGACTCTCTGGGTTCTGCCAGAGAGGAACGAGGTGATCCAGTCCAGGGCTTTACCTTGGATCCCGGCGTTGTGGAGGCGGGTTATTAAGGTACGATGGCAGACTGTATCGAAGGCGGCTGGGAGGTCTAGGAGGATGAGGGCGGTTGTTTCCCCGTTGTCAAGTAGGGTCCTGATGTCGTCGGTGGCTGCGATGAGGGCGGTCTCGGTGCTGTGGTTGGCTCGAAATCCAGACTGGGATTGGTCGAGGGATCCATTGGCCTCGAGGAATGCGGTCAGCTGTTTATTGACGATCTTCTTGATAACTTTTGCAGGGAAGGGAAGAAGAGAGATGGGGCGGAAGTTTTTGAGTTCTTTAAGGTCCGCTGTGGGTTTCTTCAGTAGGGCGTTGATCTCTGCGTGCTTCCAGCTCTCTGGGAAGGTGGCGGATGCGAGGGAGTTGTTTATGACGTTCCGTAGGTGGGGAGCGATGATGGTGTCGGCTTTGTTGAAGATGTGGTGAGGGCATGGGTCGGAAGGAGAGCCGGAGTGGATGGTGTTCATAGCGTGGGTGGTTGTCAGGGGCGTTGGTTCGGTGGCTGGGGGTGGAGTCTGGGCACCGAAGCTGTCGTGGATATCGGCGATCTTGCGGTGAAAGAACGTGGCGAGGGAGTTGCAGAGGTCTTGCGACGGTGTGATGTCATTGCTGTTGGCGCTGGGATTGGAGAGCTCTTTTACAATGCTGAAGAGTTCCTTGCTGTTGTGTGTGTTGTTGTCCAGCCGTTCTTTGAACGATTTCTTTTTGGTGGTGCGGATCAGCTGGTGGTGTTTACGGGTGGCATTCTTGAGGGCTGTCATGTTTTCTGTCGTCTGTTAGCGGCGCCAGGTTTTCTCGAGGGTTCGGAAGGATTTCTTTGATTCTTTGAGTTCGTCGGTGAACCATGTTGTTTCCCGGTTGCCGGGCTTGCCTGGAGGGTTCGTCAGTGGTGCAAGGGTGTCGGCGCACTTGATGATCCACTGTGAGAAGTTGTGGAATGCGTCGTTGGTGTCAGTAGTGTTGATTGGTGGGTTCTGGCTCAGTGATGTGGTTAGATAGTCTAGGGTGACTTTGCTCCAGCATCTACGGGGGATCTGTTGCGAGCGGTGGTGGGATGTGGTCTTCTTAAAGGTGAAGTGGATGCAGCTGTGGTCAGTCCAGTGTAGTCCGGTGGAGTGGCTGAAGGCAACGTGGCAGCTGGCAGAGAAGATGGGGTCGAGTGTGTGGCCGGAGTGGTGGGTGGGGGTGTTCACCAATTGCTTGAGTCCGAGGTTGTCGAGGTTGTCAAGCAGGGTGGTGGTGTTGTTGTCATTGTTGTTCTCCAGGTGGAAGTTCAGGTCCCCTAGGAGGGTGTAGTCTGAAGAGGCAAGGGCATGTGGGCTGATGAAGTTGGCGATGGCTTCGCTGAATTGTGTGCGTGAGCCCGGGGGTCTGTAGACGAGGGTTCCTCTGAGGGTGGTCAAGGTGTCGGTGTGGATCTGGAAGTGTAGGTGTTCGGCGGTGGTGAGGGGATCTTCAGAGTAGGTCATGACGTCGATGGCTTTCCTGTAGATGATGGCGACTCCTCCTCTGGTTTGGTTGATGCGGTCCTTTTGGATGATCTTTAAGTCGTCTGGGATGGCTATGGCGATGTCGGGGCTGAGGAGGCGTTCATCCAGGTTTCTGTGAGGAAGGCGACGTCTGGTGCTGTTGTGTCGAGGAGGTCCCAGAGTTGAACGGCGTGCTTGTGGTCGGAGCGGGTGTTGAGCAGGATGCACTTGAGGTGGTTGTTGTTGTTGCCTGGTCCGGGTGGTGGGGTGCAGGTTCAGTCGCAGGTGAATTTGCAGTTTTGGCAGGCGAAGGGTCCGTGGGTGTGCTTCGGAGTGGCTTGGTAGCAGGCCGGTGTTGAGTGCGTGGAGGGTGGTGGTGTCGTACCTCAGTCAGGTTTCTTGGTTTGGGCGCGGGCTAGGGGTTCAGGCACTGGGCGTGGTCCAGGCACGGACGGGCGCAGACGGGATTTCCTTCGGCGGGCCAGCGGTGCGCCCGCTGCACGCGCCCGCTGCGCGCGCCCTCTGCGAGGCCTCCATATGAGGGGCTATGGTAGGGAGGACCAGCTGGGAGGCGGGAGCGGGGTGGCGGTGGTCCCCGGGTCCCGGGGGCCAATAATGGACCCTCGCATTTGAATAATTAATACCCAGTGAGGTGGTGGTCCCCAGGGAAGTGTGGGGAGGGCACAGGGCAATGGCAACAGTGAGAAGAAGCAACACTAAGGGGCAGAAAAACCAGGAACAGTGGCAAAAGGAAAGAAACAGTAAACAGTTGGCACAAAAGAAAAAAAAAGGAAAAAAAAAAAAGCAGTCCGAGGCAGAGGAGAAGAAGGACGGCAGCAATCAGAGGCAATCAGGCGAGGACACAGCGGGCAGCGGCACAGGGGTGCCGTGTGGCTGCTAAGGGGGGGCGACCTACCTGGTGACAGGGTCAAAGATCGCTCCCTTCACCAACGCGCGGCCTCCATATGAGGGGATATGGGAGGGAGGAGCAGCTGGGAGGCGGGAGCGGGGTGGCGAATAGGTATATAGGTGCATATGATAGTGCTGTATTGATGAGTGACTGCATGTATGAGTTACTGTATGGGTGAATGAGTGGATGTGTGTGTGTAGATCTATGAATCACTGAGTGGGTATGTACTAAGTGCTATTGGTCTGTCTATCCTTTCAATATTGGTAGTCTGTATTTTAGAGCGGGTGTATACAAGATTTTAATAGGCTGTGGTGTGGTGCATCCGATTATCACATGGATGATGTCATCAGTGATGTCATTTGAGATGTCATCTGTTAGAAATGGGATCTCTTGTTGGCTAAGGCTTGTACCAAAGCCAGGCAGAGATCACCACTCTAGTCAGAGCGAGCGAGTTACACACCAAAGATAACCCCTGCTCACCCCCTTGGTAGCTTGGCACGAGCAGTCAGGCTTATCCCGGAGGCAATGTGTAAAGCTTTTGTGCAACACACACGCACAGCAGCAACCCACTAGGCACACCACAAAAGGAACTCCACAAAATATTATATAAACAAAATAGCCTTTGTATTGTCATAAACACACTAGAAATATAATCACACATATACACTGTGCCAACTGGCAATTGGCAATTTTCACAGGGGATTATATACAGGACTGGGCCAATCAGGCCGCGGTCAGAACCTTCAGAACATACATAACGCACAACCAGCAACTACTTTCAAAAAACTGTACTCAGCATTATCCTGTAACATAAAACATAGGACACCTAAATCCTATCAGGCATGAATCACATTAGCACAGTAGAAGCATAAATCAGGGTGCATAGCTCATGTTAGGCAATAGGCCTCGAAGCATAAACACAGTGTGCCCCAATCAGGGGCATAACGCACTGCAACAGGCACCAGGCCAACGGGCCTCTCACAGGGGCTCAAATGCCCTATGTCCCGCAAAGTCAGGGCTGGCTGCAAAAGCAGCAAAAGCAAAGTGCGCAAAGCACTGGGGCGTAGTCCGGAGTATATTTCACTCCTTGCTCTCCTTATTAACCCAACATGCCCCCAAACGTTGCAGCTACCTGCGCTCTCACACGGCACCTGAGGATTAGGCAACCAGAAAACAAGCACGGCTCTAGGAGTGCTGGGGAAGCCTCTCTCCGGGACTCCTAAATTACTGCTGCCCCACGTTGCTTCTGGTGCACTGCTGCTTGGAGGATGAAGTCCACTTGTGTCCTGAGGCCCTCAGGACACAAGAGGACCTCATCACCCCACCAGCAGTGCACCAGAAACCGCGTTTGCAGAGTGGTGTAAAAAGGGGTGTGGCCTAGGGCCATCTCTCTGCAACGCAGCTCTGTGGTGCTTACTGGAGGTACCTGGTGGGCTAGTTGGCCCCCAGGGAGCCTCGGGAATAAAGGGGACTTACTCCCTCAATTTACAATGTGCCAGGGGCACATTAGCACACTTGTTATGTCATTCTCCACCCCCTCCCTGCACCACTGTGCAAACGCGCCCTGTGGTGCATTGTAAGTTGGGGGATTAAGTCCCCTTGAATCCTGATGGTCCCTGGGGGCCAATTGGCCCACTAGGTACCTCCAGTAAGCGCAACAGATCTGCTTTGCAGAGAGGTGTAAAAAGGGGCATGGGCTTGGACCACCTCTCTGCAACGCAGCTCAGTGGCGCTTACTGGAGATATCTTGACCCCAGGGACCCTCAGGATTGAAGGGGACTTAATCCCCAATTTACAATGTGCTAGGGGGCATTTGCACACTTGTTATGTCAGGCCGCACCCCCTCCCTGCACCACTGTGCAAACGTGTCTCCTGACGCATTGAAATTGGGGGATTAAGTCCCCTTGAGTCCTGAGCATCCCTGGGGGCCAACTAGCCCACCAGGTAACTCGAGTAAGTACCACAGAGCTGCGTTGCAGTGAGGTGTAAAAAGGGCCCTGGCCTCGGACCACCTCTCTGCAACGCAGCTCTGTGGCACATACTGGAGGTACCTGGTGGGCTACGTGGCCCCCAGGGACCCTCAATATTCAAGGGGAATTAATTCCCCAAATTACAACATTCCAGGGGGTGCAATTGCAGGTTGCTGCAGGGAGGGGGTGTGGCCTCTGGCGCGATGCCAGCTTTTTTTTTGTTAGAAGGAGGGCTGTGTGGCCCCCCTTCGTTTACACCCGTTTCTAGAAAAAAAAACAGGAAGGGGGCGGCCAATTTTGGCCCCTGAGATCCCATTCCCCGGGGCATGGTAACATATTTTTTATTTAAAAAAAAAAATTATGAAGGGGGGCTTCGTGGCTCCACTCCTGAGGCCTCTATTAGCCCCTTGGACCTCATCTCCCGGGGGCTGTGCCTCCTTTTTAAAAAAAAAAACATTTTTTATTTTATTCCTGTGTGCCACTTCTAGCCCCAGGGACTCCATCCTCCGGGACCGGCCCTTTGCGTTGGGTACCGTGGTGGGGAGACCCAATGCCCCCACAGTCCTGCTGGCTCCCCACCTCCTGCGGGAGCCGGCATTACTTTTAAGCAAGGGGAGCTGCTAACATGCAGCTCCCTTTGATCAAAAGCAATCCTGCTTTGCTTGATTGAAGCGAGAGCAGATTTCCCTGCTCTCGCTTCAATGAAGCAAAGCAGTGTTTGCTATAGCAGGGCGGGAGCCGAATCCGTCCCTGCCGTAGCAAACAGAAGTGTCCCGGGGTGGGCAGCCTGGCCCTGGGGTTTGGCAGTCACCAGGGCCATCAAGGGCTCCAGGAGGGGGGCAGGAGCTTGGGACCCCCATGACTTTATAAACAAAGCCCTGGGGAGGTGGTGGTCCTCGGGGTTGCGGGGGGCCACATGCCCCGCATTCAAATGAATAAGCCCGGGAAGGTAGCAGGCCCATGGGCCACGGACCCCGCAAATTAATCAACCTGATTTTGATCTTGTGGATTTAATCTATGACATTGTGTTATTGAATGTTCGAAGTTGGTGTAATAGGTGTTTCATAAGTATCATTAGATCTACGGATCATTGGTGGGTTAGGATGATGACCCATACCTAGGCATCCAACTACTTAGATAAACAGTACGACAAATACTGATATTGCCGATACTTGGTGTAGCGCCACTACCATCCAGGAGTATCATCCCCCCTTTTGTTCTCCCCAATTTATTGTTCAAATAAGCTTTCATTTCCATCACACTGAAGAACTGGCTTTTACTATTCTTTGAAAATGTGTTTGATTCCAAAATGTGGCATTCGTTACCTTGGACCACTGCTCAGTTCTGTTAGATCACAAAATAAGCTAAATATAAATGAACAACATATATGCATCAATTGGCTCAGTCAACAATTGCCTCAGCCATTGTAGATCCTTGGAATTTTCCAAGCTTGAGGTTAGTTATTGTCCTCCTATAGTGTTCCTGACCACTATGATCATGCTTTTAGGCTTGCCTGACTTGTTGTCAATATCTTCTCATACATTGTTTCATAGAGACATTAGTGATCCTGTTGGTGTAAAAGAAGACTCCAATTTGTTTGCACACCATTTCACTTTTCATATACTATTTTCAATATAGGTAAACTAAATGTACTGCTTCTTGCAGTAACTATGAAGATATATAGCCAAAACTATTCACTATTTAGTATAGTGCTTGTGTTGAGTTTGATTGACTGTTCGGCTCGCTTTGGCAAATATTTTTTCCCATAACTTTCACAATACCATAATATTTTGTGTTTCCTTTTATCCTATGATCACACTTATAAATCTTGTCTGAGTGGTGGTTCTATATATTTATTACATTAGTATTTTGTTTTGATTACTGTTTGCCTTTTTTCTTTTCTTCTTTTCACTGCTTGTGGAATATTCACAAGTTGGCATGAAGTTATATGGTGAAGATTAGTAGTGGTATGACAAAAGGGTTCTATCCAATTTTAATAACTATAATTATTCTGAATAAAAACATGTTTTTAATAATGTTCTTTTCTTTCTAAGTGTAACTGATCAGCCTTGAAAAAGTCCCAAGAAGGGGCCAAACACGTGTCGGCTGAATCCATCCATGAAGCATCTCTATCAAAATACTATTGATGCTGTTGTAATTATAGTTATGATATTGTTTGCTATTTTGTGATATCAGGTTCTAGTAAAAATTACATTCACCTGAATAGTTGACGCTTTTATGGATTTTTGAGGTATTGATTACATTGCTTTAATGGAAAAATGATGGTGCATATGAAATATATCTATAATCACAGCTATTGATCTAGACCTATGCAATACACATATCTTATACATTAGGAGTGATCTTCTTTTTTTGTACATGCCTCGGCTGGGAACTTGTTTTTCTGGTCTCGATACACACATCATGGCAACAGGTGTGCTATAGTATTCAGAGCACTATTGTTAGTTCATTTATCTCACACTGCTCTAAAAATAGGGATGTGCGACTGCTGGACCACTGTTGCCTCTCGTTATTAAAAAACATACTTGGCGATGGGCAAATCTTTAAAGTTGAGGGATGTTAATAGCAGGCTCAAATTTTACAGAGCGAGCCTGACCTCCCTAGAATGCTTCAGTTATTTCTCTTTATTTATGTGCAGTGTTTCATTACATTATGCACTAGACCAAAATGGTATCAAAGGGCTTGACATAAAAAGTTTCATAACTATGAACAGCTACTTACATATAACAGTTGTACATATGAACAGGTCCATAGCAGTGGCGGCTGGTATTTGAAGGTGGTGAGGGAGCAGGTCACGGGGTGAGGGGAGGAGGTACTGAAGAAAGAATTTATATACACACTTACCTGCCTGCTGCTGCCGCCCACCCTCGCTGCCGTCTTCTCTCGGTCCTCTTTCTCGCTTCCATGTTCTCCATGCAGGCTGTAATGCAGCCTGCATGCACATGACAGTTTGGCCGGCCCAAGACGGCCGACCAAAGCCTCATGTGCACTTGGAGTGGGCAAACCACTCTTCCCCTGCTCTGTGAGCAGAACAGCCCCGCCCCTGCTGAGCAAGGGGAAAAATAAAATAATAAAAATGAGTGATTATCATTTTATTTTGTCCTTTTTCGACCTGCTTTGTGGGGCAACGCTCCTCCACCTTTGCGGACGAGCCGCCACTGTTCCATAGTTTCATATACATCATGATAGATTCATGTATGAGAATAGTTAGACTAACAAGTAGTTAAATAGGGCAGAGAGCACCCAGTAATATAAGACGTTGTTATTCCAGTAAAGTTGCTTTAAACAGTCTCAAGAGTCTCAGGGTGAGCACTGCAGCCTGTCTATTAGGCAGCAGAGATCCCTCAAAGAGATTAGAAAGGATCCTGTTCATTCCTCAGCAGCTAGTATGTGGGAGTTCACTGAATATTGAGTGTGCTCCGAATAAACCTACGGAGATTCAAACGGTTTGATTCTGGTGAAATGACCCAAAACAACCATTAGGTGCGGCTTCCTAAGAAGAGAATGAATATACGATGGAGGCATAGCCATTGGACAACTTCCAATTTGGCTGCTGACCACAGGTCTCACAGAATGTGAGCCCAGGGGAGAATTACGTGATGAACTGTGGTGAGCTACCATTTTGGAATAGGAGAGCAGCAACCAAGATGGTTGCTTAGAGGCAAGCTGTTTAGATGAAAGATGGTTGCAAAGATGCATATATCAATGCTTGTTCATCTACACTTTCTTACATTTGTCAATGCTTGTTCGTGCTCACCATTGGTTTTATTTATCTTTTGCCTTTAGTTAAGTCTGTTCTTTGACGCTCGTCAACACTTGTTCTTTTGTCCGCTCACATTGACCAGTAATTATTCATTTATGTTCGCCAACGTTTGTTCATTCACATTTGCCAAGTCTTGTTCATTATTATTCACTTGCATTTATCAATGCTTGTTCATCCACACTTTCTTACATTTGTCAATGCTTGTTCGTGCTCACCATTGGTTTATTTATCTTTTGCCTTTAGTTAAGTCTGTTCTCTTATTCTTCTTGCACTTGCTTAGGCTTGTCTCATCATGCCTTTTGTATTGGCCAGTGTTTGTTGGGCTTAGCACTGCCTGACTTCAAAATAGCCGCCCTGCAACGACCAATGGGTCTGTCCTCGAAACTTGCCTGACTTCAAGATGGCCGCCGTTGCTATCTGCACGCAATGCTTACTCTCTGCTCACTCGGCACCCAGGTCACTCAGGACTCACCGGCAAGCGATTTCAAAAGGCAGCATACCTCCGGATTCAGCTCTCTTCAGTCACCTCCACAGCCAGGTGAGGTTGGGGTGGGCTCCCGCCTTACTTTGTAAGGTCCCGCGCTTCTTCGGCGACAGCGTGCCGAAACTCACGCATCGGGCGTGAGGTTTTCCGACGTCGGATGGCACCCGAGCTCCGACTCCCACGCGCTCGGCGGCGCTTGCCAGCGGACCTTCGGGAGACAGCGTCCTCTGCACCGGGGAACTTTTTCTTCGCTCTGGGGGTACTAGGCAGAGTCGGAGTGGGCTCCCGACTTCTGTACTGCCAGCACTCACCCAATGTGCACGCTTCCGACGTGAGTCGCGTCTCGGCGCGACTAGCTTCCTTGTCTTCGAGCGGTTCAGCGCTCGTTGCTTCGGCCCCTCTTGGCTCCCTCACGTTCTCTGGGGGGGGGCAGGGTCACCTGCTGCTGGCCTCTCTGCTCAGGCAGCAGCTCTGCTTCACTCGGCAGCGTTCTCCTCGACACTGCCTGGGACAGGGTGCTCTCGTGGGGTTCTGTGGACAGTGGGCTTACTCATCCCATCCTCGTCGCCAGTTGTCATGTCCCTTAGGGAATGAGGACAGACACATGTATATATTTAGGAGCTTTATTATACACGTCTACTCCTATCCCTGTCCCTACTCTAACTGCACTGGTTCCTGTCCCCGGCTCCTCCCGTTCCTGCTCTTCCCTTTAGCTCCACCCCCCAACCACTAGACTACATCACACAATCCTACATCTCCCCCTTTCTTAACAAAATGAACTTAATTTCAACAGTGTTCGCAATTCTTCAATCCGCCACACGGGTCGGCGAACAGCCTGTTCTTCAAGCATCAGTAGTGTCGAATCAGTGGTGGGCCTGGCTTTGGTCAATCTTTCCGTTGTCTTAATCAGGGCCTCCTTGACTACGGGAGTGCTCTTTTGAGAATACAACCAATTGCGTGTGGGCTGCTTATTCTCCGGTTCCGCAGTTATCATGGTTCTTTCTTGGTGTGTGACTGCTACTGGCTCAGCTTGGCAGTGGCAGTCTGTTTTCCTTGGTGACTCTTGTTCTATTGATCGATCTCCTTCATGAGTGGACGATGTTCTGGTTCTCTTCCGAGCTCCCACCTGTAAGGTTACTTCTTTTTGTCTTGTCAGGTTGGGAGCAGCACTGTTCTTCTGTTCACCGTCAGGCATGCCAGACGTCAATGCACTATCTGAAATGGGTGTCCTGGTTTGATTCTTGGACTCGTTTGTTGCCTTTGTTTGTCTCTCCCACTCCCGCTCGTGTTTAAGACGGGTGAAACCCTTGACCATCCGGGCATGTACCTGTTTCTCTCTCATCTGGTGACAATCTATCTCTGTCACCACATTTGGTCCTCTTCGCAGGGTGACAGGATAATCCTTTTCCACCTGGTAGATGCTGTCCCATTTCTTTGTTTTCCTTCTGACAGTCCTTTGAGTCAGTCTCGCTGACCCCATCAGGGGTGACGGTATATTACTCGTGTCTTGATATGGCAAGGACTGACATGACATGTTGTCCTTTGGTTCTATTGTGCCTTCGGGTGATTGATGCCATGGACGTGGTCGGGACCATGATTTTGTTGACCCGAGTGATCGGACAGACATGCTTTCCGAATCGGAGGAGTCGTTCGCCGATTCCCTTTGAGACCGTTCCTTTGAGGGTGTCTTGACTGGTAAGTTTATTGAGCTGGTAGTCTGTGATGACATGCTCCTGGAGTCGAAACTATCTGCGGGACATTCCTTTGGGTACGTCTCTTTACGTGTCTTCTGTGTTGTTACTGTGGAGAGGTTGTTTGCTAACCACGCGTTTACTTCTTTAGTTTGATCCTGGGACATTTGGTCTCTGCCCCTCTCACGTGACATCAATTGTCTCTTCTCCGTTTTCTCATTGTCATGACTGTCTTGAGTGCACATGCCTCTCCCTTTTCGGTGTCTGAGTGGCTTACCACTCCTCATGTGGTTAGTTTCTTCTTCTCGCGTGTTGGGTGTACTGACGTCCGTGCCATTGGGGTGATGTGTCTCGCTGCTTGATGCTTCCTCGGACTTATCTACAGACTTGTGTTCGTGTGCCGAGTTCCAGTGTTGACGGGATTGGTCCCGTCTTCTGTGGTTTGTCTTTCTTCCCCTCTTGTTGGGCAGGCTGCCATCATGTCCATGTGTGTGATCTGTCCCACTTGACACTTCATCTGCTTCAGAACCGTTTTCACCATCGGTTGACTGACTCCTTGAGGTTGAGTAACTCCGTGAGGTTGTATCAGTACCACCATCTGTTGACTTACTCCTTGAGGTTGAATAACTCCGTGAGGTTGTATCAGTGCCACTATCGCAATCCTGACTCATCCTGGTCTTTTGTGTTATTGACTTGGAGTATTCCATAACGCTTTGTCTCTTGTTTCGTCTTGGCTCTGATCTGCCTTCACCCTTCCTCTTTTCGGTTTTGTTTGTTTCCTGGGCTTTGTTCCGAGACATGAGGGATGTCTCTTTCCTGGTATTTTTGTGACTTGCATTCGGGTGCAATTCTTTTGACAGGTCTCTTGCTTTGACCCGCACTCCCACTTCGGCCTTCTTGATGATTTCCTTTAGCGACCAGTGCCCTCGAAGGATCTTACGCTTTGTGCTAGACCTTGAACAGCCTTCGATTATCCGGAGACGAACTGCTTCCTCATTTGTAAATGTGTTGAAATGGCAGCATTGTACCAGATTTTCCAAACGGGCGATGAAGTTTGGCAATGGTTCTCCTGGTTCCTGCCGTGCTGTGTTGAAAGCGAGGCGAGCATGATCCACGTCTACCGGTGCATGGAAATGGGTACGTAACTTCTTTTGGAGTCTCTCATAGGTCTCTGTGTCTTTTTCAGGGAATGTTCTGATTAAACGTCGGCCCTCATGACCTACCAGCTGGAGGAGTAGTATCAGAAACTTGCTATCTCTTCGTTCACCGATTGCGTCTAGGAAATCGTCCAATGATTCCAGCCACCGGTTCCATTTGGGGCCTAAACTCTGATTGTCAGTCTGTGTCACTGGGGGCGGTACCTCAATGCAGGGATTGGACCGATGGGTTGTTGTAACCACCGCCATGAGGGAGGAAAGTTTCCGTCTGCTACCGTCGCAGGATTGTTCACTTTGCTTCCCGTCTTATCTGCTGACCACCAGGGTTTCCTGATTTCGATATGGCCGCTACTCAGGCGGCTCCATACGTGATGCGTGGCTCAGCAACTTCCCACTTTCGTTAGAGTGGCCTGCTAGCTGCAGGTAATTTGGAGCTCTTCCGCGATGATACGTGACGCCACTGACATCTCGTTCTTGCGTTTCTCTTCAGCCTAGCACAGGTCATCCAGTGGCTTCAATGATGAGAAAAAGGCTTCCTTGGTATTTGTTTACTCATGCTTCTGGACCATTTGCTTGTGTTAGTTTCATTCGAGACTTGTGTGGACTGGTGCTTGTTTACGTCGAGGCTTGCACTTGCTCGGGCTTGTTTATATTCAGTGCGATCTTCGCTTGTTTCTGGTACTTGCTTGGTGCACTGCCCGTCTTGCCTTTGCCAGTGTTCGTTGTAAACGGTCACTTTTGTTCATTCCCCTTCTGGTCACTTGTATTAGTGCTTGTTTGTGTTTGCTGTTGCCTTTGTCTCTTGCATTTGCCAATGCTTGTTATGCTGCTGTAGATTCGCGCTTGCCAATGTTTATTTACCGTAGCTCTTTGCACTAGCCAGTGCTTGGTGTGTTACTGTGACTCTTGTATCTGCCACTGCTTGTTGCTCAGCTTTCTGTTGCAGTTGCCTGCGCTTGTTTCTCTCTTGTAGTTGTCTTTGCTTGTTTATTGATCTTTACCAGTGCTTGCTCTCGTGCATTTACCAATGCTAGTTCTGTTGGATCTACCATGGTTTGTTTTGTTGCGTTTGACGCTCGTCAACACTTGTTCTTTTGTCCGCTCACATTGACCAGTAATTATTCATTTATGTTCGCCAACGTTTGTTCATTCACATTTGCCAAGTCTTGTTCATTATTATTCACTTGCATTTATCAATGCTTGTTCATCCACACTTTCTTACATTTGTCAATGCTTGTTCGTGCTCACCATTGGTTTATTTATCTTTTGCCTTTAGTTAAGTCTGTTCTCTTATTCTTCTTGCACTTGCTTAGGCTTGTCTCATCATGCCTTTTGTATTGGCCAGTGTTTGTTGGGCTTAGCACTGCCTGACTTCAAAATAGCCGCCCTGCAACGACCAATGGGTCTGTCCTCGAAACTTGCCTGACTTCAAGATGGCCGCCGTTGCTATCTGCACGCAATGCTTACTCTCTGCTCACTCGGCACCCAGGTCACTCAGGACTCACCGGCAAGCGATTTCAAAAGGCAGCATACCTCCGGATTCAGCTCTCTTCAGTCACCTCCACAGACAGGTGAGGTTGGGGTGGGCTCCCGCCTTACTTTGTAAGGTCCCGCGCTTCTTCAGCGACAGCGTGCCGAAACTCACGCATCGGGCGTGAGGTTTTCCGACGTCGGATGGCACCCGAGCTCCGACTCCCACGCGCTCGGCGGCGCTTGCCAGCGGACCTTCGGGAGACAGCGTCCTCTACACCGGGGCACTTTTTCTTCGCTCTGGGGGTACTAGGCAGAGTCGGAGTGGGCTCCCGACTTCTGTACTGCCAGCACTCACCCAATGTGCACGCTTCCGACGTGAGTCGCGTCTCGGCGCGACTAGCTTCCTTGTCTTCGAGCGGTTCAGCGCTCGTTGCTTCGGCCCCTCTTGGCTCCCTCACGTTCTCTGGGGGGGGGGGGCAGGGTCACCTGCTGCTGGCCTCTCTGCTCAGGCGGCAGCTCTGCTTCACTCGGCAGCGTTCTCCTCGACACTGCCTGGGACAGGGTGCTCTCGTGGGGTTCTGTGGACAGTGGGCTTACTCATCCCATCCTCGTCGCCAGTTGTCATGTCCCTTAGGGAATGAGGACAGACACATGTATATATTTAGGAGCTTTATTATACACGTCTACTCCTATCCCTGCCCCTACTCTAACTGCACTGGTTCCTGCCCCCGGCTCCTCCCGTTCCTGCTCCTCCCTTTAGCTCCACCCCCCCAACCACTAGACTACATCACACAATCCTACATCAGGTAACTCTGGGAAAGCGTTTTATGCATAGGACAGGGGACCACCACAGTTATAGGAAGGTGTCTGAAAAGATACAGAGCTGCACACAGGGGGCCCGGCCCAGTGACAGAAAATAGATTGCACACAACTTCCATTCTCCAAGTTCAGCGTCAGAGGACATTGGGTAAACATTTCCCTCAATCATCGCCTTTCCTCAAGGACAGCAGCAGCCAGCTAGCTATCTCAGACTGAGGTCTGCAATCATTCACCACCAAAAGAAATTAATTTCCCCAAAAATGTATATTTTCCAAGTAAGTCGTACAGTGGAAGCACTATGAAAAAATTCCAAAACTCTAATGTGTGTCAGGTAAGTCCGATTTTCCGTGGGAGAAGGAGAAATTCTCGTTAAAAACAGGACGTAGAATTGTGTCTAACTTTTGTTAATAAGACTGGGGTTTTACATTAATTTCAAATACCTTGAACATTAAATTTAACAGGATGTCTTATTCTATCTCTATTTCTATTTCCTGTTTATAATTTATTAAGCACGAGATTACAGAGGGCTAGTGCCTTCTGGCGCAAGAGAACAGGAGAGAAATTCCAGACCGTTTAATAGTAATGTTTTGAGCTGTTTATGTAATGCGGTAAAGTACATGTTTGTACCTAGTGCTGGGGAAGATTATTCCTGGTTCAGGAGGTAAGAGTTGGAAATCTCCAGTTACTATGTCTGTCTCTTTTGAATCTTAGAATATTAAGCAGATTAGGTGTACTGGAACGTAAAGTCCTAGCCGGAGTATATCTGGCAAACATGTGTGTTGGAACAGATGTGTAGATTGCCTTATAGCAAATACAGAGTGTTTTAACGATACAGCTATTGTGGCTGGGTAGCCAGTGAAGTCACTAGAGGTGGTGTAAGTCATTGGCTCCACAATTGTGTTGAATAATTACTCTGGATTCTGCATTTTGAATATATAGACACAAACTGATAGACCAACAAAAAGAGTGTAACAATAGTCCAATTAGGAAGAATAGGAATGTGCACAATAGTCTTGTGGTATTGAACTGGAAGTAAAGGAAGAATTTTCCGAGCAGTTTCCATGCAAAAGTAGTAGCTCCTGAAGATAAGAGAAGTACAAGTTAGTTCGTATTCCCATTATCTTCAACGTAAATTCGCAGTCTCTTATTGTGCCAGAGAAACTATTTGGAAGGGAGTGAATTGGAAAACTGATGTACACAGATTTCAGTCAGTGTCCGTAGACAGTAGAGCTATCTGTGAGGGCAGAGAAATCTCAAAGGCTGTAAATTCTGGTGTTACTAGGTGGATTGCAGAGACCATACTGGTACAGACAGTTAATATTACCCTTTAGCCAACACCAGTGGTGTAACGATAACCTTTACATCCCCCCCCCCCGATGTAGGGGTGTTGAGCTCCAGGGGATCCCCTACAGGACTATGCACAGATAGCACGGATGGATGGCCTGAGAGCTCCTGAGTGGGTCAAGCATTTGGGGTCTTCTTCATGTACTTTGCAGGAGGGCTTAAGTTTCGTTATTCCACTAGGCAACATCAGTTATGCAGACTGTGTCCTCAGACTACTGTAGTGAGAATAATGTCAAAAAATACTCTGCATTTACATGATAAATTGTCTCCAGACGGCCGAGCAGTCTATTGCTGTGGGATTTTCATTAGTGCTGCTTGAGCAGTGGTGGGGTTGTCACTAGTTGACCCTCGATGTTTGGCTTTTACTCTCAGCAGTGTGGGCAGAGATAGAGTTGTGACAGATTTTGTCTACTGCAGCTGTCATGCACCAGGAAGACTTTAAGCCCGATTCTACCAGAAAACCCCCAGATCGTGGTAGACCAGTTCAATGCAACTTTAAAATGCAATAATGATAATGAAATTTGTTCCTGCATTGTGGTAGGCAAGTGGAGAATTGCATAGTATTACAAAGGCATAGCATGCTCATGCTATGTGGTGTCTTTTAAGTTTTCCTTGAAAAATAACTATGTAGATATGATAGTTGGGATTTCAAGTGAAATATTTAGGTAATAACAAAACTCAAATGTTGATTTCATGGAGTTATACACCTTCAGTAAACACTGAGGTTACCCACACTTCTTCTCAATACTGCTCCTGGGTATTGCAGCGGACAAAGGTGTGCATTCAATTGGTGTGTGTAATGGTTGCTACAGCTGCTCCCGAGGGAACTCTGAAACCATATGCATATATGTTTTAAAGGTACAAACTCTAGTGTAAAGGCTGATATTGACCATGTGACTGATCGTCAAAAAATTATTGTGAACGAGCTGGCAGGATGTGACTTTAATTAGACCGGGAGGATTAATCGAAACAATTGACATTGATAGGATTTTTATTATTTATTTTATTTTATTTTATTTATGCGATTTTATATAGCGCGAATTTTACCCGAAGGTGTCAGAGCACTTTACATAGGACCCAGTTTCAAACATAAGGACTGACGGTACAAAAAGAATTTGCAAATTGTTGTCCTACATAAGAACCAGTTGAAAACATACGGATTGAGGATTACATGCGTTGTAGAAAGATTTAGGATTACATGCGTTATAAAAAGTTACAAACAGAAAAAATTGCAAATGTACAAGAGATAAAGTCACACAAGAAGGAGATACAAATGGGTAAAATCTAGGCCTATACTAGTGATATCTCTATCTACGTAGGGAGGGGATACACATGGATATACTCTAAGAGTCTCATAGGAATGGTAGAAAGCACAGCGGACTCCTGCATAAACTAGTGATTAGAGTTATCTCTATATACATAGGGAAGGGGTAAGACTGGATATACTCTAAAAGTCACATAGGAAGGGTAGAGAGCAACGCGGACTACTACATATTCTAGTGATTAGAGCTATCTCTATATACATTAAGCATGGGCGGATTTTGCGGATCCACGATTTGCGGATTTGCGTATTCACGGATCGTGGATCCGCAAAATCCGCGGATTTTGCGGATTTGCGTACCCGCGGATTTGGGGCGGGGCTTCCATGCGAGTGCACATGCCTCTTGTGTGTATAAAAGGTCAGAGACCGATCAGAGCAGCAGATGAAAGATGCAAAGGCCTCTGGGTAGATGTATAGTGCTTTTACTACACTACAGCTGCCTAAAGTGCCAGAGAGTTGTCTACAGCGACCAGGTGTGTGTTACTATGCAATTGCGCCGAAGGGCGCAGGGGTCCCTTGAGTGAGCTGCCCATCATAGTGGGTAAATGGCGGGAAGACGGTGCACACCGCGAGTGTGTGGGCGGGGCCAAACGGACGGCGCTTCCATGCGAGTGCACATCCCTCTTGTGTGTATAAAAGGTCAGAGACCGATCAGAGCAGCAGATGAAAGATGCAAAGGCCTCTGGGTAGATGTATAGTGCTTTTACTACACTACAGCTGCCTAAAGTGCCAGAGAGTTGTCTAAAGCGACCAGGTGTGTGTTACTATGCAATTGCGCCGAAGGGCGCAGGGGTCCCTTGAGTGAGCTGCCCATCATAGTGGGTAAATGGCGGGAAGACGGTGCACACCGCGAGTGTGTGGGCGGGGCCAAACGGACGGCGCTTCCATGCGAGTGCACATCCCTCTTGTGTGTATAAAACGTCAGAGACCGATCAGAGCAGCAGATAAAGATACAGAAGCTCCTGGCCACAGGAACAGCACGAGGATTGCGCTCGTGAAAGTCAAGAATGCAAAGGCCTCTGCCCAGCATCACACCTAATTTTCGATGGTATATTTAGGAAGAAGGCACATCTGCCCAGCCTTGACAACGCTCACGATTGTTTTTGGGCAGATGAATGAGTCACTGAATTTAAGCTTCAACTAGGGCACATGCTTAATCGGTATCTGAAAGTGCCTGCGGTTGAGGTTTAATTTTTGTGCCAGGACCGTCGTGCCAGAATGAACCCTGCCCTTCATATTTATTCAAGAAGACGCCACCGTTTTGTGCCTGTTGTAACTAATTTACGATGGCGCCGGCAAGCTGCCAGCGCCATCCTAAAATAGTTACTAAATTAGCTTCAACAGGAAGCTCTAATAGATAAAATAAAGCAGGCGCTCGATGACCTGCTTTATCTTATCTATTAGAGCTTCCTGTTGAAGCTAATTTAGTAACTATCTTAGGATGGCGCTGGCAGCTTGCCGGCGCCATCGTAAATTAGTTACAACAGGCCAGCAAGGCTTGAACTTTTGCCCCCGGAATCCGCCGCTCGCGGATTGCGTATTTTCGGTAAATTCGCGAGAGTTCGCGGATCGCGGATTTGCCGAAAATTCGCAAAATCCGCGAGCGTAGCGGATTTTGCGCTCATGCTTAATATACATAGGGAAGGGATACACATGGATATATTCTAACAGACACATAGGCGACTAGTCGTTAGAGTTATCTCTATATACATAGGGAGGGGATACACATGGATATACTCTAAAAGTCACATAGGAGACTAGTCATTAGAGTTATCTCTATATACATAGGGAGGGATATGACTGGATATACTCTAAGGGTCACATAGGAATGGTAGAGAGTACAAAGGTCTACTGCATATACTAGTGATTGGAGTTATCCCTATATACATAGGGAGGGGAAATGAATGGATATACTCTAAGAGTCTACAGCATTTACCAGTGATTAGAGTTATTTCAATGGATCACAGAGCAGAGTTCCAAAAGTGTGGATGCAGTCACAGCACAAAGGGAGGGTGGGAGGGATTCAAGGGTAAGGAGAGAAGGGAAAGCAGAAAGGGAGAAAACATTTGAGGATCATCCACGGGGATAAGGGGTTAAAGGGTGACGGAATGGAAGGAGGGCTAGAGTCCAGAGAAAACTGTCCGAAAACAGCAGCAAAGTGTCGGCCAGGACAGAACAAGAAGTCAAGAAGTTCTCGGGCTGCTGCTATTGAGAGGGGCATGGAGAACTTAGTGGTTACAATTATAGTTCTGTGTCTTCATGTTTTGTAGTGTTCTGATGCACCAGCATTACTAAAAATGATAGATGCCTGCATATTTTGTTTCAATAATGACTTTGATACCAATGTATCACTGTAAGTGCTTGTAATATCAAAAGGTGGGAGGCTGCAAGTACAAAGCTAAGGAATATCAAAAAAGGGAGTGAAGAGGTGGTGCGACACGGCACCGCGGTGGGCTAATCCTCCTCTTGTGAAAGCATAAATAATCAACAGAGACCACCTGAAACAAGTATTCAGTATATATTCCGATGGTGTTGGAATACACTCAGTGTGTTAAAATACCCCTCACACACCAAAAGGGCCCTTGGTGTCATGCTTCATCATCGGGGTCTTCCCGCCCCCGCTGCGGGACGGGGCAGTGCTGCGACAAGCGGCTACGCCGGAGCACCTTTTAGTGAGTACTATGTGAGTGATGATGGAGTGAGTGTACGTGGGGTCAGGAGTGATAATAGTGAAGTTAAAAGATACCTGGCCTGGTGTTTAGAAAAAATTATTTAATAGGCACTGGCTGGTATCGTTAAAAGGGGTGAGGCGGAGGGCAAGAGCGGGTTACTAGTCTTGCTCTCCTGTGTGGGTCAACATGTTTCGGGGCGACATGCCCCTTCGTCAGGACCGGGTATAAAGATCCCCCTGTCACTCACTAATGTGCTCCCACAGATAGAGAGTAGTGGTGTTGGATCAATGTGTATGAATTAACTTAATAGATACACGTGTAAAAAGCTCGCTCAGTACTACTGATGATATAAGCTTTTAGAATGAGGGAATAATGCCCCATGAGCCAAGCTGGGCTGACGGAAGCCACTGACGAAGGAGGAAGCACTGAGGTGTGGGGGTTGACTGGACCCTCTGTACCCTTCGCCCAGCTTGGCTCATGGGGCATTATTCCCTCATTCTAAAAGCTTATATCATCAGTAGTACTGAGCGAGCTTTTTACACGTGTATCTATTAAGTTAATTCATACACATTGATCCAACACCACTACTCTCTATCTGTGGGAGCACATTAGTGAGTGACAGGGGGATCTTTATACCCGGTCCTGACGAAGGGGCATGTCGCCCCGAAACATGTTGACCCACACAGGAGAGCAAGACTAGTAACCCGCTCTTGCCCTCCGCCTCACCCCTTTTAACGATACCAGCCAGTGCCTATTAAATAATTTTTTCTAAACACCAGGCCAGGTATCTTTTAACTTCACTATTATCACTCCTGACCCCACGTACACTCACTCCATCATCACTCACATAGTACTCACTAAAAGGTGCTCCGGCGTAGCCGCTTGTCGCAGCACTGCCCCGTCCCGCAGCGGGGGCGGGAAGACCCCGATGATGAAGCATGACACCAAGGGCCCTTTTGGTGTGTGAGGGGTATTTTAACACACTGAGTGTATTCCAACACCATCGGAATATATACTGAATACTTGTTTCAGGTGGTCTCTGTTGATTATTTATGCAAGTACAAAGCGCCTGTAGTCTAAAGTAGCTATGTGGGCAACCCAAGTGGTTGAAGTAGACTGTGCCAGTGGTAGACGTGGGATGCACCAGTGAAGAGGGTGGTGGGTTCCTAACATACGGTTTGGCCTCTGCTACTTTTCTTTTTTTTTGTTTATACAAATTAAGCAATAATCAAAAAGTTAAATAATTTACATCACTTAATCTGTAATCACAGTTTATGGGTTGGTCAATGTGAAAGAGTGAGCTTGTTATGTGTCAGAAGAGGGCACCTTTTTGGTAGGAAACATCAACTAGTAATAGGAGTATGAAACATTGCCAAAACCACAATATTAATGTTATTCTTCCTGATCTGTAGGAAGAATATGGTCAGTCTTAGGTGAAGGGGTAAGTAATTCCAGAGTTTGTGCACACAGACGGAATATATCTCAATTTTCGTAGGACATCTTTATTCACTTTCTGGAAATCCAAAGAGACAGCATTGAGCCAGGTGAGTTTGTCACCTTAGATCACACATTTGGTAGCAAGGTAGTCTAATTTGTTAAAGATGATGCAACAATGATTCTCTGAGATACACACTTGTAGTAAAGATCCAGAGTGGCTTGGAGGTAGTGGAAAGTCCAGCTTAACCTGCATCCTTGCAATGTTGCTTAAATTAATTAACACGAGGAGCTGAAATGTACAATGTTTACCAATATTTAAAGCTGTGGTAAGATTATAATTAGCTAGATATAATTATCTGTTACATTTGAAACAGGCTGGAAGAGGACGCAATGCAGATGTGTGAGGTGAGTGTGATACTCTGAAATGTTTATTGGATGATGTTTAGTTGGACAGCAGCATTAAAAGCAGCTTGCGAGGATGAGGCTGGCATCTGGTGGCACAAGGCCTTGATGAGGGATATGAAATTTGAATTAAGGTAAGGAATACTTTAGCTGTCTTCTATAGTAGAGTTATATGTGGCCTAACTTTATTTGTTTTCCTTGCCATTTGGTTTTTTCATTAGATTAAGTGCAGAATTTAAGGAATTTTGAACACTGAATGAATCTCATTGTAAAATTCTCCAGTTTCATGTCCGTAAGTCACAAATGAACGGAATATTTTTGGTTTCCCCCATGAAGGACAGCTATTTCTGATTTTATTTTGAGGTACATGCCACACATCTAGAATTGGATGATGCAGAATCTGAGGTACAGAAGGCTGTGTGCTGAAAACACCCTGATATAGGGGCCTGGTGCTGATGATTTCTTAATTCATTTGAATGTTCTAATGATCAGCAGATCGAGCAGTTGCCACGTGTAACCTTGATGACAATGGGTGAAGGGAGGGAGGCTTAAGAAATCATGCAACTTGACCAATAATGAGATTTCCATTTGGTAACTTGCTTATGTCCAGATGGAGGATGGTCAGGGTGAAGCCCTAGTGCTACTGTAGAGTACATAACATGGCCTAGTGGTTGATGATATCAAAAGGTGTGGGTCCGGTTTATAGAGTGGTAAATACTGTTTTATCACAATATTGAGGGGTAAATATCAAAGAGAAAAATACTAACAAGTATTATGTACATAAGTAGATAAGTAGAGCTTTACTGTACTTTAACTTCACATATATGTAGTTTCACCACACAAATGTATCTTCAAGGGATGCAGATGTGGAGTTACAAGTAGTAACTTTATTTACCTATATGTACTTATCTCCTGGATATTTTTGTGTTCTACATTTAGGTGTTGATTATGAGAAATTGGGTTAGTATTTGAGGTGGATGACAACCTACTCATGCAGCAACCACAATCCTTGTCAGAGCCAGGCACAAGCAAACCCAATGTAACCCGTGCTCAACCCTCTGGTAGCTTGGCACAGAGCAGTCAACCTTAACGTAGAGGCGATTTGTAAAGTATTTATGCAGCACTTCAACCAGTAATAAAGTGAAAATACAACACAAGAAAAATCCCCCACCAATTTTGAAAAAGAGAGCAAAATGTAACCAATACACCAAGACCAAAATTACAAAAATACAATCAGTAAAACCGGAGTTATAAAGGAAAATAAATGTAAGTGTAAAAAAGTGCCAAAACCCCAAAGCGCCACTTCTGGTTATCTGGTTGTGCGAGACCAGAGAAAGTAGGGTGTTCAGGCCGGCTGCGATGAAGTGCAGGTCGGATAAAGGGATGAGGTTAGTCCCACTGAAAAGTTACCTTCTCAGTCCAATGCAATGTGTCCCATTTGAGGTGGAGGGACCACGAGGAGCAGGGAAGAGCAGGCTGGGCATTGAGGAAGGGCATCGCTGTTGTACGAAGATCTTGTTGTCCTTGCAAATGGTCAGGCCAGAGTTTTGCGGTGGCACTCACAATGAGCGAATGATACTGTAGCGCAAAGGGTCGGGCTGACGGAACTTCGCGTTGGCTGGCTGTTCAAGTGACACCAAGGGGCCCCTTTTACCGTCGTGAATAGCCCAAAAACTTAAATTCAGCCTCTCCAAGGCCACACAATGAGTCTTGAGCCTGAGTCGCACCATTTTGGGTTTACATGCATGCTCCTGCAGGATCCTGGTGCTGGTTCAGGTGGTTGTGAGCCTGTTATGTCCCTTTGGCTCTGAACGGGAGGCCAGCTGACTAGCCCTTGGAGTGACTCTGGGAGTCATGGGTTCAGATGTAGGTCCAATCCGTCTGCCTCATCTTTGAACCTTCGAATTTGTTTTGGAAGCTTATTTAGGCTCATCTCATTGCGAAATGGATTGATTCCTTATTTCTAGTTTGTCCTGATGAAGATCCACATGTGGAGGTTGAAGTTGCCCACTACACACAAGAAGGGTCCAAACGTCAACAGCCCCCCCCCCCACACTTTTTATGGCCTGAAATGCAACTCGGCTTTCACATAAAGTTTAGAGTGATGCATTTCTGAACATGGGACATCATTCTTTTAAATAGGCCATCTAAGCAATGAGATAGAACATTTACACTGTATACAGGCATAACATTGGTTAGGCCAATTTAATGACTCATTCCAACTAGTGTTGTACATGTAAATCATAGTAATTTTTTGTTTCTCATTTTGATTTTTTATCTTGCCTCTTTCACATTTGCACAGAAGCACTCTTTTTCCACGCTTATTCTGACAATTTGTTACTGTCAAAATTACGTATTGAATATGACATATTTATATAGATTCTATAACACAAAGATTCTTCTATCATATAAAATTTCTTGTGTCCTTCTCTCTGTGTTATTAATCCTTGTACAAGTATAACTTGTTGAATAACCATTTGGATTACATCCATTCTTTTCACTTAGATGTTGGTATGTAAATAAGATAAGTCAGGACCACTTGTTGCTTTAATTCAGACAGAAGGGCAGCGGCTCAGCAGGGCAGCAATCCAGCAAGGCAGCAATCCAGCAAGGCAGCTGTCCAGCAGATTGGTAGTCCTTTCGGCAGCACAGCAGTCCTTCCTAGCAGAATTTCCACAGGTCCAGAAGTGTACGGAAGAGTTGGTGTCTGAAGTCCAATATTTATACCTGGTGCCTCCTTTGAAGTAGAAGGAGCTTCTAGATGTTTCCATTTGAAGTGCACAGGTTCCCTGCCTCTTCTGTCCTTTCACCAGAAAGCCTACAGGGGGTATGCAGCCCTTTGTGTGGGGGCAGGACACATCCTATTCAAGTGTAAGTAGGGCTATGCCCAGCTCAGCCCTCCCATCCGGCCAGTGATGGCCCATCCATGCACACCTAAGCTCTCTGTTGCAAGTGGCTGTCTAGGAAGAATACACAAAGTCCAAATGTCAGATACACCCAGTCATGTGGCCTAGAGACATGCTGTAAGCAATACATGGCTAAGGCATGAAAATATTAATTTTCTAAATGCAGCACTTTCAAAATTTTATTTTAAAATCTGACTTTACCAGAAGTGAGGATTTTTCATTACAATCCCAAAACACCAAACATGAACTGGTGACCTGTTCCCATGTGGAAGTTACAGCTTATTATAGGTAGCAAGATAATGCTAATGTTATCCTATGTGTGAAGTGAAAAAAGAATGTAAGACTTTTTCACTACCAGAACATAAAAAAATGAAAAGTACATGTTTAAACACACTGCACCCTGCCCTATAGGTATAGGCAATGCAAACGGTCTCGCTTTTGGGGCTTTATAAGTATTTAGCTATGCAGTACATTAGGTATATATCGCTTGCTCTCTTTTCTCTTTTTTGTCGGTGAGTAGCACGCTACTTTGGAACCCATAAAGTATTAGTGGTGCATTATTATAGCGAAAAATCTGAAAGTAATTTGAGTGGTGGATGTGTTAGTCAGATTATTTGGATTGAGAAAGATAGTGGAGGGATATAGAATGCTTAAACGGATGAATAAGCACAAGTAAACACACATAGACAACTGTAAACAAAGATGCACAGACCGACATACAAATAAACTAGACGAGATATCACCACTTTATTGTCCCTGAAGTACACAAGTCCATCTTTTTCAGGTTGTGATATTTAAAAAATGCATGGGAATAGCTATATGCAAACTGGTTTCACCATAACTAACGTCGCAGGGTAAAGTACACTTCTAGACCACGTACTCTTTGAAGTGGGCAAGCAAACAACCTCAAATTTTAATGCCTGGTTGGGAAGGGATGTCAAACCAATAAGAAGCAGCTTGAGTCTCTACTGGCAGAGAACAAGTGATCTAAGTCTGAACTCCCTCATAGGGAGGTTCATTAGTATACAATTCTAGCAAATGACAGATCGAAGACTACTTACACACATCAATCAACACAAAGCATTAAAACCCTGCAATAAAATCCTTTGGTACATTTTACCTGCATTACACCTATCAAGAGGGAGTAGTGAAGGGACATAATGTTTTCTTCTGTGCACTAATACTACAGCTGACATATCAAAGCTGCTTGAAAGGCTGCTCAGCCCTTACTCAAATACATGAGGTCTACTGCCGCTCATGTGACCCGTCACCTAAAGTCTCATTCGCTATCCTCTACAATATCTTATTTGGCTCACATCAACAGCAATCACCCAGCCCTGCTTGAGATGCATCACAAATGCATAACAACATAGTTCTCTAGTATGCAAACTAAAAGAGTACTTTCTAAACTTCTTTCCTTACATCACCCAATCATAACAGACAGCGCAAGCGAAGGAGCTTGGGTATTTAGGTCATCACAGTATCCTGCGCTTTTCATTACAATAAGGGGAATCCAAATGTAATAATACCTGATAAATGGCAACAAAAAACAAAAGGCTAAGGGGCATATGTCGGTAAATCCATTTTTGCGATTCGGAATTGCGATTTTCTGTGAATCGCACTTTCGGAATCGCAAAACGGGATGTAGGTAAAAAATCGCAATTAATTCGCGATTACCAAAAATTGGCAGAATTATTGTGCGATTACTCAAATAGCGATTCCTTATTAGCGAATTCATTAATAAAGAATCGCAAAACTGGGAAAGAGCAATTCAGGTGCAGAATGATGACATCACAACCAGGAAGTGTGACTTCCCATGCTGCACCTGATTGCCTGCACCTGTTCCAAAGTCAGTTGCTGGCTGAGAGACAGTGAGGAGGGAGTGTGGAATTGTGTCTGCAACCAAAGTTGCTGAAATGGAATCCCAGGGTTATGAAAACCAGGGTGGGACAAGCAGGCTGATGAACACAGCAGGAAAAGAAAACAAACATTCTCAGAAAGGGAGCTGGAGTTATTAACTGAGGAGGTAGTGAGGCAACATGACTTCCTGTTTGGGAATGCCTCACTTCTAAGCATGAGCGGATTTTGCGTATTGGCAATCCGCGGATTTGCGGATTTCGAAAATACGCAAAATCCGCGGATCCTAGCGTATTTTTTTTGGTTTTGTGTTCGCACGGGTTTCTGCAAGTTCGCGAGGGTTTTATTGTACAAAACGCTCGCGAACGTGCAGAAACCCATGCGAACACAATGTGCCTGGGTATTGCGCTCGTGAAAGTCAAGGATGCAAAGTCTATCCAGCATCACAGCTGATTTTCCACGGTAGATTTGGGAAGAAGGCACACCTGTCCAGCCTCGACGACGCTCACGATTGTTTTTGGGCTAATGAATGAGTCACTGAGTGACCATGTGTGTGTTACTATGCAATCGCCCCGAAGGGCGCAGGGGTCCCTTGAGTGAGCTGCTGTAGTATTTTACAATGGCGCCAGCAAGCTGCCAGCGCCGTTGTAAAATAGTTACAAAGTTAGCTTGCACAGGAAGCACTTAGATAAAATAAAGCAGCACCTGCTTCGTTTTATCTAGTGGTTCCTGTGCAAGCTAACTTTGTAACTATTTTACAACGGCGCTGGCAGCTTGCTTGCGCCATTGTAAAATAGTTACATGAGTGGGGGTTCAACTTTTGAACCCGTTACGTCCGCGCGGATTTTTTTTTCGGATTTTGTGGGAAATCCGTAAAATACGCAGATTGCGGATTCCCCAAAAATCCGAAAAATCCGTGGGCGTAACGGATTTACCGCTCATGCTTACTCACTTCGTGTTCCTGAGGCCAGCAAAAGAAAAATAGTGTCCGACATTCAAGAAAAGGTAAACGCCATAGGCGTAACCCATCGTACCACCGAGGACTTAAGAAAGAGATGGTACGATATGAGGCAGAGATCGAAGGAGGTTGGCAGAGGCAAAGGCAACTGGAGGTGGGACTTCCACTACACCAAATCCGATGCCCCTGGAGAAGTTGGTGGAGGGCACCCTCATTTCTGAGGCAGTGACGGGCGTGGCTGGCCTTGACAGCTCCGACACCAGAGACACCACAGAAGGTAAGATGCATGCCAATATCCCCAAAACATACCCATCCCACTCATACCCCAACATCCCCATGCATGAATAGGAATCCGGTCCATGTTTTGAGGGTCACCCAGTGAGGCATTATGGGAAATGTAGTCCCATGCTTTGGAAGTTGGTCCAGAGACTCATACAAAGGGTACATAGGGAACAGTCACACTAGCAATGTGCAAAATAGACAAAATAGACAAGTAGGCATGTTATTTGTAGCATCAAGAACTTCATTGTAATGAAACAAAAATGACACACAACTCATGTGTGCTATTTTTTGGTAGATGGACCAACAACACAGGACACTGTGGCTACAGTGGGGGAGACAGCTACAGCAGAGGACCAGGCAGGGCAGGAGAGCCAGGGTGCCACACGGGACACACCATCAGCGCAAAGGAAACAGCGCAGAATTGTTCCTGCACTGATACCAATGCCATCCGGGTCTACGGATGTCGAAGAGGACACCCAGGCTGCAGCCACTCCAAACCTGCGCATCAAACACAACTGGCAGTGGTGCAAGACAGAGGGCACGGGCCAACACCAGCAATGCCTCCTCAGGTACAGACTCCGTCTTCGCAGGGCAACATGTTGCGTGTGCAGCGCCTGCAAAGTAAAGGGACCACATTAATACAGAGCTAGCTAGCACAACACAACCGGCACATGTCGGAGCTGAGACTTGGGGTGACAGCAATTGCACAAGCCTCAGAGGCAAATCTGAGTGAAGCTAGAAGTGATAGGCAGGCCCGGCGCAGGGAACAACGTTGGCTACACACCCACCTGGACCAGTTTGCAAGGGCTGTCAGCCGGCAATCCACAGCTATATCCATGCTAGCACGAAGAACAGTAAGCATGCAACATGAGATGGCAACTGCCAGGATGTTGTCTAGAGCCTGGTGCAGGTGACCCTTGCACTAGACCAACTGCGGGCTGTTGTCACTGGGGGAATTGTAACGCCAGGGAGCCTAGACACAGATGGGCAATCCAGCAGGAGCACACCTACTCCACCTATTCCTGCAGAAAGGCGTAGGAGTGGCCATCAGGGCAGAGCTGTGGATGACAACAGCAAGGCAACAGCACAGGCTGAAGGAGGTGCATTAGGGCGTGCACGCCAGAGGTGAAGGGGCGGCATGCACAATGGCATGTTGTGAGGCAACACATGCCATGAGGACTACCTAACTCACTGATATTATGGCACTGTGAGGACATTAACATGTGCTAACTACAAAGTTACAGTCACACTGTGTGACTTTTCACATCCTGCATTTAAGGGAATAAACATTTTTTTTCAACATTGGTCATTGTGGTCTGTTATCTCACCTAGAAGTAGTTCTGTGTGATGTCATCACGTATCAGGCGCCCGGCAGCTGCCCCGGCTCCACCTGCACGTCTGCGTTGGGGGGCTGGATCCTCCTCATCGGATGTGTCGGACTCTGTCAGATCCACTGGGGTGCCCTTCTTGGTAGCAATGTTGTGTAGCATTGCGCAGGCCACCACAATCTTGCAACACGTCTCTGGGCTGTACTGTAGAGTACATCCACTCTTATCGAGGCACCGGAAACGGATCTTGAGGATTCCAAATGTCCTCTCAATGGTGGCTCCTGTGGCTCTGTGGGCAGTGTTTTATCTCCGCTCAGCAGCTGTGGTTGGATTGAGGTAGGGTGTGAGGATATAGTCCCGCACAGCATATGCACTGTCTCCTGCAGGGATAAAGTATGTAGATGTTTAGTGAGATACTGCAAGTTGAAACATTTCATACTACTGTTTGTCTGTGCCATAGAATTACCTAGCAGGTATCCCTCTCTAAAATCGCCATTTGTAAGTCTGCGATGTAAACCACAGTGTCTAAAAATGAAAGAATCATGAGTGCTTCCAGGAAATGTTGCTACTATGTCTGTGATTACATGTTTGACATTGCAGACTACCTGGATGTTTAACGGATGGTATGATTTTCTGTTTCTAAAAACATACTCGTTGTGTGATGGGGGACAGTGCGACATGTGTTCCGTCTACGCAGCCAATCACGTGGGGGAATTGGGCAATTTGGTAACAATCCTGTTTGGTATGTCCAGTTCCTGCTGTGTGTCTGGGAATTTGATGTGGTGATGCATCCTCTGCATCATAACATTGAAGAAAGCGTGGAAAAAGCGCGAAAGTGCGCTTTGGGACACCCCTCCTACTGTGGCTATTACCCCCTGAAAACTCCCTGACGCTAGGAGGTGCAGTGAGCACAACACCTGTATATGTGTGGGAATGGTGTGGGCCCTGTATGTGGGGTGCTCCAGCATGGGTGTCAGCTCCTCTATCAGCTCCAGGATACTTTCTGGATACAGCCTGAAGTGCACATGGATGTCCTCCTCAGTGCATTGGAAGAGGGTGATGCGTGACCTGTAGATCCTCTCCTGGCGTCTCCTTCTCTCTTCAGCCTCTCGGATACGCAGCCTCCTGGCTATAACGTAAAGCCCAGCCATTGTGAGAAGCCACTGTTGCATTATGGGTCACTTTAAATAGGTTGCACCTGATTACCACCTGGCCAGAGTTGGTGGTAATTGAGAAGTGCAAAATTGCGATTTTCGAGAATTCACTATTTGCCACTTTTACCTACATAGGAAATTGCGAATTCGCATATTGCGTGATGGTATTTGCGATTTTCACAAATACTGAGACTCAGCTTGCAAATTCGCAGATTTATTCGCAGAATCCATTACACGCAAATTGGTAATCGCAAATTTTGCGATTAGCAATTTTGCATGGGACATTACTTACCTACATCACATCAACACTTTTGCGAACGCAAACACCCGGAAATCTGCAGATTTCGGGGTTTGCGAACGCAAAAGACCTACCTACATATGGACCTAAGTCATAACTTCCGACATTGGAACTTATGGCCTGCATGTCATGTAGAGACCTTAAGGAGAGATCAACTCGCTGAGTGATATTTTGGAGAGAGTTCAATAATTATGGCAAAGGGACGTTGCACAAGCTGTAGTTTTAGCAATATCACGTGCAACTACTGTAGACTCCCCTACTTGTGAAAAAATACAAAATAGACAGGAGGACTCCATAAATCCACAGAACCCCCCATGTACAATCAAATACAGTCCCTCGTCTTCAAACTCAAATCCACAGTCTGTAACATTGTCACCTCAGGGATCACCAAAAGAACTTCCTGCCACTGTATATGTGTTTTGATAATTGTATGCTTTTATGATATGAAAATTTATATCGAAATAAAGCTTTTAGAATTTTTGAATTGGACTTCCTGCCACAATCCCCGAGCCCAGTCCTGGCACTTCGATTGTATCAAGAGACGATATGAACTAAACACTAAAGATATTTTTTAACACTAGGCTATTGTGGCTAGACATTCCCGCAGTGATCCATGAAGTAACTGATGCTCCAGACCGTGGTCCGGAACCTAAATAAAGAAAGAACGGTACTCGACAACACACAAAGGATTCAACTAATCTATAGAGTGCCTCCACGTTTTGTATTTTTTAATTACTTAGCAATCTACCTCACCAGCTTCAAAATGCCCCTTGGGACAAAAAGGGATCCTTTGGTATAATAAGTTACTCATAAAGGACTCATATACAGTCTGGACATTTATGTTTAATAAATGGACTTCTGGGAGGAGGCCTTAAAGTAGCTGGTCTGTTGGGGATGTGTTGGCAACAGAAAACGAAGAGACGTTATCTCATTGATGACATTTGTATCAGTACCGCTGAGATGTAGGGTTGTTCTATCACAATAAACGGACATCATGTATCAAAACCAAGGTCAGAGACAATGTAAGGCAGTGAGGGTAAGTCCTTAGGGACAGGGAACCATGGGCTGATTCTTCCAACATCCCTTTTCCTAGATGCCATCTTCTCATAGTATTAAAATGGCGGGTTTTGGCATCATTTTATTTGAATTCTCGGACAGGCTACATCCCTGGTTCGGCTGCGTACTCTCCCAGTGTGCTGCAGGTACTCACTCTCTATGGTGTCTGACTGGCTCCCCACTCCTCCGTTGCCCATTCAGCCGCTGTCATGTGCGGCACCCGTGCGGGTGCCGTGAAGATGCGTGGTGCCCATGTATATATTAAACAAGTGGCTGCTTGTAAATATAAAGCGCGCATCGTGCGCTGAACGTTACAGGAAAGCATGTTGTGTCTGCAGTAGCAAAAACTCATTAAAGAAAGTAGTGCTTAGAGACATAAAAGGACGTACCATGTAACAACCGAAGTAAAGGGGCCAGTAGCTATGGGAGGTTACAAATGAAGACATGGCCATACTAAGGAGGGATTAACAAGCTAATTACAGAATCAGAAGCCAGCATTTACAAGGTCAAAGACACCAGCCAATGAAAAATATGGGCGGAGAGTAGGTGGGTCTTCTCTTCCATACTTTACTACAGCAGTCTTGCAGAGCAGCACATACGCGCTGACTCAGGCTCAACTTAAAAAGGAAGAATTGGGCCTGCCAAAAGGTTTTTTGCCTGGTCGAAATGGCAGCTTAAAACTACAAACATAGACAGCAATCGCAGGCCTGAGACACGTGTTTAAGTGCTGCTAAGTGGGTGGCACAATCTGTGCTTGCAGGTCCACTAGTAGAATTTAATTTGCAGGCCCTGGGTACATGTAGTACCCCTGTACTACGAATCTAAATGTAAATTAAACATGCCAGTTGGGTTTAAGCCAATTCTACAATGTTTTAGCACTGGTTAGCAGCGGTAAAGTGTGCCAAGTCATAAAGCCAACAAAAACAAAGTCAGAAAAAGAGGAGGATGAAAGGCAAAACAATTAGGGGAGACCCACACAAAGGATGCCAGGTCTAACACTGATATTGTGGAAACATTCTATTGGCCTCACAATATTCCCAATGACAACACATTCAAAAAAGAGTCAGTGGCCCACTCTGCAAGTGATACCATGTGTATCATTAACTACATAGAGAGGTGCTGTTTCTAAGCTACATCTGTGGAAGCCTGATTGGTTTTAGTGTAGAAGATTGTTGAGCAGTGCAAGAGTGCAGTAGGCAACAACTGTTTTTACTAACGTTGTGCTGAGGAATGGGTAAGTGTCTGGTAGAGCAGAAATTGATGTTCCTCAGAGGTGATGTGGTGGAACTTGAAACCGGTTTACAGCCAAGGGGAACTTTTCTGAAAAGGGTGGATGGTTGTCAATCAAGTCAGTGTGTCATGGTAAATAATCTGGCTAAAAAGACATGGTTAATGTAAATAGATTGTGTCTTGTGTAGCTCCTACAAGGATGACTGTCCTAGTACCTATGTTGACATGATTGTTTCAGTGGCTCAGTGTTATTTAGTCTAGACAGTATTCATGTGTTCATGGAGTAGGAATTGCATTTTGCCATCTGTTTCTCTATTTATGTGTCTGTATGACAGGTATTTGTATGCAGTATTCGCAATGGTGCACAGTGTAAATATCGAGTTTTTAATTTCGACCTACAATAATATTGAGTTGGAAATATCGCAAGGACAGAATATCAAAATCAAGAATATAGACAACCGGAATATCGACCTGAAGGTAAGAAATATTGTTTTTGTTAATATCAAAGTTAGTAATATCGAGAGCAAAAATATCGATGTTACTGATATTTACATTAGTGTTATGTATTTTATTCTGTATTTTATGTTTATTTTTATATTTTTTGTTAATTATTGTACTAGTTATACAATATATGTATAACATTTTTAAAAGTTAGTAATTTATTTTTAAGAAAATTATGAGTTTTAGTACTGTAGCGGGTTGTGGGTTTATAGGGTAATAGGGTGGGAAGTAATTTAAATATAGTAAATTCATTTAAAAAAATTATGAATTAGTAATTATTTTTAAGTAAATCTTGCATTTTAGTTCTGTAGCAGGTTGTGGGTTTATGGGGAAATATGGTGTGAAGTAATTTAATTGTAATTAAGTAATTATTGTTTTTTATTTATTGTATTGATAATTATTTTTTGTTAAATAATTATTAATTGATAATTAATTTTTATTAATTGGTCATTAATTTTTATTAATTGATTAATTGGTAATTATATTAAGTGTATTAATTTATTATTGAAGTGTGTTGTGAGTTTATAGGGGAACAGGGTGGGAAGTAATTTAATTTTAAATAAATTATTATTTATTTTTTTGTTGAATATTGATAATTAATTTATTGTTAATTAATAATTAATTGGTAATAAATGTTAATTAATTCTTTTTTTGTTTTGAAAAGTAATTTATGATTCATTAATTAATAATTGCTAATTAATTTGTATTAATCATTATGTATTGGTATTTATCAATAATTGATTATTAATTGCTAAATAATTTTCAATAATATTTGTTTTTTGTTTTGAAAATCGATTATTTGTTATTTCATTATTATTTGGGAATTAATGTTTAATAATGACTATTTATTGGTATTTATCATTAATTTAGTTGTTAATTAATTATTTATTTGTAGTTATTTTGTATTAATTATTCCTTGGTATTGTTAATTAATTTATTGTTATTTAATAATTAAATCACTATTTATTTAATTTTCTTTTTTAATTATTTGTAAGTTATTTTTACCCCTACGCTATCCAACACTTTCCCTACTATTGCACTCTGTGGAGTGGGAATAGTAATTTTTACCCCTGCGCTATACAACACTTTCCCTACTGTTGCACTCTCTGGAGTTGGAATAGTAATTTTTACCCCTACGCTATCCAACACTTTCCCTACTGTTGCACTCTCGGGAGTCCAAATAGTAATTTTTACCCCTGCGCTATCCAACACTTTCCCTACTGTTGCACTCTCTCGAGTGGGAACAGTAGTTTTTATCCCTACGCTATCCAACCCTTTCCCTAGTGTTGCACTCTCTGGAGTTGGAATAGTAATTTTTACCCCTACGCTATCCAACACTTTCCCTATAGTTGCACTCTCTTGAGTGGGAATAGTAATTTTTATCCCTACACTATCCAACACTTTCTCTACTGTTGCACTCGCTGGAGTTGGAATAGTAATTTTTACCCCTAGGCTATCCAACACTTTCCCTAATGTTGCACTCTCTGGAGTGGGAATAGTAATTTTTATCCCTACGCTATCCAACCCTTTCCCTAGTGTTGCACTCTCTGGAGTTGGAATAGTAATTTTTACCTCTACGCTATCCAACACTTTTCCTACTGTTGCACTCTCTGGAGTTGGATTAGCAATTTTTATCCCTACGCTATTCAACACTTTTCCTACAGTTGCACTCTGTGGAGTTGGAATAGCAATTTTTACCCCTACGCTATTCAACACTTACCCTACTGTTGCACGCTCTGGAGTTGGAATAGTAATTTTTACCCCTACACTATCCAACACTTTCCCTACCTTTGCACTCTCTGGAGTGGGAATAGTAATTTTCACCCCTACACTATCCAATAATTACTGTTTTAGTTCATGTAGTGTATAATTTATTTTAAAAATATTTTTTTGATTTGTTATATATATTTTTTATATTTGTATTTATATTATTGTTGTATGTGTATGTATGTATTTATAATTTATAAAATGTTCTTTAACAATTTATAAGTTATTACAATAATTATTTGGAAATATTATTAAGTAAGTATATATATTATATTTTATATGTATGTGTTTAATTTTATTTTATATTATATGTATAACTTATAATTGTAAACATATTTAAACTGTTTATTTTAAATATATATATTATTTTACATTATTTTTAAACATTTAAAAAAACAATATTTTTAACGATATTTTTTACAACAATATTTTTTTTCTATATTTTGGTACTTACCATAATGTAGCTAGGACTTCGATATTCTTGCCATCGATATTTTGCCTCCGATATTTTTTACGTCGATATTTTTGACGTCGATATTCTGTCAGTGATTCATTTGCAATATGTTCCAAAAAGAGTTGAAATGTCTGTAATATTATCATTGGAAGTTAGAGTAGGTGTTTAGGTGAAAGGGTATTTGAGACACTTAGAAACTGGAGCCCGAAGAGATAGGCGACTCGGTTGACCATAAAAGGGAAGGAGGCCAGGAGCCGCAGTTTCGTGCAAATCACCTTGATAGGACCCTTTCTACAGGAAGCCAATGGTGTAAATGATAGTTTGACAGTTATTTGGGGCCTCTCTTATTGGTAGCTCTAGGTTTCTAAGATGGCAAATAGGTTTTAATGAATCAAACTCCCTTCCTCATACCCATTGAAATCCTTGGGAAATAGAGTTAAAATGCACACACTTGTAAGATAACAAGGCAGGAAGTACTAGGGGAAATATGGATAATGTTAGTTGCCCAAGCCATAGTATGACACCTTCAGTCAAACTTCAATAGCAAATAGAAATCAGAGGATTTAATATATTTATTTATTTCTTTAGTTAAAAATAAATTGTTGACTAATGTTGATTGACTGTTTAATATGGCTGGAAGTCCTTCATAATTGGGTGTTTATACAGGAGCATATATCTCAGTAAATATCACTACAACTGTACACCAAGGGGCCGATTCCGATCTGGGTCGGAAAGCTCTCCGAGCGAGCCGGATCCGGAGTGTTTTCTTATCGTGCCGGACTCCTGCAGTCTGACAGAGCGAGTACGATGCGGAAGCATGCTTCTGGACTCGATTCAGTCGGACTCCCATAGAAGTCAATGGGAGCCGGTCGTACGACGCTTACATGGGCTCCCATTGACTGAATGGGGAGGTCTCGCAAAAGGGCACCCCCTACAGTGGGTATGCGTCGGTGCCATCCGCACCGTACATGCCTGTGTTGGGGAGACTCCTCCTGTGTCCGAGTCGTAAGGCTATGGGTATTGGGGGGTCCTACGCGGACCCCTAAGGCAGCTTCCCAGACATTTTGAGAGCCGAAAACTTCGGCTTGATCCTGCTGTCCGACGCGTGCATCGTACTGGCTCGGTCGGAATTCGTCTCCATTGCATGGCACGGTTTGCTTACGGACAAGGCGTACGGAGTGGTTTGGACCTGGAAATGATTCAATCAGCGATTTCGTGTTTCTCGCATTGTACTTGCTCGCTCGTACAGCTGTACGAGTCGGGCGGAGAATACGCGTATGGCTCGTACTTTTTCACGGCTGGATTGCGTTCAGGGACCAGATCGGAATCTGCCCCTAACTGTTAAGCTGGAACATAGCCGGTTTAAGGGTGGTGCGGCCGGTGCAAACGCACCAGGCAACGAGCTCAGGGGGCTCTGTATTTTGAGTTGTCTGGTGGAGTTAAAAGCCCTTGCTGCAGAGTTGCTTGTGTGCCCAGCAATTTTCAGACAATAAAAAAATGTCAAATTAACTCTCATGATTATTGCACCGACTGGAGATAGATAGGAGTTTTGCCTAGTCATGGTTTTTACTCACCATAAAGTAGAGTGTTAATGTACCTGATGCAAAGCATGTGTGCCATGCCAAACACAGACCTCTTTTTATGTAGCTAGCTCCATGGTTTTCTGCTGAGATCACAATCGTAATGTAGCACAGTGAGTTAGGGGCTTATTTAAAAGCCCCCTGCACTGCCAGTACTTCACTTTTTCCCATATTAATAGTGACGTACAGGTGGTGCAAATAAGCCCCTTCGTTTTTTTTATCCCAGCCTATTATTATGCTAAAGTTGTTAAAAATAATTTGTTTGGGTAGAATTAACTTCGTATTAGTAAATCAAATCACAACCACTGTGTTATAATGCTTAACAATATGGATGACAAGTGTCCTCAATATCCTATGTAACATTTCGTATACACTGATTTACACATGTGCAATTCATAGTCTGTGTATAATATGTGCTTGATGACTCGCTGCAGGTATGAGTAATGTGATAAAAGAAATTAAACAAGTGAGAAATGGGCTACGGGGACTTGAGGGGCAACTATTTGGAGGGTGTTAGTAGGGGAATCTGTGGAGAAGAAGGTCACTGGGTTGCCAACAAAGATTGTCCCCCCAGGAGGCACTAGCATTAAAGACAGCCCTTAGTTGGGGTATAGATGGAATGAAGTATAAAAGAGGTGACTGACTTTTTTTTAATCAAATAATTTAGATATTTGGTGGCCATATTAATACATTAGGCTAAAGATAGTGACCACAAATTTTCAAATAGGAGGGAACCATAAAAATCTGATCACCCAGAAAAAGAGGGGCTTGACCATATAGAACTGGAAAAGTTTACAGAAAATAGGGCCAGATGTACTGAAAGTGGTTACAAATTGTGCACCAACTTTTTGCAACCCATCTTTAATTTTGTGGTGTGACCTAAAAACTTATAAATAATTTTTTAGGAATGTTTTTCTTGACATTTGCATGTTCAGTAACCACCACAGGATTCCCTCCTCCTAGACAGCTCAATTCACAGCGCTCTTACATCCTTTACATCCGTAACCAGTAGTCCAATAATTTCTTACAAGTGTTTTTACTCACAGCCACAACACATGTCAATTAACCTCTTAACCTCAAACAAACCCCTGGTCCTTAGGAAGCAACAGCACACAACAGAGGACTTTGTTGACTCACAATGCAAGCACAACTAGGGTGTACCTCCATATATTCATGTGATAGGGGCCAGTGGGAGAACCAAGGCCCAGCTCAAGGCATGTTCTCATCACCATATCCCTATACTCATGGATGAGACAGCCACAAGGCAGTAATTGCATGCAATTGTATGAAATCCCTGCATATTGAGATAAATCACCTTCCCTCTACGGGAGTCTCTCATCTGTTTTTTACTGCAACGCCAACAGAACAGTGTTGCAGTCTCTTACACTCATTCTACTTTGCCTCCCTCCTTGCAGTGCAACAGAGGCTGCAATTTAAGCTCTAGTCCTCTTCTTTACCGGCAGAAATCACATCCTCATGCTCTGCACTTCCTGCCCTTCCCCACCATAGCTATTGTGCTTGGTGAACACCAATGTTAGGTTTTGAAATCTGCAGATTTTGGCCTGGGCACCAAACCCAGACTGCAGCATCTTAAGTCCTTTCTGAACAGCTTGGCCAGGACAGCCACCAGCTCAGCCTAGAATTGCCTAAATACACCAGACATGTGGGGAAAGTCTGCCATAAGCGTTTGAAATCGGGGACTATGCTCTACAGATACTTGATACATTTGTACTATCTTTTTGGGGGCTATAAATTGTAACTAAGTAATTAAACTGTCTAATTGTAAGCCATAGGTTTCTCGTAACAGTACTGATATACTGTAGTATTGTCTCTCATGCCTTGTCCGGGTAATCTCTGCAAGTTATCTCCTGCCATTTAGTTTGAATCTCATTTTCTTTGTTTCTTTTTTTTTTAAGTTCAAATTTATTGGAAAAAACAAGAGAAAAAGAACAGAATATACATTTTAAGCATTAGAGAATTACAATTAATATAAGAATGTTAAGTAATAAGAACAATTATCGTTGTAACAATCATGCTGTATATAAAGAGAGGAGGGGAAAAAGAAAAAAGGGCGGAGGGGATAAACATATTCTAACTCTACCGGAATTTTAGAGAAAGAAACAGCAATGTAAAAAGTTAAACACTGTAAGCATAAAAAGAAAATGCTTAGTAATCTCTGCAAGTTATCTCCTGCCATTTAGTTTGAATCTCATTTTCTTTTTTTCTTTTTTTTAAGTTTGAATTTATTGAAAAAACAAGAGAAAATGAACAGAATATACATTTTAAGCATTAGAGAATTACAATTAATATAAGAATGTTAAGTAATAGGAACAAATACCGTTGTAACAATCATGCTGTATATGAAGAGAGGAGGGGAAAAAGAAAAAGGGCGGAGGGGATAAACATATTCTAACTGTACTGAAATTTTAGAGACAGAAACAGCAACGTAAAAAGTTAAACACTGTAAGCATAAAAAGCAGAAAAAGAAAATGCTTAGGAATTAAGAGAATCACAATATAAACTAATTCTAGTGCATAAGCCTGAATAACATTACCTTAATTTATGAGATAAGACAACAAGGTGGATTTTAGGCAGTTTTCGGACATCATCTGCAACATTAACAACATTAGAGGGGGACCAAGATGAATATGTAGTGAGAGGAAGCCATACGAGATTTCTCTTAATAGCTGAAGAAATAGGGGTAACAAAATTGGTATCAAGCCTGTGATTAAAGCATACGGCATTCCACCAAGCTCTGAAAGTAACTTTGTCAGTTTGTTTCCAATTTGAAGTTATTAGATGTAAAGCAACAGCCAATAACAAATCTAACAACTTAAAATTAGCTGGTGATTGAGGCCAATGAGGAGACAGAGAGCCTAAAATATATTGGATAAAGAGAAAGAAATGTTGACTTTAAAGTGCTTTTTAATCTGGGACCAAACTAGTTGCCAGAAATGAGCAATATTGGGGCATTCAAATAACATGTTTTAAATCTGTTTTAGAGCTAGAACACCACCAACAGATAGATGAAGTAGTGTGAAAAAAGGAAGCTAATTTTGCAGGGGAAAGAAGTAGTCGTTGATAAATAAAGTAAAGGGTTTGAGAGGTGTTAACTGTTCTTGAGGTTTTGTGAATTTTGAGCCACAATTTATCCCATAAGGAGGTTGGCCAGCATTGTTGTAGATCTTTTTCCCATGCCACTTCAGTTTTTGACTTGAGTCTCTCTAAAGGCGATAATGGACACTTATAAATAGAAGAAGCCAAAAGGGATGAGTACAAAATGGGAAACAGAGAGGAGCATGTTATAGGAAGAGCGAGCTAGTTGGTAGTGCAAGAAGATATTGATTAAGCGAGGGAAATAGAGAATTATATTGCTTACGAAAAGAATTAGGTAATGAGAATTTTGTTTGTAGTTCAGAGAAGGATAGGGGAAGATTATTATTTTAAAGTTGGGAAATCCAGAGTACCCCCTTGAATTTCCAAGATTTCCAATAAATGGTATGATTCTTGATGCATAATAACTTCTTGTGCCAAATAGGTTGTTGAGACAAAGGGGCAAAAGAAGGGTAATAAAAATCTTACGAGAATGAGAAATAATAATAGAGCGTATAGAAGAAATATTGTTGGTGAAAGCAAAAAACTCCTGAAATGCAAAGTCAGAAAGTATGGATTTCTCTATAGAAAACCACACAGGGGGATGAGTGGGAAATTCTGAAGAAAGCCAACGGGAAATTTGTTTTAGAGAAAGGACCGAGTGATAAGATTTGAAGTCTGGAAATCAAAGACCTCCATTAGATTTTCCTTTTTAAAAGAAGATAAGGCTATTCAAGGGGTTCTTCCATAGAAATTTAGTTAAAAGTGAGGAAATTTCTTTGAGATAGTGTCCGGAATTATGTACAGGAATCATGGAAAGATTGTATAATATCAATGGGGTGAGCATCATCTTAATCAACACCACCAGGATAGAAAAAGAGGATGCCAATGAGCAATATTATCATTTAACGATTTTATAATATGATCAAAGTTTAGTTTTAAAGTGTCAGAGATTGATGAAGAAAACCATAAACCCAGATATTTGATTTTAGAAGTTTGCCATTAAAAACCTGTATGGGTAAAATAATGTTTAAGGCATAAACATTGAGTAGCAAGACCTCACATTTATCCGGATCAAGACGGCAACCTGATAATTGAGAGAAAGTATTAACCTGATGAAAGAAAGGAGGGAGAAAAGTGGTTGGATTTATGAAAGGTTTTAAAGCACGGATTTCCTCAAGATTTAAATCCATGGAGGTTGAGGAAGAGGTCAGTGGGGAAGGAGGATCCATTTTTGGTCTTTTGGGAGAAACCGCAGGTAACTTGCTTAAGAACTGCATTTTAGGAATGGTGCCTGATGAATTATCAGGTTTCTGAATAGATGTGTCATCCATTTCGTTGAAGTTGGATTCTGAGTCTGAGCATGCAGTGACATTGGAAGACACAGTAAGCTTAAGATTCTTCAGTCTCCCCATATAGGGACAGTGGGGTTTATTAAGTAAAAAACTACATATGCATAACATTTAAAAAATACTGAACCGCCTTTTAAGGGAACAAACTGTTATTCAAGAAGAGGATAAGATGTATGACATCTGTACAAGTGAATTCTTGAAAAACATCAATACTGAAGAAAAATAAATTTCATGAGCAAAAAATGGCGGCTGAGTTGGAGTGAGCAGGTTAATTCACATATATGACAAAAATAGAAAGTTCCAGCAAACTCAAAGAAATTATTTGCCCATCACAGCAATTCGAAGAATAAACATTCCAAAGGTGCAGATAAAATTTGACAGTGTGAGAGATTCAGTCAGAGCAGCATTTGTAACATGAAGAATTAAAAATGGTGGCCGTTTTGAGTAAAAAAACAAGTCGCGCTGTTAAAGTTGCCAGAAATAGAAGAAAAATAGCTGCTTAGGTACCCAACAGCTCACCGCAACATTGTGAAGCCGGAAACCAACATCTCTTGACAAGAATATGGGTAATTTTCTCCTGTAATAAGCCTTCACCTGGAACGGTGTAGCAGAGCTCCGCCGCTACGCTGCCATCCTGTGTGGCGTCTTGGCCAAGCCCCTGAATCTCATTTTCATCAGCGTAAAAGAAAGGGGAAATGGCATTGTAGAGTAAAGTGATAGTCCTCCTCCCTGTCCCATGTGTCAAAAGCATTCACAAGACATCATTCGTAGCAGGCTCGACAGCCCCCTGCTCAGGTGCAGAAATTGCAGGGAGCAGGGCTTTGTGTATAGGGAAATTGCTTGTGTCCAACTCCCATACGTCCGTAAATGTATCATATGTGTAGAAGGTGCCATTGAAATATAAATCTCCCCTCACTCCTATGCTTGCTTTCTTCCTTACCCTGTAGTTATGCATTCCAGTGAGTATTTTGAACTCAGGAAGAATTAATAGCTGAATTTCAGGGGAGTACACTTCTATTGGTCCTAGGTACTTCAGGACCCACTGCCAGCACTGTGTTGCTAACCCCATAGTTTTCGGTTCCCCTATTGGGAGGGAGAATAGTCCCGAAGACCAGTTTGCACACTGTCATGGGGTGACGGGCTGGCACCAATTGAGCCTCATAATCCAGAGCTCCTAACCCTCCCGTGTATGGTGGTCTCATACATTTTTGTTGAGTCACTCTACTTCTCCCCTTTCCGAACATCCGCTGGGTCAACAACTGTTGAGATCAGCAAAAAGCACCTTGGTAGGACTATCTGCATGCTGCTGAACAAATATAACAGATGAGTCAAAAGGTGCATCTTAGCCGCTACTATGTGCATCATTGTTGAGATGGGTAAGCTGCACCAGAAGGTCATCGACTGCCTCACACCCATTGGCACATGCCCCACATTACCACAAATCCGGCATGCAGTATTTTAATAGACTTTGAACATCAAGATTCTGAACATGTCAGTCTACCGGACCAAAGGGGATCATCGTGCATCTAAACATGTCATTGGAAAGATTAATGTTTTATTCCAGTTGATTTGAAACCCTGAGATTTACCCAAAATATGTCAACAGCATTATCACACCAGGTAGAGCATACTCCAGTTTATGCAGATACAGAAGGGTGTCATCCATGTTTAGGGACACTATATGATATTTATGTGGTAATCTTATTTCCCATTCACATTTTCTGCCTTGAAGAAGGCATGCCAGGGGCTCGATGGCTCGAGCAAATAAAGGGGGCAAAGGGCACCCCTGCCTTGTACCACGTTAGATAGGCTTCCTGCCTGATGAGGTATTTCTCATTCACACCCTAGTCAGAAGTTGCGTGTACAGCAACTTAATCCAGTTCAAGATTTTAGCCGCCTGACCCATTTTTCCAGCACTGCAAATATATAAGGCCAGAGTAGTATATCAAACACCTTCTCAATAATAGTAGAGAGTATGACTAGCATTATGTCATTCAGGTACCTGCTCTATTACATGGAGCACGTGCAGCAAGGCAAAGGTAGTGTCTCGACCTGGATGGACCAAATGCTTCATCTCATCTTGCACTCTTTCAGCCAAAAGCTTACCTAGAATTATATGAGTGAGAGAGGCATATTGGAACAGGCATCTGTAGGTTGTCTCACTTGCTTTAAGGAGAACCATATGACAGCCTCCCCGACCGACCAAAACAAAACTCCCTTATGTTAGCCATTGTTATACATAGCCATCAGCTGTGGCACTAGGCACGCTCCATACGTGGCATAACATTATGAGGGCAGGCCATGAGACCGTCACCAGCTGTTTATTCACTGTTGTTATTTCCTCCACTGTGATTGCCACATCCACCAGTTGAGCATTGGTCAATCATGTTAGGGGGTCCGTATCTAGGAATCCCTACACATTTCAGCTGCTCCCCTCCGGCAGTAGTGAATATAGGTGTGTATATTAATCTACAAACACCTTTTTTATCTCATGCTGGGTATGAACCAGGACTTCATTTTGACCCTGAATCACATGTATGAGAGTTGACTCCATGCATAGCAGTCAAGCCAGCAGGCACCCTACTCTAGGCACCCTACTTTATCACCTTCATACTCCCGCCTTGCCATATATCCTCAGTAGTTGATTTGTCTAGTTCTTTCCACTTGTGAGTCATACTCTTTCTAAGTCTTACTCCTTCTTCACCACCAGGAGACCAGCCTTCTGATTTGTATCTAGGACAGAACTCTCATAGTCTCCCATTTTGGATTCCGGTTCCAAAAGCCAAAACTATTGAACACAGTGTCTGCCTGACTCTGTGAGAGGTCCTGAGACAGTGCTCCGTATAACTACTTAAACGCATCTCATTCATCGCATAGTTACCAGTAGACCCAGAGTTGTCTTTAAAGTAGTTATCTATGTGTTAACCCACCTGGTCATGAAAGGGGGTGTCTTGGAGTGCCAATACTAGCAGGCACCAGACAGAGGTTGCAGACTTGGTTCTAGTCCAAGTCAACGGCAGTAGTAGAAGATTATGATCCAAAGTCTGCTTCATTCACCTTAAATGCTGTGTCACCATTCCTAAAGGACAAGTGAAGCCTGATGTGTTCCCCATGAACTGGGGAATAGAAGGAGTTCTCGCTGTATAGTGTATGTACTATCAACAAATCTCCAACCATCACCACTGCATCAACTATTTCCTAAACCTGGCAGCGAGCTATATGGTCTGAGAGACACCCTCCACACATCATTTGTGACAGCACATACTTCAGACACAGGGAGTTCATAGCCTAAACTTAAGGAAAGCCATCTATTGAATGTTGGACACGTATATACTGGTGAGCACCGGGGACCTATGATCCAGAGTACCGTCTAGGATTGTATAACAACCCTCACTAGCTACATAAGCTCCATGCACAACATAGAGTAATCCTGCTGCTATCCAGATGTGTATCCTAAAAAATGCTGTGTGGGTGGTGCCATAAACCTGCCTGTGCCACTTCTTTCTCAATTCGATAAGCTCATAGTCAGTCATATGTGTCTCTTGGAAACAGCAATATGTACAGGTGTTCTTTTCCTGAACGAGTAAACCTGTGGCCTCTACGCTTCGGGGCCCAATCTCCTAATAGTCCACTCCATGCCAATCAAATATACTGATTCTGCACAATATTGTTTGTGGAGAAGGACCCAACTCACTCTCCAGATCCACCTCATTCCCCCACATCACTCATCCATAAGGCATTCAACATGCAGGGACATCTGTCACACCGACTTGTATATCAACCGTACATCAATGACTTGTTTGCATATCTGTGCCATCTAGGGACTCAGTGAAACTCTGCTCCCCTTTCATGGTTTTGGAACCTACCTGGACACAAAATAATGCAACATAAATCAGAGAGCTCGGAATTTCCAATTGGACCATTAGAGCACCTAGTGCTGTCTGGGTGGTTGCAAGAAGAAGCCTCGCAGACCAATACCGTCACTATCCATATCTCAAAATTGAGATTCCACTTAGATAACCACATGACCAACAATCCCTCAGATCCAGGAGGCACATACCCCCAAAGTAAATCCACTGTCACACTGTCTATGAATAAAACCTGAATGTGATATTCTGCAACCTGCAACCTGCTTATGAAAGAACATGGCATGACATGAACATACATCATATGAGATAACAAACACTATACATATTTAAAGGATATCATCAGCGCTCATTGAGGTAAGCAGGCGACCCTGCCTCATGTCCGAATCATCCTGTTGCATCAGGTCATCATCCATGCTAGCAGGGATAGAGGTTTCTGATTCAATTTGTGTTGGGGAGACCTGCGTTGTGTCGGCTGCTGTTTGCTCCTTCATCGATTTACTGGTTTTGTGGCACAGGTTGTATCATACCAGCTGGCATTGACCTCTTCCTCTGCAACGTCGTGGTAGCTCTGTTGGTTGTCTGCACTCCAATAGATTTAAGCCACAGCCATACTTCTTCAGGGGTAGTAAAAAAGTGTGCAACATTCTCACTACTCGGAGTTGTCCTAGGAACAGCATGGTGTATGACAGTTCTAAATGGCGCAGTGTTGAGTTGAAAAACAAGAATGAGCTCCTCTACCATTAGATCTCCACTATATAATCAGGGAAAATAAGCAAGTAGTTTCTCTCAGCATGCAAACGTGTTCTCTTTCTCCAAAGCTATGTAGCTGACCCACCATGCCACCTGAAGCTATCCCATTAGGTGGTGAGGCTTGCCCAGAATCTTGTGTACTCTTTCCAGTGAGAAAAGGTTTGTGGGAGAATATTTATAAACATTGGATTTCAACCATTCTTCGAGAAAGAAAAGAGCTCCAAGCTAGTCCTCTCCTGCCTCCTCCAGCAGGCCCACCATCACATGGATATTATTCCAGTGTGGCCTGATTTCTGCTTCTTCTGCCCAGATCTACAATTTAAAGAATTCCCATTGATTGTCAACTTAGTGTTATAATGTAACTATAACCAGGCTGCCTCTTCTAGGGAATCCTCATTAGTCGGCATGTTCACCTTCATTTCTCCTTCAGGTTCTTGTGGTTTTCCTCAGATGAGTGATTTCAATGGCTACTGTGTCGATTTTAGTTTCTAGGGTCCAATATCAACTATAGTATATAACTAAATTTACTAGAGTGTTCCTCCAGTTTTGTCTCCAGAGCACAGAATTACTTGGCATCTCAGTCATCCACATCTGAGGCAGCTATGGCCCAGGATCATAGATGGTATCTGATTTCATTACTTTGAGTTTCACCATTGCATCCAATGTGGTGCGCCCAATATTGGTTACTTGAGTGGCCAGAGCCTGGCCAGGGGAGCCGCCTCCACATGTAGGCCTTGCATATTATTGGGGATATAAACCACTAATTAGTCAGGGCTCACCAAAAATTTCATAACTCACTTCAGTCCAGAACAGGCCATTCAGTGTGTGTTCAGGCCAATGTCAGTATGAGAACCCCTCTGCTCTGCGTACACCAGCCCCCCTCTGTAACAGGTAACATGGTATGTAGTCCTCCATAACACTGAAGAATGTTCTATGTGTGTCTTGGTCACCAGCACCCTTTTCAGGCAGATCAGCGTATTAATAGAAAGAGTAGAACAGGCACCCAATGCAATATCAAAAGCAATCACTCTGTTAACAAGGTTCTCCAGCATCCCATTCGCCACGCTTCTCAAGTGCTGCCTGCCAGCTTGTCACTGACACACACAGTGCTGTTCTCCAGTCAGTTCTGGCTCCAGTTTCTGCAGTCCTGTGCAACACCACAAGGAGGGACAAATCACAAAGACAAGAGCAGCGCTTTATATTGAGTACTGCAGGTCAGTTGCTGCCTCTGCAGTGCCTCAGCTTGTGCCCACAGGTTTCCTCTTCTCTCCAGCAGTTGCGTAAAAGGGCCCAGCTGCCACACACTTCTTTATATGTTGAGGAAAATGTAGGGGACCCTCTATATAGTCTGGATGGAGGGGGAGCACCTCTCCGCTACCTACATTCACTGCCAGCTGCTCTGTATCACTGTGGAGTGTGGCCAACAAGCGCTCAGTCTGCCATCTCCTCCAGCAGACTCTTGGTTGCTGTAAGACCTGGCATCTTTTGGTGTGTTGCCCCTGTCTTTTTGCTTTCTGACCTCTTGGTTTTGCTTCTGTTTTTGCTGGTTTAATGTCTCTGCTCACTTTCTCACTGCTGTCCATATTTACAGTGCAAGTGCTCGTATTGTATATTGGAATATGGATTGGTGTTTTCATGATTGGGATATTTGATTTACTGGTAAGTCCCTCGTAAAGTGCACTGAGAGTGCCAGGGCCTGTAAATCAAATGCTGCATGTGGGCTTGCAGCACTTACTGCACCACCTACACAAGCAGCGTTCAAAGGGTTCTCAGACATGCCCGGGCAGTGTCTGTGCGCAGTTTACAGCCACGTCGACTTGGCAAGTGCACCCACTTGGCAAGCCCTAACCTCCCCTTTATTACATGTGAGTCACCCCTAAGGTAGCCCCAGGGTACCCCTAAAGCAGGGTGCATTGATTTGCATATGGCCATGTCTGAACAACTGGGGAGCTAAATAATGATGATGGATTAAACCCAGATCAGTTGACTGGGGGTGAGTGCTTGCAATGTTCAACACTCCGTCCATCATCCCCTTTGGTTTTGCTTTGTTCACCCTAAGTTGGCAGGGTTTGCCCAGACATGGGTCCCTTGCTCACTTTGCCACTGGATTCAAGCTAGCCTGGCTGATGATGGCTGATTAGCAAGAAACCGGTCCTGGGATGCTTGTTTCCGGTCCAGGGAAGACATGTCTTTGCAGTGCGGGCTGGACTGTTCCCATGAGGCACAGGGTCAGACTGATTTGCATATGGCCATGTCTTAACTGGGGTGGTGGCGTGAGCTAAAGAATGATGATGGATTAAACCCAGATCAGTTGACTGGGGGTGAGTGCTTAAAATGTTCAACACCCCATCATCACCTTTGGTTTTGCTTTATTTGAAAGGTAGGACATGTACTGGTGTGACATGTCCTGATAGTTAACTACTAGGTAATTTGCTGTTGAAAGGCTATCTGTCCCATAGGATAAAATTGTGGAATTCTCTGTAACATTTTATGAGTATATCTTCCCATTGGGACAAGATAGAGAAATAGAGTTTAGTATGCCTGAACTCAGAATGTAGAAATGCATCTTTTAGAAAAGATGATTTTTATGTTCTTTGTTCGAAAATACCACTTTTAGAAAGTAGGTACTTTCTTGCTTAGCCATCCTGGGTGCCTCTGCTGGGTTGTGAATTGACTGTCTGGCTTTTGAGTGACAGGGGATGGGGATGTGCATTCTCTTCAGACATCTACTGGGGATGTTGAGATGTGTCCTGCCTTTCCTGGATGAGTCAGGGCTGGGCTGAATAGACCTAGGCTGCATTTAGAGTAGTGGGAGGAGATTTCTTTCACCCAAATGGGCCTGGTGTGCCTTGGACAATGCTGTCTCCACCTCCTGCCGAGATGGTGGGCCAGAGAGGACCAAACTGGTGTGGACTAAGCACAGACACTCTCTGCCCAAGAAAGCAAAGAGATATCCAGTATGAATATTGGGGCCCAGAACCCAGAACTTTAGAACTCACTGGAATCAAGGAACCTGCCAAGAAGAAAAGCTGGAAGAACTGCTAGGAGGATTACTGCCTTGTTGCTGTGTTGTTGCTTTGTTGGGTTGGCCTTGTTGCTGCTTCTGCCTTGGGCAGTGAAAGGACCAGACTGAACTTACATGATGCACTGCCCCGTCCCACATCTCATTCTGGGACGACCGACGCCAGCTCCCACCAGCCAGCACAGTTGCTTGCACTGTGACCTATCAGCAGCACTGCTTTGCTTCACACCACAGCCCTGGTCTCAGCGACGCCGATAAACAACTGTCACCAAGCCGCTGCCTTCACTGCGACTTTTTCACATCGAAACTGCGACAGTTGCCATGACTGGCCCACACTGACTCAGTTGGTGAGAATCAAAGGTACTATTTACGAGTCTGCTGACACTAAAGCCGGTCTGCACTGACGCAGTTGGCCAGAACTCTTGGATTCTGTTGCTTTCGGCACCGCGGTAGCTCTGACTCCAAGGAACTGCATTTTAAGTCACACTTGCCAAGTACCTTTTTTATTATTGTATGTTGCTCTTTTATCGTTTTGGTCTTGTTTGCGCAGATAAAGATTGGTTAATTTTTCTAAAACTGGTGTGGTGTCCTTTTGTAATGTTTTCATAACTGTTGGTTATGTGCAAATACTTTACACACTGCATCTGAAATAAGGCTGACTGCTCTTGCAAAGCTACCAAGGGGGTGAGCAGGGGTTATTTTAGGAGTGTGTCCCCCTTATCCTGACTAAAAGGAAAGGCCCCTAGTTGGACAAAGATGCAAACCATTGCCAACTAGAGACCCCAATTTCTAACAGCTGACATTTTGGATAGTGACTGCGATCCTTCAAAGGCTATGATCTGCCTCTCTCTGCCAGTGTACCATCCCTAAGTCAGTTGCAGGACAACAGGACTTCACTGGTAGCTCAGGTAATAAATGACCAAGCCTTATTTTATATAGTAAAGTTGCTGGGACAGGACTATGGTCCTGGAGCTGTCCTGAGGCCCTCCTACGTATACATCATATTGCAGAACCATCATATACAGTCATCAAGGCATCACACACAGCTTTCCATGTTGATCCAGTGCCAGTGGTGGTGATTGAAATAATAGCGTAACCTGTGCTGTGGTGGTTGAAGTATCACATTGTACAATCATGATGAATGATGTGGACATGACCTATTGCATTTTTGTCTGTTCTCCAGTGACTGCTGATTGGTGATAAAGAGTTGTGTTTGAATTCTGATGCATTTCCATACTCGATACAAGGAGAGACAGTGAAGTAATGAGGCACTGGGCTGTTTTCTATCACCTACTGCTGATTAGGGTCCAGTTCATCATTGGGATGTCCACCAAGGGTGTAGGAGACACTACATATCCGGGCAGGACATAGACATCCTTGGGAAGATCTAAGCCAGAGGTCTGGATTTGCTTTATGAACCAAAGAATGAAAGGAACCGTCAAAAGATGTGAATCAGACAACAAATTTCATAAGTAAATATGATAAAGGCTTTAAAATAACTATTTATTTTTCACCATTTTAGCACATATTATTATATCCCTAATTGACATTTTAAACGTTTTTTTCAAGCTAAAACATTCAAGAACAACCCTATGCCCTGACGACATTGCCATGCGTTACCCAAGACATGCAAGTTTGTCATGGTTGTTGTTTACATAGCCTATATTTTTATTAAACGTGAAGGAAGATTATTTTTTATTAACCATGTATTAGTGAAGTTTTTCTAGAGCGCAGTACCTGATCTCAATTAATTCCCTTTGATCTCAAACTGGATGGTTAAGGAAACTAATACATATTGAAGTAAAGTGATGGGCCTTTGATCACATAGTTTGGTCAAGTGGGAAAGCTGAGATTTGAGTCCTGGGTTTGAATATTGCAAAATTCAAAAACTGCAGAGTTACATCCTTCTCTCTTTTGTTTAACACTAAAGGCCAGTGTTTTGAATTTAGTTATTCTATTATTATTATTCATCTAGTGTCAGTATTTGGAGTTCAATAAATGCATGTATTCACACCTTAAATCAAACTGCTACTATACACTGATATATACGTGAGAGTACTCATACGATATAAAGATTTTATTTATAATTAGAATTTTTACACAGACACTAAACATCATTCACCAGATGGCCTCTTTAAAGGATGGTTAAATTAGAGTAATCAGTGAATTGAAAACCAACAGTCTGTCCTATACTGGAGTGGATGCATATCTAGATGTATATTTTTATTGACTCTTCTTAAAACTATTTTACTTGAGAGCTTATGCACAGTCACCATGTGGGAATCCACTGATGCTTCCACTCTCTCTATGATTATGATTACTTCAATCCAAAGATTCCACAACACTTTGCCCTGGAACCTTTCCTCAGTCTGGCCATCACATTAACAAGTGTTGTATTATAAACCGTACACAGACGTTTTGCACCCGCATTGAATCTCTCCTCACTAAACACAGCTACTTCTGTAATCACCTCCAATGCTCCAGATACCACATGAAGTTATCTCAGTATTATTCAGTGCCATGTAATTTACTTTACCGTACATTCTTTAACTAAGGTCTACAATGCGGCTGTGGGCCAACACTGGCGAGAGTTGGATTGCCAAATACCAAGGCTGCATAGTCTGGATTCCATATCATATCCATGGGAGTACTGGGGCAGAGGTTATTCCTGGGCACTAAAATAATAGGAGCTACCATTAGTGAATCAGGTAGCAAAAAAAGTGGCCCGAGTTGCAAATAGAGGTAGTTTTTAATTTGTAAAGCCAAACTGCATTTTCATACTCTTTGTTCTCACAAGCTTTTCCTCATTTTTGTAAGGCCCACCCCAATTGCATATACTAGCCCTTAATATTCTCTGACCCAACTTTATTTCTATAAGTTGCTCCACTATTCGCCTTTTTTTTCATGACACAGATTTCTATTTGGGGGCTTGTTAGGATTCACTGTGGTTGTGATAAATCGAAAGTTTGCAAAGGCTGTCATCGACCCTCATAACTATATTTGTTTTTCATATTTTATTATAGCTAACTTTTATTATATGTTCCACCACCTATGGAATTCCCTAACAATGGTAAGTTCCAATTGAGCAAAGTATGGGTGACTTCATTCTTTTCTGCTAGCTACAGGCAAGGTTTGTAGTAATGTTGTAGTGTAGTTCCTATTATCCCAATAGGCTCTGCGCATTGGAATAATATCTTCAATAGTATAGACCTAGGGCAGAGGTTAACTAGGTCTTCTACCGACGATATTAGACTTAAAATTTTGTGTTTGTGCCAGCTAGCTCAGAGTTCACTAGAAACTTTCTCGAATAGGCAAGGAGGATTTTAACCTCCCTGGATAGACAAGAAGGGATTTAGTTTCTGACAACCATAGAACATGACAACTTTGCTCTCCCCTAATCAAGAGTGTATCTCTAGAGTCGTGTGAAAACAAAAGACAACTTATTTTACTCAGTCAGTTCAGTGCATTCTTAGTTTCACCAGATTGTAGAGAAAAGGAAGAGACAGGGGTGTTCAATAAAAGATGTTATTTATTGATCAGTCTCTTTTCTCATACAAGAGAAATGAATCGCTATTATTGCAATACTTGTAGTTAAGTAAAGTGCATACCGTAAAGACAGAATTATAAAATAATACTGTAAAAGCATTGATATGGTTTCAGAGCCATATGATACTTTAAAATGGATAAAATATATACATACATATATACATTTGACTAATCGTACTCAACTGGTGCTTCTGACCACGCCTACCCCAGTGTACCTGACCTAAGCCTAATACGTGGGCGGGACTAGATAAGTAGCAGTTTAAGTTACGTTTGTTTGCCAAGGGACTGATTCGAGAATTCTCTGCAAGGGGTTATTCAGTTCTGTACCTGAGATCTAGAATGATGGAGGGCTGGTATCTCTTATCCCGGGTCTTGATATTCCAGCTGCCTGCGAGGGCTGCTTGGAAGCGCCGGAGCTGGATTTCTCAGCAGGAGAAGGGCAGCGTCTCGTTCTCAGCGCGTCAGGAAGGTGGGGCAGCGCCTGTGGGCTTCGCTCTCTGCTGGGCTCCTCAGCACGTCTCGCTGCTCCGATCTCGTCACCACCGCATGTGTTTGCTTAAGGCAATGTCGGTAATATTTATACCTGAAAGGTGCCGAGATTGACGTAAGGATGGACATATATACGTCAATAAGGATGTCATATGAACGGGCTCGTTCGCACATTCTTTTGCTGAAGTTCTCGGTGAAATCAAAACAATGGTTATGGGAATTTCCCAGGTCGCTGTAGGTTTGATTTGTTTTGAGAACTCCGTATGCCTTATCAGGGGCTGGAGGAATATTGCTTGTCTAATTAGATGGCATGCGTTATGACCTAATCAGATAACGCGCTTCTGTGCCGTGGTGTGGCTTAATCAGATAACGGTTTATGCACCGTTAGATGGCTGCTAGTTAATTATTAACCAGACCAGGGTCAGGAATAGGGGAATCGATACAGTACCTATAGGAATACATCACACCCACTCCACGTAGACTATGTCCATATTTACAAATCTAGGCATAGTGAAACCAGTAGCGTTTGTGTATACCGTACCACCCAAAAATATTAAATATAAAATATACGAAACACAATCGCATGTACTATCACGTATACTATATGCACAAGCAGTCTAATAATGCTAAATATATAACGCATATTTCTAAATTCAGCATGAATAAATGCGAAAACCACACATGAAATGGCTCTTAATACAGAAAAAAGAATGCGGGACCATTTCATCACAATCATAAAGTTATGTATAATAGTGCTAGAGGATAGCGAATGTCTCGTGACTACCTAAAATAGAAATTTAGTTCTCTAAGAATAATGTCTACTTTAAGCAGAAGATAAGTGTCCCAAAAATCGTAAATATTTTGGAATTGGGGAAAAAGTTCTTGCAGTCTGAACAAATGATGAGAACATTTTTCATATCGCTTTTTAAATGTCGAAGGCCAAATTCAGGATGTAGGGAACTCCGAGTTCTAGTTTGCTCAAAGTTATTCCTGCTGCTCTGGTGAAAACATCATATCATTTAGACTGTTGAAAAAACTGTCAACAGCTTCTTGCGTAAGTTCCACTAATTCGGAAAAGGTTGTTACCATGCATTCATGAGCCTGAGCATGATTGCCTCCATTGATGTTTTGATCAGCATAGCTGACTGAAGGTCGTACCTGATCGATGCTGCTTTCATCTTGTACTTCACTACCCCTCAATCGTAGTGGTGAAGTCTCCACGAATGCCGTCATCAGGATTGGTAGCCGCTGGGGACAGCACAATGCATGAGCCGTTACCGGACCCAACAAGGTATCTGCGTCCATTGGCACATCCGATTGTAGTGCCAGACAGGTGTCCAACACGCATTCTTTGCCGCATAGCAAGCACCTTAATACAGGCATAACACAACTTTGCCACATTGGTCTAAATGAAAGAGACCAAGTCATGTTCAGGTCTCTAAGCCGGGATAGTCCAAGGATTTTAGTTACCCGGTCCCGGTAGCCAATGGCTAGGGTCATTTCTTCCCTTGTCGCAGGTGTTTTGTCTGTGACATGGTTTGCCAAAGCGAAATAACAGGATCAAAAATAGAATACCCGCTACTAGTCCCAAAAGGAGTGGAAGTACGCCAAAAATGGAATGGACAAAGTCTGGAAAAATACCCAGGATGGCTTTGAATGGAGTTAAAGCACCCGAAAACACTGCTTTAAATACACTGGAGACACCAGTGGTATCAGAAATATTTAAGATTTCGTTCAGTATTTCTGCGAAATGTATGGGAGAATTAGTTGATAATAATGAATGAATCTCTTCTGTTGTCCTTGCAACTTGGAGATCATACGTTTCTTTTGATGACGTGAGCCTGGTCGGCGTCTGTAGGAGCACAGTCTTCATTCTGCTTAAAGTATCGGCGCCGGGAAACCCTTTGTGGGTAGCTGTGCGCCTTATAAATGCTATAAAATAAATAAATAAATAATAAATATCTATTCGAATAGAAGCAATTTTCAAATCGGGCCATAACCTTGCCTCCCTGTCTGGAGAATGGTTCGGGAACAAAACTCGTTCACAGCACATGACCTTCCTAGTCACGGTTATGAGATAAGGTTTTCCGGGAAGCAAACTACAACATCTGCGATCTACTATTAGAATGTAACTCCCGTTCGAGAGTCTCCTAAAGAATGGTTCTATTCATGTTGCAGGTGTGCCTAGCTGGTAACATTAAAGGTTATTTGAAGTCCCTTCACAGGCTCCGTGCAAACTAATACCCTGACACAGAAGTGTACCACTTAGTGATCTTGCACAATTATCGCCACTGAGAAACACTTTCTGGCCTTTATTACTTACACATTCGTGTGTATAGGGCAAGTTCCATATTGACTTAATGTATCCTTTACTCAACCTTTCATACTGGCCTGCCTGTATATATTTTTGGCAGAATTGAAACTGGAAAGTAGTTATCGGAATATTTATTATTCCATGTATTATCCATTCAATGACAGGTCGTTCTGACATTGTCAATGGTAATCTCTCAAGTTTTTCAATGCTCAGAATTGTATAGTCAGCACCCTTCTGTGCCAAACTGATTTGTTTATCAGTAAGGTTAAAGATATTAAATAATGACGTTGTGTTGATTAAACGCCAAGGCACATAGCCAGAACGCAGATTTTGTAACGTCCAGCCAAGCTGTACAATAGAACGCAATTGGGACTGACCGTGTTGTAACATCAGTAAGTCTTGCGATATTATATTGATTGCTGAAGACACAATGCTGTCCAGAGAATATATTCTGGAGGACAGAGTCATTAACCCATTGTCCACCACAGAAAGTGATTTTTCCAAATTAATACGGTCAATTTCCCGTATTTTTTCTGCTGTCTGAATTTGAGTTACTTTCCAAACTTCGTTATAAGCTGCATATATAGAGGCCGCTATGAAACGTTTTTGACGCTGTTTGCGTGGTCCCAATATGAAATCACGCAAGTCAGCACCTTCTGTAAGTAAAGTTAGGTGTTGCTTAATTTCAGCCAGTGTGGACGTTTGTAGCCATTCAAGGCAGAGCTTGCCCACGCTGTAGGTGGTTATTATCCCTGGATGTTGTCTTTGGGAATATCTAGGGTCTGGCCTAGTCAATGTGAACCCCTTTTTTTTGTTCAGGAATCTGTCTTGACAGTTATTTGTATCTGTGGGCCAGATCAACCATTTTTCCATTCAGGATGTGTTCTGTTTTGGTTTAATATATGGCTTACGTCTATCTCATCATCTATAGAGCTATTACTGTTCACTGTTGGCTTTGGAATAGACATTTGTTCAAATGTTTGATTTTTGCTAAGCCAAGACAGGTAGTTTGTTGAATAGTGTCATTCAAGAATATAATTTGTTCTGGGATCATGCAGGCTCTAAACAATGATTCTATACCTTGTACTTGCCAATCTCTTGTACCCCAAACAGTTTTTGCTTCAATATTATTGTTCCAGAAATCAAACCCAAATGTATTCATTTGTTCAAAGAATGAATCGGAATATATCAATTTTGTGTTTGTAAGCATGGTCTTCATACCTGTCCTATTTGTCAATTTGAAATAAAATGTTTCTGGATTACTTGTGTTAAACCCTGAAAAGTATGAATATTTATCATAAAATGTTTTTGAGCTGTCTTTTGGAGGAGTAGCACAATGTTCCCATTGGTTATAATTTAAAACATTTCTAGGTTGAGCAGATTTATGTAGATAATGGTTACCATAGTGGTTATAGCAGAACATCTGATCATAATTAGACGAACCCTGCAAATAATCATGTTCTGTAAATTTAGCAGACATCACAAGATCAGACATCATATCATTAATACTTTCAAAGTCCCAATCATCAGCAAATGAGCTCGGTTTTACAAAGTCACTCAATGAGATCTTGAATTGATGTGGATACTTCAGGATTTCAACCGGACCATAGATTTCATAATCAGTTTTGTCCCATGCTACACCGCCTGGTATGGGATTGGCTGTGAAGTTCACTGAAGAAAGTTCTCTTTTCTCGATGTGTGAAGATGTGTGTGGTTTAAGGACCAAGTTGATTTTCTGGCTTGCTGTGTCCATTTTAGCATATTTTCCTTCAATGAAATGTCCCAAGCATAGTACCATGATGAGCCAAAGAATGAGGATAAATGCACCGAAGGCCACCCAAAATTCAATCCATGGAGAAATCAGATAGGTTTCTTTCAGCTGTTGAAAAAGTTCCTTAGCTTTGTCTTTAAAAGTTTTTGTTGATGGCTGTTTCTTTGCTTCACTCAGGTCTTCAGATGAATCATCGAAGTTGATGAAGTAGCCGGATGCTGTTCTGTCAATTGTTCCAATTGTTTTTGGATTTTGCTTTGTTTCATTAGCAAAGTCTGCAGTTACATCATCATAGGTTGTTGTTTTTTGATGAAAAGTTTTAATTTGGGTTTTAAGAGGTTCAAGTTCCATTGCTTTGTTGCATAGTCCTTGTTGATTCACTGTAGATTTTCCAAATGTGATCAGTCTTCCAGTTTGAGCCTCTGTATTCGTAGCAAACATTGGTGTTCTGCTACTTCTTGGGAGTCCACTTGGCCTACTGTTTGTTATCGGCCACATGATTGTGGTTTAACCAGGTCGATCGATACAACTCGGTTCTCCTTTTTACCAGCAAGGGGCGATAGTACTACTGATCTTGTCCCGTTGACAGACAAGACAGGAACTGCTTTTCTGTAAGAAGGCCCAAATTCCTTCTTTACCGCGATCTTCTCTCTGACTAGATCTCCGACTTTTGGAATCCAGACAGGCCTTGCTGGGACAGGTGGTTTCTCTTCAGTGGTTGTTGGCTGTTGTTTCAACTTTATGTTGCTCAGGTCTTTTCTTGTTTCATTTAAGTCCTGTAAAATAGCCAAACGATCTTTGATATCAAAGCTTTTGTCTTTAACCACTGAAGTCTGACTATCAAGATCTTGGATCATCATTCTAGTCCCGAACAATAGTTCGTATGGACTGAACCCTTTCAGAGAATTCCTTGGCAGGTTATTTAGACTACGTTGGACACTTTAAATGTTTGACCCACCCAGCACCCGAACCTAATACCTTTGCTGTTATAGATTGCTTTATGTCACGGTTTTTTCTTTCTACGATTCCGTTTCCCTCTGGATGAAATGGACAAGAGTACCGCAATGCAATGCCCATGCTGGTCATGGCCTCCTTATAAGCCCGGGAGCTAAAAGCAGGACCCTGGTCAGAATGTTGCATGCCAATTGCGTATGTGCCGATAAAGACTCGCAAATCTTTTATAACAGTTCGGGCGTCAGCCGATCGCTGGGGCCACATCCATATGAATCTCGTGCATGAATCCACTGCGACCAAGATATATTTATAGTTACCATCCCTTTGTAAGGGACCACAGTGGTCCAGGTAAACACAGGCTAATGGTTTATCTGAGATTAGAAGGGGCGTCTGTGCTGGTCATTTCACTGTTGATACTTTCATTCTTTGACATGTTTCACATTCTAGAACATAGTTCCTTGTTTGTCTTCTCATTTGTGGCCACCAGTATCTCTGTTTTAATAATGATACTGTGGCTGAAACGCCAGCATGTACAGAAGCAAGCCCTTCGTGTGCCGCTATGATGAGTCCTAACCTATGTTCCATGTTTGGAATTGCCCTATCCCCCACTCCAGGGATTCGAGCAAACGGAACCTTATTTGCATCAGTTATGTATGAGTACTTTACTGGAAAGCCTTTCGGGAGTGTTTCTATCGCATCTTTTACTGTAGCGCTGACAGCCTGTAATATTTCACTGTCTATTTTTGTTTTTGACCGAGTGATGGCAGCGACGGAAGCCGTTTGCACTGCTGCCTTCGCTGCTTCGTCAGCCAATGAATTCCCTGCAACGTGAACGCCATCACGTTGATGACTCAGTGTATGTATCACGTGAGTCTTTTGTAGTTCCTTTTGCAAAAGAACTACTTGTTCCCAAAGCATTTTATGTTTGATTGTGCCACCTTTTGCATCTTTAAAACCATTCTGAACCCAGATCTGCAAGTATTCATTGTAAGATTGGACGCAGTAATACGAATCGCACACGATAAGTGTGGGGAATTCGCGATCGGTATTTTCAAGCGCCATCTTGAATGCCAGTAGTTCTGCTCTTTGAGCTGTACAGTCTCCTAGAGATTGCGTTTTAGTGACCACAGGTTTAAATTTTCCTTCGTGCCAGCGACCTTTAACAATTGCGCACGCAGCACTGTAGGCTTGCTTACCCCCCACTGCGGGTTGTGCTGATCCGTCTGTATATATTATACAGCCGTAGTGTTCTAGAGGCAGAATTTCGGTCGGCGGAGGACATTCGAATTCATATTGGAGAAATTCTTGTGTTTTTAAATTGGGATCAAATTTGTATACCACGTCTGTTGCAGCAAGAGAGTTAGCCCACTGTATCCACCTTGGATGGAGTGCTTTAGCATTCGGAATGCTTGCCTTTGTTACCGCCTCTAGGGCTGGTATAGGTGTCATGATTACTATTCGTTTACCCTGTGCTAGGGCCCGCTCCTTTGCTACAGCAGTCTGTACCGCGGTCAGAATTTTTTCCGTTGGGCTAAATTTCATTTCAGCTTTTGTGTACAAATGTGATTTGTATGCTATTGGTACCTTCTCTCCCTCATTAGAGGTCAGGTATGTGAATCCGCATCTTCCTGGGATGAATCGAATCACAAGGTTGCGTGTGTTGTCACGTGTTTGTAGTTTTGTTTTAACTAACATATCTGTTTGTAAAGATCTCAAAATTTCTGTGTGTTTTTGAGTCCAATTGATTCTTTTAAAATCTGGTTTTATTAGATCATAGAGAGGTTTAATTCTCTCTGCATAATTTATAATGTAAGTTCTTCCGAAGTTTAGGAAGCCTAGAATTGATTGTACGTTTTTCAGTGTTTTAGGTGCTTGGATTACAGCACATTTCTCTAGGAAATTGTCGGCCAGGCTTTTGCCTTCACTTGATAGTTCATATCCTAAAAACAGGACTGTTAGATGGGCAATTCTTGACTTTTTAAAGTTGAATTTGTAACCCTCTGCTGCGAACCCAAGTATTATGGTGTTCACTCTCTTCAAGTGAGTATCCAAGTCATCATCTGTTAGATAGATGTCGTCGGCATAAGATAATGCCTCGTCATCATATGTTTGTAGTAATTCTGTTACTCTCGCTGAGAATAATCCTGGGCTGTTTTTGAACCCCTGGGGCAAACGACAGAATTTTTTTTGCGTGCCATTTATTGAGAACGCCGTCAAATATCTGCTCTCTGGTGCTATATTTTGACAAAAGAATCCATTAGAAATGTCTAAGGTTGTTTTGTATTTTTTGCGCACTATGTTATTCATTAGTGCAGCACTATGCGAGTTTTGTACCGCAAATGTTTTGCAACATGAGTTAAGGTGTCTGTAGTCCAAAACAAGACGATATGAATTGTCTGGCTTGGAGACAGGAAACAAAGGGTTGTTCATTTGAGAGGTGCAAGTTTCAATCACCCCCTGGTATTCAAGTTGATCTAGGATCTCTTTTACCTGTTTTTTAGCTTCTTGCTTAATCGGGTACTGCCTCTGTGCAGTAGGTTGTGATTTTAACTGTATTTTGTGAGGAGGAGAGTCCTCATCCCATCCCACATGATTTTTATATAAGGCAGGGGCTTGAGCTACTGCCCACTTTCTTGCAAGTGTATATTTTTTATGAATTGGAATATGGTTTGAGAAGGCAGGCATAATTATTTCTTCGCCATGTGGGCACTCCCTGACAAACTCTGGAGGCCAGTCTCGTTCAGCTAGAAGGATGTCATAGCCCTTGGAGAGATTATCCCAAATAGACCCCTTATTTTTCTAGTCTTATCCCCTTCTATACGCAATGTTATTTCATATATTTTATGAGGTTTGCTAACTCTGGTATCTGCAGTTTCCACCTGAATGTATTCATTCGTGTCCACTGTCTCCAGATGATTCATAAGGACTTTGCGAGCTATGCTCACTTCTGCTGCGCTGTCTAGCATTGTCTGAGCCCATTCTCCGTTTTTCAGCTGTGTCCTCAGTATTCTCGGCATTGTTGATTACTTTAATACTGGCTACCTTCTTTTTTGGAAATTGTAATTTTTTATTCTGATGAGCAGTGTTCTGATCGTCCTCTTCTTTCCGATTTCTGCGAGGAAGTCTGAAAAGATTGAGAGGGACGTGTATCAATATCTTGATATCTATCAGGTTTTTTTTATATTTTCCCTATTTCTAAGGTTGTATTTTTTCACAGAGGGCTCCCTTTGGGGAGACTTGCATCCTTGATCAGGAGATCTTTCTCTCCGCCGAGGAGACCTTCCTCTGGACTGGAATATTTTTTCTTTAGGATTGGATTGTTTATTTCCATCCCAGCTCTTTTTTTGAGTGTTTAAATTATTTTTTATAAATACCTTTTCAGGACTTTCAACTAGTTGGGGTTTCACTGGTATTCCACCCAAACTATCTCTTCCTAGTTCTTCATAGGATTTTTCTATGATTCTGGCAATTTCAGATGGTTGGTCTGCTATATTTGTCTCTTTTAACCTCTGGCGAATCGCCACATTTGCTGCTTCTCCCTTTATGTTGGCTAATAATATTGCAGAGACCTGCTTGAAATCTTTCAGTAGTTTCATACCGAGAGTTAAAGCGGGTTCTGGACCGTATTCATCTTGAATCTGTTTTAGCACATCTGGTATTACTGACATGGATGGTACACCATGTGTTTTTGTGTAAATGGAGGCAAAGACTGTTCCCCAAGTGTCACAGTCCTCCACATGTGGTGCGATTCCCATTGGGAGACAGATAGTCAGAATCCTATGTTTCTCAACAGGGGTGGTATCTGGAAACACCGCCTCTATTTGAGTGATTTTTTGTGCTAGCCAGAAAGGAATTTGTTCCCGTTTTGCGGGTACTTTACCTAGACAGGACTGTATGTTCTGAGGTGTAATTTTATTTGTGTTCCCCTGATGATTGGTCAGCTGTGGAATTTTAATAGCTGGTTGGATTGTTGAAGTCCGCATTACATATTGGACTGATTGTCTATGTATTTTTATTAATTGTTTTAGCTGTGCTAAAAGCTCTGGTGCAGGCATTTCTTTAATGTCTGGATGTGGTGTATATCCGGCTAGGACCGGCCACGTTGCTCCTGGTCTACTTAGTGGACCGAGCCTGGTGATGTGATTATTATGTTTTAGCGCGCCATTAAACAAGAGCAGGTGCTCTTGGAATTTGAGTGGTATTTCCACCTCCTCGAAAGGAGTGTACTCACTAGGAGGTTCCTCTATTTTGTAATAGTGAAAATCCTTTGTTACAGCGTTTGCTGCTGGAAAGTTTATCCATGAATAGAATACCTCTGTCTGCCGATATTCGTGTGCCTCAATTACGAATATGACTGTACCACCTCTTGGTGTCAGTCCATTTTCTATAAGTTTTAGGGTTATAGATTTCCTTATGTTGACCGGGATGAGTATTGCATCTGGGTCATTTTCCAGCAGAGTATTGTCTGCTACTAGGAGTTCAGCTGCTATTCTAGCTGTCTCCCTTTCTTCTTCAGTTTCTGACATACTATTGTCAAGAAGATTATTTTATTATTTGCAGATCAGGTTTCTATGGAAACAAAGATTAGATGCACAATATTTTGGAACAGTGTATCCTTCAACGTTGAATTAACCAAGAACCATACATAGGAGTCTCCTCCTGCGAGGTTTGGCGGATATGACCTTTCACCCACTCCAGACGTCTTTGGAGTATTATGGGAAAAAAGGGGTCTGTGTGAAAAAGCACGACTGAGTTACTCTAATGTCTTGCGTTAGTTTTATCGCCTATCCAAACATTTGGGCGCCATGTAGTGTAGTTCCTATTATCCCAATAGGCTCTGCGCATTGGAATAATATCTTCAATAGTATAGACCTAGGGCAGAGGTTAACTAGGTCTTCTACCGACGATATTAGACTTAAAGTTTTGTGTTTGTGCCAGCTAGCTCAGAGTTCACTAGAAACTTTCTCGAATAGGCAAGGAGGATTTTAACCTCCCTGGATAGACAAGAAGGGATTTAGTTTCTGACAACCATAGAACATGACAACTTTGCTCTCCCCTAATCAAGAGTGTATCTCTAGAGTCGTGTGAAAACAAAAGACAACTTATTTTACTCAGTCAGTTCAGTGCATTCTTAGTTTCACCAGATTGTAGAGAAAAGGAAGAGACGGGCGTGTTCAATAAAAGATGTTATTTATTGATCAGTCTCTTTTCTCATACAAGAGAAATGAATCGCTATTATTGCAATACTTGTAGTTAAGTAAAGTGCATACAGTAAAGACAGAATTATAAAATAATACTGTAAAAGCATTGATATGGTTTCTGAGCCATATGATACTTTAAAATGGATAAAATATATACATACATATATACATTTGACTAATCGTACTCAACTGGTGCTTCTAACCACGCCTACCCCAGTGTACCTGACCTAAGCCTAATACGTGGGCGGGAGTAGATAAGTAGCAGTTTAAGTTAAGTTTGTTTGCCAAGGGACTGATTCGAGAATTCTCTGCAAGGGGTTATTCAGTTCTGTACCTGAGATCTAGAATGATGGAGGGCTGGTATCTCTTATCCCGGGTCTTGATATTCCAGCTGCCTGCGAGGGCTGCTTGGAAGCGCCGGAGCTGGATTTCTCAGCAGGAGAAAGGCAGCGTCTCGTTCTCAGCGCGTCAGGAAGGCGGGGCAGCGCCTGTGGGCTTCGCTCTCTGCTGGGCTCCTCAGCACGTCTCGCTGCTCCGATCTCGTCACCACCGCATGTGTTTGCTTAAGGCAATGTCGGTAATATTTATACCTGAAAGGTGCCGAGATTGACGTAAGGATGGACATATATACGTCAATAAGGATGTCATATGAACGGGCTCGTTCGCACATTCTTTTGCTGAAGTTCTCGGTGAAATCAAAACAATGGTTATGGGAATTTCCCAGGTCGCTGTAGGTTTGATTTGTTTTGAGAACTCCGTATGCCTTATCAGGGGCTGGAGGAATATCGCTTGTCTAATTAGATGGCATGCGTTATGACCTAATCAGATAACGCGCTTCTGTGCCGTGGTGTGGCTTAATCAGATAACGGTTTATGCACCGTTAGATGGCTGCTAGTTAATTATTAACCAGACCAGGGTCAGGAATAGGGGAATCGATACAGTACCTGTAGGAATACATCACAATGTGAGGGAAATCAACAGAAGCAACACTGCCTACTTGACCATAAAACAGGCCTACAAGCAGCCCAAAAAACTGTCTACACAGTGTTCTCTAAGACCAACCATTCAGACACTGCCTGATTGCCCTGTAGGGAAGTCCGACCCTTCTCATGCCTCTTTCTTCCACCACCAGACATTCCCTGCGCCTTTATTGCACTCTTCCATGTTCTTTTTCATCTCTGTTTACTCTGTCACTGTTTTTCTGTCTTTCTCTTCCTCCTCCTTTCCTGCGTTTGTATTTTGTTCTCTTAGTCAAAATATGATGAGGAAAACTAAATACCAGTCTCCAAAACCGACTATCAGTGGCTCAGCTGCAACCACCGGCTCAAATTAAGTCCTGATAGTGTCCTAAAAAGATGTCTCTTCATGTATCACAATGGCGCCTAAAAGGTGCATGTAATAAATAGCAGATCTATGTTATTTATGTAACGTTTTACTCTTATTGAAAGCACTGTTGTGTTCCATGGTATAATGATAACATTAGGGGTCTTTGTAGACTTTCAGAAATTAGTTTTAACAATTTCAAGTTACCAGCAGCTGTTTTGTAGATAAATGGTGCAAAATATGAAAAGAGTGACACAAATAAAAAAATACACGCACATTCGTGCTTTAAGCAGACCATTCATTTCTCATGCCTGCTATTCTTTGCAGACTAATGGCTGAGGTACTGAAACAGGCCGAGAGGTTTCCAAGATCTCTTGCTCAGAATAAAACATTAATAAGAAAAGTACTATTTTTCAGCTGCAATGTTTAATAAATGTTTTAAGGAATTGAGAAAATGAAGCTTAATGGCTCCTAGTTTGCTTACTTGCGCTGAATTCAAATTTTCCATTAACTTCCATCTGTAGAAGGAACGCCAATGAAAAATTGATGGATCATTCTATTAGGTTCGCTCAGTGCTTCGTCGCAAGCTGTGGGCTAAGTGAGGAGAAAGCAGCTAAGACTTGGCAACGTCTGTGTGGCATGGAATGAGTTTGAAATGTCTCAGGACAAAGTGATATTGGCCATGGCAGTGATGCCACGGCCTGTGCCAAGCTACTCGCTCATGAGTAAATCTAAACAATAAATCTGGTAGTGCTGTAATCAGGACCCTCTCTTCGATCACTGTAGGAAAAGAGCGCTGGCCACAAGCACAACAACTGGTCGCCCAATAATTTCAAAATTAACTTGAGCCCATTTGAAGCTGATGGTAATGACAAACTCATATTTTTAAATCACAAATCGCATCTTTTAGCTTGCTTCAAAGGAAGCATGTTGACGAGTCTTCATACATTTTGTACTTAAAATTAAAATCCCCACCAAAAGGTGTGCAAATTGTGAAGATGCTATGAAGTAATTAAACACGTTTGGTAATTTGAGCACTTCTATAAATTAAGTACTGTAAAAACACTCCCTATCTATGGAAGCCGATTTATACAGAGCAGGTATATGTGTCTGCAGTGACAGCAGAAATTAGCACCTAACCCTTCCTCCTTCCACTTCCTCTCTCTTTCCCTGTCTCCTTTAGCGATAAATTGAGCTCCCATGCTCAGAATTGATGTAAGTGTATTTGTTGTTGATATGTTATAGATGGAACATCTCTTCGCATCTCTACTCATGGCTCTGCTTCAGCGAGTGAGGACACTGTGTTTGAGCCCTCCAGTGTTGTGGTGAGAACAGCTCTGCTTCAGCAAGAATTTTCCCCAGTGCATTCATGCCTCTTGTAAGACCTGGCATCTTTGGTGCGATTATCCCCTGTCTTTTTTGCTTCTGACCTCCTGTTTTTGACTGTGTGCTGCATTTATTTTGTGCTGGTTTAGCACTATGGGCACTTTACCACTGCTGATCAGTACTAAAGTGCAAGTGCAACCTGTGTAAATTGTGATTATGGTTCGTTATCCATGATTGGCATATTTGATTTACTGTTAAGTCACTACTAAAGTGCACTGAAGTGTGCCTAGGGCCTGTAAATCAAATGCTACTAGTGGGCCTGCAGCAATGATTGTGCCACCCACAGGAGTAGCCCTGCAAACATGTCTCATGTCTGCCACTGCAGTGTCTGTGCGCGCAGTTTTTACCTGACATGTTGACCTGGCAAGTGCACCTACTTGCCAGGCCCAAACCTTCCACTTTACCACATGGAAGGAAGTCCCAATGTAGCCCCATGGGCAGGGTGCCATGTATTTAAAAGGTATGACATGTACTGGTGTGTATTACGTGTCCTGATAGTGAAATATTATTTTGTTTTTCACTATTGCAAGGACTATCTCTCCCCTAGGTTATCGTTGGAGCTGCTTTGTAACTTCTTACAAGCGTAACTTCCAACTGGAAAGAAATAGAGATTTGGAGTTTGGGGTCCCCAAACTCACAATTTAAAAATACATATTTTATTGAATGTTGATTTTTAAATTGCTTGTTTGAAAATGCCACTTTTAGAAAGTGGGCATTTTCTTGCTTTACCATTCGGTGACTCTGCATACCCATGGAATCCACATCTGGTTTAAACTGACAGTTAGGCTCTTTGTGCATTCACTCTAGACAGTCACACAAAGGGAGCTGAAGTGTGCCCTAGATATCCTAATGGCCCATCACCAGGCTAATGGGTCTTCCTGAGCTAGAGTGGTGGGAGGTATTTTCACTGACACCTGAATAGGGCTGTGCCTCTCCTCACACAACGCTGTCTCCACCCTCCTGTAATGTGTCTAGAGCCAGTTCACGAAAAGGCAGGGCCTGTGCATTACAAAGACTTTCCTTTCAAATTTGCCTATTTCAAAGGCAGAAACTGATATAAGTACTGGAGCTGTAACACCATAAATTCAGAACACTTCCGGACTGAGAGGAAATTCTGCCAAGAAGAAGAACTGGAGAAGCTCTAGGAGAGGATGCTTGTTGCTGTGTTGCGCTGGCCTATTGCTTGCTGCCACTGTCTAGGGTAGCGAAAGAAGTGGACTTTGCTTTCTGTGTCCTGCTTGTCAAAGTTTCCCAATGGCTTGTGTCTGCTCGCCTCCTGCTAAGAAGTTTCAGGGTCATAAAAGGCTTCACCTGCAGCCCCTGAACTCCTCTGCTGGGATTTTGAGGATACACCCAAAAGAAACACATATTTATGCAGTTCAGATGTCTGAAATTCTCAATTACATGAAAACGAATTACTAACTGCTTCTACTTTCCAGGAAGCAGTCTTATTTGAGTGTTGGCCATTGGTAACCACTAGAAAACTTTGAGAATGAATATCCCCAGTTTCGTTTAGTCAATGTATTCTGAGCCAATATGATGCACCGACTGATCAGGTCGACAAATAGGTTTAAGGACTTGTTAAGAGAGCCTACCCAGCCATGAATTTAATTCTACACACTTTGTTATATGCTACATATGCCACCCAATCCTTGCTCAAACATTTCCATACCTTCGTTGATGCATTTTAGCATGACAAGGATGGTCTTCAAATGTCGGAAGCTATGGAGCAGCAAGTCAGTTAGCTGTTGGATTTCACATTTATTTATGCGATTTTATATAGCACGAACTTTACCCGAAGGTGTCAGAGCACTTTACATAAGAACCAGTTGAGAACATAAGGATTTAGGATTACATGCATTACATAAAGGATACAAACAGAAAAAATTGCAAATGTACAAGATGTAAAGTCACACAAAGAGGAGGTACAAATGGATATACTCTAAGATTCACATAGGAATGGTAGATAATACAAAGGTCTACTGCATATACTAGTGATTAGAGTTATCTCTATATACATAGGGAAGGGAAATGACTGGATATACTCTAAGAGTCACATAGGAATGGTAGGTAGTACAAAGGTCAACCGCATAAACTAGTGATTAGAGTTATCTCTATATACATAGGGAAGGGATACAAATGGATATACTCTAAGAGTCACATAGGAATGGTAGAGAGTACAACGGTCTACTGCATATACTAGTGATTAGAGTTATCTCTATATACATAGGGAAGGGATATGACTGGATATACTCTAAGGGTCACATAGGAATGGTAGAGAGCACAGCGGTCTACTACATATAATAGTGATTAGAGTTATCTCTATATACATAGGGAAGGGATATGACTGGATATACTCTAAGAGTCACGTAGGAATGGTAGAGAGTACAAAGGTCTACTGCATATACTAGTGATTAGAGTTATCTCTATATACATAAGGAAGGGATACAAATGGATATACTCTAAGAGTCACATAGGAATGGTAGAGAGTATATAGGTCTACTGCATATACTAGTGATTAGAGTTATCTCTATATACATAGGGAAGGGATATGAATGGATATACTCTAAAAGTCACATAGAAATGGTAGATAGTACAAAGGTCTACCGCATATACTAGTGATTAGAGTTATCTCTATATACATAAGGAAGGGCTACGAACGGATATACTCTAAGAGTCATGTAGGAGTGGTAGAGAGTACACAGAAGAGGGAAGAAACATTTGAGGATCGTCAAGGGGAAAACGAGGGAGAAGGGTACAAGACGAGGGAATGGACAAGATGGCGGGTCGGGGTCCAGAGAAAAACGTCCGAGAGCAGCAGTAAAATGTCGACCAGGATAAAAGAAAATGTAAAGAAGTCCATGAGAGTCTGTGGTCTATGATTGCAGATGTGAGCCAGGGAACCAAACTTAGATAGAAATAAGTTCCAGTAAAAACCAAAACAATCCAGTGGCAAAAGGATCCTCAGCGCTTCGCAGTGTATCGGTGACCGAACTCAACCACGGGTAGCAGGCGCCCGACAGGGGTAGTGGATCTGATCAGGAGTCCTGTGCCATACAATAGCAATCACTGGTGTTGCGGGGCGCGAGGGCAAGGGTCCCCCAAAGCACGGCCCACCCCTCGGAGTTTGCTCTACCGAAGGCTGTTCGGGGCTGAAGGCAGGTCAGGCGGGTATTGCTGGGCCCTGTAAAGAACACAGTCCCAATCTGGGGGACAACCAGGAATCTGGCGAGGAAATCAAAGGGGGAGACCACAGGAAGCCTAGGCAGGTTAAGAGCAGGCCCGCGTGGCGCCAATCTTCACTCTGCGGTCACTGGCGGCCGCCATCTTAGGTCCAGGCAAGTTGCAAGGAGGGTGGTGCGAGGGGGAGCCACCGCCGCACTAGGGCCAGTTATGTGCCCCCCGCCCACAAATGTTAGCGGGAGGCTCTGCTAGGAATCAGCGAGCAGCCAGCAACCCTACCTCCCGGGAGCAGCTTCCAATCGTGTGGGCATTGCGCTGGCCGCCATTTTGGTGGAGCCATAGGACGAATTATGCCCGGCACTGCAGACTGCCTCGAAGCCATCTCCGGCCTCTTCTCGTCAGTGAGTAGCATTGCGATGTGTTGCGGGCGGGTTGGGTTTCGGTAGGCGGGATTCAAGTGGGCAATCCCTGCTGAAGTGAGCCCGATCCCAGGAGCCAGGTTTCAGATCTCCCTCCCCGCGGCCATCATGTTCAAAGTTCTTGGGTAGGAGATGGCCTCGGGAGAGACCCGGGCCAGACTTGCCAATATCAGAACCCAGCGGCTCCACGGGGCATCGGCCAAAGTCCTCTACGTGTCCGCTGTCCTGAAACCTTAGAAAGGTCCGGGAAAGAGTGGTTTAAGGACCAAAACAGGAAACACTGACCGGGAGCTCCCGGCCGGAGCTCCTCACCGGGCAGCCATTTGATAATATCTGTTTGGCAGTGTCAGCAGCAGGGGCTAGAAATGCAGCCCACTGGCACATATAGCTATGTCCCTGGAAAATGGACTAAGCTCCAAAAAGTAATTTGATGCATTTGCTTTTCACAGCTAGATATTATAGAAATTGTAACGGAGGCACAACGGGCATATGCGCCCACTTTTTGCACCCTTGGGGGACTTTGGTATCAGAAAAGGGGCTTCAGGCACTTGTGCAGCCCCATCTGTAATCCTGGGAATAAGCAACAAGGGAACCCTAGTCATGTGGAGCCTGGGTATTGAAGCTATTGAGGAAACAATGGCTCCTGTGGATTAGTAAGAAACACTTCTGATAGTGTAAGGCACAATGGCAATGCAAAGGGTTAGGGTGATGTCAGAAAGAAAGCTGGCATCACACAATGAATGTTCAGTAAATTAGTGAAATTCTTTATACGGAGAAATAAACAATTGCCAAATATATACATATATAGGTGTATTGAATAGAGAAATGTGCTATACAATGGCAAACCATTACGCAAAAGCGTCTGGTGTCCCAGTGAAAGAAACAATTGAACCTAAGCTAAACAGTGACATTTAAGGTGACATATGTACAAGGTTTCAATTTTGGAAGATTTAGGCGACCAAAGGAAATGTAACAATGTGATGCACAGCACATAATAGATTCATAAATGCTGTATTTTGGTTCACCTTTTTGAACTGTCGACGGCGTTTCGACCCAGTTATGATACTGGGTCTCTTCAGGACCTAGCAGTGTGGGGACACCTAAAAGAAAGAGTAGGATCATAACATCAGTGTGGGGCCCTAATGCGAGAAACTATTTTTGTATATGGTTGTGAGCCATGCATGTTGGAATATCTGAGGTAGGGCCTATCCTGCCTGGTGTGAGATGCAGTGGCACCATGATAGTAGTGAAGATAAAAACTCACAGGAAACCGGGCCGGGTACTGTGAAGATAACCAGGAGAAAAACAAGGATTTCAGTAAGGTTATACTGCTGCACACGCTGTATCATACACATTGGAGAGCAGTCTCTGTGGCATAACTTCTGTAACCATCTGTAATCCTGACAGTGCTGGCGTACATGTAGCACGAGCATTCTCATTAGAGGTCATTCCCTCATTTGCATAGGGACCTGGCCCTATGCAAATGAGGGAATCACTTTGCTTCTGTGTCCGCGCCGTATTATGGATGAGGGCACAGAGGCAAACATGCCTTTAGGAGGCGTACTGTAGGTGCACCAGAAAAAGGTGGCATTCTTTCAGTGCACCTCCAAAAGGCAGGCCTCTGGAGGGGAGCAATATGTTACTTCAAAGGAAATTTCCATGTTGCTGTTGTTTATCTTTTATTCACTAATGTCCCTCCTAAGGTCCAAAAGAAGTTTTTTTCCAATATTGTTTCAGTGTAATGCAACTTTATTTGGAATAATCAACATGCTTGTTTCAAACTTACTTATATACAATTGGATAAAGAACACAGTGGTTTGGCTTTATTGAATCTTCAATAAATAATATCTGGCACTCTTTTGGGTACTATAGCCCACCCGAATGATAAAGTCCCTGCTCTGTTTTTTTATATACATATTGTTAAGATAGGGACCCAGTTATTCTTTCATCATCAAAATATTTAACTTGCCTAAAAGTATTCGATATAAATTAATCTATGAGACGTCTTTTGGTAAACGTGAAATTTTTAGGTAATATAGTGTGGCAGATTGTCATGAATTCCTAATATTTAAACAGTGTGAAGGCCTTTGTTTGTCGCTTAACATGAGGAGTTTTTAAAACGGGGTTCCCAACTGTAGCACATTTTAAATATTTCCTCATGGAAAACTTAGGTGCAGCTTGGTATCTCAGATACAAGTATGGGTAAAGGGCTATGGCTTAGCTTTCTGAAAATTAAAAGTTTTATTTCAGTTGTTTCCAGCATTCATAGAGGAAAAAGTCTTAGGATATTAAACATGCGCTTTAAATTTAGGCTTTGGGATAATTGGTAGTAGATACAGGCTGCTTCTTGATAATCAGCGCAGTCCCTTCCTCACTAATCATTTATAGAGAGTAGGAAAAAAACAGGGCTGTGTGTAACCCCCAAAGAATGGAGGGAAGTGAGTCAGTACAGCTATAAGTTATTTAGAGCTGCTAACTTCAGGAGAATGGAACTCTCTGCTCGGTGGCTTCTTTCCTGTACCCCCAAGGTAATTAATACGTACTATTCGTCCTCCTTGAATTGCTGTTTTAGATGTCCTTTCGAGTGGAAGGTGAGTAGACAGCATGATATAACGACTTGCCCGGCCCTGCAAAAATGTCAGGATTTTATTTTAGGACAAACAGAAACTGATTCAGGATTCTAACAGATCTCAGAAGTTTCCAAGTAAATGGACATTGTATAAAGGGGTCAGGCTTTATGTGAAAAATACATGTTTGACAATCATCTCACGGGTCTTACCTCAGAATAAACTATACCAAAAGTCAAATTTCTACCACACTTTTTTTTTATAATAGATTGAAAGCCAATGTCCTATTTATTTTCATAAATCCTTGGGCTAGTAATCATTCTGACATTGAACACGAAATATGTTATCTGCTCGGTGACCGTACATTGGGCACACAATTTAATGAAATAGTTTTTTCTGTGTTCCTATTGTAGGTGCTTTTGATTACAAACCCACGCTCTACAAAGCATTCGCAATTTTTTTTTTTAAGGGAAAGGTTGTGGCACCTGTGTAAACCTCCAGAGTTATTAATCATGAACATTACCTTTAGCCTCTTTGTTCTGTCAGTGCAAATTAATTGAGAATCCTTCATGTGTGAAATTACCTGCAGGAGAAATTAAGTAATAACTGCGGCTTCTCAGTCCAGGTGAACCTTTATCTTGTTGAGACATGACCCGTGCTTCCCTCCGTAGCTCGAGAGCGTGCCGGGCTCCTGTTCTGGATCTGTCACAGTAACTCTCATACGGGCGGTCCATTCCTCGCGCGCATCCACCCCTTGGCCTCTCAGCAGGAGTCTACCAATGTGGAGTCAATGAGAGGGGTGTCACAAACTTTTCCACAAACTTGTGGAAAGTGAAAAATATCTGCCTCCACAGCGAGTCACCTCCTGAAAAATGTTTTGGCTAAGGTTTCACAAGGCATTCGTGAAATCCATTCGCATGAAGATTTCTGCCGTTGCTATTTGGCTCCAGGAGCTGTCCCAGTGGATTGGAACTGCCTCCAGCGGCTAGGATTCTCACCCACCGTGGCTGATTCTATATTATACTTACTGGCGGCTAGTGCCCCTGCCGTTGGCTCGGAATCTGCCACTCCTGGTTTGGCCTTCCTGATGGCGTGGCACCTCCACCAGGGCTAAGATTCTGTCATTTCTGAGATAACTGCATTTGCTTTATCTTTGGTACCACTATAGACAGTTATTGGCTGCGTACTTGCATGGCTGCTAGCATGCCTGCTTCCATGCTCACTACACAACTGCTTGCGCAGTCACCTAAATGACTGCTTACATTGCAAATCGCATAATCTCTTAAAGATTTATGGCAAGATAGATGGAAAGAAAAATCCCTGGCAAACTACTTGCAGACTGTGGAGCAGGTGTGTGATACACAGCATGACATATCGTAACTCAATTTAGCTGTTGCAAGTATCCCATGGAATTGTGTGTTACCCATCTGCAAAGCAATTCAGAATCTCTCTGGAGGCAGAACATTATATATAAATGCCAGTGCAATTCTCTACAACACAATGTGAAAGTTCTTAATGGTGTGACGACTCCTATGTAGTGCAAAACAGGTTTAGTGCTGGAAAGTAAATAACAAAAAAAATCTGCCCCTTAGTGTCAAGCACTACTTCTATCTAGTCTCAAATTAGTTGGATAGTAATCACCTTTCCAAAAATACACCGAAAGTTAGAAAGAAGCACGAATCCTGGCACTACCTGTGCTAGAAGAAGATTTGGGGCCACATTTTAAAGAAGGTGGCTAACACACCAATGATTTTGCCTTCCGCTCTGGAGGGAAATTGATTAGGTACTTTCTGGTGTGCAAATCAAGACCAACTCTCCCCAGTAATTGTTATTGTGAGGTCTATTTCTCCTGCCTGGAAAATAAGAAAGCTAACTGAAACAAGCATTTACAATGCAATGGGTCTCGCATTTGCAAGAGTTTGCGCTATTGGCATTGTAAATGACAATGCCTTTTATTTATGTGTTTTGCAAACCTGAAAGCGGTGCTCAAACAAGCACTTATGTCGCTGCTTACGAGAAGGAAGGCTGGCAGTAAAAGAGGCACAATTACTGCCAGCATTGTTTCCAATAAGCAAGGACTATAAGTACAAACTGCGTCTTTATGCACCGCTTGCTGGTTTTCAAAACACATAAATGGCGGTGTTATTTACAATGCCAATAGCTCAAACTCTCACAAATGCGATACTTATTGCATTGCAGACTGTTGTTTTATTAAATCCCCATACTAAGGAAGGGCATCTAAGAGCTTTTTTCCTTGTACTCTACGTGATCTGCTCCTACTCACTCTGTTATGAACTATGGTGGAAGATGGTTTGCACATTGGTTGACCAGAGATCTATGAATTGATGGAACATATTGAGAGGCCAGCATTTCCATGTACCATATTGTAGGGTGCTAGAATGCTGTGTGTCAATAAAGGAATTTTAAGGCATTATTTTCCAGTTCAGAGACTCACGTGCTGACTAATTGTGTGTATGTTGCAAAGCGACAATGAGTTTTCTCATGTGTGGCCCATATTGCAATGATCAATAGACATTTGGAATGAATTTCCTGCTTGGAAAAGTTTTAGGACTTTGAGCATTATTGACAGTTGGAAATCGGTTCAATTTACCATTGCATGTGTCGGGGAGAGGTAGAAGGGAAGACGTTTTCCATGTTGCTCAGATTGCTTGCTGGATGTGAGGCTGTCTATAAGGCTGGAGGCTGTATTATCTGTGGCACCAACTTATAACAGAAATTCTTTTTTGGTGTCATTGAGACATAGAAAGCTCCCTCTAACCTGTGAATTACATGAGAAACTATAAGAGGCAATGTTCTATCTTTATCCTGTTACTGGTTATAGAATTGCTATATGAGCAGATTCATGTGTTTTGCATGTTAATGCATTACAGTCAGTCCGATTGGCTTTGTCATAGGCTGAATATTCTGTAACGAAGTGTCAGTATCAGTTACGAAGTGTTTGGAACCGTAGCCTATCCTGACTCTCTTATTTTTTGCTACAAACCGTTTTTCTTTCTACAGTGAAACTCAATTGAATGCAAACGTGTACGGCAAATTATTTTAAATCCATACACTATGTTTCAGTACAACTGGCGCTTGTGGTGTTTGGCAAAAATTCAGGAGAGGAAACTGTGTGTGTGATAACATGGTGGTCACTTTGAGTTTGGTCTCCTCTATCCTCACTTACCCGCGCTGTCCTTTACTAACATAAACTCCTATACTTCTCGACCCCATGGTTCTCCCAAAGCCCTAACTAAACCTTACACTCTGTTCCTCCCTTCCAACACTACCCTCTTACAGCCTACTCCACAAGCTCCACTTAACCCTTTGCCACAGACTACGTTTAACTTACCCCAGGCTGTTGAATATGTTTTACCTGGCTTTGTAGAAACAGAGCCCAGGCATGCCGGCAGGCTACACAGATTACCTCAATTACTGCTGTCAGCAGCACGTCGGCAACGTCGTGTGGCTGCAAGTCTGCTGCGAATGCTTCTGGAGGCTAATGGCCCAAAAAGTTACTTCCACAGTTTTAGAAGCATCTTTAAATGAGGACAGGAGATGTGCAAATGTTACAATGAACTAAAGCGCTGCGCTATGGAGTGGTTTTTGGGGGGCTCTTTGGGGCAAACAAAAGAAAGTGGAAAATGATACTATTAGTGAAGAAAATGAAACACCCCAGAATGAAGCGCTACACGTCTGAAGAAAGTCACAGTTACACAAGAGTCCAAACAAGAGCAGTGGTTATAAATAACACCTGTGTTGTGCAACTGTCCCCAAGGCTGGCAATGGTTAACAAGGCAGTGTGTGATGTAAGCACAAGAAGAGATCAGGAATGCCTACAAGGGGCAGGGATGGGGTGTGGTTACTGTCTGCTAGAATCATCTTCCCCCGGGAACAGAAAAATCTGTTCACTTTATTAACGCTGGGCGAAGTACTACCCTATGCTAGTTTGCGCTACTTCACACTACGCGAATTGCACATAGCACAGTGCAAATACACGCAGTGTAGCGTAGTGCAGCGGTCATTTTTTGCTTGCTCCCGGTTCTGGCGAGACTTTTTCCCTGTTCGTGATCAGCAACATCAAGTTGCCGATCGCGAGCGTGGAAAATAATCCTCCCGGCGAGATTCTCAACGGAAGGAGGTCAGGTTTCTCATTGCGAGTGGTCGTGTTTGCTCGCGACCACACGCGATGAGAAACTACCAGTCCGCGTTGAGAAAGCTGCAGCTCGAGTAGAAATCTACTTGAGCGGCAGAAAACGACGGCTTGCACTCTGCAAGATGCGGTTTGCACTGATTGCACAGCGCGGACAAGCATCCGGCACGGTGCAATCAAACAGCATTTTGCATAATGCACTATGCAGATCGAGTAGTTACGCGTAGCTCACGTAGTGCGAAGTACACTTCGCGTAGCTACGTGAGGCACTACTATGCGAACTACGCCCAGGCCTACATTCAGTGCCTTGGGTAGGGCCTTTGAAAAACGCCTCCATTCTCAGGGGGTAGTCATGAAAGGAAACGTTCAAAATCGTAACTTCCATGTTACTTCAAGTACAACATGCTAAGGCATTGGCGAAGCATGTGCGACAGTATTGGGTGTTGTATTGAGTCCTAACCACCTCACAGGGAAGTGACGTCACGGCAATTGCAATGAGTTAGGAGGCAGTAAGGAAAAGCCATAGTGGAGTGAGCCAAAGGTAAGCAGAGGGTGGGAAAAAAGCAGTGATATTGATTACAACAGGTCTTGCAGACAGCGCATGTATGCTGATGCTCGACTTAAAAAGACAACCCACAATCCTTAAGAAATGAATCAAAAAAGGATTTATCATATAAACTGCTTAGATAATCTTGTATGCAGGGTTGGATTGGAAATCAAAATAAATCCTAGCAAAAATGTTCAAACTAGCTTTACTTTGCAGGAGGCTGCAACTAGAATTGGAAATGGGGTCATCTTTGGGTCAAGCCGTTTCGTCCTAAAAGCAAATTCCTAGCTTTCAGACCACGTCATCTCTGCTTATAATTAATCTTTTCCTAGCCTACTAACATTTTTAGGGAGTAAAAAGCACTTCCCTTCACTTCCCCCTTTAAATTGCCCTACATATGTTGACTATTAGGTACATACAACAAACAAAAACATTCTTGGTAAAGGCAGGTTTGGAAAATGATACTTACAAAGGTCTCAAAAACTAAGGCCTTTGACAGAAAAGTTATCTCTTGATTTACATAGAATGAAAAAGCACATACGAGCAGTGAGTATTAGGACTTGTGTTTGTGCAGTGCCATAGAGTAATTTTGTGTTACACTGAAAATCCCAGATAAATAATCTGAAACCAATTTGAATCTAAATTCTCCTTGATTGGCCTCTTTGCTATTTCCACCCTTACTCTCCCTGTTTCTGCCTTCTCCTGCAATAATGGAATATGAGCTCCTCTATCAGGAGAGCAACTCTGTGACTGAGCCTGAGGAACTTTGCAAGGAGAGGAGGGTGCCCGGCAAATTGATCACTCGGAAGGCAAAGCTCCAAAAGGCTTTGAGGGCATGGACGTAGGCCAGTCACGATAGAGGACCAGAATGGTCAGGATGTGGTGCAGGGCAGGGCCTGGATACCAGCCCTAAGAGGCAGCCCTCAGGGAGGGGAATTACGCATCTCCTGGTTAAAAGCTCCCCGCCAGAGCAGAGAGCAGTGTGTCTGCTCAAGGCCTGTCGCCAGAGGAGCTGGCAGACAGAAAAGCTGAAAAGGAGTTTAGGCTGCAGATGGCCCATTAAAAATGGAGGTAAATAAACTGTCTGTGAAGGCAGAGCAAAAGAAGGCAGAGGCTGGGAGGGCCTTAAAAAGGGAAAAACTGGCCATGGAGCACAGACCAACGTTGGAGTGATTGGAACATGAAGGGAGCCCTAAGGAGTTAGACATCAGGACCAGACCAGCAAGGTCCATAAGTGACGGTAGCAGCATAACTAGAGTGCTCTTTAGAGACAAGAGGGTACACATTCCTAAAAGTCATGGGCTTGACTTTGTTGTGGGGAATTAAAATGAACAAGTGCTTTGCAGCTCATGAGGTAGCTTTACAGATGCATAGAATCCCTGAGGAGGAATGGGGGGCTAGCCTCTGGAAGCATAACCCTAGTGAGGGGAGGTTCACCCTACTGGACCTAGGAAAGGAGAAGAGGATGAGATATCTCACCATGAATAAAATCCTTTTCAGTACAGGCAGGCAGAAGAGGCCCAGATGGAGGGGCAGAAGGTGGAAACAGTCCACAGTGGGATGATCAGTGGATCAGGGGTTGCGAGTTCTGAGAACAGAGCGCCCCAAGACTTGCGGGCGTACCGGGGACCCCCTTTCAATTCTGGCCACACTGCATCAATGTATATCCTGGTCTGCCTGCCGTCATTCAGGATTCTGAGTGTGCTCCGCTTGATGCCCGCAAGGGGCAGTGAAGTGGTATCAAACTTCGCATGAAGTAATTGCAGTGTGGTGACAACTGACCCTCGCCCTGAAGAAGTTACCTGAAATTTAGTAGGCAATGAAACATGTTGGCCATCTACAGAGATAGAAGGCGACAGAGTGTCTTGCAATATGTGCAAACACACAGCATAAATAAAGTCAGAAAGCTAGTGGTTGTTTAGCTCAGTTTTAATCTAATGGGGTGGCTCCAATAGTATTAGATTCCACTTCATTAGTTCAGGGGTCAGGCACAGGGAGCACTAGGGAGATACATCCTAATGCTCACATCACTAGTATTTCCACCTTTTTGTTATCATTATTACATTTTTTGTTATGGTATGGGTGTGCTGATGATGAGAACCTGAGCTCACAGGTGAGAACCAACCAGTGAGCTCCCATGGTGTTACTTCGTGAGGCATCCCATACCCCACATCACAGTTTTTTACATTGTCTTTGCAAGTTTTTGCATCACTATAATTGCTAGAAACACTGGGTTACAGCAATTTTCTTGGTGGTACACTGGGGGAACACACGTTTATAAAAAGAGAACAGGGATTCGTTGTCACAGTTAAGAATACAGATAAACTGTTAGAGTAGCACACAGATGTGCATGCGTAGGACAAGCAGAAATCCAGATCAGACTGTTCAGCAAAGGACCAGGTCATATTGTGGCTGATGTGTTGAGTGGGGGTAGACCTGGTTCCGGTTAAACCCCTTGAGCTCCTTTATAAGGATAGACCTGTGGAGACTCTGCCAGAAAGAAGGACTGCTGTGCTGCTGAAATAACTGCCACCATGCTTTTCTAATGCCCTATTGAACTGCTACATTGCTGGATTGTTATCCCGGTGCCCTCCTGCCTGAGTCAGAGGGATTGGATCTGCACCTGAACTCAGGACTCCCATGTTCACACCAAGAACTAGTCAACTTGCCTCCTGTTGAGAGCTACAGGGGCATAACAGCCTCCCAACCACCTGAACCACCACCCAGGTCCAGTTGGAGTAAGGCCCTTACCCCCAAGTGGTGCCCCTCAGGCCCTGGACCTTGATGTGGCCTCCGTGGAGCTAAATTGAAGTTATTGGGCTCTTTGTGACCATAAATGGGCCAGTTGGTGCCCAAATCTTGTCGTTCGCACTGCTCGCCAATGCAAAGTTTTGTCAACCAAAATCTTTGCACTACAGCATCAACAGCACACAGGGAGTGCCACCGCGAAGCTCCGCCCCAACCATTTGTGATGACAACAGGATCTTCATGCTACAGTAATGTTCATCAGCAACACAAGGCTGCTGTTTGTGCTACATTGACACTTCTCTGCTCTTCGCGGCCCCCTGCACAGTGAATGATAGTATTTGCGCTGGACTGAGAAGCTAAGTTTTCAGCTGGACCAACCTGGTCCCTGTAGCCAACTCACACTCGAACACAATCAGTCTGAACTTGTGACTTTCTCCTGGGCTTGCATGACCAAACAGCCACACGTGGTGATATTGTCACTCCAATCTTTAAAATTGCATATCGCTGGTTCTACTGATTGGGTTTTTGTTGTTTTGATCCTGATTTAATTAGAAATGTTTGCTCTATTTTTCTAAATCAGTGTGGCATTTTTCTTGCGTTGTGTTATCACTTTTTAAATGTTTGAAGTGTTGAAAAAATACTTTACACGTTACCTCTAAGTTAAACCTGACTGCTCTGTGCTAAGCTACCAGAGGGCTTAGTACAGGGTAATTTGGGGATTGAGTGTGCCTCACAAGCATTGTGGTTGCTGCTTCAGTAGAGTTCCAACCCTGTCAACCCATAACCTAATTGTTCACACCGTAGCTGTATAAAGTGTTAATATAGCCATAAAATCCATTAATACATATAATGATGTTTCCACCTGACTCTTGACAAATCTGCCTAAAGACCTAGAGTTCTACAAAAAGTGTATCTGGGTGTTCTCTAAGTAATTTTTCCTTACAATCTTTGGCTGCAGCTTTAGATAAATTAGCTGTGAATACATAATTGTGAAAGAGAGTGGAGCTTTCTTTTATCAGTAGGTCATTAGGAGGGGTGCTCTAGCTTGCTGGCTGATGACAGCCAAAATACCAGGCACTGAGAACAGAGCTACAGTAATCGTTCTAGGAACAGGACTCCTGGGGTCACCTGATTAGGCAACATTTAGGTTTATTGACCTAAATGGATCATACCAGTCATCCCAAAGGAACTTAATGGGTATGCCAAGACAGCTTTGAGCTGCTCATGTACAGCAGCTCAGGGGCTGTACAATGGTAAAAGCGCATTTTCATGGTTTGCGCCTGGGTCTCCTTTAAAAAGATGTTTGGGGCACACACAGTGAAAATATGCTCAATTACCATGAATGCACTGCCCCCAGGGCAGTCGCAAACACGTGCTACCTTGGGGGCCGCGCAGTCAGGTGAAAACAGGAGCAGTTGCTTTACAGCCGCTATGTGTCTTCACTGTGCAGGCGGCACCCGCTTGCACTTTTGAAGGGAATTAGATATCCCCCTGCAGGCGGGTGCAGTCAGTGACTGCACCCACCTGCAAGGGGATGTCTGGGTGGGCCCATTGGACCACTTTCCCCCCTCCAGAGGTCTGCTATCAGGAGGCGCACTCACAGTGCGCCACCTTTTAGGTGGCACATTGTGAGTGCGTATCCTGAGGGCTTCTTTGCCTCTGCACCTGCGTCTGAAATACATTGCGGGCGCAGAGGCAAATGGATTCCCTCATTTGCATGGGCATGGCCCCATGCAAATGAGGGAACACTCCCTGCAGACAGCAAGGTGCTTTATGTGCACCTGCATCATCGGTGTTACAGAAGGGGCTGCACAAGCATCTGTGGCCCCTTCTGTAACACCAAAGTGTCCCGGGGCGAGCAAAGCAGGCGCAAACGCCTGTTGCGCCCCCGGTGCAGGTTGGCACTAGGACCCCACACAGGACACATGGGAGGGGACCAGCCACTGGACAGTACTTCCGGTAAGGGAAGGGTGAACGGGGACATTTCACACTGCATACCCCAGGAGGGGGAAGGAAGTACCTGCATGCACAGTGATCAGGACAAAGAACAAAGAATCTTTGGCATACTCACCAGACTTATGTGTGGTCTTTGTGGGCTGGCACGATGAGGGATACAACCTCTGGCAACAAATAGGTGGGGTCATAAAAGATGGACACCAAACACGTGTGCTGCAATCAAAACAGAGCCAGGAGCCCACCCTGGTCTGTTCCGCCAGAAAAAAAAAAGAAGTATCATCGAGCACATCCGGTCACACAAATCAAAATGGAGCCCGGAGCCCACCTTGGTCCATCTGCTGAGGGGAAAGAAGAATCGATGTTGGGGGCCCACCCAGTTGCACAGCATAGAACAGAAAAAGAGCAAAAGTAGTAATAGGCAACGAGCTGTTATTTAAATAACCCTCCCGCAACCTCCTACCAGATGCGCACTGCTGTGGCCGCAGCTGCCTGTCAACCATCTACAAAGCAGCCCGGATCTCAAGTGAAGATTTCAATTTCATACTGAAATCTTGCAAGACCTCGGTGGCCATTGCACAGTCATTCGTGGCAGCCAATAGCAAAACAGGAAGCCCCGGCGGCCATATTAGAGTCAAGCAAGCCAGGAACAGGCCAAATCTCATTCTCACTGGACCTCTGTGGCCATTTTAAAGTCAGGCAGAGAAGCCAGTCAGCAAGGAGAAAGCCCTAGAGGCCATTTTAAAGTCAGGCACCGTGAATTCTAAGCAAAAAAAGTGTGCCCACAGAGAAACGAACCAAAAAAAAAGTGGGGACAAAGAATTAAAAGCTCACCAAAAGCATATCCACAACAACAAAATTAAAAGGCCCACCAGCAAGTCAATAAAGAGAAACAGATCAGTACAACCACTAAAATGATGGAGGAACAAAATGAAAGCACAACTGCAAGCGCAATTTTCAGCTGATCACTGTCTTTTGACTTCTCTGACTCTCAGACTAAAGGTGCTCGCTAGGAGAAATGGATCACACAGTTTGAACATTAAATGTGTGCCACATGCACACATTTAATTACAACAGAAACTCGAGCTCCGCCAAAAAGAAAGAAAATGGAGATCATGTTATTCCCTGAAGATAAACGCCAGTTCACATTAGCCCGCAAAGAATACAAAATCGCCATTTTGGCAGCTTACTTCTCACACATAATATAAGGCACCCAGAATAAGTTGAAGGAAATCTTCTCAATAGTCAACGACTTATGCAACTTCGAGAGGACCCTTCCTAAACAGACACCCACTCAAGACTTATGTAACTCCCTGAATGATTTCTTCTTGGATAAGATCTCTATCATTAAAGCCAGCATCGCCACTACATCACATAGGGAATCTTCGGACAACCTGATAACTAATCATCCACTTTTGATCACTTCCCCACCATTTGCACTTCAACTTTCTCAGAATTACTGACTCGCGTCAAATCCGGTTCCCCTAACGATTGCTGCCCCCCCATATTATGAGGGACATCCTCTCTGCCTTACCACACAGTGTTCTACCCTTGTTAAATGAGTCTCTCATGCAGGGCAGGGTCCCTAGTGCCTTTAAGAACGCAATAGTGGTCCCCCTACTCAAGAAACTGGGGGCTGACCATGCGAACCCCTCTAACTATCGGCCTATTTCTCTCCTTCCTTTTTTGGCCAAGATCCTAGAGGTTCATGTCACTTCAAGGCACATGCATGATTGAAAACTGCATTCGCAAATTCGGCCGTTTGTGATTGCAATTTCCTTTTTTGGGATGCATTATGGTGAAAGTGTATTTTCGCAAAATAAGGAATCGCAAATCTCTTTGCGATTCCTTAAAAAATTCGCAAACCTAAGGAATCGCAAAAGTTAGGAAAAAAAGTGCATGCATGAAAAATCGCAAATTGCGATTCCTTAAGAAATCGCAATTTGGAATTCTTATTTTTAGAAGAAGTCAGACCAGGTGGTAAATTTGGAAAAAAAAAACCAGGTGAAACTCATTTAGAGTGCATTTAAGGGGCTCCACAATGCATCAAAGACTGTTTCACAATGGCAGCACTCATTCTTGTGGCACGCAGGTTGAGGTTGAGAGCAGCAGCAAGGAGGAGAAGGATGGTTCATGAGAGAATTTTCAGAGTGCGCGTCACCTTACTAGGCCAGACAGAGGTAGAAATCTATGATAAGTATAGGCTAAATGCTGACTCAATTTTAGATTTGATAGAAGAATTGGACCCAATCTTGCAGAAACATACACGTAGGACACAAGCCATACCTACCCATGTACAGGTATTGTGTTCCCTACATCTCCTTGCCTCGGGGTCCTTCCAGGGTTTTATAGCCATTGCTGGTGGTGTGTCCCAGAGTTCCCTTTCACGTTTTTTTAATGATTTCCTCAATGCCATGTTGCAAAGGATAAGGCATCAAATTACATTTCCAAGCACACAACAGGAATTGCTTCAAACAAAGTTGGATTTCTACAACATGGCACATTTTCCACATGTAATTGGCTGTATAGATGGCACACATGTTCCTATTTGCGCACCCTCAGAAAATGAGTACATTTTCCGCAACCGGAAATGTTACCACTCTCTTAACATTCAAGTAATTTGCAATTCAAAAACTATCATCACTGATATAGTTGCAAGTTATGCAGGAAATGCCCATGATTGCTATATTTTTAGACATAGTGCCATTCATACAAGACTGCTTGCTGGAGATTTTGGAGATGGCTATTTGCTTGGTAAATATATTTATTTTATTTGTTACTACTCTCTGTAACAAGCTGACACATTTTATCCACAATTTATATTCTTCATTCCCCCATTCCATAGGTGATAGTGCATATGCTGTGAGGTCATTTATACTCACACCCTATCTTAATCCAGCAACCCGTAAAGAACAGCAGTACAACCATGCACACATAGCATCCCGCAATGTAATAGAGAGAAATTTTGGTGTTCTGAAGTCTAGGTTTCGCATACTATATAAGACAGGCGGAGCATTACAATATCGTCCAGATATTTGCTGCAAAATAGTTGCAGCATGTGCCATGTTGCACAACTTAGCCACTAGGAGAGGCCTCGAACTGGAGGTTGAGGATGTGCTACCTAACATTGACAATCAGCCTCAACAGCCTCAACCAAGATTACATGGACTAAACGCAGCAGAGGGGAGAAGAAGAAGGGCAGAGATAACTCAACATTACTTTTGACAGAGGTAAGAACCACTCAACTCAGTCTTGGTCTAAATTGTAATCAATTTATTTTTCAATGTTGAACAAGGATTCATGTTATTCAGGACATCTTTCTGCATTCATTGCTCTGACAGTAAATTGTATGTCATTTAGCATTTTCAGTCTTAGAAATGCTTTTATCTTCAGAGGTCCTCCAAAACTCAGGCATGTACTTTCATAAGTGCAATACTACTTTTTGCGTCCACCCACCCCTAATGCCTTGCCTGAAAAACTCCCATCACCCATGGTTATGCTGCTTGCATTGTCTTGCTTTCTTGAGCTACGGCATCCACCAGGTACAGTAGGTTCAACCTGGCTACTGACATTTGCACATCCATCCCTAATCCCAACTGGTAGTAAGTTTCTATTTGCTTTTTCATTTTGTATCATATCAACAACAGTCTTGAATGAGCTCATTCCTCTTGCAATATCCCCACAACATTGCATCATCTCCTTTTGCATGGCAAATGTATGCTTGGTTAACTGAGCAGTAGTGCTGGACAGAGGATTCATTGCCCTGGTGTAACCCTGCATGCAGGTCAATGACCTATTATGCCTACTTGCACTTCCTACTTGCTGTGCCTGTATAGCTGTACACATTGTTTCCATAGCTGTTGCCATACGGTCAAGTTTCTCAGATGAAGCTGTATGAGCTCTTTCTATTACATTTGTCATGTGAGTCAGACTGTTGTGTATTTCACTAATATCTTGACTGATGTGGGTAAGTTTGCCCTTCATAACTCGTATATCTTTTCCTTGTAGGCGTTGGACTTTCAGGAGTTTTAACTCCACTGCACTGGCGTTGGTGACATCTTCTACTGCTGAACTATGTTGTGATGGACGTGCCCTGCGCCTATAAAATTGTTGAATCCTATTACGCCTGCTCTGCTGTCTGTGTTGGGTTGCTGGGGTTTGAGCAGTCTGTGGTTCTTGGACATGGACATTTGTTTCTTCATCACTGTCTGAGTGCAGCAGTTGGCGCACTCTGTTTCTTTGACTTCTAGGCTGTATAGTGGGTGAAGAGGTGATTGAATGTAATTCTTCTGTGTTTGGACATTCCTGAGGATATAACTCGGCCCATGTCTTGTTCAGTATCTATGATTAAAAGAGTGCAAATATTATTGTTACTTTTGAATTTTGCACTTTTTGTAGCATGAACTGAAGAACATTTAAAATAAAAATCATATGTTGCATGGCTAGTCTCCTATTCTTACAGTGTTAATGTGTACATTTCATTTATGAACTCATTAATATGGAAAATCATACTCTGATGGTACATGGACTACAACTCCCATGATGCATTGCTTCTTTCATTAAAAGTGTTACAATGCAGTGCAATTTACAAAAAACAAAGTAGTACATGAGGGGGAATATTATTAAGCTGCCAGGACATCATTAGGGGTCTCTTTCACTCACATTTAAAAAACAAACACATGTATCAATTCTTACCTTGAGATGGGCCAGCATGCTCTGAGGTGTCAATTTCTATAACAACAAGGGGTGGTGATGGACAGAGTTTCTGAATTAAGCAGAATACTCTCACCCAGTCAAGAGATCAGGGCTAGATCCAACACCGTTTTTTAGCTCACTGCACCATCCCAGTTCAGAACCTGGCTATATGCAAATTAGTCTGTTCCTGTCCCAGTGCATGATGGGAACAGGGCAAACCAAACTACCAAGCCAATTCTTACACTGGGAAGGAAACAAGCTTCCGGGGACCGGTTTCTGGCATTTCAGCCGTCGTCGGCCCGGCTTGCTTGAATCCTGATGGTGCAATGAGCAAGGGACTCACATCTGAGTATACCCTTCCACGCTTAAGGTAGACAAAATATTTAACAACAAGGGGTGGTGATGGACAGAGTTTCTGAATTAAGCAGAATACTCTCACCCAGTCAAGAGATCAGGGCTAGATCCAACACCGTTTTTTAGCTCACTGCACCATCCCAGTTCAGAACCTGGCTATATGCAAATTAGTCTGTTCCTGTCCCAGTGCATGATGGGAACAGGGAAAACCAAACTACCAAGCCAATTCTTACACTGGGAAGGAAACAAGCTTCCGGGGACCGGTTTCTGGCATTTCAGCCGTCGTCGGCCCGGCTTGCTTGAATCCTGATGGTGCAATGAGCAAGGGACTCACATCTGAGTATACCCTTCCACGCTTAAGGTGGACAAAATATTTAACAACAAGGGGTGGTGATGGACAGAGTTTCTGAATTAAGCAGAATACTCTCACCCAGTCAAGAGATCAGGGCTAGATCCAACACCGTTTTTTAGCTCACTGCACCATCCCAGTTCAGAACCTGGCTACATGCAAATTAGTCTGTTCCTGTCCCAGTGCATGATGGGAACAGGGCAAACCAAACTACCAAGCCAATTCTTACACTGGGAAGGAAACAAGCTTCCGGGGACCGGTTTCTGGCATTTCAGCCGTCGTCGGCCCGGCTTGCTTGAATCCTGATGGTGCAATGAGCAAGGGACTCACATCTGAGTATACCCTTCCACGCTTAAGGTGGAAGGGTATGCTCAGACATGAGTCCCTTGCTCATTGCACCATCAGGATTCAAGCAAGCCGGGCCGAAGACGGCTGTAATGCCAGAAACCGGTCCCCGGAAGCTTGTTTCCTTTCCAGTGAAGAATTGGCTTGGTAGTTTGGTCTGCCCTGTTCCCATGATGCACTGGGCCAGGGACAGACTAATTTGCATATAGCCAGGTTCCGAACTGGGATGGTGCAGTGAGCTAAAAAACGGTGATGGATCAAGCCCTGATCTGTTGACTGGGTAGGAGTGTTCTGATTAACTCAGATACTCTGTCCATCACCACCCCCTTTTTGTAATTATTTTGGCCACCATGAGTGTGGAAGGGTATGCTCAGACATGAGTCCCTTGCTCATTGCACCATCAGGATTCAAGCAAGCCGGGCCGAAGACGGCTGTAATGCCAGAAACTGGTCCCCGGAAGCTTGTTTCCTTTCCAGTGAAGAATTGGCTTGGTAGTTTGGTCTGCCCTGTTCCCATGATGCACTGGGCCAGGGACAGACTAATTTGTATATAGCCAGGTTCCGAACTGGGATGGTGCAGTGAGCTAAAACACGGTGATGGATCAAGCCCTGATCTGTTGACTGGGTAGGAGTGTTCTGATTAACTCAGATACTCTGTCCATCACCACCCCCTTTTTGTAATTATTTTGGCCACCATGAGTGTGGAAGGGTATGCTCAGACATGAGTCCCTTGCTCATTGCACCATCAGGATTCAAGCAAGCCGGGCCGAAGACGGCTGTAATGCCAGAAACCGGTCCCCGGAAGCTTGTTTCCTTTCCAGTGAAGAATTGGCTTGGTAGTTTGGTCTGCCCTGTTCCCATGATGCACTGGGCCAGGGACAGACTAATTTGCATATAGCCAGGTTCCGAACTGGGATGGTGCAGTGAGCTAAAAAACGGTGATGGATCAAGCCCTGATCTGTTGACTGGGTTGGAGTGTTCTGATTAACTCAGATACTCTGTCCATCACCACCCCCTTTTTGTAATTATTTTGGCCACCATGAGTGTGGAAGGGTATGCTCAGACATGAGTCCCTTGCTCAGTGCACCATCAGGATTCAAGCAAGCCGGGCCGAAGACGGCTGTAATGCCAGAAACCGGTCCCCGGAAGCTTGTTTCCTTTCCAGTGAAGAATTGGCTTGGTAGTTTGGTCTGCCCTGTTCCCATGATGCACTGGGCCAGGGACAGACTAATTTGCATATAGCCAGGTTCCGAACTGGGATGGTGCAGTGAGCTAAAAAACGGTGATGGATCAAGCCCTGATCTGTTGACTGAGTAGGAGTGTTCTGATTAACTCAGATACTCTGTCCATCACCACCCCCTTTTTGTAATTGTCAATTTCTATAACTCCAATTACTGCTTCAGTTGTAAGGGTTCCTTCCACCATGTCCTCAAGGGGGGTATTAGGCCTATCCCTGGGTGTTCCACCACCAGTCCTTTTTGCTACCTTATTCCTGTTCGTAATTCTTTCCTTAGCACGACTGCGCAGGTCATACCAGCGTTTCTGTAAATTATTAATATAACGGTGGGCAACCCCCACAGCATTCACTTTGGTTTGTATTGCAAGCCACATTTTTCTCTTCACTCCTTCAGGCACCTTCAAAGATTGCCTCCCAAAAAGCTGGTCCTGACTCACAGTGACCTCCTTAATCAATATTTCCAACTCCTGGTCACTAAATTTAATTTTTCTTTTCCTGGCATGCAGGTCTTCTCCAGCATTTTCTGTGGCCATTTCCCCTTCTGCTGCAGACAAACAAACTGCTCCAGTTCCTCCAAGCAGAGCTCCAACTGCCAACTGCCACTCCTCTAGTTCAAACAAGGCTACAGGTGTGTGAAATTAGTGTCCTGGCTTCCTGGCTGTGATCACATGTCAATGCATCATTTTGCGAATTTCGCAATATGTGAATTCGCAAAATGCGATTTCGCAAATAAAAAATCGCAAAAAACTTGCGAATCTGTAAAAATTTCAATTTTTACCGAATCGCAAAAAAATAAGAAAAAAATGATGCATTTCATTTTGCGATTCTTTATTTGCGATTCCTTAATTTTCGCAATTTGAAATGTTGATGCATGAGCCAGTAAGAGCCTATCCAAACTCATCGAACAGACAGAATACTTAGAGTCGCATCAGGCAGGCTTACGGCCTGCCCACTCTACTGAGGCAGTAATTCTGGCTTTGCTCGACACTATCAGAGCCAATGCTGATAAGGGTGGCTCTCAGGCTTTGGTGCTACTGGATTTGTCGGCTGCCTTCGACACGGTCGACCATAAAATTCTGCTTGACCGCGTCGAACAAGCCAGCATACAGGGCTCTGCCTATAACTGGATTAAATCTTTCCTTGAAGGTAGAACCCAAGCAGGCTGTTTTGCTCCTTTCACTGCCCCTAAGATCGCGACTTCTTGCGGAGTCCCACAGGGTTGATCCTTTTCCGCCACTCCTGTTTAATCTATACCTCCAGCCCCTGATCCATTCCTAAAAAGATCTGAAGGTAACCACCTTTAACTATGTGGATGACCTCCAGCTCGTCTTTACACTGGACAGTTCCTCTGACTCCATCCATCAATTTCAAACCATTATGCTTCACATCCAGTGCTGGATGGACCTAATCCATCTGAAACTCAACCCAGGCAAGACCGAAATAATCTTGCCTGGGAAGAGTGAATTTTCTTGGGGTCCACACTACTGGCCGGCAGAATTGGGCCCACCCCCCTGCCCCTTCCTCATCTGTGAAGAGTCTTGGGGTCATTATCAACGCAGACCTATCACTCAGAGGCCAAGTAGGGGCAGTGGCTCGTCCTGCCTATTTCAGCTACGCAGGAACAGGAATATTGCCCACCTGCTCACCCACTCAGCTCTTACCCAGGTGGTGATTGCTTTGGTACTTTCTCCCCTTGACTTCTCCAATTTTATTTATCTCGGCCTTCCATCATGCCTACTTAAAAACCTCCAAATGGTACAAAACCAGGCCGCCAGGTTAATTCACAAGCAACCCAGATGGCTATCCGCTAGACCTCTGTTGTTCAAACTTCACTGGCTTCCTATTGCCCAACGTGCTGCTTTCAAGTCAGAGTGTATAATCTTCAAAGCTCTGCATGCCAGGATTCCCAAGTTTGTCAGCTGCCTGATAGCAAGGCACGCCTCACCCCGCAACTTACGGTCTGCCCATCTTCAGCTTTTGACCACTCCCACATTCAAGCTCAAATGCCAGGGAGGGTGTAGGTTCTCTCACCTTGCCCCAAAATTCTGGAATTCTTTGCCACTAGCAATCCGAAAGTGCGACAACCTACTGGGGTTCAGAAGGCTGCTTAAGACCTGGCTGTATGAGCAAGCACTTGCGTAACCTGTCCCCGTTCTGACTTCTGCCTGATCAGCGCCAAGAAACCTCTGGGTGGCCATGCGCTCTACAAATTCCTATTAATATAACATAACATAACATGCAAAAATAACACAGATGAACAAAACAGGGATCTGTTTTTAAATGTCATGGGTGATGAAGTCGAAGATCTGCTAGTAACGTTCCCGCCGGAGGAAATCACAACATACAAAGGCCTAATAAAGTGTGTCACTGCCAGATTTGAAACTCAGCGGAATGTAGACTTCGAACGCTACACATTCAACGCAGCATGCCAACAGGCAAAGCAGTACCTTGACAATTTCGTGAGCAAATTGCGCAAAATGGTCACATACTGAAAATTTTATATATTTGACAATGAGGTGGCAATACAACTGCACATCATTGAGGGCTGTCAGTCAGTTGACTTTCACACAAGAATACTAAAGGGACCATACATATTAGACAAAATACAAAAAATTGCACGCACAGAGGCCAGAGCCAAAGCACATGCCGAGCAGAGGAAAAATGGGAGAGCGCGGATGATGGAACAAGTCAATCGCATGGCTGGGAATGCTACAAGACATAACAAAACATCACCACCACAGAAGCAGAAACAAGATAGGACATGCTATTGCTGCAGCCTGGAATTCCCGCATGTTGGTGCCTGCCCTTCCATGGGGCACAAATGCCAAAAATGCAACGTGAAAACCACTTTATGAATGTCTGCATAGGTGGTCACTTCAAAACAGAGCGAGGGCGAGCCGGCAAATAACAAAAAATGCCAGCAGATACGCACAGCACATGGATACACTGACGCCGATGATTCAAATGCACATCAGATCACGGGATGACTGAATCTAATGGCAGACGTCTCAACACAAGATCACACATCTGAACATATCCAACTCACCGATAAACAACACATAAAGAAGACAACAACGTTAAACATTAAGATTGGAAGTCACACAACGAGATTTGTACTAGACAGTGCTGCATGCAGCATCATGTGCATATCAGAATATGAAACACAAGCCTCCATTGTCATCGTCCACTGTCAATATTTTCACATGGGATGCGATGAAACCAGTGGTGAGCATAGGGAAATTTGTAGAGACACTAACTTACACCAAAATGTCTGTGAAGGAAGAAGTGAATGTCCTATGCGGAGACATACCAGCGCCATGTCTATTAAGCAATGTCGCTGCTCAGGTCATGGGACTGCTAGCAATGACATATCACATGTCGTAGCGCATGTCGGTGCATCACAACATTCTGTGAGAACACCCAGCAATCGTACAAGGGCTAGGGAAGCTGAAGGACACGCAAATAGCATTGCACATCAATGAAGCAGTCAATTCAGTGGCTCAAAACCACTGAAGACTGCCAGTGCACTTACAACAGCAGGTAGAAGAAGAATTAAAGAGCTTACTGATTCAGGACAACATAGACCTGGCAGAAGGACCATCTCCAGTGGTATCTCCGATAGTGGTGGTACAGCAGAAAAAAATATATATGCCTCTGTGTCGACATGTACATACCAAACACCGCAAATGAATGAGAAAGGCACCCAGGCCCTCATTTGAACAACATGAACATCTGCCTCACAACAGCCTGCATTTTTGGGGCTCCCCCAACACCCTGCACAATTCCACTGGAAGATGCCCAGCAGAACTGATGCTGGGGAGAACAATTAGGGCCAAGCTGCCTCAACTGGAAGCAAAAGTGCCACCTTAACACAGCAACATTGCTGAAAGCGATCAGGAGGGAAAGAGGAAGACGAAACAGTACGCTGATGCATAGCATCATGCCATAGCATCTCAACTAAACAAGGTGATTTGGCACTAGTACTTCAATGTCAAGCAAGGAAGTCAGACAGTCCTTTCTTAACCCAACCACTAACAATAAGAAATGTGAAAGAACCCATGATCACGGCAGCATCAGGACCTTACTGCATTATTAGAAATAGCTCACACTTCAAAGGATTCAGAACATCAGACAATGAGGAAGGAGAGACACTGCCAAGGAACTAAACAAAAGCCCTAAAAGATGAAGAGGAGGAAAGTGGGGAAAGAGTACCTCACAACAACGAAGGACTGGCCAGGGCTGGAGCTGCAGGGGAGGTAGAAAGCAAGGAAACAGAAATGTCCCGCCAAAAGAGAGTGAGCAGAAGACCAAAAAGGCTAATTGATGAACTATATTGCTGGAACTGAAGGATGCCAACATCAGCGGCAAAGCGAACAATGAACATTGTAGTTTTTCACTGTGTGTGTGGATGTTTATTTTTCTTTATGTTTCTTTTTGTTGTTTTTGTTTCTTTCAATTCTTTCACTTTTTCTCAGTCTTATTTTCTCCTTGAATTTCGTTTCTTTTCTTCTTCAGGGACATTACACACTGCATACCCCAGGAGGAGGAAGAAAATGCCTGTGTGCACAGCGATCGGGACAAAAAATAAAGGATCTTTGATTTACTCACCAGCCTTGTGTGTGGTCTTTGTGGGCAGGGACAACGAGGGACATGACATCTCCTAACAGGACATTCCTAATTACACTCTACTATCCTACTAACATTGCAAGACAAAGACGATGGCTGGATCATTCTTAGGGAAATGAGAAAAAAACAGGTACTGCTTGAGTCCAGTTCCAAAGTGACCTGTGAAATTTACAAATTGTGTCTACAAACCTAATGTAAGTATGGGGCAAAACTACCAGCCAGTCTGCAATATTTCTCGGGGTCAAATTCAAATGGCAACAGATTCTGTGGGTCACTGGGAGACAACTTCCCTTTTCCAGCTTCCGGAACGGGAACCTGAATCTGTAAACCTGTCAGGAGGAGCTGCCTGAAGCCTGCCTTGAGAGAACAAGCTAATTGCCTCCTGAGAAGGGGTGTTTGAGGTACCCTTGTACTAAGCAGATGCTGTGTTGAAAAGAAGAGCTGAGAGGAGCTGAGGCAATAGGAGCAGAATCCAGGCTGCTATAACTAAGAGAAAAGCTCTGCACTGTCAGCACATTTGATGAAGCCTTGAGACCCTGTTATCTCTGTGACATGCCTGGAGACAAAGAGCCTATGAATAGGTGGGCATTTACAGAAATCGCCATTGTATCCCTAGTCTCTACTTAAAGAAGTCAAATGCCTGTGACTGAATGGGCACCTGAAAAATCAGGACCGCTTGCAGGGTCGGACTGGGCCAGAAAATAAGCATGTGCACCAAAATAAAAGGGGCATTAATTATTTTTTACGGAGTTTTATATGGCAGCGAACTAGACCCGCATCGGGTATCAGAGCGCTTTACATAGCACCAGTTGTGTTACATGAGGACACATTCATTTTTTCTTTGCTTTAGAGTCGGGAACATAAAGCAATTTGCCCAGAATTACAGGATGCTCAGCGTCGCTGCCGAGACTCGAATCCAGTTCCCTAGATTCGAGGAGGAACGCCTTAGCCGTTAGGCCAACTCTTCTCCCCACGTTTGTGACTCAAATAGGTCAAAAAAAGTAGCCCAGATTTGCAAAGCAGGGTAGTTTTGAACTTCGAAAGCAATGTTTATGGCAATACCAGGGAAACCAACAGTAAAAACCACCCCACTAGACCATAAACCATGCTCACAAACAGCCAACAACGGGCCACACAGTGACCTCTAAGACCAGCCTATCAGGCTCTGCCTGATTGCCCGATAGGCCAGTCTGACACTGACCGTGTGTCCGCAATGATCACAACTGAGAGCTCATGACTAGATCAAGAGTAAATCCCTAACGTAACCTTACACAGATCTGAGCAGCACCAGCAGAGGGTGGTCTACGCTTTGCATGGATGCGCCCCAACCTGCCTCTTTTGGCCAAGTGTGTGCTTGTGCCCTGTATACAAAGCCAGATGCCCCAGTAGTGACGGCTGAACTGGGACTACGTCAGCACACCTGTTCTTGGCAGGCCTTGCAGGAATGAACATCACAGGGGTGCAGGCCACACCAAACACAGCTGACAAGAGTGGACCCTTCTATTCGGGACACAGGACTAAGGTACAGTTCAAGTGAATGGCCTCAAGGGAACTGTGATATTCTACTTTTTGAGACTGATGCAGACTGACTAACTATTCCTGTGGGAAGGGTAGATGGGAAGAGGGACACCCATGAATGTGCCAGGTGTATATCTGGCACCGCCAAATACTACATAGGTTATACGATTGAGTTTGCACTGGAAATATACATTTCTAAGGGGAACAGCATTGCATGTTATCACTAGTTCACCAACACAGTAATTGTTACGTTGGTACTATGTGACTGAAGTAAAGTATTTGTTTTTAATTTTAAGTAAAGCACTGGCTGGACATTTGATGTGTTGATTGCAAATAGATGTTTCAGTGATTTAGCCTCTCTATCTCCACCCCGCCTTCTAAGTAAATCTTGAACTGTTTGATTTTACTACCCCATATTTTAAGTGATAAAAGGGCGTACTTGATGCTCAGTTTTGTCTTAATAATAAGGGCAATCCCTAGTACGGCAGTGATAAAATGCTCTGATTGTTACAATGTGAGTACAGTAAGTCCTTTCTATCCAAGGGCTCCTGAAAGGTTTGCAACAGGCATATTTTATAAGCCAGTCAAGGAGGGATGATTTTGAAACATTAACATCAGGGGCTCCTTTTCTATTTTTGCATGGTCATTTTACAGGGAATTGCTAAGATTTGTTGTTATTTATCCAAGTTGCTCACCTTTAGTTTGAGCTTTAGTTGAGGTTGCTTGAGCATAAATCACACACCTCCAACAAGGGAATGAATGTAATACAATTCTTTCCTCATTAACAAGGGGTTTACATCTTCTTCATCTTATGCAATGCTTCATCTGGACCAAGGCTCCTTAGGGCTCATTGCATTCTCTTCATTGGATCCCCATCATGCATTTTAGGTTTGGCCTTTGGGCCATTGTGGGATAGATCTACTTGTCCTTACCCAAACAGTGGTTTTCATTAAGGCCTTCTAGGGCGCTGAATTTTATTTGGCATTCTTTTCCATAAAGATGGTGAGGTTTTTCTTACTTACAAGCCCACATTCACTGTGCGTTGCCCCAGTGGACTCAAGTGTTTAATGATCTTCCTTGTGCAAGAAATTCCCAGAACAAAATTATTATGGCGATAAACGGCTTCATTGAGTGGTTGAATGGGGACAGGAACACAGTTGCAACTGGCTAGGATTCACAGAAAATATGTGACAATCATCATAAGGAGTCCCTCTTCTCCAACCTTTTTGTTGGCTCAAATTTATCACTGATCGTTCTGAGCACAGCACAAAAGCGGACATGGTTTACCTGCAACTGCACTTCCCAACATTTGAAGAACTACAGTAACCACTGATGTCAGCTGAAACTCCCTAGCAAAAGATTAGACATTTGCCAGCATCTAATTCCTGAGCCTGCCAGCATATGCATCAATGATATACCTGCGTATGGAAAAATAAACTATTCGTGCACAGACAGATGGGTTCTGGTTTTTTTATGGCCACAGTGGCTCATGTGTTTGGCATGGCACATACATGCAAGTTGTTTTGTGATACATTCCACAGTGAGTAAGAGATGCACATGATCTGGATATGGCATAGAGTGAACTGATGCGTGACTGATTGTCTTGCAACCTGGCTGTCAGAAGCCAGGTAAACCACGGGCTCTAGTATTGCATAGTGGAAGCCTTATTCCACCTGCACACTACAGGGGACATTTCATTACTTCACAAACACGCATCACGACACTCACAGGTGCATCAGCATCATCCGTGCCATCAGGAGGCGCAGCCTCCAGTGCTGAAAGACAGCTAATAACTCTGCAGGCTGCAAAAAAAGTAACAAGAATAATCTTTCTTGTCACTCTGACGTGCTTGATAAAGGAGATAATAACTAATTGCAGAGATTATAACTTTGAGCACAGCCTTCTGGAGCAGGTGTTCATATTGGCCTTATGAATATATTTATTCGAATACAGTGAGGCTTTGTGGCATTTGATTTCTGATAAAGTTATTTTGCGGCAATTTTCAAAATTGCAAAAATATTATTTTTATCAAAAACACAAATCACTGCTGAAAGCAAACCCATTTTAGATTGAAACATTCATAACAGATTGTTTCATTCACAGTAAATTGCTATTACAACAGTGAATTCTATACTCAGCAAGAAGTTAAGTTTCAAACAGTGTTTTTCTGAGTGAATTAAACATGAGGAAAATATGTCGTTTTTAGGTGTAGCAATTCATTGATTCTTATTTTGAGACATAGGGCAGGGCCGATTTAGAGTTTGTCAGACAGGATACTCCATTCCCAATGCGACAGAGTACCCTGCCCGCCAAACTCTAGACCCTCCAGTCTTATTTAGAGACCCCTGGAAAAGTCGACAGAATAATTCCTCGGAAACTCCGACAGAATAAAGGGAATTGGAGGAAAGACATTACAGCTTCTGCCATATTCACTTAGGATGGATGGTGAGTGCCTTTTTAGGTCGAGGCTAGCGGCAGCGCACTTGTGCTGCTAGCTCTGTGAGGCATGCTGTATTAGAGAATACATTGGAAGCCCTGACCACTCTCTGCCCTTTTTAGGTTTCGCCTGGGGCCGGAGATCCTAGCTCCGCCCAGGAGAAATCTTATGTCTCTACAGTGTGGGGCTTAGTCCCGCCTTTGCTTCCATTGGCTAGCTCCATAAATGGAGGCTAGTCATTGGAACAGAGATCTGTCCGTCATGGCCGGACCAGATTCGTGGGCGTTCCTGCAATTTTTTCCCTCTCCACCCTTTTCGCATCGTCATCGGGCGGTGCGCGTGTTTATTTTTTTCTTCTTTCTGCGGCAACCTTCCTCACACCAGCCGGACGGCTCTCCATGTGAGGACGCAGACCTGACCGGCTCTTTACTCCGAGCCGACACAATGGAAGGTGATTTGTTGCCAGTCTTTCTCGTGCAGCTCACAGGGCTCTCGGTACGAGGCCGTGCTGTCCCCCTTGTGCTGGGAGAGAACAGGCGCTCCTTTCTTCCTATCTAAACACGGCCTTGGTGGTTTGCCTTTAATTCCGTACATGGCGCTTGCGTGCGAGCAGGGCTGGGTTTATTGCCATGGGTGTTAGGTTTGCTGTAATTTATCACATAAACATTTGCTCCAGTTTTCCGAAAAGTAACCGCAGCCCAGCCTGGCTGCTCTAGTGGCAGAACATGAAACTTCCCGAGCCCCGTTCAGCTGCAGGCCGCATCCGAGTCCCAGCTTTGTAAGCGGCTCTGGCCTCCAGGTCTTTGGACTCGCTCTCCCCGTGATGCTCACTCACTGTCCCGGACCCGTCCCTTCCTAGATAGCGGTGGCACCCGGGAGGGGCGCCTGGTCCCTGGCCCCCTCGAGTGACCGTGCACCAAGGGCAGAATCAAGCAGCACCCCCGCTGTCCAGTGGGTGCAGAGCCCTCGGCTGCAAAGAATGCCTCGGCGCATCGCCGGCTCACGGCCTCAAAAAAGGGCCTTTGTGCGCCTGGCTCTGACCTCAGCTCCGAACTATGCCTCTCGCTGTCCGTGTGCCGTTAACCCGCCCCCTCCCGCTGTCCGTGTTTAATGCTTGTTTGGAGAGGTTTTCGGCTACAGAAGCACAAACGGAACTCTGAAAAGAACTGAATCTATTTTTTTTGTGCCAAATGAATTTGGAAAGCGCTTCGTGATGGACTGTGTCCATTTTTGGAGAGCTAAATTAGCTGCTGCTGGGGCATTGTTTTTGTTGACGCAGTGTATAGGTTGTGAGGCCGTGCAGCTGCCACCGCAGTGGGCGAGCAGAGGAAGGAAGAGTTCTGGCCTCCGTTTCCTGGCTGTGGCATTCGTGCCCTGGGAGCCTTTCTCCTGATAGCGACCATCGGAAGCTGGAGACGGCAGAGTCCCCATGTCTGAAAGGCTCGGTGGTTTCTAAAGCTGTCCAGAAGGCTCTCTCTTCTCAAAGTTTACTGAAAGGTGTACTCACGGTAGGTGGGCAATGCTTCTTAAACTGCCACCGCAGTGGGCGAGCAGAGGAAGGAAGAGTTCTGGCCTCCGTTTCCTGGCAGTGCCTTTCACACTCATGCTTCCTCGCAGCATCTCAACAGTACTTAGCAGGGCCGAAAGAATGTTAAACGTGAATGGGAAAGGGAGAAGTGCTTATTTTGTGTGTGTGATTCCCTTCTTCCCCCCACCTCCTAAAGTTCAAGGGCTCAAAGATTGGTTGTTATGGCACAACTTCCAAATGCTGTGATTTTCGAAAAACAAGGCTGTGCCAACTCCATTCGACCCTATTCTAACACCTTGCAATTCCTTCATCTCACTTTTGCAGGTTCTGCCTCTTCATCACTGCTTTCTCCTTTTTATCACCATTTTCAGTTTTTCTCTGACACCCCCCCGCCCCCTTCTATGTTTCTTTGATGTCTGTTTCTTTCTGTCGTTCAAGGCCGTCAATGAAAAGTAAGTCACAGTCCCTAAAAGGACTGCCACTTTGCACGACAGTTTAGGCAATTCTGAATTGGTTTTAAGTAAGGCGATGTCTTTATTTATTTGTATTTTTCTGGAGCTACACCTTTACCGTGGAGTACCCTGGCACTCACTGGTTTTATAGACAATACATCTGCTGAAATCTTTTTAAAATTGGATAGACGAAAAATGTTGTTGTTAACAAAAAAGACACCTGTTTAGAGATTTAGTGCAATTGGGGTGAAATGACGTTTGAGTGTTTTGTGGCTAGATAAGAAAAGAAGATCTTTCCAGTCAAGCGACAGAAAGTCGCATTTGAAAAGGTTCTGTGTTAAGTGAGCAGGGAAAGGTGCTTTTGACACATTTTCAATAACTTCACACCCGAGGCCAGGCCTGATATTGGTATTCAGTTGGTCAGAGAGACTCTTTCTGATACGGACCTCTGCAGCTTGAAAATGTTTAGGGAACACATGGTCGCAATAGTGTTGATGAAGATGTGCATGAGGGCTTGCATATGTCAGTTTTAAACTGGTGAATTCAGTAGGGGAGGTATTTGTGCCAAGTGTTGATTATGCCACAAAATAAAATGAAGGTAGGTAGGTACGTACAACATAGTATCGTTTAAACCACACGAAGAATGGTGGAGGGAGAGGAAGAACTCTTTGTAGATTACTAAGAGTTCTTTGGTCTAGTTATTTATAAAGTTTTGTTGGCCTGTACGATGTAGTATCTAGAAGTTGAAGCCTGACTTGTTAATCAGTTGTGGACATGATTGTATATATGCACAGTAGTGGTTAAAGGGAGCAGTGGGCGTGTGTGTGACTGCTCCAGTGTGTGTGTATGTGACTGCTCCAGTATGTGTGTGTATGACTGCTCCAGTGTGTGTGTGTGTGTGTATGTGACTGCTCCAGAGTGTGTGTGTGACTGCTCCAGTGTGTGTGACTGCTCCAGTGTGTGTATGTGTGTGTGTATGTGACTGCTCCAGAATGTGTGCGTGTGTGACTGCTCCAGTGTGTGTGTATGTGACTGATCCCGAGTGTGTGTGTGTGTGACTGCTCCAGTGTGTGTGTGTATGTGACTGCTCCAGAGTGTGTGCGTGCGTCACTGCTCCAGTGTGTGCGTGCGTCACTTCTCCAGTGTGTGTGTGTGCATGTGACTGCTCCAGAGTGTGTGTGTGTGTGTGTGTGTGTGTGTGTGCGACTGCTCCAGGGTGTGTGTGTATGTGACTTCTCCAGAGTGTGTGTGTATGTGACTGCTCCAGAGTGTGTGTGTATGTGACTGCTCCAGAGTGTGTGTATGTGACTGCTCCAGAGTGTGTGTGTGTGACTGCTCCAGTGTGTGGCTGGCTCTGGGTGTGTGTGGCTGGCTCTGGGTGTGTGTGGCTGGCTCTGGGTGTGTGTGTGTGGCTCTGGGTGTGTGTGTGTGGTAGTAATTGCTGTCTGCTGAGCTCGTCCGTAGGGTACAATAGGTCTCACATTTGCGAGAGATTAAGCTATTGGCAATGTAAATGACAATGCCATTTATTTATCTGTTTTCAAAACCAACACATAAATAAAAAATTTGTCATTTACAATGCCAATAGCTCTAACTTTTCCAAAGGCGAAACCGTTGCATTGTAAATGCTTGTTTGTCCTTGGCTTGTGTCATTGTCCTTCGTAAATGCTGGTTTCTACTTCGTAAATAGGCTTGTTAGTCCCTCCTTGGTACCGCTTTGTCTGCATTTGTTACCTCCCATAACGACTGGACCTTTTACTGGTGGTGTTACACGGCCTGCTTGATAAGTTGGTGAGCACTATTTTCTTTAATGCTCTTCCCCTATTCCACCAATGACATTGCTTCTTCAATGCTCTTCCCCTATTCCACCCATGACATCGCTTTTTGAATGCTTTTCCCGTATTATAGAGTCAGATCTAGGTAGCAATCCACACCAGTACCTTATGGCATGTCAGTAATAGCTTCCATAAACTTGCCTGCTCTGTTTCAGTTCTAGACATCCTCCTATTGATTCTACGCATCTGTTGTACGAGCACCAAGTTAAAAATGGAAGGTGCAGCATGTCCGGCCCTCTTTTCCCCTCTGCCTATGAGCTGCTGTACCCTTGAGGGTCCAAGAGTGGGCTGTGTGCTGCCCTGCTGCTACGTGTCACCCTGAGATCCTCTTGCGTCAGGACTCTTCTGTGAACTGGACCTGGTACCTGACCCTGTTAGAACTGGCTTTCTTGGCAGGTTTCCCCTGTTTTCTTGCCTCTACCCCCTGTATTTTTCATGTTATTTTGGACTTCGAATTTGCTGGTCTAGGTACTCTGGGCACTTTGCCACTGCTGATCAGTGCTAAAGTGCAAGTGCTCCCTGTGTAAATTGTGATTCTGATTGGTTCTCCATGATTGGCATATTAGATTTACTGGCAGTTCCTTAGTAAAGTGCACTTGGTGTGCCCAGGACCTGTAAATGTAAATTAAATGCTACTAGTGGGCATGCAGCACTGGTTGTGCCACCCACAGGAGTAGCCTTGCAAAACTGTCTCAGGCCTGCCATTGCAGTGTCTGTGAGGGCAGTAAGCTACCATGTCGACCTGGCAAGTGCATCCACTTGCCAGGACTAACCTACCCTATTACTACATGTAAGCCCCCCCCCCCCTAAGGTAGGTCCAAGGTACCCTTTATGGGCAGGGTGCAATGTAGGACATGTACTGGTTTGTTTTACATGTTCTGATTGTGAAATACTGCCAATTTAGTTTTTTACTATTGTAAGGATTAGCTTTCCCATAGGTTATCATTGGAGCTGCCTTGTGACATTTTACAAGTGCAACTTTCAATTGGGAAAAGCTAGAGATGTGGAGTTTAAACTCTCTCAGCTCAGAATCTAAAAATACACCTTTTAGTAAAGGTGGTTTATACATTGTGTGGTTGAAAATGCCACTTTTATAAAGTGGACAATTTCTTGCTTAATCTTATCCTGTGCCTCTAGCAGCCTCTGGAATACACATCATGTTTAGACTGACAGGGACCTGGTTGTCCATTCACAATAGACACTCACACTAGGGAGTTGAGGTGTTCCCTGCATATCATGATGGCCCATCCTGAGGCCATAGGCCTTCCTGAGCTATAGTGGTGGGAGTAGTTGTCACCAACAGCTGATTAAGGCTGTGCCTGGCCTCTCACAATGCTGTCTCCACCATCCAGGAGAGTGTCCGGAGCCAAGACCAAGCAGGACAAGAACTTGTGAACCACAAAGACAATCCTTTGAAAAATGCCTAATGACCTCAAACCCCAGACTTCTAAAACACTTCTGGATTGAGGCAAGAAGAGCTGAAGAGCTGTCAGGAGGATTACTGCCCCTTTGCTGTGTGTGTTTCTTTGCTGAGTTATCCTGCAGTTGCTGCTTCTGCCTGTGGACAGTGACAGAACTGGACTTTACAGTTTTGATCCTGCTTTCCAGGTTTCTGCCAGGGCCTATGTGTGCTTTCCTCCAATTGGAAGTCTCAGGATCACTAAGGACTTCATCTACAGCACATGGACTACATTGCTGAGAGTCCTGAACCTGTCAAGTGTTGCCCATCCCAGTTCTGGGCCTCTGGAGGTGGTTGCTGTGCTGTAACTTCAAGGAGTCCGAACACCGTCACTGACCCACTGCCTGAACTGACGCTGTGGTCACTGCCCTCAACGACACCACAGACCTTGGTCTGCCAACTCCAGCACCATTTACTCCGATGCCAGTGCTCCACACCAATGTCACACCTCTGCGTGCACCACAGCCATATACACAGCATTGTGAAGTGCATGATGCACCGCCTGCAATGACATAGCAGTCCCAGCTCTGCCGACATCAGCACTCATGACTTTGATCTCACAGAGTTCAATCTGCAATGCATGTGACTTCAAGGGCTCACTGACTTCTGCACCAACGTGCAGCACCGAAGCCTCAGGACTCCCGGACGCTTCACCGCTACACTTCACCTCAGGTCCTCAAGGTCTGCTCAACTATGAGGTACTGTTTGCGGGTCTTCCCCAATACCGTAGCATGTCCTCGACTCCATCGAGGTTGGACTGAACTGTTAAGTTTGTTGGTCACAACCCCCGCAATAGCCCCAGTTGGCGCTATCTACTTCAAGGAAGGGTCCCCACTTGGACAGGGTGTATATGTGAGAAGTTGGCATATGATGTCCACTAGTTCTAGTGGGCACCTTGCACCCGTCTAATCGACCCTTATTGATGATGGTTGTAAAGTCAACCTTATAGGAAGCTATCCTAGTGGTAGCATGAACCAACAGTCTTCAGGCTAAGACTTCAGGAGGCGAGTTAAGCAAATTGTTTTACCATATATAATCCCTTGAATACCAAATGAAAGGACACCACACAAGGTATATATCAAATATATATGTATTTTATCTAAACACAACCCCTCTGCACTCTTTATGAGGTCAGAAGTAAAAATACAATACAAGTCACACAGTTAATATACGATAAGTTACACAGAATACGTCAATTCCTAGGGGCCTCACAAACCATATTTTAAGAAAGTGGTATAAGTACCACATGAGAGTTAGAAAGCAGGCCTAGGGCCCGTAGAATCGCTGGGGCTACACTAAACAACCCAAGGCTAGGAAGTAGGAGACCCACGGGAGCCGCGTGCAGTGTCTAAACACAGGCGCGGGTTGCCGTTGACTTTCTATGGAGTTCGTAAAAGATACAAAGTTACAATTTAAAGACACTTCCGGATGGACTATGATGGAACCCTTTCAATCTAGGACACTTCGAGAGTCAAGACCCATGGGAGCACCGGAGTACTGGTGTTACCTCACCCAGGGTAGCCGGGTGCATAGGTGTCTTTTCGTGATGGGTTTTGTCGTTGTTTTCTATGGAGAGCTGCAAAGAAGTGCTGCAGGCGACCAGAGGAAAAGTGTCCGGGTGGATCCAAGGGTGGATTGGTGATGTGAAGAACTTGAAAGCAGAGGGGACAGAGTCTGAGTCACTAGCCAGTGACCAGGAAGGAACCAGGCGATGTTGCGTGCTTGGAAGGTGAAGAAGGTGAGTTTGTCTCTTCAGCCCCGAGGTCCAGAAGGCATCGACGATGACCAGGCGCTGGATTCAAGTTGTCCCATAATGAATCTAGATGACTGCGGTGTTGGTATCCGGATTGGACCCAACAAGCCCTGGCAACCGCAACCCATGCAGGATGTTGAGATTGGCTCTGTTGCAGACCAGCAAGGTCTGTGGCGCTTCTCCTTTTTAGGGAAGCTGGAGCAAGCCTGGAGCAACCAGGAAAACAAAGTAATTTTAAGATGGCCTCTTCAAGAGGCTCACTAGCCAATGGGCAAGGAACTGGGAAGATGCGTCAAGCTCAAATGCAAAAGCGGGGCCCACGGGACACTCGTGGAGTGTGGGGGCCTGAGCTTCGGAGCAAGTGGTGTCGGGGATGGGGCTTCTCGTACCCCAATGCACAACTTACTAAGCCTTCAGAAAAGGAGTGCAGGTAGCAAAATGCAGGATGTCCAAGATGTCCGATCCCACATCTCTCTAGTGTGCCACGGGTCTCAGCTTTGCTGTGGATGTGGGTCAGTGTCAGCGAAGTCTGGAAGTCCAGTTCTTGTGTCTCAGAGTCTTCGGGTTCCAACGGGATCCTTGAAACTGCAGACTGACAAATTTGCTGTTGGTGCCTGTTTGCACAGGGTGGTCACTCCTTGACCACAAGGGAGATGTCTTCCTTCTTCCAGTCAGAATGGAATGTCGAAGGTCCAAGATATGTCTTTCAAATATTCGTACAGGACAATCTAAAGTCCCAGGGACACAGCTCCTATACTTATACTAAGGATGGGGGCTGGATTACCTGACTAGGTCCCTCTTATGGGTGGACCTAAGAAGGGGGTGGTTACACCCCTTTCCCTTTGTCCAGTTTCGCGCCAGAGCTGGGGCTGGAGTGCCCCAGAGACTGGTTTGAACCGGGCTATGCATGGAGCACCTTGTGTGCCCCAGGCAGTGTCTAGATGTATTCCCTGAATGCAGCCCTCCCTGCCCCAATACTCAAAAGCCCTGTCTGGGGAGGTGCTGGCACCTCCCTGGGCAGGAAACCTATCGTTCAGGCCGCCCTTGCTGGAGTTTCCCCCAGCAACAGGAGGTCAGACTTGTGTCTGTGGCAGCAGCATCCATTTTGTGATGCTGAGGCTCTGTATAACTTTCACCGGGTAAAGCAGTAAGCTACATGTCTTTTCCCTCTAGAAGGGTGAAATGCTACCCCTGCCCCCAGAATTGGTGGGGGGTACTATTCCAAAGTGTTTGACACCTTACATGACATGTTTTGATAAAGCCAAACCAAAGTTAGCATTAACCGCGAGGATTATAATGCACTTAAGAGTATATGGAATGGCTATATCATAGAACAGCTATAAGGAGATGGTTCCGAAAGCTGCAGAGGGGCTCAGCCCATGCTAGGGCACCCTCTCACATAAAACCAAGCACTCTGCCTCCAGGATTGTCGAGGCCTACCATAGGAGTGGCTTATAGGTGTATATGTGTCTATATGTAAAGGCAGATATAGGTATGCTATATCTAAGTAACCTTACCCAGGCTGTGTGAACAGACCTGTGGTGTCAGTTTGGAAGGCAAACCAGGGGTGGCACAATACATGCTGCAGGCCCTGGTAGGCCTAAGGTGCACCAATGCCCTGGGTACCTATGGTACACTATACAGGGGCTCACAAGGGTGACCCAGTAACCAATCTGGTATGTACCTAAAGTACATGGAGTCCATTTTATAGAGAAAGCAGATAGACTGGGGCCCTGAATAGCAGGGTCCCAGGCCAACTAAGTCGAAAAACCAGGAAAACACCAGGACAAAAAGTTGGGGTAACCATATAGTCAGATTCCACCTTCCTACAGTATACCACTAGCAAATAAAGACTCCCATTTCTAATAATTCCCAAATCCCAGTAGCCTTTTTCCTTCACGTATATGTGACTCATTTTGCAAAATCCATAAGCAATCTTACATATGTGCCCCTGGCGTGCCCGTTGCAGTCCATAGGTTTTGGCCATTTCTGCTGTCATGTTACCTAATGAGTAAATGCAATTGCAAACTCATATTAGGTCAAGTTGCATATGGACAGCACGTTTTCTCAAATTTGTCTGACATTGTGAGGCAATCGTAAGTGTCAGTCCACACCTACACCAAATCTTGGGACAGATATATGTACAATATTGTCAATATTATGGAATTCTTGTATGGCACATGGCTACCCTAACATACCTTCAGTACAATGGCATACCCTAATACAATATGTCAAACTGACTCAAGTAACTGACTCAAGTAAAGTCAGTGTAGATGTAGTTGGTGTTGGTCTGGCATCAAGCACAGGGTTAAGGTCTTGAAAAAACCTATGTGAGATGTGTAAAGGTAAGCAAGTCTAGGTTGTGTGACTGCATTTCATAAGTAATCTGGAGTTACGCAAGGCAGCACACATTTTTGACTTGCTTCACTCTTTGGCAGTCTGTAGAAGGAGGGTGGGGTGTCACTGTTTCAACACTTTAATTTTGAAAACTTTATATATATTTTGCATCATTGATAAACCTGGACATGTGACATAATGCATCATGTACACTGGTGTACCAAAATCAGAGGAAAAGTTAGTGTTTGACATTTCTGTACACTCATTCCCCCTGTGCTGCATTCAGCAGCACACACAGAAAGTGCTAAGGTCCTCTCAGGTCTGTGTGTATGCATGCAGGAATACTTACCTGGCCAAGAACTATGCTGCTTACAATGTAGGTCCTGTTGCACCTGACGCAAGGGTGTCTGCATTTGTGCTAGGCAGGCAAAAATACCCCAACAGCAGGAAAGGGCAGTAATGCACTGTATCATGGTATCACTGTGCATCCTTGCATTTTCACTTTTACACAGTGCTGCATGTTGACATGCCACCTTGCACTAAATGAATGTTTTACAGACATGCCAATGCTTTGATACATCAATCCTTGGGAATTCCAGTGTGCTTATCCTGCTGGCCACACTCATGCCAATGACAATGCATCAATGCAGTTATGCCAACAGGAGGAGCCGCATAGGTTTTACTACAATGATATTGGCACACTGTGCTCTACAGATACAAATATGGCTAAGATATACAGGCTGACATCCACTTTACAGTTGGTAAGCCACAGAACAAGAACCCTGCTATGTGGACATCTACCCTCACAATATCCATCAGACAGGCAGCGAGCTAATGACCTGAACAGCACCTTAGATCAATGGAGTAGCTGGCCTACTTTCTTGCAGTCTCCAGGGAATCAGCCTAGTTGATTCTCTGTCACTCCATTTTACATAGGTATGACATTGACACCTCTGAGGGAGGCTTAGTCACTTAGAGGCAGGATGACAACAGCCACACCTCAGGTAAGTGTTCAAACTGATGAAATGTCCGGACGTCATGCAAATTACTCACAGTCCTGCGGAAAAATATGTTGAGATGTTAATTGTACCTTTTCATGGGTTGATTTAAAAACAACTCTGAGATGTAACTGCCACATCCCCAGCATCAATCAGTTGTACAATTATTGCAATGTGATGTCTATCCTGGTGACATCAGTGTCTATTCATTTTGGGTTTAGGTCTGACACACCGGTACCATGCTTGGAAAGGAGAGTAATGCACAGAAGAGGTTAAAGACGATGCATTCCTGCCTTTTCACTTTGGCACACCACAGCAAGGTGACTTTGCGTGCTGTCCTGGGTGTAATATTTATAAATGTGACATTTGGTACATACATACTAGCCTTGCCATACAGACATACCTTATACTGTGTGCAGTCTGGATTGTGATATGTAGTGTGAATCTAGCCATAGGGTCCGTTTTTCTAACATAGTGTGAAGTGTTAACGTCATCTGTGTGGGCCAAAACAGTAAAATATTATGAATACCATTACATTGACATGCCAAAACATTTATCAGTGCAGGTTATTGGTAGATAGTAACCCTTGATTGGGCAAAGGGCTGCTTGCCATCACTTGGTGCCATGAGTGCTTGCTCAATATAATGAAATACAGCATTAATTCCAGGTCTGCTGCTTTGTGTGACTGTTTGATACATCTGCCACTTAGTGTCACTCTCTCTTGCCTTGTGTGTCACAAGGCATCCACACATTGCAGGTACATTTTCTGGGTACATTTTAGCATAACTAATATTTCAACATTACTATATGCTGATGGTACATATTAAATATAAATCTATTGGGCCTCCTACCTCCAAACCCTGCAGATCCAGCATAGGTGCAGAAAGCGGCTGCTCGTGTACTATTTGATCTCCTCCAACATCACCACACGTCTTCCAGCATTAAACTGCTTCACTGCTTTCCAGTTCGGCAGAGAGTGGATTTTAAGGCCCTCTGTCTTGTACACAAGGTTCTGTATGGAGGAGGAGCTATGGACATTCAGCAACTATTCCCCCGGTATTCGCCACAACGCTGCCTCAGGTCAGCCAATACGGGAATGATCCTGGTCTCCAAGATAAAAAGAGATAGATGGGGAGGCAAGGGCTACTTGTATCAAGCGGCCAAACTGTGGAAATCCCTCCCCACTCTGATCAGACTACAGTCGAACAGAGCTCTTTTTAGAAAATCGATAAAGACATAGCGCTTTCCCTAAGCTCGAGAATAATTAGCGTAAGCTTCGGTATCTACTCACCTCAGCGCCAAGATGCATCGGCAATTGTGCGCTTCATAAGATCTCAGTCAGTCAGTCATGTGCTGCACAGGATATTACATCCACCCAACAATGTTTCAGCTGGGAAACAGTACGGTCTTTGTGGAACACCTGGGCTATGTGCCAGCGCACCCTCCCCCATCAGTCCATGTGATCCTTTGGGCGGGGTAACCTTGGGTTTCCCCTTAACCCAGAAACCACCATGTGTGGCAGGTAGTGCATGACCATCGAGATCAATGCCCCAACCTCTCCATTGTTAAAGTTCTTCCCTCTACCCATCCCAGACATGGCCCCATCCTTCCTTACAATACTAAAAAACAAATAACACCCTTAAGCCCCAAACTGCATCTAAATAACGAATGCCCCAAATGGAACAAACAAACAACAATACAAAGAAAAATACAATTACAAAATGCAACCCTAAGACACAAAGGGAACGCAATCCATAGGTAACAGGGACAGACCAGATACAGACTACACCTCAAGCAGGCAGAATACAGACTACACCTCAAACAGCCAAATACAGACTACACCTCAAATAGCCAGCGCCTTGAGGCCCTTATGGGTGAGTAGCCGCGCTTAACAAACCCCTGATTGATTTGATTGATTGAATCTCCCCCATACTCTCTCTGCACTCAGCACCCTCTCCCATCAGACCATGCGATCCTTTGGGCGGGGTAACCTTGGGTTTCCCCTTAACCCAGAAACCACCATGTGTGGCAGGTAATGCATGACCATCGAGATCAATGCACCAACCTATCCATTGTTAGAGTTCTTCCCTCTACCCATCCCAGACATGGCCCTATCCTTCCTTACAATACTAAAAAAAAAGTAACACCCTTAAGACCCAAACTGCGTCTAAATAACTAATGCCTCAAATTGAACAAACAAACAACAATACAAAGAAAAATACAATTACAAAATTCAACCCTAAGACACAAAAGGTACGCAATCCATAGGTAACAGGGACAGACCAGATACAGACTATACCTCAAACAGCCAGAGTACAGACTACACCTCAAACAGCCAGAGTAAAGACTACACCTCAAACAGCCAAATACAGACTACACCTCAAACAGCCAGCGCCTTGAGACCCTTATGGGTGAGTAGCCGCGCTTAACAAACTCCTGATTGATTTGCTTGATTGAATCTCCTCCAAACTCGCTCTGCACTCTGCACCCTCTTCCATCAGTTCATGCAATCCTTTGGGCGGGGTAACCTTGGGGTTCCCCATAACCCAGAAACCACCAGGTGTGGCAGGTAATGCATGACCATCAAGATCAATGCACCAACCTCTCCATTGTTAGAGTTCTTCCCTCTACCCATCCCAGACATGGCCCTCTCCTTCCTTACAATACTAAAAAATAAATTACACCCTTAAGCCCCAAACTGCGTCTAAATAACGAATGCCCCAAATGGAACAAACAAACAACAATACAAAGAAAAATACAATTACAAAATGCAACGCTAAGACACAAAAGGTACGCCATCCATAGGTAACAGGGACAGACCAGATACCGACAACACCTCAAGCAGCCAGAATACAGACTACACCTCAAACAGCCAAATACAGACTACACCTCAAACAGCCAGCACCTTGAGACCCTTATGGGTAAGTAGCTGCGCTTAACAAACCCCTGATTGATTTGATTGATTGAATCTCCTCCAAACTCTCTCTGCACTCCGCACCCTCTCCCATCAGTCCATGCGATCCTTTTGGGCGGGGTAACCTTGGGTTTGCCCTTAACCCAGAAACCACCATGTGTGACAGGTAATGCATGACCATCGAGATCAATGCACCAATCTCTCCATTGTTAGAGTTCTTCCCTCTACCCATCCCAGACATGGCCCTATCCTTCCTTACAATACTAAAAAACAAATAACACCCTTAAGCCCCAAACTGCGTCTAAATAACTAATGCCCCAAATTGAACAAACAAACAACAATACAAAGAAAAATACAATTACAAAATGCAACCCTAAGACACAAAAGGTACGCAATCCATAGGTAACAGGGACAGACCAGATACAGACTACACCTCAAACAGCCACAGTACAGAGAGACTACACCTCAAACAGCCAAATACAGACTACACCTCAAACAGCCAGCAACTTGAGGCCCTTATGGGTGAGTAGCCGCGCTTAACAAACTCCTGATTGATTTGATTCACTTAATCTCCTCCAAACTCTCTCTGCACTCCGCACCCTCTCCCATCAGTCCATGTGATCCTTTGGGCGAGGTAACCTTGGGTTTCCCCTTAACCCAGAAACCACCATGTGTGGCAGGTGGTGCATGACCATCGAGATCAATGCACCAACCTCTCCACTGTTAGAGTTCTTCCCTCTACCCATCCCAGACATGGTCCTATCCTTCCTTACAATACTAAAAAACAAATAGCCCCATAAGCCCCAAACTGCGTCTAAAAAACTAATGCCCCAAATTGAACAAACAACAATACAAAGAAAAATACAATTACAAAATGCAACGCTAAGACACAAAAGGTACGCAATCCATAGGTAACAGGGACAGACCAGATACAGACTACACCTCAAACAGCCAGAATACAGACTACAACTCAAACATCCAATTACAGACTACACATCAAACAGCCAGAGCCTTGAGACCCTTATGGGTGAGTAGCCACGCTTAACAAACCCCTGATTGATTTTATTGATTGATTGATTAATTGAATCTCCTCCAAACTCTCTCTGCACTCCAAAAAGAACCATCACCAACTAACAGACATTAGCAGAAAGTAAAAGTACTGTTTACACTTCCTGGTATGCAGCCAGCCACACCCAGTGCATCATTTCCTTCCTGATTGTAACCAGCACATTCTCGACATTTGCATTGATTTTTCTGATGCATTGCTACACAAATGTACATTGTGTGATGCACACTTTGGGAAACGCACTGGGCCCCTGAAAATAGGATGAAACCCTAACAGGGAAATCAACTGTTTTGAAAAAACCTTAGCACCGGGCTCAGTGCTGAGTATCAAGAGAGTAGCGGGCAAACTCTAGACACACATCAACATAATACACATTATAACAAACAACTTAGTAAAATATTTTTGATTTTATTGATCTTTTTGTATTTTTTTCTGGATAGAAAAATATATATATATAAATACATTCAATTTATACATGATTTGCTTCAAAGCATAAATACATATACATTACAACATATATTGCACTGGGCAGAACCACATATTAATGCAAATTATAATGTCACCTGAAAGAAGTTTATATTCATGTACAGATAGAATACACAAGCTTGTATATGATAGTGGTCAAACAGTGCATTACATTTATCACAATCTGTAATGTGGGGACACAATTTGACATGAAATTAAAGCCATATGTGCAAAACACTGGTAGTGATTTGAGGAATACCAACTTGTTTCAGCAAATACCTTCTTCAGGATTTTCTTTACCAGTGGGTAACAGAGTAAAAAAATATATAAATAACAATTGTCATTTAGAGTTTAAACGCACTGGCTCAGTATACTCTTGATATACAAGCATTACATTCCTGACTGATAGTCCTGGAGTAACGGTCTGAGAAGACTGAAATTGAACAGGGCTGTGAATTACCAAGGTGAAGTGAATAACAGTACACTCTCTCTTACAGAAGTGACTTGGTGCTGCACATTCTTACATAATAATTTGTTTTTTTAAACGTGAAACAAAAAAAGAAAAGGGTTAAAAACGTGCTAATATGACGCAAGTGTTACCTAACAACTAATCCTAAACCTTTCTAATTCAATCTACTCTACACAGTCACGTTGTCCCAATATTATCTAACATAATAGAACTCTCTGTCTTTGGGGTTCAGGAAGTTCATTTGTTCCTGCTTTACAAGGTTACAGTATAGATGTGAATTACCTGTCCTTGACTCTTCAATGATATTGACAGTAACCGCCCTTCATCCTTTTTTAGGTTATGGGCTAAAATTGGCAGCTCTGTTCAGCACTAAACCAGTTTTGTTGCGGGGCACTGTAAAAAAGCAATGTAAAAAAGATACTCAACCAAAGTTATGAGTAGCATGATTCTTAGAAACTGCCCATTCGTCTGTTCATAGATTGTGAGGGCTCAAGTCTTAATTCCGCCTTCTCAAAACTCCCCAATTTTATAGCGCATAAGACATGAATACTTTGGTGAGCCATGTCATTGGCAAAGGGTGAATCATGTCTATTGCAAAGGATGCCCACTCGGGGCTGTGGCTAATGAATCCACACAATATACTACTATGCATCCCTTCCATATGGGCCTTATTTTGGGCAGAATGCTCCTGTTTGGTAGTCAATATACTGACCACACAATTTCCAACAATCTGTGTCTCATCTATACGTCCTTGTCATATATTCACAACAACTAAACATGTTTATCTGCCCATATGTTTAACACTAGTAATACCTGGTTCTATGTCTAACATTCCACACAGTGCCTCACGATTCTATATTGCATTACTTCGAGCAAGCACGATTGACCAAATGGTTTATTCCTTGGGCACAAAACAAATGGTAGCTGATTTTACTACCTAAACAAATGTAAAGGGATATGGGCCATATTGTGCGGGACTAGCAACAGGTAAGCCATGTCTTAAGTAAAGGGTGCGCACAAGGGCAGTGTTGGAAATTGTGTGGTCGGTATATACCGACCACACAATTTCCAACACTCTGTCTCATCTGTACATCCTTATCGTATACTCATAACCACTAAACATATTTATCTGCTCATGGAATTACCACTAGCGATTCCTGCTTATTTATCTAACTTTCCATATAGTCCCTCACAAATTTCTGTTAAATTATTTTGAGAGAGCACGATTGACCAAATGGTTTATTACTTGGACAAAGAACATACGGAGCTGATTTTACCGCATAAACAAATGTAAAGGGAACTAGGCAATATTGAGCGGGACTCTCATATTTTACAGGTCTTAAAGACGCGCTCCATATGCTTAACTGTCCAAAAGGACATTGTGGTCTTTTTTATATAGAAACGCACTGCTGGGGTTGAGTAAACCTACCACTATTCGGGCGTTCTCTATTCCTGCCGCGGACCAGCTAACCGTTTACTGAGGCGTGCTACGCGACTGTCTTGTTTTCGTCTGTCAGATTCCTTCTGACTGACTGAAGCGTGCTGCTGTGACTTCCCGCTTAAATATTCTGCCGCAAACTCCGGGTCTAACGCCATGACGTCATTGCAATGCGCGGTCCCATACAGAGGAAATCGTTGTTATCTTACCCGCCATAACGGAGTGTCTATTACCCTAATATAACAATATTGATCCTGCCGTTCCCTCCGGCCTCTAACTCCCTGACATAATTACCATGCACGGCCCAATTTTACGAAATGGTTGTTAACATATCCGCCATGATGGACTAGCTAGTAACCTTCTAAGATCTAAAAATTAACACTAAACAGGGGCACTCCAGGCCGCTTTACGTGTGCGATTTACAATCTTTTACCCTAATGTAACAATATCGGTCCTACCTTACATAAAACGATTTGCTCAGTTTGTTAGCAAAATATACGTGTTGTTTAAGTAATGTTTCTTACAACCTCTTCTGCCTTTTAAAATGAACTTTGAATAGAAGGTACCTATGGATATGTCTAAATGGTAATAATTTGGTGTCTAACAGAAAATCTATAGTTCAACTAAGTTGCTTATATATAATGCCCAATACCTTAGTTCCACACCAATATATTTTTGCCGGATAAACCAATTACACCATAGTTCTAATAGATGGAGTAACAATATTTTAGTAGGCTAAATGGATATGTAACTGCAAGCAGACCTTCTCAATGATTACACTGCCACATTTACGTGCAATAATCTAGAGAGAAATCTGTTTTTTCACAATTATTCAGTCTAGATGGTATCTATCAGTATATTTGTGAGGGAACTCTCCTATTTGATGGCACCAGTTGGCTAGTTATTATGTATATTTCTGTATCTTTTCAATAGACTCGGAGAGGCCCTCAACTTGTAAATATATTCTAGAGTTAGATCATCATATCAAGGAACTAACGGCCTGATTCATGAACCGAAATTGCGATCGCAATAGCTGCGAAAAAGCTAATGCGAGCGCAATAGTCAAAATCGGTATTCATGAAGAAAATAGCGAATTCGCAAACACAGAATAACGAATACGCAAAATTATTCGCAGAATCCCGGCAGTAGCCCATTTTTCGAATCGGAAATTGCGAGGAACGACGGATACAGCGAAAAATATTGCGAAACCGCAATATAATCGCAATCGCTATTCAAGAAAAATCGCTAATTGCGAAAAACCCGTAAATCGCAAATTGCGAGGCGCATTTTAGGGACAACCCAAAGCAGGTGGTAACCATCAAAGCCTATGAATTTGTTTTTTGAAAAACCGTTACCCAATCAGGAACAGGTGCTGGCCTGACCAAACACACTTAAGGAGATGCAGTAGCAGCATTAGGAGTCTCACAATGCCAGGACTCTACATGGTGGTCAGGCGGCGAAGGCTACAGCGAGCAGCACGGAGGAGACGTAGGATCCAGGAGAGGATATTCCGCCAGCGGGTCACCCTGCTGGGCCAAACCAGAGAGCAAATATACGCAAAGTACCGCCTGAATGGGGCAATGATCATCAAGCTAATTCAGGACCTTGACCCCCTGATGCAGCACCCAACAAGGCGGACCAATGCCGTGCCCACACATGTCCAGGTATTGTGCAGCCTGCACCTTCTGGCCTCCGGGAGCTTCCAGGGGATAGTTGCTGTTGCAGGGGGGATATCCCAGCCCACCATGTCCCGCTGCCTGAGGAGTTTCCTAAATGCAATGCTGACCCAGCTACACCACCACATCAAATTTCCCACCAGCCAACAGGAGTTGGATGAGACCAAGCATCAATTCTACAATGTTGCGCATTTCCCACATGTGATAGGATGCATTGACTGTACCCACATCGCCATCTGCCCACCAGCTGAAACGGAGTACATGTACTGCAACCGCAAGTCCTACCACTCCCTCAACATCCAGATGGTGTGCAATGCTAAGACATACATCACGGACATAGTGGCACAGTACCCGGGGAGCACACATGACTCCTTCATATTCCGGCACAGCGGCCTCCACACACGACTGGCCAGGGGAGACTTTGGTGAAGGACACCTACTTGGTAAGTACACTTGGCCCACAATGTTACACTGTGATGAAGTAGCTGCGCTGCACAGGCACTCACCCTCTGCTCCTCTCATGCAGGTGACAGTGGCTACGCCCTCCGTGAATACCTCCTCACCCCAATACCTCAACCCTGCTACACCACAGCAACGGCGTTACAATGTAGCACACATACGCACAAGGAATTGCATTGAGAGGACATTTGGGCTACTAAAGAGCAGTTTCCGCATACTGCACAAGACTGGTGGGGCCATGTACTACAGTCCTGATGTGTGCTGCCGCATTGTGGCTATGTGTGCATACTACACAACATTGCTACCAAGCGCCGGATACCTGTAGAGATCTCTGGCAGTGAGTCGGAAGGGGACGACCGGCCACCTGCACATGTGCGTCAAGCACGCGGGGAGAATCCAGCTGAAGGACACAGACACCGCAACCACATCACAATGAACAGTTTCTAGTGCACCCACTCCCCTCACCCCACAATTCACAAATGCATGCCAATGGAAATAATGACAGGAGGCCGATGTACAATGCTAGAATAAATATTATTGTTGAAGGCACAATAATAATGACTTTTTGCAATTCTTAACATGTGAGCAGTATTGCGCCATACTCCTCTAAATCATACACAGGACATGCTTCTATCATCAGCATGTCCCTGCCAATGGATAGTAAAGTCAAGTGCACCTCCGGCGCGCGGCACCCAATCGCCTTTCAGGCTCATCCTCTGGGACGGCACGCGAACCCACAGTGGGCCTGCTGCTGCGGCGTAGCACACCAACCTGTGAGGCAGACAGGCTGCTGACACTGGAGGTCCCCTCACTAGTGTCGTCCCCACCACCATTGGCTGGGCCGGTTGGATGAAGTGCCAGTACGGCACTGGTGACCTGCTCCAAGACTCGCGCCACATCCTCGCAGCATTGCACCAGCTGCAGCTGCATAGCTAGGCACCGACGTGAGAGCTGGGAGTTGGCATTACCAATGACATAGTTCGAGCGCGTGTAGGCAGATAGCCGCGTAAGTAGCTGGCGGTGGCGGCTTCGGGCGGTGTTGCGCTGCGAGATGATGGCCGCAGTGTTCGCCTCCATAGCAGTTGTCATCCGCTCTATCCTGTCCGACACATTTGTGACATTGCGGCCAATGTTGTGGAGCTGGAGTTGCAGTGCCCCTTGGCGTCGTGCCTGCAGTTGATGGATGCTCAGCATCCAGCGCTCTATGCTCTACCCTGGCACGCGCACAGCCATCCCCCTCCTGCCGCTGCGTGCTGTGCTCTGCTGGCGAACCCTGCCATGCCTGCTGTGCTGCCTGGCCACAGTGGGTGTGCGCACTGTCTCCGCACTAGCAGCACCAGATGTTGAGGGTTCCGCTGGTGGTGGTGTTGCGGTTGACAATGGTGCAGCGCCTGATGGTGCTGGCGCAGATGGTGCTGGTCTGGCAGCAGGGATTGGTGCAGCGCCTGATGGTGCTGGTCTGGCAACAGGGATTGGTGCAGCGCCTGATGGTGCTGGTCCAGATGGTGATGGTCTGGCAGCAGGGATCGGTGCAGCGCCTGATGGTGCAGGATGTGTGGCTGTTGGCACCTCCTCTGCATCCTCTGGTGCCTCGTCTATGTGCAGCCTGTCGCTGTCGCTGCTGTTGTTGTCAGTGCCACCTGTGAGGGGAAGTGGACCTAGATTAATTGCATGTATCTGTCACACGTGCAGTTGCTACATGCATGCTGGCTGACATTCCCTGACTGGCTGTGGCATTGCGTACTTTGGGACATGTCTGGCTGCATTGGGGTTTTTGTACATTGTGGGCAGACTACATGTCCCACAATGCTTTTGGGCATGACCTAATGTGCATGGATTGCATGACTTGGGTTGATTATGGGAGGCTATAGGGTCATGGCCATTGTCAGGGGACAGGGTCGCAGTCGCATGCCACTTACCTTGGCTGTCTTGGGTGGGTCGGGATGAGTCCAGACTGATGACCCCTATACACGCCTCTGGCTCAAGTGTGTCCTCCACACGGTCCTCCAAGGGGGTGTTGGGAGGGACTGTAGGATCTCCACCTCCAGTAGCCAGGGTCTCGCCCAGCCTCTCTGCCACCCTCTCCTTGGCACGACCTCGGAGGTCGTACCACCTCTTTTTTAGCTCCTCGAGCGACCTGTGTGTCACGCCCACAGCGTTGACTTTTGCGCCGATCCCCAGCCACAGTCGGCGTTTCTCCGCTTCAGGCACCCTCCTGGAGTCCTTTCCAAATAGTTTTGGGTAGTTTTCTACCACTCCCTCTATCAGGTGCTCCAACTCCTGCTCACTAAATTTGAGCTTCCGCTTGCGCCCGGTGTCACTGTGCCCTGGTGCTGCATCCTCTGCCATTGCTGCAGTCACAAAAGTGGGGATTTGAAAGTTTGGAGGTGTTCTGGAAGGAGCTCTGTGAGATGCAGCCTCGAGATCTGCCTCACTGTTCTGTATGGGGGTGGGAACTGCCTGCTTCCTGGTTGTGATGTCATCACTGTGCTCGAAATGCGACTTCCCGTTTTAGCGAACTCGCTAATAGCGATATCGCAATTCCTACACGGATTTTGACGGAAATAGCGATTTTCCAGCGATTTTTTAAATTCGCTAACGCTTTTTGCGGCCGCGTGCGAATCTCTTAATTTTCTTGCCGATTTTGATGAATGCCGGTCTGCGAATTCTAAATTGCGATTCGCTGTCAATCGCAATTTAGAATTCGCAGAATTCGGTTTTCATGAATTAGGCCGCAATTTACCTGACTCTTTAGGGTAAATTCCCACGTCTATGCCTAGAGTTATGGGGATATTATCTCTCACTCTATAGACAACCTTATGTCAGATGTGTGCATATCGAAGATCTCCACCCAATGTATTTTGATTGTTCTAGGCTGTCAATAGGTACAACAACTACAGTCCTGCATTTTAATGAGCCTCAGAATAAGAAAAGGGGACTTATTTTTCTTCATGGCCAATCTCTATTTAATAGCTTGATCCCAAGGTATCTCGAGATTGAGACCTTTAGTTGGTGTTTCCAAAATAAAAACCCAGTAAACTTCTGTGAGTTTTCTGATTTTGTCTATGTGCAACCCTTCTCTCTGACTGATCTTTTCCAAAATGTACCATTGCATATCTCCTGGGGTATGATTCTTCTCAATGTTGTGATTTCTTTTCAGTTTTCTGTGTTCTGATCGCTGACCTATGTTCTGTTAATCTCACATTTAGCGCTCTATCTGCCTCACCTACATAACCCAATATGCATGGACATATTATCAGATAAAATACATTTGATGTCTTACAATTGTTGGGACTCTTGGGTGAAATCACTTGATCATTAAAATTCTATTTTGATGCTTATATAGCCATTGCACAAGATTTACAACTCGTGCATTTATATGTCCCCACCACTGGTTTGTTGCCAGTGATGCCCATTTGTTGAGAGACATTGGTTTTCCTCATGCGTGAGTGTCCCACATGGTCTTTTATGGATTTGTTACGTCTATACGCAAACATTGGTTTGGGGATCTGCTCTGTTTTAGATGTGTTCACATTGAGAATATGCCAACTTGCACATACTGCCTGCTTGATTCTCTCATTTAACATGGAGTGTCTGGTGAGAAAGACTAGTGCAGGATCCTTTTTCTCTTTAGTGGTCATTAGCAAATGCTGCTGATCGTAAAAGCGGGCTCTTTCATAAGAATCTCTTATGATCTTTTGGGGATAGTCCCTAAGCAGGAACTTCCTCAATTTTAGTGCAATTCCGTCGTAGGTGTAATAATTCACCGAACAGGATGCTGTTTATCTGGGTTACAGGGAGGTAGCGTCATAACGTAATAAGTTATTCCTTGCACTAGGCGTAACAAATAAATCCACCACCAAGATACCTGTCTCATGCTCTATCAACACACCCAGATACTCAACCTGTTCTCTACTTAAATGGTTTGTGAAATGTATGTTGGTATCATACAAATGTATCCACTCCAGAAATTGTTGTAAATTTTCATGGGTGTCATTCCAAATGAAAAAGACATTGTCTATAAATCGCGACCATTTGGTCACAGATTTATAGAACGGGGCTATCGCATTAAAACCATATCTCTTCTCAAATTGTGACTTATAAATGTTAGCTACTGTAGGTGCACATGATGTCCCCAAGCTGATGCCCTGTTTTTGTTTTTATAGCTGATTATTAAACTCAAAGATGTTGTCACATAGCACTATTCTGAGGCACTATAAAACAAACAAGTATGGGCACTTAATGTTATATGTCTGAATAAACGAATGTATAGCCGCTATGGCACCATCAATGGGGATATTACTATAAAGTGCCTCTATGTCCATTGTGACCAAAAATTGAGTGTTTGGACAAAACACAATGTTTCCCACAAGGTTGATGATATGCCTTGTGTCCTGCACAAAGGCTGGTGTCCAGGATACATGGGCGCATAAAATCGCGTCAATTTATTTAGCTAAAGGCTCTGTAGCCGAGCCTATCGTGGTGACTATGGGTCTTAGTGGAGGATCCGTTGCATTCTTATGCACCTTAGGTATGCTGTATATACTGGCCATCCTAGGTTTCTCAACATTTAAAAAAGCCCATTCTTTTTCACATATCTTTCCCTCTTTCAATGCTTGGTTAGTGAGCTTCCGTATCTTGTTGACTGTATTCATGGTAGGAACTCTGGTGATCGGTGCATACAAATGTGTGTCACTCAACATATTCTCCATTTTTGTCACATAAGTAGGGGTGTCATATAAAACGATACCACCCCCCTTATCGCATGCTTTAATAGTCTTATCTGTACTGCCTTTTAGATCCTCTAAAGCTTTATACTCATCTCTGTTCAGGTTGAATGGGGTCCTCTGAACATGTTTGGTAATGTTGATACATTTGTTATACTACACTTGTTCAAATATAGCTACCTCTGGTGGTAGCTGCTCGGCTGTAGGCGTGAAGACAGATTTTGGTGCAAGGCCAGATAGATTCAGGCTATCACTTTGACCTTCCTGATTAGAGAAAAAAACTCTTAGTCTAATCTTTCTCAAAAAGGCTTGAAGGTATCTAAATAATTCAAATTTATTGAGACCCGAATGGGGCGCAAATGTGAGGCCTTATGATAAAACTAACATGATCATTGGAGATAAGTGAGACCCACTTAGGTTGAAAATGGGAATAGTCTCTACTCCCTCCAGTATCTCTTGTTCCATGTTTCTAGGAATTGGTTGAAGCCCATTGGTGAATTGGCCTGGAATTAGTTAAAATCCATTTGAGGACTGGCTTGGAACCTCGGTTGGTATTGAGGTCTCAAATTGTCCCGTCTGGTGAATCGCCTCCCTAAAAAAGGCTGCGTCCTGCATTGTCTACTGTTGAATCTAAATCCCTGGTATCCATTACCTACATATTGGCCTTCATTTTCAGAGTCTGAAGAGTCAGAGAAAGTAGTGACTTTTTTACCATAATTATACTGTTTGTTCATGAATTGATCAACTTGACCTCCTTCTGATTGATTGTAATATTGTTATACCAAATAAGGGTAGGTAGTTTCGTTACTAAAGAATCTTACATCTTTTCTTCATTTTTCTGTTTTGCGTTTAGTAAGGTATTCTGTATAGGAATGAAGATATTTTTCTATATCCTCTAACTTTTTTTTAGCATCTTCCACTATACCTGAAGTTTTTATTTTATTTTCGAGGTCCAGAATTTCCGCCGTCAACTGTTCTAAGACCTCTTTTGCTGTTTCGACATTTAGCATCATGTAATCACGTGAGCAACGATTGGATAACACAGCCCATCGTTCTAGAAATTCATTAATTTGAATAAAAAGCCCACAGATATTCCTAACACGCAAACCTTTGAGGTACTACCCACGCTTTCAAATATTCAAGCATATACTGCCCGTGTAGCTCTATATGTTTCATTTTCTTTTTTAATGCCAGTAATGTTATAGCATCTTCATTTTTATCTGAAACAGTGGATGTTTGATTACCATAGGTTGCTGAACTGCCTACCATATTGGCAAACTGTTCATCCGTAAAACCAAAAGTGCACTGCGTGATGCACTGCACATTTGCACTTATGCAGCAACACTAAGAGCCACGCACTGGTGGCGGTTTCCAGGCGTGCAACAGAGGTGATGAGCCAGTTCTGATAGAGGCGATGGGCTAGTTTGACAGACGATGCATGGTTTCTGCTGGAACAAACACCGTAGACCCCCTTCCATTACCCCAGGAGTGAGGGGGCATCACCTGGCAGGGCAGGCTGACCGATGGCAGAGCCCAGGTGCTGAAACTGGGTGGTTGGATATCTTTTATGTCCCTGAGACTTCATAAGTGGAGGCTAGCCAAATTGCTGTTGGAGTCACTCTAGGTTCAAGTGATGCATGTGAAGTCCTTATCTTTTATGTCCCTGAGACTTCATAAGTGGAGGCAAGCCAAATTGCTGTTGGAGTCACTCTGGGTTCAAGTGATGCATGTGAAGTCCTTATCAGCCAGCCAGAGGAACAGCGGGTAGCAGGGCAGCACAGCAAGGCAGGACTCCAAAGCTGATGGCTCACACATCAAGAATCATATGAGTTACCAGGGTTCGCACCTGGATGTCAGCCACAGTCATATATGCATTAACAGGTTGATCCTGTGCCCTCTGCCCCACTCTTTTAGGGTCCGTATTCAGCCCAATCTCTGTTTTCTTGAGATCTGTCCAGAACCCTTTCTTGTGATTTATCACTGATTCAAAATACACTTATGGCAGCACAGAGACAGGCTGCCTCTCCCATAGTCTAATGTATGTCCAACCCAGCTTGCAGCTTCTCATACTTGGTCTGCTGTGATTCCTCAACTCCTTATGTTTTGCCCAGACAGCCATGTCCTTACCAACTAAGGAGCCCAAGGTCCTCTGTGTTATGTAGCTGTGCAGGTACTTCTACACTCAGTGTAGTCACAACACATCAAGGACCATGTGTAGGTAGCCCAATACTGGTCGGTAGCAGCCGAAATTACCGAATTTCAGCCGTTACCGACCGGTATTAGGCATTTGACATGTAGGGGCCAAATTTAAGGATTCAGTAATTTACTGAATCAGTAATTTAAGGAATCAGTAAATTACCGAATGCTTAAAATACAGATTCGGTAAATTACGGAATCCATAATGTAGGGAGCCCTCAAGTGAGTGCATTTCTGAGTTAAGGATTCAGTATTTACCACCAACTAAAAGTTGGTGGTAAATATCAAAAACCTTAGAAAAAGCAAATGTGTGCTTTTCAAAAAGTGCCCTGTGGCAGACATACATGGCCTTAGGGCATGTATGTGTGCCACATGTGCACACATGCACAATTCAGGGGTGCAACAGGGTGTCAATGTGACACCCTGCCACCCTTGAATATGCACCCCCGTACCGATTCGGTATTTACCGAATCGGCAATAGTGAATGGCATCCCATATGAATGGGAATTACCGAATCAGTTTCCGATTCAGTAAAATTTACCAAATCAATACCTACATACCATTTACCGATTCTGAAATACCGAATCAGTAAAATTCGGTATTTTAGAATCGGTAAATTTGGATTACCTACATATGGCCCTCAGTGACCTGTACTGTATCTCACATGTATTGACCACCAGCATACTGAAATGCAGCACACACACGCAGTCTACACACACTGTTCAGTACTACAGTCCTATTGTACTGTACTAGAGTGTGTCCCTTTGAACACACTCTACCAGCATGCAAACATTAACCATGTGCACACAGTTCCACATTTCACCCTATTTTTAGTGTGTCTTGCACAGACATATGCATTCAGCATGTGATATTCTCACGTGCACACTTTCAGATCAACCTCATGTTGGACAGTGGTGAGTTGAGCACACAGCATCAGAACTTTAGAAGAGGTGAGTGAGCCCGTGGGCCTCACTCCAGTGACCCACGGTTGAACGGTCATAACCACTACTACTGGTCACCACACAGTACGCTACCACCCCCACACTTGCTCTGTTTTACTCCTGGCAAAGGCAGTAACATGCCACAACTATAAAGGTAGGTATTTGGGTGGCCCTGCTGGTTCTATAAAACAGCAATTCATGATACAGGTGTATGTCATGGTACACATGCATATTCCACATTACTGTTATACCTGCCATCTTTTGGTGTGTTTCTCCTGTATTTTGCTTTCTGACCTCCTATTTTTGATATTATGCTGAACTTCGTTTTTCCTGGTTTAGTGTCTTTGCACACTTTTTCACTGCTATCCAGTGCTGAAAGCAAAGGGCTCCTACTGAAAATTGAGTTTGGTTTTCCAAGATTGCACTATTTGATTTACTGGCAAATCCATATTAAAGTGCACTGTGTGTGCCAAGGGCCTGTAAATCAAATGCAGATAGTGGGCCTACAGCACTGGTTGTGCCACCCACACAAGTAGTGTTTCAAATATATCTCAGACCTGCCACTGTAGTGCCTGTGAGTACACTTTTAAACTGCCATGTCAACCTGTAAAGTGCAACCAATTGCCAGGCCAAAATATTCCCACTTACTACATTTAGGGCACCCCTAAGGTAGGCCCAAGGTACCCACATGGGCAGGTTGCAGTGTATGTAAAAGTTAGCACATGTTCGGAGGTGCTTTACCTGTCTAATAGTGAAATGCATCCAATTGCGTGTTTTACTAGTGCATGGGCTAGCTTTCCCCTAGGCTAACATTGGAGCTGCCTTGTACCATATTACAAGTGTATATTTCAATTGGGAAGAGATAGAGATTTGAAGTTTGGGCTCCCTGAGCTCAGGATTTAAAAATAGATCTTTTAGGAAAAATGATTTTTAAACTGTGTGTTTACAAAGGCCACTTTTAGAAAGTGAGCATTTTCTTGTTCAACCATCCAGTGTGCTTGTGTCTAGTTGTGGATTCGCCATGGGCTGTTTGTGCGTTCACTCCAGACACTAACAGAAAGTGAGCTGAGGTGTGCTTTGCATAAGCTGATGGGTCCTCCTGGGCTAGAGTGGTGGGAGAAGTTGTCAATAGCACCTGAATAGGTTGTGGCTGCCCTGCACAATGCTGTCTCTACCTCCTGTAGTGTAACTGGACCAGGGAGGGAGGGCAGAACTGGTTTTGCTGAGTAAGAGTGACTTTCTGAACAAAGACTTCAAAGGGAAAATGGGTATATGTATTATACCTAAATCCCAGAACTTTAGATTACTACTGGAATCAAGAGGAACCTCTGCCATGGAAGGGAAGCTGAAGAGCTGTGAGGAGGAATAGGTTTGGCATGCAGTTGCTGCTTCTGCTAAGGAGAGTCAAAGACTGGACGTTGCTGTGAAACCTGCTTGAAAAGAATCTCAAAGGGCTTGTGTGTGCTAGCCTCATGTTCTGAAGTCTCACCCAAAAATTCTCTCTAACACAATTCTGATTTTGCAAAGAGCAGAGTTGTATTTTTTTTTTGGGGCCTCCATCTATAGATTTTGGAATGGCATGGCTGCAAATCATATCCTTGGTCACCTGAAAACTGGGAAATACCAGCAGTCAATGATTTTATACATTGTTATTTAGACATAACTAACTATGTGTGATACGTATGCAGGAAAACCGATACACATTCCTTTTAGCAGATATTTCTTAGGTACTGTTGACCAATGCTTTACATACATATGCTACACTTATATGTACAGATCTACAGAACAGATTTTCCATGGTGTAATAATACAACACATCAACATGCAAATGTCATGTTTAGCCAGGAGATTACTATAAGTAATTTTGAAGGTTTTTATCAGTTGTATGGGAATTGCACTCAATTTATATGCAAAGTATCAAACTTCAGATCAGATGATCTTGCATACATTTAGCTCTTTATAGGTAGTGACAGTGCCAACACGTTTGACACTGACACATAAATGTGTCCTTTTATCACCAATGATGTCTTTGCTTGCCTACATAACAGTTGCACAGCTTTAGATTAGTGTGCATGTATTAGCATGGGATTTTGTTAGTTAAAGTTCCACATTTTCAACATGTGACATGGATATTTTATATGGTTTTATCAATACATCAGCTAATGCTTTTTGTATGGCAAGTTGTCTTACTGATCTTAGACTGACGCACAGCTATGGCAATGTAGCGGGTTTTCGTATGAGACAACAAAAAAGTGATAAGATATAAGTGACTATATACATTAGAACTGTGCACAACACTTTCTGTATTCACATGTTTGTATGTGCTTTTGCCTTGAAGGTGATTCTGTACTTATATTTCTTTATTCTGACGTCATTTATTTGGCATGAGAGGGTTCAAATTTGGATTATGTATACACTCTGATACCGTACCTTGATTGCATTTCACCTAGGTAATTTCCTACTATATGGCATCTTTCGTAGCCCATCTATTTACTGTGTCAGTTTTACATTGATGGACTGAGATGCAGGAAATGTAGGCAACTTGAGGCACTCAACTACCTTGTTACTCTATCACATTGATGAAGACTGTCAATGTGGCTTATTATCTGTGTGCATGCTTGGACCTAATTTGTTCTACTGCCTGAAAATAGGTGTATTTTGTACTTTTGGTATCACATATGTACCTAAAGTTGACATTTATGCAGGATATGATGCTACATTTTCAGTGCTTTACATACATGGAATTTAGAACCTCTTTTCCCATTTGGGTTCTGATACTTTGACCGGCCTACAGATATGCTGCCATGTGTGAACCTATGCTTAGGATCACATGATTTGTTCAACGACCATTATCTTAGTGAAACATTGACAATTGATCCAGACTTGCACCACTATTGCCCAATCACACATCTCAAACTTTGCTAAGATTTATCAAATTAAATTTAATTGTGGACCACATGATTTGTTTTTTGATTTGGTCAACATTGCAGAACTTGTGGTTGTGTCCACTCACACAGTGTGAGACGACACAATGCTTCCCACAGTGGGATTTTTCCTACTTCCATTGAAGGATCAGTGAAGGAATGACAAAATGGGGCATCATTAACTACATGTTGTAAGTTAGTCCCACTATGTGCACATGACACGATATCCAGACATAAACACAGAGTTGGCTATTATGTAACGTTACATATTTCTACTTTACTTACCAATGAGTAGGCAATTCCCACATCATCCATTCTGAAACCACTCATTGATGGTACTGTGGTGAAAGATGTACACATCACGTGCAGGAATCTTTGCCAGGACATTGAGGAATATTCCCAGATGGTCCACTATCACCTGCACATTGATGGTGTAGGTGTGCTTGCAGTTTCTGTACAGTTGCAATACCACTTGGGTTCTGCTCTCTCAGCACATAGCTCCGTCGTAGCTCAGCCTGCCAGCTGACCTAGGTTTGTTTCCCCAAGACTCCTCTGCTCTCACCCCGGCTCCACTTTCCTTCTCTGTGCACTGTTTTATCTACCTTATATTTTCTCTGGTTCTCTGCTTCTGCCCTTTTTTTCATTGACTTTAATTTCTCTGTTTTCTGCCCTTGTTCTTCTTTGACTTTTATTTCAGAGCTTTTCTGCTTCTGCCCTTATCGTTCATTGACTCTTCCATTTCTCTGTGTCGCTGCTTCTGCCCTTGTTGTTTTGTGATTCCCCTTCCCTTTTCCCAGGATTCCCGCTTCTTCTCTCTTCTTCCTGCGGCTGCCCCTGCGAACCCTCCCGCACCCACCTCCCAGCTGTCCCACCCTCCCCCTCATTAATTGTGGATGCTGTGCGCTGGGATTGAGCAATAACCCTCTGGCTCTGCTCTCCCAGCACCCAGTTCTGCCATAGTTCAGCCTGCCAGTGCCTCCGCCTCCCAGCGTAGGTGAGCTACGTTCTAGGCCCGAGACCCCTCAGCCCCACCTTCACCTCTCTTTCCCTCTCTGTGCACTGTTTTATCTGCCTTTTATTTTGTCTAGTTCTCTGCTTCTGCCCTTGTTTTCATTGACTTTCATTTCTCTGTTTTCCGCCCTCATATTTTATTGACTTTTTCTGCTTCTCTGCCTCTGCCCTTATCTTTCATTGACTCTTCCATTTCTCTGTGTCTCTGCTTCTGCCCTTGTTTTTTCATGATTTCCCTTCCCTTTCCCAGTGATTTGTACTTCTCTCTTCTCGCCGCTGCAGCCCCGTGGCCCCTACCACCTCCCAGCTGTCCCGCCCTCCTCTACCCCTATTTAATGGCAGCTGTTGCATGGCTGCACCCCTGGTATGCCAAAGGCAAGCTCATCTGCGCGTGTCCGTGACCCGCCAGGGACCCACCCGTGACCAGCGCCAGGAACCCTGATCATCCGGCCAGCCAGCGCTACCACTCTGCGCACTCAACTTCAGAAGAATCAACAACTGCCAGCTATCAACACTGAGCACCACCCATGGCTAGTTCTCCTGTCGACACTACCACCACATCTTCACCCACCTCCGGAACCCCACTGCCACCACCAACCCACCGGACGCCAGTGCACCCAAACCCCTGAGCTGCATCCTCCTCCATGTATGCTCCCTGCACAGACACGCAGTACAAATCTGGGACCTCCTCAACAACCTCTTACCCGAAGACACCTTCCTCACAGAGACCTGGACCAATGTCAGCTCCACACTTGACATCACAACCACCTCCCCGATGGTTACAAGAGCCAGAGGAAGGACCGCCCCAACCACCCTGGAGGTGGGATCGCCATTGTACACAAAAACTCCCTATGACTCACCACATTAAGCACAAACGCCTCGTACCCTATGGAACACCTCCATTTCCAAGTCCAGATCAACCCCAGAACGATGCTATGCAGCACCTACCTACAGACCTCCCAGACCACGTGCAACATACACCACTACCATCGCAGACCTCATCACGCCCTTGCATCTACAGACTATGTACTTCTGTGAGACCTGAATTTCCACCTCAACAACCCCAGCGACCCCCAACTCCACCGCCCTCCTGGACAACCTCGACATTGGACTGAGACAGTTTGTCATCACACCCACAAAGAAGGCAGGCCACACCCTCAACCCCATCTTCGCTGGAGGACACAGCATCCTCTTCAGCCACACCATGCAACACCTGTGGATAGACCACCACTGTGTCCACTTCTCCTTCTCGAAACCCTCTGCACACAAGCCTACATCTCGCCCCCTGCGCAGGAACTGGAGCAAGAGCACCAAAGAGTACCTTACGAATGCACTCACTAATGGATTACCGACTGCGCAGACACACTTGTCCCCTCCAGTACTCCGACAGACAACACACCACAAAAGCCACCTGGTTCACCACCGACTTCCGAAAATCCAAGTGCATGTGCTAACGACTCAAGAAATCCTGGAGAAACAGCCAAACCCCCGAAGCACGATCCGCCTACAAGACCACCATGACAGAACACCACCAACTCATCAGAACAACGAAGAAGAATTCCATTCAGAACAGAATCCTCACCAACTCTCACAATTCTAAGGAACTCTGCAGCATCATACAAGGATTCAGCAAACCCCCAAGCGAATCATCCGACGTCCCTCCCTCCCAGAACCTCTGCAATAAACGCGGCTCCTAATTCCATCTCAATATCAAAACCTTCTACAGCAACTTCGACCAGCAGAACCTAGGCACCGATTCTACTCTTAAAACCAGCAACACAACCCCACCCACTATCGCCGACTGGACCCCTGTCATCACAGAAGACATCGCCGAGACAATGAGGAGTATACATTGAGAAGCCCCACCGACCCTTGCTGGCCCCACATCTTCCACAGAGCTGCCTCCACCATAGCACCCAAACTATGATGTACCACCAACTGTTCCCTCGAAACAGGTACTTTCCCGATGACTGGAAACGTGCTGAAATCAAGCCCTTCCTCAAGAAGCCCATCGCAGACTCAATGGACCTCAAGAACTACCGACCCATCTCTCTCCTCTCCTTTGCAGCCAAAGTCACCAAGAAGATTGTCTAATACCAGCTCAGCAACTTTATAGAAGCCAACTCGATCCTCGCCTCCACTCAATCTGGAATCCGCAGCAACCACAGCACCAAAACAGCCTTCCTATCCGACACGGATGACATCCGCACCCTTCTCGACCAGGGCCACATGGCTGCCCTCATCCTACTTGACCTCTCAGCAGCTTTCAACACAGTCTCCCATTGCACCCTAACTGCCGGACTCCACAACTCTGGCATCTGAGGAACCGCCCTTGACTGGATCCGCTCCTTCCCCACCAGCTAACCTCAAAAAATCAGACTCCACCCTTCTTCTCTGAACCCACAGAGATCTGCTGCAGAGCACCCCAAAAATCCTCACTCAGCCCCATGCACATCAACATCTACATAGCCCCTCTCACCACCATCATCAGAAAACATGGACTCAGCATAGTATCCTATGCAGATGACACCCAGCTAATGCTCTCCCTCACCAACAAACCCGACATCACCAGACACAGATTCCAGGAAGGAATGAAAGACGCACCCTCCTGGATGAGTAACAGCTGCCTAAAGCTCAACTCAGAGGAAACAGAAGTCTTCATCCTCGGACTCACCCCCTCCACATGGGACAACACCTGGTGGCCCACCACCCCTCTGTATCCCCTCCCACCCCCACGGACCACGCTCGGAACCTTGGCATCATAATCAACTCCTCCCTCACCATGAACCGTGTTTCAACACCCTGCGCATCCTCCTCAACACCTTCAAATGGATCCCCTCCAAATCCAGAAAGATCGTCACCCACACACTCTCACCCAGCAGAGTGGACTACAGGAATGCCCTCTATACCGGAATAATTAGATCCCTACTCCTCAAGCTTCAGACCATCCAGAACGCTGCAGCTAGACTCGTCCTCTGCTTCCCACGAATACACCACATCACCCAGCACCTACGAGAGACCACTGGCTCCCCTTCGAAAAGAGAGTGACCTTCAAACTTCTCACCCATGCTTACAAATCCCTCCACAACATCAGACCCCAATAGCTCAATGAAAGAATCTCCTTCTACACACCCAAGAGAAGCCTCCGCTCTGCTGATCTTGTCCTGGCAGAAATCCCTCACATCCGCAGAACCAGATCAGGAGGGCGATCCTTCTCCTACATCGCAGCCAAGACCTGGAACAAACTCCTCCTCAGCATCAGACAAACCCCCACACTGCAAGCTTTCAGGAAGAGCCCCAAGACCTGGCTCTTCAGATGAGACAGAGCTGCCTGACCTCCTACCCCCTCCCCCCCCAGTGCCAAACACCTTCACGGGTGAGTAGTGCACTCCACAAATCCCTGATTGATTGATTGATTGATTGATTGAGGTGCAATGTTGTTGCAGGTGGTACCAATTGCACATGTGAGCGATCTCTGGCACCAAGCATATGTGGAAATCTAGCAATGGTATAGAAGCCTTGCTTGGTATCCAGTTGGCTACTTTTTGGGAAAAGAAGGTACTGTGGTGTGAGTTTTGGTGAAGGCATCCAACACAGATAAGGGAAAAGCAGAAAATGCTCCCTGTGAAATGCCTGCCAATATGGTTACTGTGGCTTGAAGGATCCTGAGACCAACATGTGCAGCACAGCATTCAATTTTACAGCTGGTGGGATGGCATTAGTCCTTGCAGTTGCTGACTGGAGGCTTGGCGTTATCTCCTCCAGCCATTTCCATGATGGACTCCTTCTTTAGTTTGTAATACTGTGTGGGGTCCTCCTCCCTGAGGTCAATGAGGGATATGTACTGCTGGAAACAAGCTCCTCCCTCTTTCTCTGTCTTAGTGTTTGTCTCCAAGCTAATGGCAGCTGTAGTATAATGACCTCTATTTCGTAGTTTAGCTTGCCAGAGTGTCCTGTGATGGTGAGGTAGTTGTACTGCAGCCACTGCATCATTTCCTATGCCTGGGTTGCTGATGCACTGAAATTCTGGTGCATTTCTAGCTTTGTGTTGTAATCGTACATGGTGCGTGATGCAATGCTACATTTATATATCACTGTGTTAAGGTTGCTTTTGATTTTCCGCAGGAACACCTACATTGCATATAGAAATTCCTGCATGATGTAGGAGGATTCGGCACAGCTATTGCTCCATGCAACCCTCAAAAACGGGTACATTTGTGTAGATGCATCATTTTTTAAATATGACTTATGCTTGCGCCGCCCTTGCGTCACGCTATGTGACGCAACGCAGGCTTAATCCCTTGATAAATATGGCCCTAAGCATCTCAAATGTCTCCCTGACCAGTTTGAAAATGCTCTTCCCTGTTGTGTGCGGTTCTTTATCTGTTGGGATGTAACGTCTAAACATTTCGCAAGAGTGCTCATAAAATGAAGATGTAACCCAGATTATATCTGGATTCCAGCCACCATCATTCATATTCCACTGTCATTTATCAACTCCAATTCATAAGTTATTTTTTAATGTGACAAGGAAGCAGCATGACCCCCAACTCATTAGCTGTCAAGCTCAGCGTTAGACGAACCAAAATCTTGACACCGCAATGGCTTTGAAACGCTGTGATGAGGAGCTCTGTTGAATAGTAATGTCTTTGCTGTAAACAATATGATGTCAAGCTGCTGACAAAATGTAGTTACTAATTGTAGCTCATCCCTATTTTGGCAGAAACTACTGTGTAAATTCAATATTGTCCGGAGACCGGGGCCCTTGCAAATCTCATTAGTGGAAAACGAATGCAAAGTCTCCAGCTAAAAGCATTCAAATTTCCTCTCCTGCTGGTTGTGAATCTTTCAAGCTGTGCAGTGTGTCATTTGAACGGTGGTATATACAACTCTGAATCATTTACAGGTGAAGTGAATGATGGATTGCCTAATGGCTCTGAACTAGTCTGTTACAGATGAACCAGAAAATAATGAAGGTTTGTTGATTTTAAAAAAAATCACAAAGTGCATGTTCATATAGTTTCTGTTTAAAATTCCACACATTGTTTTTCTTTAGTTAAGAATTGCTTGTTATTAATTTATTCACCTTGTGGCATTTGTAAGCACTATATTTTTGCAAAAAAAAACAACCGAGAAAACAAATATTTTCTTCCTGTAATTTTTTCATAAAATGTTACTACAAAACAAATACCAAATTCGACATCTATCAAGGTTTTGTGCTAGTGCAGTGTCACAACAAATGACATTAACCAATGCAAAGCTTTGTATTGGGATGTATGTTCCAGTACAAGTTTAGATTTTTGCTGGAAAGTAGTCCCAAACGAATGCAAAGTAGCACTTTACACTACTTTAGACTACTTGCACCTTGGGGGCATCCCATGAGGAGGTACATAGGCATTCCCATGCAAGCACCCATGGGTTTTGATCCAAAGCACTATCCAAAAGAAGGGAGACAGGTCTTTGTTTTTTTTTTCTTTTTTCAGTTGTTGGGGAGATGCAGATCATTACATCAAACAACATATAGGGACCGATTCACAGAAGTAACTTAAGACAAAATCCTAAACTTACTACTTATGGTATTCACAGAAGGCATTTAGTAGGATTTTGTCTTAAGTCTGTCTTAAGTCTGTCTTAAGTCTGTCCTAAGTTTGTCTTAAGCCTGTCTTAAGTCTGTCTTAAGTCTGTTCTAAGTTTGTCTGAAGTTTGTCCTAAGTTTGTCTTAAGTTTGTCCTAAGATTGTCTTAAGTCTGTCTTAAGTCAAACTTAAGATAAAATCCTAACTTTACTACTACTAAATGCCTTCTGTGAATACCAAAAGTAATAGGACAGACTTAAGAAAGACTTAAGACAGACTTAAGACAAACGTAGGACAGACTTAAGACAGACTTAAGACAGACTTAAGACAAACTTAAGATAAACTTAAGACAAACTTAGGACAGACTTAAGACAGACTTAAGGCAAAATCCTAACTTTACTACTATTAAATGCCTTCTGTGAATACCAAAAGTAGTAAGTTTAGGATTATGTCTTAAGTTAGTTCTGTCAATCAGGCCCACAGCAAGCAACAGAAGCAGATACAATGTGATAATCATTACAGTAATCCATCATACTAGTATAGGTAAAGTCAACAGATACAGTTCATTAATCCATACGCAGAAAAAAAGAATCAATCAGAAATCTATGAAATGGCCACATTTTCTCCTAATTCAAGGTCTTTCCCTGGTCCAATTTCAACCTGCCTGACTGGTTCCCTTATGGTTGTTAGGGTGATTCTGAATCACTGCCTGCTCCAACTCCCAAAGGGATACAAAGTCCACCAGGATACAGGGTCTGGGGCTGCCTTCTGAAGCCAAGCGTGGGCCTAGCAGATTTTATAGCTAAGAAGAAAGTCCCTCCCATATCATCCAGCATACATGTGGCGTGACTAAGAAGTATCATTGTTGGCTCAAATCTAGCATTAGTCTTCAGAAGTTGATTGATACAGTTAAAGACTCTATGCCATGTTTGAGTGATAACGTTACAGGTTACAAAAATGTGTACTGTGTCTGCCCTTGGTGCATTGCACCGGAAGCAGTCTGACTTTGCTCTTGGACCCTACTTAAACAATTCATTTGAAGTGTAATATAAATTGTGCAGAAATTTAAAAGCATGGGACTTAAACCTAGATACATAAAGGGTACTCTGAGCAAGCATATTGGTGCATTGAAGCTCAGCTATGGAAACATTACAATGTATACTATGAGACCATCTAACCAGCATGGCACCAAATTGATAAATCATATTTCGCAGGCACCAAGGAATCTTGTAGAAAGTGTGAATATACCCATGTCTGGATATGATGACTATTCTTTGTAGGAATGCATTATGACTCATGTTGATTTCTTTTGAGGGGGAGATGTGATAGAAAATAATTCCCCTAGCTGTAAATAGCAAAACTAGCTTATTTTAGGAAGTCGTTTTTTGCCGCTGATATCCGAAAAAAGAGTGAAGATTACCATTCCAGAAAAGTTAGGCAAGGGATCACAGATCCTCCTCGGACAGCACATAAAATAGGTGTCTCTCAGCAGCCGGGGGAGGCAAGGATTATCTCCTAGTGAAGTGTAGCAATGAAACAGTTGTATATGGCATACTGACTGGATATCCTGCCATAGCTTTTGATAATCTAAGAGAGTCTTGAACCGTGTGTGCTAAAAGTAAGACAAGAATAATAACCTCAAACAGTCTAAAAGTAAAAGCCACTATGAAATAGCATGACATCCCAGAAAGCATGTGTAGCGAGTTATCTGTTTGGTTGCCGCCCTGGACTTTTTCATATGCCATAAATTGGTGTCTGCATTTGGGAGTGGAGACTACCCCCGGGTGCATGGCCATATTAAAGTCCCTGCACATAATAAGTGGAACTGACCACATACTAAGGTCTCTGAAGAAGAGATTAAACATTGTAGCATCATCTGTGTTCGGAGCGTGGACAACGCACAGTGTTAGCTGTATATGATCGTTCTCTATATGTGCAATTGAACACCTCGCAGCTTTCTCAATCTTAATCCGTTGAGCAATGCACTGCTGTCCCTTAGAGAGCAATGCCAATCGCCCTCTGAGGGGTGTCAATCTCTGATGCGGCCAGAGTATAGCAGCCTAACTCATTCAACTTATGATGCTCTCTGACAGTAAGATGGATCTCTTGTATACAGAGAAGATGTGGTTTGAAGTACAAAGTTCCTATCTGATATACCAAACTTTTGCAGTGGCACACATACAATTTATGTTCCAACTGAGAATCTCAATCCCCTTGAATTGACCACCATCAGTATTATTTGCCACCGGATAAGAATGTACTAACATTGCAATGCATGTTTTCCTGATAAAACTTCACAACTTCTCTGCTTTCATACCCATGTTTCATGTTGTAGCTCCTCTATTTAGCCTTATGGGACACCCTAGTGTTATAACTAGTTGAGTATCAGGAGTCTATTTCTAGTCTTTTCATGGCAGCCCTCCAGGATTGAGAAACAAATTGTGAACTCCAGTCTGAAATTACGACTTTTGGAATTCCATGTGCCTTGACTATGTGTTCAGTAAATAACTGAGAAAATTGCTCTGCTCGTGTAGTTCCCTTTAAGGGTAGAAAATAGCTATTTTTTTAAAAGGTGTATACAAACACTAATATTGTGTTGTACCCCTAACTAGGAACGAGGTCAACTATCCCATCCATGGTGAGAGTATCCCATGGGTAAGGTAAAATGGGGAGAGGTTGTAGGAGTCCCTGACGAGTTTGTCGGTTGGCTTTTCCTTTAATGCACTTATAGCAAGTTTGAACATGTTATTCTATCTGAGAGATCATGCCAGGGAACCAGAACTGTCTTTTGACTAACTGTAATTTTCTGAACTCCTTTCTGCCCTGCCAGCTGATCATCATTAAGGCTTTGTAAGAACAGTTCTTGAAAATAACATTTTTTGTTGGGCAAATATAGGATATATATATAGATTGGATTCACTGTTTACTTGAGAAAAAGCATCTGCTTTTCCATTTGCTGTTCCAGGTCTATACGGGATGACATAATCAATATCTGCAAAGAATAATGACCATCTTAGCTGTCTGAGAGTTAATGTTTTAGCAACCTTTAGAAAGTGTACATTTCTGTGATTGGTCTAGACAGTGACTACATGTTGTGCCCCTAAGAGATAGTGCCTCCACTCCTGAAAAGCATCTTTGACGGCCAATAGTTCCTTGTCAGCTATAAAGTAGTTTATTTCAGGAGGAGTTAACTTTCTGGAATGAAAAGCCACTGAATGAAGTTGGCCTGTGGTTTTATGATGTTGTGACAAAATTCCTTCTATGGCCAAGTCTGACGCTTCAGCTTCCACAAAAAAAGGGTTCCTCGGGGTTTGGATGTAAGAGAATTGGGGCAGAAATAAATGCCTCTGTCAGAAATCTAAAGGCTCTCTCTAATTCTGGGGTCCAAATGAACTTCACTCCTTTCTTTAGAAGATGGGTAATGGGAACAACATTTGAGAAAATTCACCAATAAATAGAAAATAAAAATTAGCAAAACCAATAAAACTCTGCACCTCTTTTATGGAGGTGGGATAGGGCCAGTCTTGAACAGCTTTTACCTTAACTTGGTCCATATAGACTCCTTGTGGTGACAGGATGAGTTCTAGGAACTCCACCTCTTTAGCATGAAAGGCACATTTTTTGAATTTCATGTACAGTTGGTGTTCAAGTAACTTTTGTAGAATGGGTCTTACATGCTGTATATGTTCCTTTTGGTCCTTAGAAAAAATCAAAACATCATTGATGTAGACGACGGCAAACCTATCCAAAAGAAACTCTCTAAGAACATAATTAACACAGCGTTGGAAAGATCATGGAGCATTACACAGGCCATAGGGCATGATCTGGCATTCAAAAAGGTCAAAACGAGAGTGGAAGACCGTCTTTAATTTGTCTCCTTCGGCAAATCTAATAAGGTGATAAGCACCTCAGAGATAGGATATTTGGCTCCCTTGACCCGATCAAACAAAATTGAGATTAGCGGTAATAGATATCGATTTTTGATTATGACTTTATTTATTGCTCTATAGTCAATGCAAGTTCTGAGATATCCAGTCTTCTCAGGGATGAAGAACAGACAGAGGCAACAATGCAAGAGACTTTGATAGATGAATAAATCCATTTGCAAGGTATTTATCCAAATATTGCTTCAAATGTTGGTTCTCCTTTTCAGTTAGGGCATAGATCCTACTGCAGGGTAAGGTGGCTTCTGCTTTAAGGTCTATCCTACAAGCATAAGATTAATGTGGTGGGAGTGTATCTGCCTCAACTGGTAGCTAGATTGTGATACTCACTCAGAGTCACCATTTTTTCAAGGGTCTACATAGTATTACATTGTTGTGCTATGATAGTTTGCTGATGATACTCGTTGAACTTCACAGTGAACATGGATGTAGTGTCTAAGGCAATAATGTGAACTTGATTTCATGGTTCTCTTCCCCCAGTTCTTAGTTGGATAATTCTCTATCAACTAAGGCAACCCAAGGATTAATTGAAATTGAGGAGCATCTATTAGGTGGAAACTGATTTTTTCAATGAAGACCATCACTCATAGTTAATTCCACAGGTTCTGTTTCTTTGGTTATCCGGCCAGAAGTTAAATTAGTACTGTCTACAGCTTGGCCATTTTCAAAAGTCTTTTTTTCAAAACAAATTGTATTCATTTTCCAAGGTACAGGATGGACAATGCCCAAAGCAAACATTACAAATACAGATTGATGTAGAAAGTACCATATTTTTGTGATTCACATCAAAATGGCCTGACTTTCAATTGGCCTAACAACGGAAATGTAGCACAGAACATCGCTGAAATCCCCCAACTGCAATCGACTAGGTGTGTGTGCATTGATGTCAGGGTTACTCGTCTGAGACTTAGAGTTGAATCGGGCATAGTACCTGGTGGATATATGAAGGGTCGGTTTGTGGCAGAGGGGGTAGATCAATACCCGATATGCCGCCCAGCCCGACCAAATCCTTCTGTACTTCTGTGGGAAGCCCCATGCCAGGTAGACTGCAATCTTGGCACCCATACATCTGTCCATGGCCTTCTTCCACCCACCCACTATCGGTGAGAAAGTTGCCTTCCACATCTGGCTATATCCCTCTTGGCCAACGTGAGGCCCAGGAACAGTAAGTGCTGCTTGGAGTGATTCCCGCCAATCTCCTCTGTACTGTGAAGTAAAAAACAGCCTGAGATCAAGTGGAAGGTTCCATGCCAGGACACAACCCAGACAGGACGAGATTTTCCACCAGTACGGTTGGAGTGCCTCTCAGCTCCAGACTGTATGTAAGAATGAATGTGCCATCAGCTCCCCCACAACGAAGGCACAGGGGATCGGATGACCCCAATTTTCCACAGACGGGATTGGGTAAAGTATGCACAGCGAAGATATTAGACTGAATAAAGCAGTATCCCGTGGAAACAGCGGCGCCATAGGGGCAGGCAAGGGCCTCAGTCCAGGCAACGTGAACCGAGGCCCTTGCCAGCCATGGTAGGTAGATCTGTTGCCCACGCATCCCTGTTCTTATGTTGTGTGGTTTGTGAGTGGGTTGTCAGGATCTGATTTATTTGTCTTATAATGTGCGCCCTCAGGTCCCCCATTAGTAGACGGCCCTCTAGGGGGTGAAACTCTGATAGTTCATCAAGTTGACGAATCCAGGGGGTCAGGGCATGTCTCAGATATAGGTTTTTGTAGAACTGCGGCTTGTGCAGCTGAAACTCGTTCTGTAGTTGTTGAAATGATTTGAGAATGTGACCTTGCATGATGTCGCCCAGTGTGGAAATCCCAAGGAGGTCCCATTTATGAAAACCTGAGAGTTTGGTGACGGGGTGTAGGTACGTGCCTTGCCCTATCGGGGTCGTTTGTGTCAGGCGTCCCATCCAGCCCAACGTTATAACTGTGTGTCGCCATAGTTGGATGGCTGTTTTACTGGCGGAGGGAGGATATTGAGGTTCATTTGTCTATAAAGGAGTTTCTGTAGGGGAATGCCCTCCACTTCCAGACATTCTAAGGCGTAAGCCCGATCTGTCTGTGGACTATACCACCACTCTTTAATGATTAACAGAGGAGATACTGCATAGTATGTATGTATATCCATGTTTGCAATGCCCCCATAGTCGATTGACTGTGTATAGGTATGTAGCACCACCCGAATCGCCCCTCCCTGCCATGAAAACGTGTTAAGGATTGCATTAAGTTGGGCGAACCATGAGAGGGGGATGTTATACGGAAAGTTTTGCAACCGATAAAATAACCGGGGTAGGGATTTTTTTTTAAAAATTGCTGAATGACCATACAATGACAGTGGCAGCTGTGACAATATTGCGGTTTCTTCGCTGATGGCTGGGAGAAGTGGGGTAATGTTGTGTATCCACGATGTCATGGGGCATGGTGAGATAAATACTCCTAGATATTTAAATGCCTCTGTTTCATAGGATAACTGCACGGCCTACATTCTGCGTCTCTGGTCTCCACACACAGGGAAGAACACTGATTTTAAAGGGTTAGTTCCCAGGCCGGAGGTATCCCGGAACACCCGAAGGATTTGAAGATTGCGAGGCCCGGAACACCAAGGATCAGTCATAAAAAATAGCACAACATCGGCATACAGTGCGATTCTGTCGGAATGCTCAAGTGACCACTTAAACCCCTGGATCAGCGGGTCTTGCCACACCTAGGCGGCCAAGGGCTCTATGGTCAAGGCAAATAGCAATGGGACAGGGGACAACCCTGTTGCATGCCACGACGAATGGGAAAGGCCGTCGACCTGTGTGGCGCCACACGCACTGAGGCACAGAGGTCTGTATACAACAGCTTGACAGAAAGAGCGGGCCAAAGTTAATGGCCCGAAGGAGTTTGAAAAACTAGGTCCAATTAAAGAATCAAACGCCTTTTCAATGTCTGCCAAGAGAGTGGCAGTGGGTTAGCCCAACCCTGGGCATTCGCAAGGGCATTGTGGACCGCCGAATATTATGTCAGGTGGATCGTTGTGGCATGAAGCCAGATTGATCTGGATGTACGAGATCTTGGATTCATGAGCGGAGGTGGTCAGCAAGAACTTTGCCTAGGAGTTTGGGTTAGAAATTAAGAAGGGAGATGGGGCGACATGAAGAGGGATCCTCGGGGGCCGGCCTGGTTTTTTGAACACCACAATTTCGACATGGTGCCAATCTGTGGGTAAGATGTGTTGCTCGAGTTCCTCCACAGGTATGTACCCAATGTTGTCATGTGTGGCAATAGAAAGTCACTGGGAAAGCCATTGGGACCGGGTGTTTTACCGGGGTGGGTATTAACCAGTGCCGCTCTGAGTTCATCCACTGTTATAGGGGCGTCTAGTAGGTCTTGTACGTGGTCAGAGACCTTGCAGGGGTATGTACGAAAGGGACTCGTCAATAGGGGCGCTTGATATGAGTTCCTTTTTGTTCATAAAGGAAAGCATAATATGCTGCGAATACTTGCACCACAGTCTCCGGGGAGGTACACAGTACTTTCTCTGCATGAAGAAGTGCCAGAATGGGAATAGGGAATGTTGTGGCTTGGCATAACCGATGAAGCATTTGACTGAACTTGTCTCCACATTGATAAATCCTGTGCTGTACTGCCAGCCAGATCTCATGTGCCTCATTAGTGAGGAGTTGATGTAATTGTTGCTGTACTTGGAGAAGATTGCACTGCGATCCCGGATGGCACCTGTGGCCAACGGTGTTTCAAGGGACCGTTGACGATCTTGCAGTTCCAATATTTGGGCTAGACATTTACGTTTTTCGTCTGTCCAGAACTTATGTCGACACCACAGATTGTAGGTTCGAGAGCCTCCCATAGAATAACCCTAGATGGGCCATGTCAGCATTGGTCGAGATATAGTCAGAGATGGCCTGGCGTAGGACCTCCTGGCAGTCAGAGTCTCGGAGGTGCCAAGGCAACATACACCATCTACATAGGGGCCTCTGAGACTTGAGTCGCAGCTTAATCAGGGCCTGGGAGTGGTCGGATAGGCACCTGAGCAAGATGGAGGTGTAGGATACCCTGTGTATGTAGCTATGGGAAAGGAAAATATAATCAAGTCGTGTTAATATGCCGTGCACTGCTGATATGTTTGTAAAAGCTGTCTAGGAGGAGTGATGGGCGCACCACGTATCTGACCACCCCAGTGCAGTGGCTTGGAGGTAGAGCTTGGATTTGACTGTCTGGGGTTCCTGCCCTAGACAGTGCCAGCGGTCTTGGAGTGTCATAACGTTGTTCCAATCACCACCCATTACTATCAAACCTTCTGGGAGCTTCCCCCACACCTGTGAAACTTTGTCTTAGAAAGATTGTCCCAGGGGAGGCGGGGTGTAAACACTGCCAATGGTTATACATTCACGTACAATGTGCCTGTGATAATAGTGTAGCAACCCCCGATATCCGACCACTGTTTGGAGAAGGTGAATGGGACGCAATGATGCACCAGAATAGCCGTGCCCGGTGAGCCCCGTGTAAACCCTCAGTGATATACGACATCCAAATCTATGGAGGCATGAGGTTTTCTTGCCTAGGAGATGAGTCTCCTGTAGAAGGAAGATGTCAGCTTTGCAGTGTTTGAGTTGTCGGAGTACAGCAGCCCTCTTGATTCTATTGAGTAACCCTCTTACATTCCAGGATACTATGTTTAATTCCCCCAGTTGGTGACTATGTGTGTGTAGTCATCTGTCGTCCGTGCAAATTGCTATCACAGTTGCGGTTGTGGAGGTGTGATGTGGTCTCAATGTGTGTTCGGTGTCTACAATAATGTTAACGTGTTAAAACTCAACTTCCCCACCCCCATACTTCCACAAAGAAGGAGTACCTGTTGCGGCAGAGAAGCAGCCGGGCCCCAACAGCGGGAGCTCGGGAAACTCCACCAAACATACCCAAACATCTCAAAACAGTTAAACATGATAATTTAGTAGTGTAACTGTTCTTTAGGTGGCCCCAAACAAGATAAGTTCTCCCAGTGATTCTGCATCATGGGAAGAAGATGGTGCCATCTGTCAGAAAGGCGGCAGTTGGTTGGTACTTTGTAGTGCCATCTTGGGCCTGGGACCTCCAGTTGGATCAGGACTGATGCCTCTTCTTAGAATTACTCCTCGTCTGCCTATTTCTCTGTGATCCTTGCGAGGAGTCCAATTCCAGCAGCAGTGGGGCGTGCGGATTGAGGTGCATTATTTAATCTGCCCAGGTGAAGACAGCTTCAGGGGAATCACGCAAATATGATTGTGAGTTGTATGTGACCCTCATCCAAGCAGGATAGAGCAAAATGTAGGATATATTGAGTTCCCGGGGAGTCTACATTTGCCAGCCGTGAATGACTGGCGCTGCTGCTGTACCAGCCTTGTGCAGTCCGAGAAAATCATTATGGCCTTTGAGTCAAAAAGCAGCCGGTCCTTGTGGGTTCTTGCAAACTGCAGGATGGTGTTGCGGTCGGCATAATTTAGCAGTTTAGCAATCACTGGTCATGGGCGTTTGCCAGTAGGAGCTTCTTCATCAGCTCCTGGTGGACTCTCTCAATCACAAAGAAGGAGGACACGGAATGCCCCAGTAGTAGGGACCTAGACCATTTTTTAAGAAGGCTGTCGATAGATGAACCCCCGCATCCCTCCGGAAAGTCAACATGGGATGCCAGTTCTTATGCAAAAACTGTGAACTTATTTACCTTTTTTTGCAGGGAGGCCACGTTATCCTCCACGGTGGAGACACAGGTTTCTGCCTCTCTGATGTGATCAACTGCCTTGCGGAGGTCTTGGTGCAAGAATGAGATCTCGGACCCCACCGCTCCAATCTTTGCGTCCAGGGTATATCGTACCTGGGTGTTCACCACCAGCAATGTCAAGTTGTCGGGGACTGGACTGCCGGCATCATCTTCCCCTTGCAACCGGAGCAGTAGTGAATTGAACCAGGGTACTTTGTTTGTGGCCAGAGCTTGTTCAATGGTAGGGCACGGGGAGAGAGAGGAACAACACTGCGTAGAATCTCCTTTTTCGGACAGCGATGAACCTACGCCAGCCCCCACAGCAGGGCAGCAGATCTTATAGTGTACGGTGGCAGTTCCTCTGAAGTGCCCCGTTGGACCCCTCCCAGAAGGGTGTCACAGGCCAGGCCTCACAAAATCCAGCCACAAGCCACACCAAGCATAGCCTGGCTGCTTCTAAAGCCCAAGGAGTCCGGCCAAGTAGACCTCCTAAAGGAATCGGTAGTCACCCCAGTTTGTCCACTACACTCGGGGTCCGGAGCTACAGCCCCTGTTGGATATGACCTTGTGGCGAGGCAATAGCTGTCCCCACTAGGTGTATATTAGGTGCCCCAGTCATTCCCTTAGGTGTATTTTGTGGCTCACTACTCTGCTTTATCTTCCAAGTGGCTAGCGGTCACAGTGTCCTCCGTTGTGTGCACACCTGTGTTCTGTAGGAGGCCCACCGGACACCAAGGGGTTCAATGCTATGTGTGGTACCCTCAACTTCCAGGTGTTTACCGCTCAGGCACACGAGGCCGCAGGGGCCCCCCTGTATTCGCTTCAGGTGAGGCCCTCTCAGTACCAGGAGGCCCAATGTTCTCCACGATGCCTTCAATACTCGGGCGCTCCGTGTCCTGGCACTCAAGGCTGTTGGGGTTCTTTAATTCTGGGCACACACCGATTCCCCAGAAGGAACCTATCAGACACCCATGGGCCCCACGTTTCCTCCACGTGGGCACCCAGGGATGTGGGGGCCATTGGCTTCTGGGAATATGTTCCCTCTTAAAATGGGGTCATACCTATCCCCGGCTCCATGTACAACGCGGTGGAAGGGTGGCAAGGAACGACCCATCCTGACCCCCCACCAGCTCCTGGTCAGGTTCTCACCAGGCCCCCTAACACGCCACATGATGCGGTCGCCAGCGGCCTTTGCTCCTCCTCCTGGGCTCCTGGAGGCATGTAGGGAAGTTTGACTAAACATAGAGGCCCACGGGCTGCCGCTACGCGATCTAGGGCCCGTGGGCGCCGCAGCTCACCCCTCCTCACTGGTTACAGGATCTCCAAGGCCACCCCTCAACTAGGCAGCGCCCGGCCATGCGGTGTTTACAGCTGAGCCACCTCACCTTTGGGCCGTGTCTCCACTTGCGGTCTCTGCAATCAAGCACGCTGATACCGCGGAGTCCATGGGCCAATGGAAGTGTGGGCCATGTCTTAGTCCCTCGGCCACTTACCTTGCTTGATCTAGTCTCTGGGTTGCCATCACCGTTCCAGCTGTAGCACGACCAGACCCCCGCAACCAGCAATGTTTAATTATGACGCTGGGGTCCGGATTTATGTTGGATTACGGCAGATATTGGCTTAAGCGGCCGGAGCCTCACTAGGCTGTGTCTGCCATGTTGGCTCTTCAAGCCACACCCCCAAAAGTCTTATTTTTAATTGCACAGATTCCAATTACCATTGTAAATTAAATATCTCAGAAAGTTACGGTGGCTCCAGAATCAATCATCACCGAAACTCCAGGAATCTATTTCTCGCCAAACTTGACAATAACGAATATTACCAAGTAAGGAGCTGCAGATTGTAATATGTTGGCTAGCAATTGAGGAATTGGAGTTGTCTGTTCTTCAGTAGCACCACCAGAGCAACTCCTCTTACTAATGGGGCCTCCCATTTTATGGTTAATAGTTCTTGGGTTTCTTTGGGCACCTTCACAAAATGGCTGGAATTACCACAGTACATACAGAAATTTCCTGATTGCCATCTTTCTTTCTCTTCTTTTGACATAGGGCCCCAGATGTTTCTAATCTGCATTTGCTGTTCTGTGGAATTTGAATCAGTAGTTATAAGGGACTCTGTTTTGGCCCTATCAAATCGGTGACGTATCACACGAAAATCCCTTTTCCTCTCTGTTTTACGCTTGCTTAATGATCTATGAACAGTGTTAAATCTATGAGTTTTAAAACTTCAGTGGCTCGATTTGGAATTTGTGCCAGGGCATCCTTTTATTTGTCTCTCAGTACTCTATAAAAAAATGGCTGCCTTCTTTGATTCTGTCCATTCTATTTCTACCGCCAACTTATTAAATTGGGCCAAGTATGCAATTAAATCTTGATTTTGGCCTTCTTCGATTCTGTCCATTCTATTTCTACCACCAACTTATTAAATTGGGCCAAGTATGCAATTAAATCTTGATTAACTTGCTTTAAATATGGAAATTCATTGTCAGTCGCTTGGGTGGCTGTCCCTCCTGTCAAAAATATCGAGAAATTCCATCTTAAGCCTCTTATAGCCATATAGTATGGGTTTGTTATGGCTAACTAATGGCATAGACCAGGCAATTGCATCGCCACTCTGAAATGATATTGAAAAAACAACATTGGATTGGTTTTTGGTAAAAATTATAATACAGCAGCGAAAGTGGAGAGCACATTGTGTTAAAAATATCTAGGATTTATGAGGATCCCAAGTGGAATGCCCTAGATGAGCTAGGGGAATTGTCAGGGAGACTGAGTGTATGATTTGAGTGGACAATTCTGTGCCTGCTGTGGATGTGGTTCTAACCCCTGAGTTACTCTGTTTGGGGACTGATTAATACCCTGCAGATAATGAGTCTATCCTTTTAAACAAGTGCTGAGACTTCTGGTGTGACTGTTTAAATACTTTTCCTAGATGTTTGTTCTCCTCTACGGTAAGGTTTAATTGTTCTTGCATATTCTCTAAAAATATAGCTTTTCTCTTTAAGCCTAATCCTTCACCCATTCTGCTCGATGTAATCTATTTTTTTTGGGCACTTCTATCTGTCAAAACTAGTCATTAACCGTGTGCCAGAATCAACAGGAGCAGATGAGTATTCCACACTACCTCTTTATGTCAACCAGAAAAGAATGATTACATTCGCAATGCAAGTCACCACGGTAAGGGAAAGGGGAGAAAAGAGAGACTGCCTCGGAGTCAGCCATGTCATCTTCAATATTTATTGCCAGTCACCACCTTCTATTGTGCTTTTGGTAGGGCTGTGTACTCAGATGACATAGTTTGTGGATATTTTATACAGTTTTTTTTATTTTAATACCGCCCTACACTCTCTGACACAACTATCACTCTTTATCCACACTCTCTCAATCACTCATTCATTAATTTCCCCTTTTATACTCTCTTTACCTAAAGCTCCTGAGGTATTAGCTTCTCTTTGTAAATCTTCTTATAAATAAAGTCTTCATTACCTTTAAATATGTTGAACCTCTCTATGCCTTTTCTTGTGAGGTTTCTCTCAGGTTCTCTCAGGAGAAGGCAACAGTATTTTCAAACTTCTCAGTATTGTTGTGTGTTAACAACAGTCTATAGGTCGAAATAACAGTTACCCCACTTGAGTTCTTTTCCGTTTGTCAAGAATGTCTTGTTTTGTGTAGCTGCAAGTTCTTATTCCAAAATTCAAACTCGTTCTGACATGAAATGCTGAATGAAAGCGGCTCTGAAGAGAAAATACACAGAACACTACTCTATTGAGCATGCCCAGGTGCGCACACCCAAAAATTATGGGTGGATGCTAAAACAAGGATTTTCTAGTCAGAAGACACTCCGTCATAGAGTGCAAAGAGAAGACACTGCTCTCTGACATGAAGGACAGTTGAAGGACGCTGTTCCAGCAGCGTGCAAGCATGTTGAAGGATTCGGAGCTATAATTAAACAAAACAAGTGACCCGGAAGAATCGCTTCGGACCGCAGGTAAGTATTTTTTGAGGAACAATGGTCCTAAGCATAGGAAACAGTATTTGAACGAATCCAATTATAGACCACAATGTGTACTATAAGTTCAATTCCAATGCCCAGCCGGACATGGAATATTTATTTTATAAAAGATTTTTAGAAATTTGAACACACAAAAATAAAGAGGGCACAGTCCTGTACCCAGTTTGAGGAAAAGAAAGGAGTTAGGAAAGGGAGAAGGACAAGTTTTCAGGCAATAACTTTTTGGAGCAAAAGTGTGGCTTGCATATTAATTCATTGTACTGCAAGCTCTACATGTCAGTGACAGCAATATATTCACACAATGGTACTAATGCGACACTGTTTCTGAAATTTCTGCTGTGGTGGTTTTTCGTGCATACGGAAGTGTTTGGGCGATAGTTGATCGACGTGATGAGTGGTTTTAAAAATGGCGCAGTGAGTTGGGGTGCCAGATTAATGCCAGAATAACTGCTAGTGCAAGGTGTAACTGGGGAGGTGTGTCACGAACCTTAAGGTGGCGCATACTCGAGTGCCACGGGTTAAGTTGTCTCGAGTCTCTCAAAGTAAATTATACTGAAACGAGACCCTGGCGAATGACATACTGGAATGGTATGAGGATCATTAATGAGTAAGGGCATGTGCCGGGGCCCGTGTGTGGGCTATGAATTGGGGAGAAGGTAACCTGTTAGTGAAGGTGAAAGCAGGATCAAGTTAGGGAAGACGATGCTTGTCCGGAAGGGGGATAGAGCGGGATATTCAGTGAATCAATGCTTAGGCCCACGATGGGATGCCTAGCGTGGCTGCAAGAAAAAGGAGTAGAATGGTTACTGGAGCTTACGGGACAATTCAAATGGGAGCGGGATTGCAATGGGGCGTACCTTCTATGGCGTCGTTGGCGCGATGGTCATACGATCCGGTCGTGCATGGTAGCAGGGACAAGTGAGAGTGCGTCAGTTCGGGTTAAGTACTCATTGGGGCTGGCGCACCCGATTGAGTTCGGTGCAGTCGACACTGAGGAGGTGGCTGGAAGGTCTGTCTCTCCTGTGAATGGCGGCAGCCATTTTGGAGTGGGGATAGTATAATAGTGAGTGTTGATGAAACCAAGGGATTCGTGTGAAACAGGAGTGCCGGGTCGAGGATTAAGCGAAGTGAGGGCTGTGACATGACAAAGTGACATACACTTGCATTCTAATTAGCATATTCCATACTGAGTTACATTTTGAACCGTGTCGTAGTTTTTTCCACAGCTCCTCTTAGTCTGAATCAAGACATAATTCAGAGGATTCTGCGTGCTGAAGGTTAGTAATCAGAGCAGGGAGGTCCAGTCTTCAGTCCTGTTCAGACCTCGCCTTATCGAGTTAATCCGAATTTTTGTTCTCAGTTCAGCCCTGTTCAATAGTTGTGCCATGTTACCTCCTCTTGGAGGTAATTTCAATGTTTGTAAGACCGTCCACCTGATGTCGTCCTCACTGTGGTTGGCCTCCAGGTAGTGGTCCACTAGTGGGGCGTTAGGTGGCTTGCATCTGATACGACTCCTATGCTGGCAGATTCTTGTTTTCACCTTTTGGGTTGTTTGCCCCACGTATACTTTCAAACAAGGGCATTGTATCAGATAGATCACGTTATTAGTGTTACAGTTTGAAAAAGTCTGGCATTTGATTTTGACATTATTAAACGTGAAACTTTTCCCTTCAATGGTAAAATTACAAACATTACAACACCCACATTTTGAATGACCCACAATGGGGGACAGACCCCATACTGACTCAAGAGTGGTGGGATGTGCAGAGGTTGGTAAGGCAGCCCTAACCAGATGGTCCTTTAGGTTCCTACTTTTTTTGAGGGCAAACAGAGGCCTTTCAATGTTCACATTTCCAGAATTAATGATTGGCCAATGTTGCAAAATCACCTTGCGGAGTTTGTTTAAAACCGGAGAGAACGTCGTAACGCAGGCGATTCTCTCGAGTTCCTTTTTAGGTTTGGGGGTTAGCAGGATCTCTCTTGGGCAGTACCAGGCTCGTTTCAGTGCATTTTTTACAACTCTTTTGGGATACCCTCGATCCTTTAATTTCAAGGATAGATGTGTGGCCTCCTTAAAATAGTCTTCTTTGCAGGAGCAATTCCTTCTTATTCTCAAGAACTGAGAATAGGGGAGAGAATCCCTGAGGGCCCTTGGGTGGTTGCTGGTGTAGTTTAAGAGGGTATTCCTCTCTGTAGGTTTCCTATGTAATCGAGTCAGTAGTGTCCTTTCAAAATGGAAGATGGTAAGATCTAAGAATGAGATCGAGGATTTGTCAGTCGTTATGGTGAAGGATAAACCAGCACAATTATTATTCATCCAGTGAAGGAATTGGCTCAGAACATTGACATCCTGCTTCCATATGATAAAAATGCCGTCAATGTATCTGCAATACACAAAAGATCACTGGTAAATTCACCAATAATCAGGGGGGGTTTGAGAGGAAGGAAACTGGAGTACGTCCTCCCAAACAAATCAAATTCACAAAAATACTCCAATTACACTTTTTTTGTTCGAGGTAATTTCTCAATTAGTGTATATCGTACGGGCTGGCATCTATTGTGGTATGGAATATGCACTTAACCACTCAGGGGATTGGGATCATGCTAATCATGTCCTTGTTGTATAGGGGAAAAAATAGTTCTTTTTAGTTACCCTCACACACCCTAGTGGTGTCATGCTTCATCATCGGGTCACCCCGACCCCTAAAAGTCGAGGTGGGCTCAACCACAGTGTTGGGTAGCTCTTAATTAGATGAAGGCACGGGGACTTAAATATAAGAAACCTAGATCCGACCCCTGGTTTCCCTTTATTCTTGGGTCAGATCTGGTTATTAAAAAATAAATAAAAACGGGTCTCTTTGGAATTCAATGGTCCTAAGACCCTAGTGTAATTGCCGACATGTTTCAGTCCAGAAGGGCCATAAAGGTCCGGGACTTTCTTCAGGGCAAGTGTTGAATCCCCCTCTATGTGTAGGGAATTATAGGCAGGAGGACGCTATCCTATATGTCTATAAAGGGAAGAGTAGCTTCTCCTTGCTGGTGTATTAGTGTGTTTCTGTATCGCCAGGCTCCATCTGTAGGGCACAAGAAGGTTAACAGGAACATAATCACATATACATTATAGCTGCACAATCATTGCATAGTGCATAATCCATAAACATGCATGCTTGCTTCAGTGTGCATGCCAAAAGAGTGGGGAAATGTATCCAGCTCAGTGTCAGTCAACCGTAAAGTGACAGTGACCGACTTGTTTACAGTGACAGGTTCACCTAATCATCCCTTATATTCTAGTGCCAGCTTGGTATATAGAATATGTAAGATAATGAATAAAATACCAGTAAGAAAGTCTCAATTGCAAATGAACGTATATATGTAAAACACCTATCATGCTTGTAGGATTCCAAACATACACTCATACCATGTGCGTGTTAATTTGTTCATATAGTGCTTTCGGTAATTCATTTGTTCAAGCATACCACATGCAAGTTAGTTTTTGCATACGAACTTACCCACATTTTGGGGGTGTTTTACCACTCACAGGACCGAGGGTAGCGGTGTAATGGTCCTAATCGTATAGTGAAGGAATGACAGACAATATTATAATGAGGTGTTGTAAATTCGAGAGATAGAATGCTTAGCAGTCTCGAAAGAAACCCCCAATACAATGGGCCGACGCTTCGTGCTGTTTTATAGCACCAGCAAATGCCCAGTTCACGTTAAGATACATCTGAGACTTACTCGATTTGAGGCCTCACCATCCTAGTAACCTTCGTTCCTCCCGGTCTCCGGCTTGTATACAGAAATGTGCTGCCGAATGAACGATCTTTAAATGAAGATGCCGGTAGCTTCCATCGGTATGCTGGGTCCGCGTAACTCTGACGCTTGACCCGGAAATGACGTCATGACGTCGCGGCCTTACTCTTGGGATTCCGGTGTTTTGACTCAAGACTCATGGGAATTGTAGTTCCAAAATGACGTAACAGAGTTCCGAGACGGTAAAAATTGGAATTTTGTTCTCCAGCATAAATTCTGCTATCCCTTACCAGGTGCTGATGTCTACTTTTATAAAACAAAGTTGAATAAAGGAAGTATCAGTGTAGGTTATAAAAAATGACATTTGGTCCCATCATATAACATGGGTGCTTGTTGATGTAATCACGCTAAGTACTCATTAAGTTATCTTTTGATGTCATGGGGCAATAACCTTTTCGGGTTATAAACAGCAGTAAGGATAATATTTTGTCAGTGTCATAAGTGGGGAGCTACCGTGTAACATGTTTAATATGTCTGTTGCCACTAGGATATTTTTTCATCCTGTTGTGTGGAGGGTCGTTGGTGTATTCAAACAAAGTAGTAACTAGGCCATCTACTGTTGTTGAGAGGTAACTACCGTTTTTTAAAAAAAAGCTGTAGTTTTGAAAGATTGGTGCCTCTGCTTTATCAGTATCCTTCATAAGTAGGGAACAACAGTATAAATGGTTGTTCATTATACTTAAAAGTGATTACCAGTGTTACTCATGTCAGTGGGCCTTTTCGTTCGTGTGTATCAAAATCATTTACGAAGCTGTAGCCATGGTATAGAGTCATTCAGTCCCACTTCATGTGTCCTCAAACGGTACACCCACCTTTGTTCCTTTTCCAATAGTATTTTTTGAAGGTTGTTTGTGGTCTTGACCTTCTCAATGACCGTCCATTTGATGTCTGTGTCTTTATGACCCTTTTCCACATAGTGGGCTGTCAATTTTGTTGCTGTGACAGCTCTCCTGATCATACTTCTATGCTCGCAAATGCGGGTCTTTATCTTGCGTGAGGTCATACCTACATACATTAGGTGGCAAGGGCATTTTACGAGATAGATGACTCCTTCTGTATTAGAAAGGTTATAGATGGGAATAGTTTGATTTACCATTGGTAATAGTTGTTCCTGGTTTTCCATTCCCCTGGTGGATTGTACCATCTCTGTGCTTTCTTGACCCTGCCCCGTTGTGGGGTTAAAACTATTCCCATCTTTACCTTTCTAATCATTTGCTATCTGGAGATGAACTATCCTTACTCAAAAAAGGACTATCATTTGTCCCTACAATTCCTCCAAATTTCATGGAACTACAAACGGAACTACTTAGGTTCTTTAGGCGTATTCGCCTTAAAGCATTCTTCCAAATTCACCCCACCCCTGAGACCATTGCATACACCCCTTTTCGCCCTCCATCTACATTCTTTCCATCAGCAGGAATGATTCCATCAGAGATCCTACATTTGAAAAGTTGGTTTTAAAGGATTTATCTAGACTCCAGAATACCAAAAGATTCATTCCCTATAACATCTTATTGAATGAAAAGCAAGCGATTGGATCTCCAAAAAGGAACGATACACTCATAATTAAGAGTGCAGATAAAGGGGGAGGAATAGTACTACAGGAAAGAGACGCCTACTCTGCAGAAATCCAAAGACAGCTAGATAATAAAGATCACTATCTAAGACTAGCCTCCAACCCAACTAAAGAAATCCAAGGTATAATCCTCAAAGTCACCACTCAGGGATTAACAGAGGGTTTCTTAAGTAAAAAAGAATTTAACTTCCTGAATGTGAAATGTCCACGTACTCCAGTCATGTACACACTCCCAAAAATTCATAAAAACATCACTAGTCCCCCGGGTCGCCCAATTGTTTCAGCTTGCGGCTCCATCTTGGAACCCTTAGGGTCCTATGTGGATTTCTTTATCAAAGAATTTGTTCCCGTGACCAAATGTTACATTAGGGACTCTATGGCCATGATAAATTTGATTGAACATCACCCCTATGATCCTTCATCTGAAAAACTATGTACTATGGACGTAGAGTCCTTGTATACCAATATCCCACAAACAGCAGCATTATTGGTGATACAAAGGGCATTAGACTCACGCCCACGCCCCCACGTAGTGCCCACTTCCTTCATTTTACAACTTTTGGAAATTTGCTTGACACGGAACTTTTTTACATTCAACAACTCCTTTTTTCAACAAATTAAGGGTACAGCCATGGGCGCAATTTTTGCACCAAATCTAGCAGTGTTGTTCATGGACCAACTAGAAACCAATGCCATCCTGACACCCACCAATCCATTCTTCGCCGGTATTGGCTTTTGGCGCAGATACATTGACGACATTTTTATCATAAGGAAGTAGGATGTCAATGTTCTGAGCCAATTCCTTCACTGGATGAATAATAATTGTGCTGGTTTATCCTTCACCATAACGACTGACAAATCCTCAATCTCATTCTTAGATCTTACCATCTTCCATTTTGAAGGGACACTACTGACTAGATTACATAGGAAACCTACAGAGAGGAATACCCTCTTAAACTACACCAGCAACCACCCAAGGGCCCTCAGGGATTCCCTCCCCTATTCTCAGTTCTTGAGAATAAGAAGGAATTGCTCCTGCAAAGAAGACTATTTTAAGGAGGCCACACATCTATCGTTGAAATTAAACTGTAACACTAATAATGTGATCGATCTGATACAATACCCTTGTTTGAAAGTATACGTGGGGCAAACAACCCAAAAGGTGAAAACAAGAATCTGCCAGCATAGGAGTTATATCAGATGCAAGACACCTAACGCCCCACTAGTGGACCACTACCTGGAGGCCAACCACAGTGAGGACGACATCAGGTGGACGGTCTTACAAACATTGAAATTACCTCCAAGAGGAGGTAACATGGCACAACTATTGAACAGGGCTGAACTGAGAACATTAATTCTGCTTGACTCTATAAGGCAAGGTCTGAACAGGACTGAAGACTGGACCTCCCTGCTCTGATTACTAACCTTCAGCACGCAGAATCCTCTGAATTATGTCTTCATTCAGACTAAGAGGAGCTGTGGGAAAAACTACGACACGGTTCAAAATGTAACTCAGTATGGAATATGCTAATTAGAATGCAAATGTATGTCACTTTGTCATGTCACAGCCCTCACTTCGCTTAATCCTCGACCCGGCACTCCTGTTTCACACGAATCCCTTGGTTTCACCATCACTCACTATTATACTATCCCCACTTCAAAATGGCTGCTGCCATTCACAGGAGAGACAGACCTTCCAGTCACCTCCTCAGTGTCGACTGCACCAAACTCAATCGGGCGCGCCAGCCCCAATGAGTACTTAACCCAAACTGACGCACTCTCACTTGTCCCTGCCACCATGCACGACCGGATCGTATGACCATCGCACCAACAACGCCATTGAAGGTAAGCCCCATTCCAATGCCGCCCCCATTGGAATTGTCCCATAAGCTCCAGTAACCATTCTACTCCTTTTTCTTGCAGCCACGCTAGGCATCCCATTGCGGGCCTAAGCATTGATTCACTGAATATCCCGCTCTAATCCCTTCCGGACAAGCATCGTCTTCCCAAACTTGATCCTGCTTTCACCTTCACTAGCAGGTAACCTTCTCCCCAATTGATAGCCCACACACGGGCCCCGGCACACGCTCTTACTTATTAATGATCCTCATACCATTCCATCATGTCATCCGCCAGGGTCTTGTTTCAGCGTAATTTACTTTGAGAGACTTGAGACAACTGAACCCGTGGCACTAGAGTATGCGCAACCTCAAGGTTTGTGACACACCTCCCCAGTTACACCTGGCACTAGCAGCTATTCCGGCCTTAATCTGGCACCCCAACTCACTGCGCCGTTTTTAAAACCACTAATCACGTCGATCAACTATCGCCCAAACACTTCCGTGTGCACGAAAAACCACCACAGCAGAAATTAATGCAGGTTTTAATGAAAAATCAAAGGTTCACTGCAAATAAGTGTTTGTCACTGTATCGACCTGTTCAGACCGCCCTGACTTCCCTCATCTCTCAATGACTCACGCTCCCAGTAGAGACGGATGCGCCGGTCTGTAAGGTTTTATTAAAAGTCACAAATAGACAATTACCTTCATAGACAGAAAATTGCGATTGAGTATGCCTTGAAATTTTATTAATCGAGATTGTTTGCACATGAACATTCTGACTTTCACCGTCTCTCTCTGAGTTTTTCAACCTAGTAGAGACGGAAGCGCCGGTCCTCCGTGACTGAGTGTTTTATGCCACTTCACTTAGCGGTCACCGGTTGTACACTAAGATCATTTGGCACACAATATGCTCCTTGACTGAGTGTTTTATGCCACTTCACTTAAACTGTCACCGGTTGTACACTCATAGTATGCTGCATGCAAAGTTGCTTCTATTATTTGGATGGATTCACCTGAATCACTCCTTCCCTTCTCCCTTATCTCACCAGGCTTTATTCACAAATACAGGCAATTATTATTGGTTCTGATGATGATCCCGCTTTCATAGGGGCAAGGGATCGAAACGTCGTCGGCTTTCAGAAACAGTGTCGCAATCGTACCATTGTGTGAATATATTGCTGTCACTGACATGTAGAGCTTGCAGTACAGTGTATTAAGATGCAAGCCACACTTTTGCTCCAAAAAGTTATTGCCTGAAAACTTGTCCTTCTACCTTTCCTAACTCCTTTCTTTTCCTCAAATTGGGTACAGGACTGTGCCCTCTTTATTTTTTTGTGTTCAAATTTCTAAAAATGTTTTACATTTATAAAATAAATATTCCATGTCCGGCTGGGCATTGGAATTGAACTTATAGTACACATTGTGGTCTATAATTGGATTCGTTCGAATACTGTTTCCTATGCTTAGGACCATTGTTCCTCAAAAGAAAGAAGGATTCGGAGCGTTCTTGCAAAAATGAACAGGCGCCCCCCACACCTAGGAGAGGGGCGCCTTTAGTAGCGCCACATGACTAAGCCCTTTACGGGTTGGGTAAGAAAGGGCGTGTATTGTGAGGAAGGACGTGACATCATCAGGGCATGCATGAATGCAGGGGAGAGTTATTTAAGGCTGCGCCCTGAAGTAGTCGGCCTCTTTCACCCCTCAGACCTCCAGCAAGATGCAGAGGTGCGTTGTCGACCACCCACCCACCCGGCAGAAGAACGAGGCTTCATGGAGCAGGAGGAGCACTGATAGTTAACAACAAACTGGATGCACAACAAGAGAAGTTCAGCGACTGGATGGACCCCAGGAGGGGGTAGGATCCACGTGTGCAGATGGTAGGCAGAAAAGGAGGACTGACCGGCTGGTAGTCCTGTACTCTACTGCCCAAACCCGCAACTTAAGGACTGAGTAGAACCTTGGGAAGCTGCCTGTGTTCAGGCACCCCAGTGGGCCAGAGAGTTAGGCGGTGCCCTGGATTTCAAGTAATGTAGCTGTTTGCTGTCATGCATTGGGACCTGCCGGCACAATGTGCGCAGCTGAGTGGAGTGCTTGGCGGGATGAGTTGGTCAAGTGCCATTGTAAGGCCAAGCTCAAGTGCAGGTGTAATGTTGTGACTAATGTTCCTACTGCCATTGACATGTTGTTGCCGCTAAAGGGAACGGCTAAAACTGAAGTTCAAATAATGTCATGCCTGTTTTACTTAAGGCCTTTGAAGAATGAGGAGGCTAAAGCATGTTGATGTGCATAATTGTATCCAAATAGGATGTTTTTCTCCTATTGGTTTGTGATGAATTACCTGGTTTGATGTGAATAAAAGGCTACGCCCTGGACAACATGCTTTGACTCTGAGAGTTCTTGGGCATAGCTGGGTACAAAAATGTCGGAAATGGAGAAGGGTGAATGTCACACAGTGCTCATACTATGAAGTAGAACACTAAACTTTGTGTTGAAAACATGGCGACCACCATACTAAATAAATGCTGTACCAGTGATTATTCTGAAAAGACATTGTCCTTAATGATTCTGCTTCAATTCTACCTTTGATGGAGTGAGCACTGGCTTGAAGGGATATGCGCTGGCTTGATGGGGTAAGTGCTGGCCCATTGCGAGCTTTTCTTTAACCAGGTCTAAGGTTCTTGGCACACTTACACTGTGACTTTCACTATCAGTTTGAGGCATTGAGAAGTCTCATGAGTGCTGTCACCTCTAGCTGTAGCCTAAGTGATTTGGGCTCCTTAGGTTCTGGAGGGGAAGACCAAGGCTCTTTGGGCTCCTTGGCAATTCCGCCAGTTCCAATCCTTTGGATAATCTGAATGGCTGTCGAGGCAGCAGAGCAGGCCCCATTGTTTCCTGCAGCTCAGATGCCTGTCATACTTCCAACAGCCCCAGGGGCTGTACGTGTTACCTGGCATCGGTGTGAATGGGGAGCACTGATGCCCGCACTCATGCTGTGCGCCCAGCATGAGCCTGGGGATCTCAATTTGTGCCATCTGTCATCCTCCAGCAGAGATGCTGAAGAATCGTCTCTTCAATAGTCCTCACTGCACTAGCGCTTCTCTGTCAGGTGTGGTGTGAAGGGGCAGCACACAAAGTAGCGGAGGACCGCCCAACCACACTGTACACAACCAAGCCACTAAAAATCTGCAGGGCCACCGAATAGGTAAGAAGAGCGTAAACATTGACTAGGGGTATGCCTCGAGAATGTGGGCAAATAAAGCGCATATTACAAGTGAAGCATTAGTTGGTAGAGCATGTAGACTGTGTTCCACTTCTTAATCTCCTCCAGGAGGTCCAGGGCAGATTCAGCCATGCAGTGCCATCTTGCTCAGAAGTTCAAACAGTTTGCCAAAATATATGCATCCTAGGGGTAGGCATAGTATTTGAGAAAAGCTTTTTTTTCTCAAATTGTTTCTAACTTTCCAAGTTTGTTGTCATGTACATGAGACATACTAAGTTAGAAATGTTTTAAACCATGTCTAAGCAAAATAGTTTGCACTGGACTGGCACCCTGCCAATACAAAACTTGTGCTAAACTTTATGTACTCACCCAAGTGCAAGGGTGTGTGCATGGTGCAAGGCAGTCTAAAGTGTGCAGGTGGTGCAGTTCTGATACAGTGCCGCGAAAAGACGTGTTGCTCTGTGTCTGGACCGCCCACAGGAAAACAGCTGTGCTGGCAGAGCACCTTCAGGCCCACATTCAAGGTTCCAGGGCTGGGGTGTCACCACTTAGCAGGGCAAGACTCACAGCAGACAAAGTCCAGGTGCTGTGTTCAAGGTGGTTGGAGACTCTTCTGTCCCTGTTGCTCTGATTAGGAGGCCAGACAACTAATCCTTGGAGCCACTCTGGTGGTCATGGGCTCAGGATGCAGGTCCAGTACTTTTCACTCAGGCAGCAGGGCAGCAGTCCAATAATTATACTTGGTGTCAGCTTTAAAGTAGGAAAAGGATCTGGGGGTTTCAACCCCAGATGTATTTGGAATTTCCTGACTCCTTGCCCTGGATACTGCCTGTCTGAGGGGCATAAAAAACTAGTGTCGACCCCTTTGCTAGTGTCCTCAGGCAGTGTCTTTGTGAAGTGTGGTAGGTGGCAGCTCCTTCCCCTCATCAAGTCAGAGATGACCCATCCTGCCAACTCCTATTCCCCCCATTGTCTCACTGTCTGGGAGAAATACACCAAGGCCAACTGCCAGCTACACCAAGTCATGTGACCCAGGATACAGGGTGCAGGCACTAAATGATTAGGACAAGAAAATGCCAACTTTCTAAAAGAGGCATTTTTAGAATTGCAATTTAAAACCCAACTTTACCATTGAAGAGGGATTTAAAGTACAATACTTTAGACACCAAACACGACATTATTACTTACCACAAATTTAAAGGTATCACTTATTAAATGTAATAAGGGAACCCCATGCTATCCTATGGGAGAGGTAGACCATGCAGTAGCAAAAAACAAATGTAGGAGTTTTCACTACCAGGACATGTAAACCTTAAACGTACATGCCCAACTTTTTAAATACACTTCACCCTTCCCTCTGGGCTGTCTGTTTAGGGTCTACTACAGGGGTGACATATGCTTTAAAAAGGAATTTTAATGCCTGGCAAAAGATTTATTTTGCTAGGTCGAAAGAGTAATTTGAACTGCACACACAGGCTACAATGGCAGGCATGAGACATCTTTAAAGGGCTACTAAAGTGGATGGCACAAGAGGTGCTGCAGGCCCACTTGCAGCATTTAATTTACAGGCCCTAGGTGCATTCAGTACCACTGTACTACAAGTAAAATAAAGAATCCAATTTGGTTGTAACCCAACGTTACCATTTTGTAAGGAGTGAGCACACGCACTTTAGGACTGGTTCGCAGTCGCAAAGCGCACAGAGTCCTGAGGCCAATAAAAACGAGATCAACAGAAATAGAGGAGGAAGGGAAAAAAAAGTTTGGGGGAAGACCACCGTAGGAGGCTGGCTTAGTATATTGTGCACACTTTTTTAAGTGATGTACCTTGCACTAATCCAGGCAACCCCTATGGTGATTTTAGTTTTTTTTTGATAACCATAGAATGCTCTCAAAGTGGTAGCTGTGGAGAACAGCTTTCAGGCTTCTCTTGAAGGGGTGTTAAGCAGCTTGTTTTACCAGTTTAATCATGTAGTGTAGGTTAAGTGAAAAAGAACCACACAATGTTTATATAAAAATACTTCTATTTATTACACAGCACTCACTGATATCAACACAATACACAAAATACTTCAAATACAATGAGGTAAGTAGCACAAAATACAGCGGTCTCCAGGAGGAGATCAAACAATATATTAAGAAAGTGGAAGGTGAACAGTAAAAAGGAGGATGGGACTTGGAACAGAAGACCCGGAAGTACCGGGGACACAAGGAGGCCCCAAGGTAAGTACCCAAGAAACCCACGGAGGCTGTGTTCAGAGTGGGAACACAGCCCCGTGACCAATGAAAGTCAATGGAGAAGGATTGCAGAAGAAGGACCCTTCCCAGAGGACCCTGAAGAATTCCCTTCGATGATGGAAGGTTGGAGAGCCACCCAACCATGGATGTCCTGGAAACCAGGTTACCTAAACCAGGGAAGTCAGGTGCACAGGATTGAAGAGATGGTGGAAACCTCAATAGACGACAATAGAAGACTTGGAAGAAAGTGCCTCTGGAGAAGAAGGTGAAGAAGTCTGATGGAATCTAAGGGTGGATTCTGGAAGTGAAGAACCTACAGGCAGAGGGGACAGAGTCTATGCCACTCAGGAGTGATCAGGAGGCACGGGAGAGCTATGCCCACCGATGTCGGGAAGTTCTGGAAAGTGAATGGTGACCTTGTTGCTGCACCTGTGAGGACCAGGCGATGCTGAGGAAGATCAGGAGCTCTACACAAGCTGTCCCATATCGGCTGTCAGTGACTAGGTGGTCGGTGTGTGGCAGGAGCACCACTAAGCCTTGGTAGCTGCAACTTGCATGGAGAACGAAGAAGGAACAACGTTGGAACCAGCAAGGCCCAAGGGACTCACAAACTGCAGGAGAGTCAGAGCAGACCCGAGCAAGCAGGGGTTTCCACTGAAGCAGGAGAAGACCCTCAGGAGGACCCACAGGTCAAAGGCACAGGAGTTGCAAGAGGACCTTGAGTAGCTTACCAAGAAGGAAGGCCTACAGTGCAGAGGATGTGATGAGGATGCTGTACTTGGCAGGGAGAGATGCTGGAGGCTAGAGCTACTTGTAGCCCAAAGATCTCTGGAGTGCAGAGCCAACAAGCCTTGGCAATGGCAAGTCAACCGGATCACAGGGTTTCGGTCCAGACGTTCTGACAAGGGATACTAGCCTCAAAATTGCAGAAGGGACAGGTCAGGCCTCGAGGGAGTTGCAATACCACCACTTGTGTTGCTGAACCTTGGGAAGTCCGTGGGACGCCAGGAGGAGCAGACCGGTCAGCTTCGCTGCGATGCCTACAGATGCAGGGGAGTGACTCCTTCACTCCAAGGGAGATTACTTCAGGTGTAATCGATCTGGTGAAGATCCTGAAAGAAGCACAGACACAGATGATAAAGAAAAAGAAAACTTGCAGAACAGTGAGAGCAGAAGCAGCAGGAGTTTTCCTTGGTGCTGTCTCAGTTCCTAGCAAAGTCCAGTGAAGCCGTAGTGTCCATACGGTTGAAGAGTGACGTGGTTTTAGTCTTGAGTCTTGTCCCACAACGGATCTGAGGATCAACCCACAGGTACGTCCATTAAATACCTTAACAGTAAGGGTTAGACCAACCCAAGCCCATGTTAGATGTGAAGACATCTAACATGGGCTTCGATTGAAATTCATAGAGCATATTATCAAGCCCATTATCACCGCTTTATCGGCAGTTTCCTGCCGATAAAAGCGGCGATAATGTAACGCCCTTACTTGATAATATGCCCCCGGGTCCGTTTTCAGTTGGGAATTGTTGAAAGGAAGTATCAATCCCCCAAGCATGCGCTCAGTTGTACAACATATTATGAATCGTGGCAAGAACAGAGATAGAGATTAGATGCAACAGTGAGGAGCGTACTTTGCAACACACATTCGATATTCATTAATACCTATTTTTTAATACTGCAAGAGTGAAGTCGATTACTCACATTCATTGGTGGAATGGTTGTGATCATCGGAATGCTCTGTGATTTTAAACACATAATTGGAAGATATGGAATCAGGAATAATATAACTTTTTACACTGACGCGCCACATTAAGATTATTTTCTTCACATATACGGGACGGTCTCAAGGATTGACTCAGCCTTGCATATCATAAGAAAGACAGCCCTGAGGAAGTTGTGGGGCATACACCTTCACAACGAAGCACTTGGTGGTGGCTAAAAAGAATACAAATAAAGAAAGCAAGAAATTAAAAAGTTGTTTTAAAATTGTGGTTGTGATATGTTATACAACTGAGCGTGTGCTTGAGGAATTAATATAATTATTTAGTGTGGTCATTTGGATTGCACATTTATACGGGGAAGTGTGAACCTCTCTACCCTTGACGCAATGGAGAACATCCCAAGAGCAGTGAAAATAGCATAAGATAGTGGTTGAGTGCTTTAGGATGCCCCAACCATATTCACCCTTATAGGGATTGCATTGTTGAAAGGAATGTTTGTAAATATTTGGTAAAAATGTCTTGAAATTTTTTCTCAGCAGTCAAGTGAAAAGGTTTTGGGAAGCCATTAACATGGGATTGAATGAGATACACATGTAAATAGAGCAGAAGAGAGTCAATCTAAGATGGCCACCATGATGTATTCAATCTCCCTGCGTCCCAGCTCGTCCCTACATACTTTGCAAGCAGGCTGTACATCTGTTTGCCTCCACGCACATTAATAGATTAGACTTGCCGAAGGCGCATTGTGGAACTAAACACTTTTCTTTAGGTGCTGTGCTCTCTTCTCAATGCACCCTGGTAGCTCCTGAATGGAGGAGTATTACTGTGGATGCTTGGTGCACATGGGGATCCCACTAGGTGATACGGAAGCGGGTCCTCGGGTGTAAGTGAAGCTTAGAAAAGCACAGGTCTCTGGATGAAGGGCAGGCTTGCCTCCTAGTCCTCTTGGATTTATCAGCGCCTTCGACACTGTCAACCATGACATCCTCCTAAACACCCTCTCAAAGAGAGCAGGAATCAATGGAACTGTCCTTCAGTGGTTCACCTCCTTCCTGAACAAGAGCACACAGCTTAATCAAGTTCAACAACGTAATCTCAAATACATCACTAGTCCCGCAAGGTGTCCTGCAAGGGTCAACCCTGTTCCATGCCCTATTCAACCTCTATATGGAACCTTTCACAGTGATCCTGAAAGAAGCTAGAATTTCCTAACACCTCTATGCAGATGACACCCAACTCTACATAAACATCTCATCAGTCAGAGACATCCAGCACCTAAATAGAACTCTACACACAGTTCAATTGGGCTAACTAGCAACCACAACAAACTCAACCACAACAAAACAGAACTCCCTCCTCATTGAACCAAAAGAAAAATCCTTTCCTGTAGCAGACTGGCTCAACAACATCACAGCACTAATCTGCAACCTGCCAATCTCCAACTCAGTCAAATTCCTGGGAATCACACTCGACAGTCACATAAATATGAAGAAGTATAATATCTCCTCTGTAAAAAGTGCCATCTACTCTCTGAAGCCTCTAAAAAAAGTCTAACCCTTCATATCCAGTGATGACCTAAGCACTGTGGTGCAAGTACTCATCCTCCCCAAGCTGGACAATGGTAGCACAACGCTCATGGGTGTTCCAAAAACATATTTAGCCCCCCTGAAAGCAACTCTCCACACTATAGTCAGGCTTCTATTGGGAGAGAGGCGACATGACCATATCACGCCTATTCTGAAGCACCTCAATTGCTTCTAATAGAGACAAGAGCCATATTCAAAACTGAATGCATAACCCGCAAAGCTATCCACATAGATAAACCAACCTACCTCTCAAATCAGCTCTCAAAAGCTGGGCAAAAGAGTCCTCTACAAAGCTCAAACAGTTTTCTTCTGATTGCCCCTAGAATCTGGACCACACTTTTGCAAGACTTACGTAAAAATCAATCTCTCGCTCACTTCAAGATGAAACTGAAACTCCTTCTCATTAACAAATATTTAAGCACACCCTCCTAAAGCTTTAGACAGCTCCTGCTGCCACTCACTTAGTCAAGTCTAGCCTCAGAACCATTTTCTCAAGGAAAAAGCTTTTTGCCTCCCTTCTTCACGCCACAAAGAAGCCCATCCATACCAACCTGTGAACTATCTCATCCTTGCAATTCTATTGCATGTCGTAGCTCACTGTCAATTATTGGCCTTAGCTATGGCTACTTATTCCCTGGGTAACCTGTGCAAATGTATCTATGCTTTGTTAAAATATTATATGCATATATTTATTTTAATTTTATTTTGAGAGTTTTATATAGCGCAAGCTAGACCCGGAGGTATCAGAGCGCTTTACATAAGGTTCCACAGAAATTAGAAAATTACATCAGTTACACGTTACATCAGTTACTAGAAAAACATTTCAAGAGAGTAGAAGACGAAATAAATGGAGCTTAGAAGGGTAAGGGAGTGTATATCAATATATGCTACACATTAAACAGTGAGAAGGGGAGACAAATAGAGCAGATAGGGGGAGAGAGAGGGGTAGACGGTATGAGAGACGAAGGGAAAGTCTGCCCAATGACCGACTGGGTAGGTGATGGCCGAGGTGGAAATCCACAGCCAGTCTCCCATTTAGCTCTCAAGGTAGCTCCATCGGGCATCGGTCAGATAGCTAGGTCGCAACAGACGTGAGAATTCAAAGAAGAATGTCCAGGTGTGAAACAGGATGGGAACCTAGAACCAAGTGGGTGAGGGCAAAGGTTAGGAACTGGAAAGGAGTTAAGTAGAGTGGATAGGGGTAGGGGGTACTATGAGGAGGGAGGAGGGAGATATGGTCAGGAGAGACGAAGGTGAGTCTCCCAAAGACGGCTGGGTAGGAGACTGCTGAGGAGAGAATCCACAGCCTATCTCTCCAATAGCTATTGGGGTAGCTCCACCGGGCATCAGTATAAGAATATGTAGGTCTCAACAGTTGAGGGAGGGTTCCCAGAGTAAATGTCCTGGTGTGAGGGCAGGAACAGGCTTGGGTTGGAGTCGACCTTCTAGGGCCTGGCATTTTGCTTCTAAGTCAAGGGTGCGCGCCCCAATGGAGTCCACGCCCTCCTGGAGCGCATTGAGTTTTGTGCCCATTTGCGAAGTCGAAGGATGCTCCTATGTTCACCTTTATGTCCTCTCTGAGCTCCTTTTTGAGGTCCTTCAGGGTCGCAAGGAGGAACTTCCAGGAGAGCGCTATTCCCCCGTCTCCTGGGAGCCCTCTTCCTCCTGCACCTCTCTTGCGTAGGACACCCGAAGTAGATGGAGACCTTGTTGGGCTGCTCTTTTTTGGGTGGCATAGGGGCAGTTCTGTGTCGCACCCCACACTCCTCCACTCTGGAGCCACTGGGTCAGAGGAGGGAGAGCGGCGCTTTCATGAGGAATCTGGGAAGCACCAGGTTCCAGGCACACCCCCACCTCCAAGTGTGCCACGCGGTTCTTTGGAGCGTGCTAGAATATGGATTACCTCGGTTCATATGGTGCGTGGATTCAGTTGTCGCTCTCTGTGCTGGGGTCACCATGATCTGACTGGAAGGAGCTTGGGCGCCATCTTGTGGACAGGCAAAAGGACAGGCATCTCCCTGAATGGTTCTCACCTCAAGCACTTTCGTAGAGGGCAGCGGCAGAACAAGCTCCGCTCCGCTTTTGCTATACTGAAGGGGAGCGAGCACGAGGGGAAGGTGGGGGAGCCTCTAGAGGGCCCCCAGGCTGCATGTCTGCCAGTGGGAATACACAGAGGGAACTCGGCATCCGCAGAAACCGGAGAGAGCACAGGAGGTAGGCGGGGGAAATAGTGCAATGTGGTCCAGCGGGATCGGGATGGGTGAACCGCCTTCTCCTCTACCTGTCTTCAGGCTATTTAGTTCCTTGCCTGCTGCTTTAGCAGTCAATGCGCTTCGAGGGAGGGGCCACTCACCTTCATGTGTGTGTCTGGCCTGGGGGTCTCTCCGCACCAGCCACCTTCACTCGGATGCGAATGTACACTCAGCGGCCCCCTCCTGGGATCCAATACGATCCGCGCGTCCGGGGGAACCTTATTGCTGCTGGTTGGGTCTGCCAGGTGAGGCCGCTATTCAGAGGAGCAACATCGCGGTTCCGTATCGCACATGGACCGCTGGTGCCACACTGGTGTCCCCGCTTCACGCAAGCTAAAGAACGGTGATGGATTAAACCCAGATCAGTTGACTGGGGGTGAGTGTTTGTATTGTCAACGCTCCGTCCATCACCACCTTTGGTTTTTCTTTGTTCGCACTAAGTTGGCAGGGTATGCTCAGACGTGAGTCCCTTGCTCACTTTGCCACTGGAGTCAAGCAAGCCCGGCTGAAGACGGCTGTAATGCCAGAAACTGGTCCTGGGAAGCTTGATTCCGGTCCAGGGAAGACATGGCTTGGCAGTTCGTGCTGGACTGTTCCAATGAGGCACAGGGTCAGACAGATTTCCATATAGCCATGTCTGAACTGGGGTGGCTAAGTGAGCTAAAGAACGGTGATGGATTAAACCCAGATCAGTTGACTGGGGGTGAGTGTTTGTATTGTCAACGCTCCGTCCATCATCACCTTTGGTTTTTCTTTGTTCGCCTTAAGTTGGCAGGGTATGCTCAGACATGAGTCCCTTGCTCACTTTGCCACTGGAGTCAAGCAAGCCTGGCTGAAGACGCCTGTAATGCCAGAAGCTGGTCCTGGGAAGCTTGATTCCGGTCCAGGGAAGACAAGGCTTGGCAGTTCGGGCTGGACTGTTCCCATGAGGCACAGGGTCAGACTGATTTGCCTATGGCCATGTCTGAACTGGGGTGGCGGAGTGAGCTAAAGAATGGTGATGGATTAAACCCAGATCAGTTGACTGGGGGTGAGTGTTTGTATTGTCAACACTCCGTCCATCACCACTTTTGGTTTTTCTTTGTTCGCCCTAAGTTGGCAGGGTATGCTCAGACATGAGTCCCTTGCTCACTTTGCCACTGGAGTCAAGCAAGCCCGGCTGAAGACGGCTGTAATGCCAGAAACCGGTCATGGGAAGCTTGATTCCAGGCAAGGGAAGACATGGCTTGGCAGTTCGGGCTGGACTGTTCCCATGAGGCACAGGGTCAGACTGATTTGCATATGGCCATGTCTGAACTGGGGTGGCGGAGTGAGCTAAAGAACGGTGATGGATTAAACCCAGATCAGTTGACCGGGGGTGAGTGTTTGTATTGTCAACGCTCCGTCCATCACCACCTTTGGTTTTTCTTTGTTCGCCCTAAGTTGGCAGGGTATGCTCAGACGTGAGTCCCTTGCTCACTTTGCCACTGGAGTCAAGCCAGCCCGGCTGAAGACGGCTGTAATGCCAGAAACCGGTCCTGGGAAGCTTGATTCCGGTCCAGGGAAGACATGGCTTGGCAGTTCGGGCTGGACTGTTCCCTTGAGGCACAGGGTCAGACTGATTTGCATATGGCCATGCCTGAACTGGGGTGGCGGAGTGAGCTAAAGAACGGTGATGGATTAAACCCAGATCAGTTGACTGGGGGGTGAGTGTTTGTATTGTCAACGCTCCGTCCATCACCACCTTTAGTTTTTCTTTGTTCGCCCTAAGTTGGCAGGGTATGCTCCGACGTGAGTCCCTTGCTCACTTTCCCACTGGAGTCAAGCAAGCCTGGCTGAAGACGACTGTAATGCCAGAAACCGGTCCTGGGAAGCTTGATTCCGGTCCAGGGAAGACATGGCTTGGCAGTTCGGGCTGGACTGTTCCCATGAGGAACAGGGTCAGACTGATTTGCATATGGCCATGTCTGAACTGGGGTGGCGGAGTGAGCTAAATAACGGTGATGGATTAAACCCAGATCAGTTGACTGGGGGTGACTGTTTGTATTGTCAACGCTCCGTCCATCACCACCTTTGGTTTTTCTTTGTTCGCCCTAAGTTGGCAGGGTATGCTCAGACGTGAGTCCCTTGCTCACTTTCCCACTGGAGTCAAGCAAGCCCGGCTGAAGACGGCTGTAATGCCAGAAACCGGTCCCCGGAAGCTTGTTTCCTTTCCAGTGAAGAATTGGCTTGGTAGTTTGGTCTGCCCTGTTCCCATGATGCACTGGGCCAGGGACAGACTAATTTGCATATAGCCAGGTTCTGAACTGGGATGGTGCAGTGAGCTAAAAAACGGTGATGGATCAAGCCCTGATCTGTTGACTGGGTAGGAGTGTTCTGATTAACTCAGATACTCTGTCTATCACCACCCCCTTTTTGTAATTATTTTGGACTGTTCCCATGAGGCAAAGGGTCAGACTGATTTGCATATGGCCATGTCTGAACTGGGGTGGCGTAGTGAGCTAAAGAACGGTGATGGATTAAACCCAGATCAGTTGACTGGGGGTGAGTGTTTCTATTGTCAACGCTCCGTCCATCACCACCTTTGGTTTGTCTTCATGCCTACCCCAATAGGTATTGCTACTTTGAACTTCTAAAACAAATTATATAGTCATAAACTGTGTCTACCTCGGAAATGTATTGCTGCTGATCCATACACATTCGTATGTTACCTCTATGTACTGCCATTTTGCCTGAATGTCTACCCTAATATGTTTTATATAAACAATATATTTGCTACCATGTATATGCTGTGAAGCACTCGGATGCCCTTGGGTCGATATGCCGCAAGTGTTGTACAGAAGATGTTTACCCTTGCATACATACATTGTAGGTTTAGGAGTGCTGAGGAGGAATTTGATTGATTAGTGGTTCGACAGGTACAAAGAAGTTAGTTGCAGGTTGGTGTGTAGTGTAAGTTTCCCACTCAGGATATCCACATGTGGGTGTCCTCACTTAGATTATCCTCCCCATGCACAGTGTTTGGAAACTTGCATGTAGGTCCTAGTTATATTTCGGTTGGATCTTTGGCCACATTCACTTTGAACAATGGTGGAGGAGCACTTCTGATGGTTGTACGCATGCAGTGGTGTAGATAGACATGTATTACCAACTGTGGTAATGTTTATTGGGCAACCCATCGACAAAAGAGAAATGACACAGCTGTGCACTATAGTATAGCATGGCCAATCTCTTGGCAGGTTAAATCAAGACAGGCGTATGGTAAAAGGTCCTGTCTGATTTTAATGAGTGATTGTATTTATTGTGGTTTATACAGAAACCATTCTTGTCTTTCCTTGGTCCAGAGGAGGCCAAGAATGTATGGGGCCGAAACATGCCCACCTTGCATGTGGAGAAGCCTCACGATTTGAAATGTGAAGTAAACAAGAACACAAACGAGGAATTAAAGGTTTTGGAGAGACTGTTACTCTACAGATTTCCTTGTTCTTCAAACAGACTACCTCCTCGTGGATTAGGGGATGAAATATTGTATTTACCACATATTTTCAAAAATTATACACTGAGAGACAAGAAGAGATTGTGAATTATATGAGTGTTTGAAGTATGTTCTTTTGTATATAGAAGGTAATATGTATGTAAGAAATGATTCAAAGCAACAATGCACTATAAAAGAACTATAGCACCATAAACCATGACTTTCTTTGTTTATGCATTTTTCTTTGAACATTATAAACATTCCTTAAATCTGCGAAGGAGAAAGGTAAAACATTTTCATACTGATGAGGATAAATAAGTTGTTTCCAATAGGAAATTACTAACCTAATATTTTTTCTTTGGAATGCATGTACGCAGATCTGTTCCCACATGTAGGCCATTTTTGTATGTTGTGAGGTAGGAGAGAAATGCAGAGGAAAGAGTCAGAGAAAAAGATAAAGATGGAAAGCAACCAGAACGATTGAGAGGATGAGATCTTCAAATAAAGGGAAACCGGGCGAGGAAGAGGAGTGGAAATGGGAGCTTGGGTGAGATGCAGAGAAAATGATGGAAAGACGATGGCATGGAGGAGAAACGGAGAAGACAAGAGACACAGAACAAATAGAGTGGTAAAAGAGGAAGAAAAGGAGTAGAAATATAGCCGTCAAGTTTTCTAGGTGCATGCGTGATGAGCTGTGCTAGGCCAGACCAGGATTTTATTCTTTGAATTCTGGGACTTGTAGTCATGGTTTTATAATGGAATAAAAAATACCTCAAGTCCCGGAATTAAAAAAAAAACACAGTTGATCTGCTAGTCAGTGAGGGACCTGGGAAACTTGGTAGGGCTAGAGGAAAATAAATAATGTGTAAAGGAAGGTCAATTCTCGACTTGATTGATTGTAGATAAATAACAAAAGGTGCACCTACTTTATTGCAGACTGTGTTCCTTTCTCTCAAAAACTTAATTATGTGAAACTTTCTTTTGACTATAATCACAATTGCAGAAAACTGCTGTGGAAAGTAATCTTTACAGAAGCAGGACCATCTTAAGGATTTTAGAGGCCCTGGGCTAAACATGATTTGGTCCCCCTTGCTCAGAACAACCTTGAATTTGAATGCATTTTCATTTCATTAAACGCGTCAGAGACATTTTTCGGGTCATTGAAAATACGCTTCATTTGCCAGCCTACATCTTGGCGCAACCATGGAGCAAACATTCTCTCCTTGGCTGGTCAGCACCGGAGAAACAGAAAGACTAGCAGCCTGAACAAGCTCGAGATATGTGGTACAGTGGACTGGTATCTCAACCTTTGGGTCTGTGCATATTGAGGTTTTTTTTGTTTACTGCACTCCAGTCCTTGCTATGTGAAGAACAGGGACTCTGAGTTAGGCAGCACTAGGCTGTAATCACACCAGCCCAGCAGTGGCTCCACATAGATTTTATTACAAGACCCGAGGCTCATATTATGCTTATCTTTTCCTGCTTTATTACACAATAGAATGAACAGTAGGATGTCGAGTACCACAATAATTATCTTGACTGAGAGCAACAAACCTTCTTTTCTTGCTGCTCGCAGTCAAGATAAGTATTTTGCTCGCTTCATCACTTATATATATGTATTTTATTTGATATTATATGGTTGCTTGGTAACTTGCTGTGTCTGTGCTGCACGTAGGTAGTTAGAGCATGTGTTATACTCTGTTCTCAGCATGACCCTAGCACGCTCTTCTTTCATCGCAGCATTCTTTCCCTGAGGTATTCAGTCTGCGGCGGTTAGGGCTGTGGCACATTGCTCGCGCACTTGTTGCTGGGGTTTTTTCTTTTAAAACGAACTGTTCCTTCTGCCCGCCGCGCTCGTTTTTCAAAGTAGCTGCTTGCCCATGGCAGCTTTCCTCCTTTTCTCATGGTGCTGGTAAGATCTTCCCAGTTGGGCCCCGCCCCTGGACATGCCTGTTCCTTCTGGAACCCTCCCCTTGGCTTTCCGGGTGAATTAACTATGACTTATGTCCTTTCTCTGCTCACTTTTAGAGAACTACTTTTTTCATTTATTTCTCTCCACCCAAATATCCATCCCTGAGTTCTGTATTTGCTCTCTCTCTTATGGCTGCTCAATCTCTCTTAGATTTACTCCTCCCTTCACAACCCCACCCACTGTGCTGCTGTCTCCCTCATGTGCTTCTCCTTCCATGTTGCATTCTCCATTGTGTGTTTCTACACTGCACCCATGTTGCTCTCTTCTTTGTGTTCCACCCATTCCCCATTGTTTTACCCAACCACCTCAACACACCTCCGTTGCCTTCCACCTCCATGGTTTTTCTTTTTATATATTTTTTAATACATATTTTTAGAGGGTTAGGAAGCAAATTGCTGCCGACCTTCAACAAAACGTTTTCGTGCACTTACAAGTTCTGTTTTTTTACTGACCAATCTAAGTGACGTCCGCCACTTTAGATCAGTCAATAAAAAAACTTAAAGTAACCAACCTGCAACTAACTTCTGTAATGCCAGAAACCGGTCCTGGGAAGCTTGATTCCGGTCCAGGGAAGACATGGCTTGGCAGTTCGGGCTGGACTGTTCCCATGAGGCACAGGGTCAGACTGATTTGCATATGGCCATGTCTGAACTGGGGTGGCGGAGTGAGCTAACGAACGGTGATGGATTAAACCCAGATCAGTTGACTGGGGGTGAGTGTTTGTATTGTCAACGCTCCGTCCATCACCACCTTTGGTTTTTCTTTGTTCGCCCTAAGTTGGCAGGGTATGCTCAGACGTGAGTCCCTTGCTCACTTTGCCACTGGCGTCAAGCAAGCCCGGCTGAATACGGCTGTAATGCCAGAAAACTGTCCTGGGAAGCTTGATTCCGGTCCAGGGAAGACATGGCTTGGCAGTTCGGGCTGGACTGTTCCCATGAGGCACAGGGTCAGACTGATTTGCATATGGCCATGTCTGAACTGGGGTGGCGGAGTGAGCTAAAGAACGGTGATGGATTAAACCCAGATCAGTTGACTGGGGGTGAGTGTTTGTATTGTCAACGTTCCGTCCATCACCACCTTTGGTTTTTCTTTGTTCGCCCTAAGTTGGCAGGGTATGCTCAGACGTGAGTCCCTTGCTCACTTTCCCACTGGAGTCAAGCAAGCCCGGCTGAAGACGGCTGTAATGCCAGAAACCGGTCCTGGGAAGCTTGATTCCGGTCCAGGGAAGACATGGCTTGGCAGTTCGGGCTGGACTGTTCCCATGAGGCACAGGGTCAGACTGATTTGCATATGGCCATGTCTGAACTGGGGTGGCGTAGTGAGCTAAGGAACGGTGATGGATTAAACCCAGATCAGTTGACTGGGGGTGAGTGTTTCTATTGTCAACGCTCCGTCCATCACCACCTTTGGTTTGTCTTTATGCCTACCCCAATAGGTATTGCTACTTTAAACTTCTAAAACAAATTATATAGTCATAAACTGTGTCTACCTCGGAAATGTATTGCTGCTGATCCATACACATTCGTATGTTATCTCTATGTACTGCCATTTTGCCTGAATGTCTACCCTAATATGTTTTATATAAACAATATATTTGCTACCATGTATATGCTGTGAAGCACTCTGATGCCCTTGGGTCGATATGCCGCAAGTCTTGTACAGAAGATGTTTACCCTTGCATACATACATTGTAGGTTTAGGAGTGCTGAGGAGGAATTTGAATGATTAGTGGTTCGACAGGTACAAAGAAGTTAGTTGCAGGTTGGTGTGTAGTGTAAGTTTCCCACTCAGGATATCCACATGTGGGTGTCCTCACTTAGATTATCCTCCCCATGCACAGTGTTTGGAAACTTGCATGTAGGTCCTAGTTATATTTCGGTTGGATCTTTGGCCACATTCACTTTGAACAATGGTGGAGGAGCACTTCTGATGGTTGTACGCATGCAGTGGTGTAGAAAGACATGTATTACCAACTGTGGTAATGTTTATTGGGCAACCCATCGACAAAAGAGAAATGACACAGCTGTGCACTATAGTATAGCAAGGCCAATCTCTTGGCAGGTTAAATCAAGACAGGAGTATGGTAAAAAGTCCTGTCTGATTTTAATGAGTGATTGTATTTATTGTGGTTTATACAGAAACCATTCTTGTCTTTCCTTGGTCCAGAGGAGGCCAAGAATGTATGGGGCCGAAACATGCCCACCTTGCATGTGGAGAAGCCTCACGATTTGAAATGTGAAGTAAACAAGAACACAAACGAGGAATTAAAGGTTTTGGAGAGACTGTTACTCTACAGATTTCCTTGTTCTTCAAACAGACTACCTCCTCGTGGATTAGGGGATGAAATATTGTATTTACCACATATTTTCAAAAATTATACACTGAGAGACAAGAAGAGATTGTGAATTATATGAGTGTTTGAAGTATGTTCTTTTGTATATAGAAGGTAATATGTATGTAAGAAATGATTCAAAGCAACAATGCACTATAAAAGAACTATAGCACCATAAACCATGACTTTCTTTGTTTATGCATTTTTCTTTGAACATTATAAACATTCCTTAAATCTGCGAAGGAGAAAGGTAAAACATTTTCATACTGATGAGGATAAATTAGTTGTTTCCAATAGGAAATTGCTAACCTAATATTTTTTCTTTGGAATGCATGTACGCAGATCTGTTCCCACATGTAGGCCATTTTTGTATGTTGTGAGGTAGGAGAGAAATGCAGAGGAAAGAGTCAGAGAAAAAGATAAAGATGGAAAGCAACCAGAACGATTGAGAGGATGAGATCTTCAAATAAAGGGAAACCGGGCGAGGAAGAGGAGTGGAAATGGGAGCTTGGGTGAGATGCAGAGAAAATGATGGAAAGACGATGGCATGGAGGAGAAACGGAGAAGACAAGAGACACAGAACAAATAGAGTGGTAAAAGAGGAAGAAAAGGAGTAGAAATATAGCTGTCAAGTTTTCTAGGTGCATGCGTGATGAGCTGTGCTAGGCCAGACCAGGATTTTATTCTTTGAATTCTGGGACTTGTAGTCATGGTTTTATAATGGAATAAAAAATACCTCAAGTCCCGGAATTAAAAAAAAAACACAGTTGATCTGCTAGTCAGTGAGGGACCTGGGAAACTTGGTAGGGCTAGAGGAAAATAAATAATGTGTAAAGGAAGGTCAATTCTCGACTTGATTGATTGTAGATAAATAACAAAAGGTGCACCTACTTTATTGCAGACTGTGTTCCTTTCTCTCAAAAACTTAATTATGTGAAACTTTCTTTTGACTATAATCACAATTGCAGAAAACTGCTGTGGAAAGTAATCTTTACAGAAGCAGGACCATCTTAAGGATTTTAGAGGCCCTGGGCTAAACATGATTTGGTCCCCCTTGCTCAGAACAACCTTGAATTTGAATGCATTTTCATTTCATTAAACGCGTCAGAGACATTTTTCGGGTCATTGAAAATGCGCTTCATTTGCCAGCCTACATCTTGGCGCAACCATGGAGCAAACATTCTCTCCTTTGCTGGTCAGCACCGGAGAAACAGAAAGACTAGCAGCCTGAACAAGCTCGAGATATGTGGTACAGTGGACTGGTATCTCAACCTTTGGGTCTGTGCATATTGAGGTTTTGTTTGTTTACTGCACTCCAGTCCTTGCTATGTGAAGAACAGGGACTCTGAGTTAGGCAGCACTATGCTGTAATCACACCAGCCCAGCAGTGGCCCCACATAGATTTTATTACAAGACCCGAGGCTCATATTATGCTTATCTTTTCCTGCTTTATTACACAATAGAATGAACAGTAGGATGTCGAGTACCACAATAATTATCTTAACTGAGAGCAACAAACCTTCTTTTCTTGCTGCTCGCAGTCAAGATAAGTATTTTGCTCGCTTCATCACTTATATATATGTATTTTATTTGATATTATATGGTAGCTTGGTAACTTGCTGTGTCTGTGCTGCACTTAGGTAGTTCGAGCATGTGTTATACTCTGTTCTCAGCATGACCCTAGCACGCTCTTCTTTCATCGCAGCATTCTTTCCCTGAGGTATTCAGTCTGCGGCGGTTAGGGCCTGTGGCACATTGCTCGCGCACTTGTTGCTGGGGTTTTTTCTTTTAAAACGAACTGTTCCTTCTGCCCGCCGCGCTCGTTTTTCAAAGTAGCTGCTTGCCCATGGCAGCTTTCCTCCTTTTCTCATGGTGCTGGTAAGATCTTCCCAGTTGGGCCCCGCCCCTGGACATGCCTGTTCCTTCTGGAACCCTCCCCTTGGCTTTCCGGGTGAATTAACTATGACTTATGTCCTTTCTCTGCTCACTTTTAGAGAACTACTTTTTTCATTTATTTCTCTCCACCCAAATATCCATCCCTGAGTTCTGTATTTGCTCTCTCTCTTATGGCTGCTCAATCTCTCTTAGATTTACTCCTCCCTTCACAACCCCACCCACTGTGCTGCTGTCTCCCTCATGTGCTTCTCCTTCCATGTTGCATTCGCCATTGTGTGTTTCTACACTGCACCCATGTTGCTCTCTTCTTTGTGTTCCACCCATTCCCCATTGTTTTACCCAACCACCTCAACACACCTCCGTTGCCTTCCACCTCCATGGTTTTTCTTTTTATATATTTTTAATACATATTTTTAGAGGGTTAGGAAGCAAATTGCTGCCGACCTTCAACAAAACGTTTTCGTGCACTTACAAGTTCTGTTTTTTTTACTGACCAATCTAAGTGACGTCCGCCACTTTAGATCAGTCAATAAAAAAACTTAAAGTAACCAACCTGCAACTAACTTCTGTAATGCCAGAAACCGGTCCTGGGAAGCTTGATTCCGGTCCAGGGAAGACATGGCTTGGCAGTTCGGGCTGGACTGTTCCCATGAGGCACAGGGTCAGACTGATTTGCATATGGCCATGTCTGAACTGGGGTGGCGGAGTGAGCTAAAGAACGGTGATGGATTAAACCCAGATCAGTTGACTGGGGGTGAGTGTTTGTATAGTCAACGCTCCGTCCATCACCACCTTTGGTTTTTCTTTGTTCGCCCTAAGTTGGCAGGGTATGCTCAGACGTGAGTCCCTTGCTCACTTTGCCACTGGAGTCAAGCAAGCCCGGCTGAATACGGCTGTAATGCCAGAAAACTGTCCTGGGAAGCTTGATTCCGGTCCAGGGAAGACATGGCTTGGCAGATTAAACCCAGATCAGTTGACTGGGGGTGAGTGTTTGTATTGTCAACGCTCCGTCCATCACCACCTTTGGTTTTTCTTTGTTCGCCCTAAGTTGGCAGGGTATGCTCAGACGTGAGTCCCTTGCTCACTTTCCCACTGGAGTCAAGCAAGCCCGGCTGAAGACGGCTGTAATGCCAGAAAACAGTCCTGGGAAGCTTGATTCCGGTCCAGGGAAGACATGGCTTGGCAGTTCGGGCTGGACTGTTCCCATGAGGCACAGGGTCAGACTGATTTGCATATGGCCATGTCTGAACTGGGGTGGCGTAGTGAGCTAAGGAACGGTGATGGATTAAACCCAGATCAGTTGACTGGGGGTGAGTGTTTCTATTGTCAACGCTCCCTCCATCACCACCTTTGGTTTGTCTTTATGCCTACCCCAATAGGTATTGCTACTTTAAACTTCTAAAACAAATTATATAGTCATAAACTGTGTCTACCTCTGAAATGTATTGCTGCTGATCCATACACATTCGTATGTTACCTCTATGTACTGCCATTTTGCCTGAATGTCTACCCTAATATGTTTTATATAAACAATATATTTGCTACCATGTATATGCTGTGAAGCACTCTGATGCCCTTGGGTCGATATGCCGCAAGTCTTGTACAGAAGATGTTTACCCTTGCATACATACATTGTAGGTTTAGGAGTGCTGAGGAGGAATTTGAATGATTAGTGGTTCGACAGGTACAAAGAAGTTAGTTGCAGGTTGGTGTGTAGTGTACGTTTCCCACTCAGGATATCCACATGTGGGTGTCCTCACTTAGATTATCCTCCCCATGCACAGTGTTTGGAAACTTGCATGTAGGTCCTAGTTATATTTCGGTTGGATCTTTGGCCACATTCACTTTGAACAATGGTGGAGGAGCACCTCTGATGGTTGTACGCATGCAGTGGTGTAGATAGACATGTATTACCAACTGTGGTAATGTTTATTGGGCAACCCATCGACAAAAGAGAAATGACACAGCTGTGCACTATAGTATAGCATGGCCAATCTCTTGGCAGGTTAAATCAAGACAGGCGTATGGTAAAAGGTCCTGTCTGATTTTAATGAGTGATTGTATTTATTGTGGTTTATACAGAAACCATTCTTGTCTTTCCTTGGTCCAGAGGAAGCCAAGAATGTATGGGGCCGAAACATGCCCACCTTGCATGTGGAGAAGCCTCACGATTTGAAATGTGAAGTAAACAAGAACACAAACGAGGAATTAAAAGTTTTGGAGAGACTGTTACTCTACAGATTTCCTTGTTCTTCAAACAGACTACCTCCTCGTGGATTAGGGGATGAAATATTGTATTTACCACATATTTTCAAAAATTATACACTGAGAGACAAGAAGAGATTGTGAATTATATGAGTGTTTGAAGTATGTTCTTTTGTATATAGAAGGTAATATGTATGTAAGAAATGATTCAAAGCAACAATGCACTATAAAAGAACTATAGCACCATAAACCATGACTTTCTTTGTTTATGCATTTTTCTTTGAACATTATAAACATTCCTTAAATCTGCGAAGGAGAAAGGTAAAACATTTTCATACTGATGAGGATAAATTAGTTGTTTCCAATAGGAAATTGCTAACCTAATATTTTTTCTTTGGAATGCATGTACGCAGATCTGTTCCCACATGTAGGCCATTTTTGTATGTTGTGAGGTAGGAGAGAAATGCAGAGGAAAGAGTCAGAGAAAAAGATAAAGATGGAAAGCAACCAGAACGATTGAGAGGATGAGATCTTCAAATAAAGGGAAACCGGGCGAGGAAGAGGAGTGGAAATGGGAGCTTGGGTGAGATGCAGAGAAAATGATGGAAAGACGATGGCATGGAGGAGAAACGGAGAAGACAAGAGACACAGAACAAATAGAGTGGTAAAAGAGGAAGAAAAGGAGTAGAAATATAGCTGTCAAGTTTTCTAGGTGCATGCGTGATGAGCTGTGCTAGGCCAGACCAGGATTTTATTCTTTGAATTCTGGGACTTGTAGTCATGGTTTTATAATGGAATAAAAAATACCTCAAGTCCCGGAATTAAAAAAAAACACAGTTGATCTGCTAGTCAGTGAGGGACCTGGGAAACTTGGTAGGGCTAGAGGAAAATAAATAATGTGTAAAGGAAGGTCAATTCTCGACTTGATTGATTGTAGATAAATAACAAAAGGTGCACCTACTTTATTGCAGACTGTGTTCCTTTCTCTCAAAAACTTAATTATGTGAAACTTTCTTTTGACTATAATCACAATTGCAGAAAACTGCTGTGGAAAGTAATCTTTACAGAAGCAGGACCATCTTAAGGATTTTAGAGGCCCTGGGCTAAACATGATTTGGTCCCCCTTGCTCAGAACAACCTTGAATTTGAATGCATTTTCATTTCATTAAACGCGTCAGAGACATTTTTCGGGTCATTGAAAATGCGCTTCATTTGCCAGCCTACATCTTGGCGCAACCATGGAGCAAACATTCTCTCCTTGGCTGGTCAGCACCGGAGAAACAGAAAGACTAGCAGCCTGAACAAGCTCGAGATATGTGGTACAGTGGACTGGTATCTCAACCTTTGGGTCTGTGCATATTGAGGTTTTGTTTGTTTACTGCACTCCAGTCCTTGCTATGTGAAGAACAGGGACTCTGAGTTAGGCAGCACTATGCTGTAATCACACCAGCCCAGCAGTGGCCCCACATAGATTTTATTACAAGACCCGAGGCTCATATTATGCTTATCTTTTCCTGCTTTATTACACAATAGAATGAACAGTAGGATGTCGAGTACCACAATAATTATCTTGACTGAGAGCAACAAACCTTCTTTTCTTGCTGCTCGCAGTCAAGATAAGTATTTTGCTCGCTTCATCACTTATATATATGTATTTTATTTGATATTATATGGTTGCTTGGTAACTTGCTGTGTCTGTGCTGCACTTAGGTAGTTAGAGCATGTGTTATACTCTGTTCTCAGCATGACCCTAGCACGCTCTTCTTTCATCGCAGCATTCTTTCCCTGAGGTATTCAGTCTGCGGCGGTTAGGGCCTGTGGCACATTGCTCGCGCACTTGTTGCTGGGGTTTTTTCTTTTAAAACGAACTGTTCCTTCTGCCCGCCGCGCTCGTTTTTCAAAGTAGCTGCTTGCCCATGGCAGCTTTCCTCCTTTTCTCATGGTGCTGGTAAGATCTTCCAAGTTGGGCCCCGCCCCTGGACATGCCTGTTCCTTCTGGAACCCTCCCCTTGGCTTTCCGGGTGAATTAACTATGACTTATATCCTTTCTCTGCTCACTTTTAGAGAACTACTTTTTTCATTTATTTCTCTCCACCCAAATATCCATCCCTGAGTTCTGTATTTGCTCTCTCTCTTATGGCTGCTCAATCTCTCTTAGATTTACTCCTCCCTTCACAACCCCACCCACTGTGCTGCTGTCTCCCTCATGTTCTTCTCCTTCCATGTTGCATTCTCCATTGTGTGTTTCTACACTGCACCCATGTTGCTCTCTTCTTTGTGTTCCACCCATTCCCCATTGTTTTACTCAACCACCTCAACACACCTCCGTTGCCTTCCACCTCCATGGTTTTTCTTTTTATATATTTTTTAATACATATTTTTAGAGGGTTAGGAAGCAAATTGCTGCCGACCTTCAACAAAACGTTTTCGTGCACTTACAAGTTCTGTTTTTTTACTGACCAATCTAAGTGACGTCCGCCACTTTAGATCAGTCAATAAAAAAACTTAAAGTAACCAACCTGCAACTAACTTCTGTAATGCCAGAAACCGGTCCTGGGAAGCTTGATTCCGGTCCAGGGAAGACATGGCTTGGCAGTTCGGGCTGGACTGTTCCCATGAGGCACAGGGTCAGACTGATTTGCATATGGCCATGTCTGAACTGGGGTGGCGGAGTGAGCTAAAGAACGGTGATGGATTAAACCCAGATCAGTTGACTGGGGGTGAGTGTTTGTATTGTCAACGCTCCGTCCATCACCACCTTTGGTTTTTCTTTGTTCGCCCTAAGTTGGCAGGGTATGCTCAGACGTGAGTCCCTTGCTCACTTTTCCACTGGAGTCAAGCAAGCCCGGCTGAATAAGGCTGTAATGCCAGAAAACTGTCCTGGGAAGCTTGATTCCGGTCCAGGGAAGACATGGCTTGGCAGTTCGGGCTGGACTGTTCCCATGAGGCACAGGGTCAGACTGATTTGCATATGGCCATGTCTGAACTGGGGTGGCGGAGTGAGCTAAAGAACGGTGATGGATTAAACCCAGATCAGTTGACTGGGGGTGAGTGTTTGTATTGTCAACGCTCCGTCCATCACCACCTTTGGTTTTTCTTTGTTCGCCCTAAGTTGGCAGGGTATGCTCAGACGTGAGTCCCTTGCTCACTTTGCCACTGGAGTCAAGCAAGCCCGGCTGAAGACGGCTGTAATGCCAGAAAACAGTCCTGGGAAGCTTGATTCCGGTCCAGGGAAGACATGGCTTGGCAGTTCGGGCTGGACTGTTCCCATGGGGCACAGGGTCAGACTGATTTGCATATGGCCATGTCTGAACTGGGGTCGCGGAGTGAGCTAAAGAACGGTGATGGATTAAACCCAGATCAGTTGACTGGGGGTGAGTGTTTGTATTGTCAACGCTCCCTCCATCACCACCTTTGTTTTTTCTTTGTTCGCCCTAAGTTGGCAGGGTATGCTCAGACGTGAGTCCCTTGCTCACTTTGCCACTGGAGTCAAGCAAGCCCGGTTGAAGACGGCTGTAATGCCAGAAACCGGTCCTGGGAAGCTTGATTCCGGTCCAGGGAAGACATGGCTTGGCAGTTCGGGCTGGACTGTTCCCATGAGGAACAGGGTCAGACTGATTTGCATATGGCCATGTCTGAACTGGGGTGGCGGAGTGAGCTAAATAACGGTGATGGATTAAACCCAGATCAGTTGACTGGGGGTGAGTGTTTGTATTGTCAACGTTCCGTCCATCACCACCTTTGGTTTTTCTTTGTTCGCCCTAAGTTGGCAGGGTATGCTCAGACGTGAGTCCCTTGCTCACTTTCCCACTGGAGTCAAGCAAGCCCGGCTGAAGACGGGTGTAATGCCAGAAACCGGTCCTGGGAAGCTTGATTCCGGTCCAGGGAAGACATGGCTTGGCAGTTCGGGCTGGACTGTTCCCATGAGGCACAGGGTCAGACTGATTTGCATATGGCCATGTCTGAACTGGGGTGGCGTAGTGAGCTAAGGAACGGTGATGGATTAAACCCAGATCAGTTGACTGGGGGTGAGTGTTTCTATTGTCAACGCTCCGTCCATCGCCACCTTTGGTTTGTCTTTATGCCTACCCCAATAGGTATTGCTACTTTAAACTTCTAAAACAAATTATATAGTCATAAACTGTGTCTACCTCGGAAATGTATTGCTGCTGATCCATACACATTCGTATGTTACCTCTATGTACTGCCATTTTGCCTGAATGTCTACCCTAATATGTTTTATATAAACAATATATTTGCTACCATGTATATGCTGTGAAGCACTCTGATGCCCTTGGGTCGATATGCCGCAAGTCTTGTACAGAAGATGTTTACCCTTGCATACATACATTGTAGGTTTAGGAGTGCTGAGGAGGAATTTGAATGATTAGTGGTTCGACAGGTACAAAGAAGTTAGTTGCAGGTTGGTGTGTAGTGTACGTTTCCCACTCAGGATATCCACATGTGGGTGTCCTCACTTAGATTATCCTCCCCATGCACAGTGTTTGGAAACTTGCATGTAGGTCCTAGTTATATTTCGGTTGGATCTTTGGCCACATTCACTTTGATCAATGGTGGAGGAGCACCTCTGATGGTTGTACGCATGCAGTGGTGTAGATAGACATGTATTACCAACTGTGGTAATGTTTATTGGGCAACCCATCGACAAAAGAGAAATGACACAGCTGTGCACTATAGTATAGCAAGGCCAATCTCTTGGCAGGTTAAATCAAGACATGAGTATGGTAAAAAGTCCTGTCTGATTTTAATGAGTGATTGTATTTATTGTGGTTTATACAGAAACCATTCTTGTCTTTCCTTGGTCCAGAGGAGGCCAAGAATGTATGGGGCCGAAACATGCCCACCTTGCATGTGGAGAAGCCTCACGATTTGAAATGTGAAGTAAACAAGAACACAAACGAGGAATTAAAAGTTTTGGAGAGACTGTTACTCTACAGATTTCCTTGTTCTTCAAACAGACTACCTCCTCGTGGATTAGGGGATGAAGTATTGTATTTACCACATATTTTCAAAAATTATATTCTGAGAGACAAGAAGAGATTGTGAATTATATGAGTGTTTGAAGTATGTTCTTTTGTATATAGAAGGTAATATGTATGTAAGAAATGATTCAAAGCAATAATGCACTATAAAAGAACTATAGCACCATAAACCATGACTTTCTTTGTTTATGCTTTTTTCTTTGAACATTATAAACATTCCTTAAATCTGCGAAGGAGAAAGGTAAAACATTTTCATACTGATGAGGATAAATAAGTTGTTTCCAATAGGAAATTACTAACCTAATATTTTTTCTTTGGAATGCATGTACGCAGATCTGTTCCCACATGTAGGCCATTTTTGTATGTTGTGAGGTAGGAGAGAAATGCAGAGGAAAGAGTCAGAGAAAAAGATAAAGATGGAAAGCAACCAGAACGATTGAGAGGATGAGATATTCAAATAAAGGGAAACCGGGCGAGGAAGAGGAGTGGAAATGGGAGCTTGGGTGAGATGCAGAGAAATTAATGGAAAGACGATGGCATGGAGGAGAAACGGAGAAGACAAGAGACACAGAACAAATAGAGTGGTAAAAGAGGAAGAAAAGGAGTAGAAATATAGCTGTCAAGTTTTCTAGGTGCATGCGTGATGAGCTGTGCTAGGCCAGACCAGGATTTTATTCTTTGAATTCTGGGACTTGTAGTCATGGTTTTATAATGGAATAAAAAATACCTCAAGTCCCGGAATTAAAAAAAAAAACACAGTTGATCTGCTAGTCAGTGAGGGACCTGGGAAACTTGGTAGGGCTAGAGGAAAATAAATAATGTGTAAAGGAAGGTCAATTCTCGACTTGATTGATTGTAGATAAATAACAAAAGGTGCACCTACTTTATTGCAGACTGTGTTCCTTTCTCTCAAAAACTTAATTATGTGAAACTTTCCTTTGACTATAATCACAATTGCAGAAAACTGCTGTGGAAAGTAATCTTTACAGAAGCAGGACCATCTTAAGGATTTTAGAGGCCCTGGGCTAAACATGATTTGGTCCCCCTTGCTCAGAACAACCTTGAATTTGAATGCATTTTCATTTCATTAAACGCGTCAGAGACATTTTTCGGGTCATTGAAAATGCGCTTCATTTGCCAGCCTACATCTTGGCGCAACCATGGAGCAAACATTCTCTCCTTGGCTGGTCAGCACCGGAGAAACAGAAAGACTAGCAGCCTGAACAAGCTCGAGATATGTGGTACAGTGGACTGGTATCTCAACCTTTGGGTCTGTGCATATTGAGGTTTTGTTTGTTTACTGCACTCCAGTCCTTGCTATGTGAAGAACAGCGACTCTGAGTTAGGCAGCACTAGGCTGTAATCACACCAGCCCAGCAGTGGCCCCACATAGATTTTATTACAAGACCCGAGGCTCATATTATGCTTATCTTTTCCTGCTTTATTACACAATAGAATGAACAGTAGGATGTCGAGTACCACAATAATTATCTTGACTGAGAGCAACAAACCTTCTTTTCTTGCTGCTCGCAGTCAAGATAACTATTTTGCTCGCTTCATCACTTATATATATGTATTTTATTTGATATTATATGGTAGCTTGGTAACTTGCTGTGTCTGTGCTGCACTTAGGTAGTTAGAGCATGTGTTATACTCTGTTCTCAGCATGACCCTAGCACGCTCTTCTTTCATCGCAGCATTCTTTCCCTGAGGTATTCAGTCTGCGGCGGTTAGGGCCTGTGGCACATTGCTCGCGCACTTGTTGCTGGGGTTTTTTCTTTTAAAACGAACTGTTCCTTCTGCCCTCCGCGCTCGTTTTTCAAAGTAGCTGCTTGCCCATGGCAGCTTTCCTCCTTTTCTCATGGTGCTGGTAAGATCTTCCCAGTTGGGCCCCGCCCCTGGACATGCCTGTTCCTTCTGGAACCCTCCCCTTGGCTTTCCGGGTGAATTAACCATGACTTATGTCCTTTCTCTGCTCACTTTTAGGGAACTACTTTTTTCATGTATTTCTCTCCACCCAAATATCCATCCCTGAGTTCTGTATTTGCTCTCTCTCTTATGGCTGCTCAATCTCTCTTAGATTTACTCCTCCCTTCACAACCCCACCCACTGTGCTGCTGTCTCCCTCATGTGCTTCTCCTTCCATGTTGCATTCTCCATTGTGTGTTTCTACACTGCACCCATGTTGCTCTCTTCTTTGTGTTCCCACCCATTCCCCATTGTTTTATCCAACCACCTCAACACACCTCTGTTGCCTTCCATCTCCATGGTTTTTCTTTTTATATATTTTTTAATACATATTTTTAGAGGGTTAGGAAGCAAATTGCTGCCGACCTTCAACAAAACGTTTTCGTGCACTTACAAGTTCTGTTTTTTTACTGACCAATCTAAGTGACGTCCGCCACTTTAGATCAGTCAATAAAAAAATTAAAGTAATGGCACCAGTGTCATTTTGCAGGTTTGATCACACGTAATGACGCATGTGCAAGCCTACATAATTGTGCAATTGCCAGATGCGGCTGAATTCTTGCACCTTCTGTTTTTTTTTACCACTGTTTAACAGCACCAGCAAAAGGCATTGATTTTTACATATGCTGTTCAGAATCACTGAAAAAGCATTGGCTAAGCCAGTCAGTCCCAAAGGCAAGACCTATTGGATTTACAAATACTTATTTTATTTAAAGGCCAAGTGGCGTCCACTATCTTGCACAAAAAATGATATGGCCACCGTGTTATTTAATAAGTATGTGTGGTGATGCATGCACATTGCTTCTGAATGACACAGCAGCATGATGTCCTGATGCTTATATCTTCATGTGCACTACACATCATTGTTTTAGGTTTTTTTAACCGAAGCTAAAGGTCATTCTCTAAATAGAGAATGCCCTTTATGGTGAAGGGGCTAGGCCTGTATGTTCTAGATCTGTTTTAGAAACTCAAGTCGATGGTACTTTTTCTCAGCATGATAGCGTGAAGGGGAGAGAAGTCGCAAGCAATGTCAATGAGTTCAATTGCAGTTTCTCTAGACCCATGGTAACCACAGACTACTAAGTAAGGTTAGTTGATTTATTACAAAGCCAAAAGTAACTGAACATACAGACACCTCAAGGCAAGGGTGTAGAAATATAAACCAAACTAAAGCCAAATCTGCAAATAAGGTTGAGTCAGTGCAACATATACAAGATGATTAATTCAAGAAATAGGATGCAGAGAATCAGAAAGAACAAGTCCAAGTTCCCCTGCATCGAGGGTTGATAAATATAATGCATTAATCTGTCCCTACACTAGCACTAGCATGACGTCCCTACTCCAACATTCTTCGGGGCAAGATAGGTAAAGGTGTCAGCATGTGGAGTCTTCCTTAGAAGTCTCTCCACTTCTATGGGCCAGGTAGCATGAAGCTACAGAGTCAGAGCTTGTTCTAAGATGCTCTTTCTCAAAGTAGAAGTGGAGTTCTCACCCTCATTGCAACGTTTCAATATCACAGGTATCTTCTCAGGATTCCCTTTGGGTCACGCCATCCGATCAGGAAACATTCTCATAGGTAGTTTTCCACAGGATGGCAATGCTCCCGAACAGCAACAAGATGACTTTAATTCCCATGCCTTCTCTGATGAGAAACTACAACAGTTCTCCTTATCGACATTAACTCCCAATGCATTCTCTTCTCTCCTTGCCCAACTCATAAAACAAAGACATTATTCTAACTAACAATGGTGCTTCTTCCACCTGCAAAACAAACATGAGGAAGAGCAGAATCCAACGAGCACATAAAATTCAAACTATTATTTCTAATGCGAGCGCTTCCAGGGAAAATGTATTTCAGGCCTACAAGATTCAGCTAACATGAGAAAAATGGAGCGTGAGCTTTACGAAATTACATAGGAATTAAGACACATTCGGTTAATATTCCTACCTACATACGAAATGACATGACTAATAAACACATTCAATAATAATGGTTGTCAGTTGCCCAACACAAGTGTTTCTGTTAGTGTTTTCTGCTGGTTACATTTGATTTTTCACAGTAATTCTTGGTGTATTCTACATAATGGCCTAAACATCAGTGGCGTCCGGGGGGTGGCGGGGCAGACGTGGGGGGTGCAATATAAAAAAAGACAATAACAAAAATAAACACTTACCTTGCCACTGGGTCCCACTTCTCTGCTCTTGATCTCCTCCGTCGGACTCCAGGAACAGGAAGTACAGTCAGGCTCCCCTGGCCAATCACAATGGTGCAATGCAACATTGTGACTGGTAAGCACCCAGGCTCCCCTGACCTGCAGCGCTGTGATTGGTCCAAGCATCGTGGTTCGAAGCTCAGCTATGGAATAGGGGCCTGGGCATGTTCTCCACGCAGGCTGTAATGCATCCTCCGTGGAGGAAAGGGAAAGTGTGCATGACGGTTTGGCCGGTCACAGAGAGCTGGCCAAACAGGCATGTGCACTTAGGAATGGGCAAACCACTCCTCCCCTGCCCTGCTCTGAGGGCAGAGCAGTCTCTTGCCCGCCCGCGAAGCAGCACGGAAGCATAAAATGATAATAATTCAAAGTTATCATATGGTTCCTTTACTTGCACTGCTTAAAAGCAGTGGGGCAACGCTCTTCCACCACAGTGTAGGGGCCACCACTGTAAAAACACATCCTGTTTGCGTTATTACATCACAAGAGCCTAAAACTCAGGTTAACCACTTCTGCCGAACATTCTGCCGGGGTGCGCCGAATCCGACGCGTGAATATATCAGATGGCCCCCGGCCGTCCAAAGCACACGCCCACCGTGACGTCGGACGGCCCCCGGCTGTCCGACGCATCGAAAAGGTTAATTCGACAAAAGATTATATATGAATGTGTTCTACATGTGTGATTATAATGCACCCCTACAACAAAATGTAATTTTATGCTACATGATGGACAGAGCAAATTTTAGAAAGCCACATAAATGTTATAATTCTCTGAAAAGTAGGAGCTTATCTAGACAGCAGCGGAAAGCTGACCAAGGGCAACAGCCCTGACGTATGATTCAGGATAGTTTACAAAGGTTTATTTGTACACTTTTCATATAAAAGTTTTGCTGATGATATAAACCCCTCAGAAAAGGGGGTTCAGAAAAGGGGGTGGAAAAGGATGATATAAACCCAGCAAAGGGTGCATATCAACCACGGTGGCAAGGGGCCTACTCACAAACTCCGACCCAAGTCAAATGAAATGTTTTGTTTTTTCCTTCCAAGAAGAGGCGCCATCGGGGTGCAAAGAACATAGAGCAGAGGTTCAGGTTGCCTCTTTCTCTCTCATCCCTCTGATGACTGAATTCCTCTCTCTATTTTATGCAGCGCCTATCTCTCTGTTTTCACGTTATCACATGTCTCTGTCTCCTCATGTCTGATTACCTTCTCTCTCCCTCCTCCCTTTTCTTGCCTTTACCCAAGCTCGTCTTTCTCTTTTGCCTGCCTGCTGTAGTGGTTTCAACTGGGTTCCAGACCGCCAGAATCCAGCAATAAAAATGTGTTTATTTTCTGTTGTTCGTGCAATGAACGACTGCTGCAGTTAAGTGTATTTTCTGCCTTTCAACCTCCACTTTCTGCATCAGAGGGGGCTGAGAGGCTCCCTCTAGAATGGGGAAACCCGGCGTCCCTTCAACAACATTTGGTGATGAACAGTGTTAAATCCTGCAGAACAATGATAAATACTGCAGACAAGTCTTACAACACAGGTCCACTGCCACCTGCTAGCTTGCACTAATCATCCAGCATTGACTTAAATACAGACTCAGCTTCTCACTGAGGCAAATCCCCACCTACAGGTGACAAACAACTTATTCTGATTCGAATAATGCTTGTGGCTGAGATATTGCAGCTCCTTTGAACATCTCCATGAAAAACATGGTTGTTGCATTTGTATAAAATGCAATATGTCATAGCCAGTAGCGGCTGGTGACTTTTGAAAGTGGTCTGGCTGGTGCAGCACTTAAAAGTGACCCCTGGCCCCCAACCTCACGCAACCTCACGCGACCCCCGGCCGAGGAGCAGTCCACTGCGCGAGCTGGCACACCACTGTCAGTGGTCCAGGCGGAGGCAGTCGAAGTTCGCTTAAGGTCTGGGACAGAGGTTTGTGGTGTTGTGCGCATAGTGTGCTGGGGAACTAGGTTCGATCCTCGCTTGGGCTCAAGCATCCTGATTCTGGGCAATTCACTTATTATCTCCCCGTGCATACCAAAAATGAATGCGTCCTTGTGCTACGTAACTGGTGTTCGTGTAAAGCGCTCTGATACCTGTGGGTTGAGTTTGCGCTATATAAATCCGCAAAAATAAATAAATAAATAAATCAAAAGCACATTAAGTACTCACTGTTTTCAGCTTCATCACGGGGGTTCTCTTTGACCGGGTTGAAGCTGGTTCAAGGAAGCAGGGAAATACAAAACCAGCGCAGGAAGCAGTACTTGACATACCGCCTCCTATTGTCATAGGGTGACTGTATCAACAGTCATCCAGTCAGAGAAGGAGGCGGGATCCTAGAACTAGAAGAATGTTCTGAGCTTAGCTACATCAGAGATCCGGGCGAGCCGAAAATCCGACCGAAGTCCTGGAAAACCAGCTGCATCAGGTAGCGTCTGCTTGCCCTCACTACTGCCTCACAGACACACTCTGCACATGTGTGACTTGGGCGATATTAAAATCGGACGTCCACCACACATGCGCAGGATGTGTTTGTACACTGCCTGCTGCACTGCTACCAGAGTGTCGCAGCCTCAGACCACCAGTCTCCTTTCAATCTCTTTCTCCTTCTTCTGAGACTGGTGGTGCTCCGCCCCATACGCCCTCATGCAGGAACCGCGCCTGTCAAGTGGTTTGTTTTCTTAGCAGTGCCTGTCCTTGCACTTTTTATAGAATTGTTCCCGTATTTTAGGGATCTACTTAACAGGCACCTTTACCTATTCCTAGTTGGTTTACTCAACTGCTTCACAATCATTGGAGGGGAGCTGTGGCCTGGTGATCTAGTTAGTCTCCATGCATGAAAGACCACAAAATATTTTTGGGATTATATTTGAAAGTGCATAAAGATCAGTAAAAACTTTGTGAATCTTCTAGCTGTGCCAGATAAGATTTATGTTTGCTTCTTTTTAATTGTGCTCAGACATACATTTAGAAGTAATTATCATGCCCATACCATTTCCAAGATTTGCCTGGACCTTTATCAAAAGGGAATACATTAAATAAAGGAAAGCGAACAGGCTCACAAGGAGGGCTACTGCTGACTATGTACTCCGAAAACTCTTTAGATGGCATGCCTCAACACACATATTTCCCTTGCGACGTAGGTTGAGTTTCCTCACAAAATGAAGCAGTTTTAATGCATTGCTTGATTCTTCGATGAGTCACCTTTGCAATCAAATTATAAGATAAGAGACTATTACATTTCGAGCTGTATTTTGAGAGCATGTGAAGTGTAGATTGTGTGCCTGCAGTTTGTGTTATTTATTACTTCAAAGCAGAATGGCTTTGGCCACTTCGTTAGGCAGATCATTACAAGGCACTGAGACACTTAATAACGTTTCATTCTAGGATATGCGGCTCTATTACAAAAGATTACATTAAATTGCAACTTGCCAGAAAAAAGCAATAGACTTTGATTGCTTAATTAACTAATGTTAGCCTTAAAAGTGCACTTTCACAAACATGGAAGTTTAACAGCACCTCATATAGGGAAGGTCTGTGTCTGCATACAGAGAGTCGCATTTACAGTTCAGAAGGCCCTTTACTGTGAAGCCAGGAGAATTAATGAATACAGAAGGAGGTTATCTTTATATAGTACATTCATTGTCAACCGAGAGAAAACGTAGGAAACCGATAGCATACATACTGCTTGATAATTAACACAATTCCATGAACAATGTGCAAGTAAGGAAGCATGCTTCTAGTAATATAGGGAATAAAAGAAGCATTAAATGATAGGTGGCATGAGTTTTACATAGGTCAAATCGATCCTCTATCTATCATTTACATTAATAATGTGCCGAGTGCATCTCTCGCCCTTCCTTCCCTGCTACAGGGGAAAACTTAGCATATATCTCATTACAAGACCATGACATTTTTACTATAGAGCATTGTTCTGACCTTCTCACCTTCAAGACTTCTCCCATAAAGTTGCCTGCCTTAATCATGCTGATAGATATTAGTTCTTCCTCTCCTGCAATAACACACATACAAAGCGCAAGATCAGGAATAAGTCAACGAATATCATCACCCTCATTGCAACATACTGATTCTAGGAATATCACTTTCACTAGGACGAATAATTTACCCCCTAATGTAACGTAATAAGGGACGTACATTTACCGTCTAAGGTAATGCAATAGAAACTTGCATTACAATAGCAAATTCTTGTTTCTGCTTGGTCACCCCCAGAGTTTTTACCTTTTTCTGGCCAATACTGTGTTTTATATTAGGATTTTGTGCAATGGGACATGGGACATGGCTATTCAGTGCCACACTGTGAATGCTTTGGTACTAAAATGTTATTCGTAAAATTGGTTTCACCCAATTTGGTCTGTGTATCTTCCCTGTGATGCATAGTAAATGGCACAGAAAATGCAACAATGGCATAGGCTGTAGTTTGTACAAACGCAATCTATATAGAACTCAAAATAGTATGGCTGCCACAAGCACCACAGTGCTAAAAATGTAACTTCTACAACTACAAAGCAAGTTGGCCAATATACAAAAAAGTGGCACACTTTATACTTTATACTAAGTATGTCTTCACAGTGACTGAAGGCCTACAATCTATTTTACTGTGTAGGTTCAGCTATGTTTTCCAGAAGATGAGGTACTGGGTGACTAAAATATGTAATTCTGTATCTCTGCTGGGGAAAAGCCTAGGTAATTATTCAAAGTTATTTCTCACTTAATTTAAAAAAATATATTTAATAGTGGAATCAGAATTTTGATAACTTGAGTGGAGGTGAAAGATTATAACAATGTACTTTAGGCTGTCTGAGTCAAAATTGGCATAAAAACAGTTCTGCAACTTATAACAACTCCACAGCTGTAATACACATCTTTGGAGTCCTAAAGTTAGGAGTCCTAACTTTAGGACTCCTAAATGACTTATGTGAATACCAAAATGAGTAAGTGCTTTCTGTGAATACCAAAATGAGTAAGTTCCTTCTATGAATACCAAAATGGTAGAAAGTTTAGGATTTTGTCTTAAGTTAGTTCTGTGAATCGAGCCCAGAGATAATGGACAGAATGCAGAGCAAATTAAACATTCACCCACAGTCAGGAGATCTGGCTTAAATCCATCATTCTTTTGCTCACCATGCCACCCCAGTTTGGCCCCAGTCACATGCAAATCAGTCTTGACCCTGTGCCTCATGGGAGCAGTCCAGCCCAAACTGCCAAACCAGGTCCTCCCTGGGCCAGAAAGAAGTATCCTGGGGTCGGTTTTAGGGCTTGCCTCCTGTTGCTTGAAACCCAGGGCATTCTAACCCTGCTCCTGTGCCTGGTTCACTGGAAGAGGACCCAGATACTTGCACCAGAGAAAACGACAGATCTCCAGTCTGCGTGTATCAGATCTGGCGCAATGACCCTGCTGTGGGAGTAGAATCAGCGCATCACTTTTGGAAACAATGCATCGCCTTGAGTACGTGATGCATTGGAACTGCGCATCGCAGCCGCAACAGTATGGAGGGATCGACGCATCCCCTCGACTGCAATAAAAAACTTGGCGCATCATACTTTGGAACCCATGCATCTTGTCTCTGAGCTTCTTCTTTGGCACCGACCCATTGCCACCACTGCATGAAGAAAATCAACAGATCACCTCGACTGCGGGCTCGACATCGATGCAACCCGTATCTCACTGTTGCAATCAGGACCAAGGTGCTCAGTTGACAGGGCCTGCATGGCTCTTCTCCCCAGCCTGTGCTCCAATCACGGTCAGCCTGAACTGTTGAGTTTGCCCAGGCCCAGCGAGACCAGAAAACCACAATTGGTGCTTATTGCTTCTAAGCACTAGAAATCTTTATATTCTTTAAAACTTCATTACTCAGCTTTTACTTATTGGATTTTTGTTGTTTTGGTCATGATTTATATCTAAAATTATTGTATATTTTTCTAATCTTGTGCTGAGTCTTTTCGTGGTGTTTTCATTGCCTTGCTGTGCATTGTAATTGCACAAACACTTTACACCATAGCTCTTTATATCTTTATATAAGTCTGACTCCTCTGTGACAAACTGTCAGAGGTTGAGCACAGGTTATCTTTTAGTGTGTATCTGACTTACTCTGACTGAGATTGTGCTTCCTGCTTGGACAGGGTGCATACCTCTGCTAACCAGAATCCCAATTTCTAACTGAGGTTAATGATCCTTTGACACTTGTGGCTCTCCATGGTGTTGCCACCAGGGATTTATCACTATAAGGTCTTCCACGTGGATTTATCACTATAAGGTCTTCCACGTGGTGTGTTGGCTGCTCTCTAGCAATGTTTCAGTGTAATTTTACACAGCTGCTCAAACTGAAGTCAACATGGAGCAAAGTCATAGTCTGCCCTCAATTTCCCTCCCCTATACCATGTGTAGTGTGTGATGAGTCATAAGAAACTTAATTTAAGGTAACTCTTCTTAGTGTTACTGGATATGTACTCATTCTTTATTTATATCTTCCTAATTTGGTACACAACATTAGAGAAGGCGAAATGTTGTGTTTGTTGTGTTGGATCAGAAAATATGCTTATTTGGGAGAGTTTACACACGAGGAAGAGAACAAAATGGCAGTCCCAAAAACATTTACTGTAAATGTAATTTAGGCAACTGCATATATATACCAGATGACAGAATATGTTAAGCAATGCTAAACGGCAGGGTTTAGGGCCAGGTCTTAAAAATCTTTGACTTGCGCTATTTCATGTCAGCGGTGGTAAATTAAGGCATTGCTTCATGCAAATAATTTTTATTACTGTATTATAATAGCAGGTTTCTAAATGTGGTAATTTGTGACAAGAATGGTTGTGCACAATTCTTGTGTAGTATTTGTTGTGGTGGTGTTGTGTTCTATTGTAGTTTGTGTTGCTGTGCATTATAGCAATGTGCTGTATTGTAATTATGGTGTTGCTTTCTGTTTCAACTGTTTCGTTGAGTTGGGCCATTATGTTTTATTTGTTGTATGTTGTGTCACGAATATTAATATATCAATTTTTTTACTTTAGATATATCAACAAATGGTGCTACATTTTCAGCCAAAAGCAGCACATTGATTTTAAATTATTTTTACAAGCAACCATTTACAGTTGTAGTCTGGAATATCGAACGAGGAATTTCATGATACCATAATATCACAGCCAAATATCGAGGGTCAAGCTATGGAAACGTAAGTGCATGTAGGAAAGAATACATTTACTTTTCTCAACTCCACATTTATGTGCTTTGAAGATATATTTATATTGTTGAAGCAAATATATGTGGATGTAGATATAAAAAATATATACATACTTACCTGTTGATATTGCTGTCCTCTGTATTTTGGCTACGATATTAAGGAATAACAATGTTCCGAACACACACAACTGTTTACAACTGTCTAGTGGCCTGATTAGGGGTTGAGGGGTTTATCGCCCCGATAGAAAACGATACCAGGGCATAAGAGTTTATAGGGAATAACATGCGGATGTTGGTGTTTAACACACCAAAATCTGCATGATACAGTAAATACCATGTGTTTACCCCTGTTAAATTTCAACATGTTTGGATTGACGAAATTTAACAAAGGTTGAGTCATTTAATGCATCTGATAAATATCGGATGCAATAAATACCTTCAAACTCGTAATTCTGACACAGGCGTAAACAGGGGTTAGTGCATGGGTCGAAATATTATGAGCATCTTGTAATCAGGCCTTAACCGCATGCATGCGGGGCGAATTCCGCCCGTACGCTGGGTTTTGCGGATTCGCACTTTACGTGACGAGCTGGGCTCGTCATGAGCGTGCGAGGAGGCTACGCCATGACGAGCCCAGCTCGTCATGAGCGTCGAAGGGGTTAAGAAGGCAAAACAGTACTGTTCCAGCTTATTAACTATTTAATACATCACTCTTCCCAAAATTATTGTAAAGAATTAATTTTAAGTTAGCACCCCAAGTATTCACTTTATGTGATAGGGCCTTCAATGTTATAATAATTTTGAGGAAAAACCAGGGCCCAAATTGATTATCGTAAACCACATGTGTTATGAAAGCACCATTAGTCAGGAAAGAGGCACAGTTTTGCCCAGAAAAGAAAGGGAATTCACAGTACGGAAAAGTAGAGTATATGCAAAAAAAATTGCATGGATAGCACCACATAAAAGGTCAAAAAGACACTATAAATATTAAGCTCAAGCAATCTTATGCTCAAGTAGTGTTAAAATAAATTCTCCACCTAGTGTGTCTACATATATTTGGACACTGCTAAAATCTGTCACCAGTCCCTTCTTCGGGACATAGCATAAATTTATGAATTTTCAGTAAAGCTTTTTTGTCACAATACAACAATTGTTCATGGCACTTAGTATTGGTCAACTGTTTAAATGTTAAAAAAAATTACTTTTAAATTATGCTAGTCTAGAATTCTTAATATATTAAAAGTTGTACAATGAAAACATCTTTTGAAAAAAAAAAACCTGTTGTTGCAGGACCTGTACTAGAGTAAGTGCAGGTTGACAGATGACAACAGACTGATATCTTAAGAAGGGGACATGCATGGAGCTGACCTTACACATCATAAACCACGTAAACATCGCATAACAGCTAGGTCATTTGTCAGGTAAAGCCTTAAGATATTAGTGCAAATGTAGCCCTGTATGCAGCAAAGCAGACTTAACTTTTTCTAGTTCCTCTTTATGTATCTTCTGTAAGCTTTGGGTGAAACCATCGTCCTTACTTTCTGTTTTCTTAAAGCCCATAAGCCTTGTACACTATCGGAGTCTTAATAATAGATAACACATGGGTATTTATTTCATCTACAATTGGCAATCTTCTGTCTGGATTTCCTGGTATTGTGCTTCTGTCCTGGCATTAACCTTCAGGCAGAGATTAATTTTACTAATTTTCTATGAGGAGTCTCATTCTTTTATCCTTATTCCTCCATGTCCACTGCTCCATGTGACATCATGTGGATTTTTTCTGCATCAAGTGGTGTGTTGTGGTAAAAGGATAGCATAGTAAAATTTCCTGGATGCAATCTGTCTTTTCTGTTTCTAGTTTTTAGGTGTCGCCAGTAAGTTATATTAAATGGGCATCCATAGATTAAGTTTTCATCTTCTTAGGTCTCTTTCATAGACTATGTTGGTTAGTTGGTATGTTTTTCCCATTAGTAGTCTAATGAGACTCCTTAGTTTGAGTCGCAGAATGTGGAGATCAATCTGCAGGTATTGAAAGTTACTAGCCGCTGAGTTAGCAATCACTTTAAAAGAAACAAAGTCTATGAAAGAAACACAGAAAACATTGAAAAGTATATCTTTGGTGATAGCGCTCTTTAAATTAAGGAGTGCTGACAACTTTTTCAGGTATACAGCACAATAATGGTGAGTGCCCTCAACAGGGGGATGATCGTTACCTGAAGCGTCAACGTCCTTCCTCGCTGCCACATCAGGATGCATTGCCGTAGCATTTGCTACATGCTGGCACTCAAATGTGGCTGCTGGCTGCTAGCTGTTGGTTTTCGACTGTGACCAAATTGGGATAAATGCCCAGAAAAGTGAAGGATACAAGGGCTTTCCTCAAGAATTAGCTCGGCGGCAGAAGGCTATGAGAGTCATATGGGGACTCTCTTTTCCTTCTCTATTTTGCTACGCTTCCATTGTGGGGGCAGGAGGGACCTGTGGTTTCCCCTCCTCCTTGGCTGGTTCAAAAGTTTGAAGAAGTTTCTAGCATGGATGGATATCACCAATATTGTTTGCGCTCCTGATGACCTGCGGTGCCCAGGCCTCTGGGAGACTGAGTTGCAACTTGCTGGTTGTGCTGTGGTCTCCAGGTTTCTCACCGGGGGTAACTAAGTGCACCCGCTCTGTTTTCTCTTCCTGCAGGGTTTGGTGGTGCTGCCCTATAGAGGGTCACTGGGTAGGGCCATAGCAGTAGGAGCTCTTATAAACTGCCAGTACACTGTAATATAGTGGATGAGCAGGGGCTGAGAAGCAAGATTAAAGGCTAGGTGTGTTGGTGCTTAAATGCGATGCCATTGTAAGGTCTCTGACACTACAACCACGACCCATCATGGTTCACCTGCACTGGCCCAACAGGTCAAAAAGCAAGTGGGGCAAGCTACAGCTCGGTGAAACAGCACTTCTACGGCCCATAAAAACGACACCCTCCCTAGTGATACTGAGGAGCATGAAGAAGGTGTAAGCAGTATCGAGGGGCAGCAGCACCAGGAGGGGACTTTGGAGGAAGTTTCCATGAGTAAGAAACAAGTAAGTTCCTAAAAAGCACTGGTAATAATTCACAAACTTTTAACAAGTGCTAGTGGTCAGAGAACTCCAAATTGAGAAAACATAACAATTATTCAATATCGGAGAGTCAAAACAACAATTGTTTTAAAAAACAAAAAAACATATATTGACATTAAATATTTATTAAATACAGATATATACACAATATAATTTCAAAACATTTCATTTTAAATTACATTATTGTAAGAAAACAGTTGTCGACGCTGCGTTTCGGTGAGAACGTGAATAAACACCTTCTTCCGGACAGTTTTCAAAATAGCAAAAACATTAAATTATTATCATGTACATGTTGTTGACAATCCTATATATTAAACAGTTTACAGTCATTGTTTTCTCTTTTCTCTTACATTTTATGCACATTTTATAAACCCTCTACCACCAGAACTGAATTTACTAAATATCGATACCACAATATGAACAATGGTTTCAAAAATATATTACACATTATGAGCAATGGTTACAACAATCATTATCAACACAGAAAAAAGTGGGGGACACATACCTAACCACAATTAGGATGGCGCTAGAATTCAATTTTGCTAACACATCTGGCGATTAAAATCTTGTAGGTAGAGGGGATTGACGATCATCACCACCTCGGTTAAAACCTTGATTAAAAAAGGATAAAGTATTTGTTTGCGGATACAGTTGAAAATAATAACTGTTTCCACATGGTGCCATTCTGATAGTTTGATAAGAGCAAATAGCATACCTTCTGATTCAAGGTATTCACAGTGCAGGTATGTACATTGGTACCACCATTGTTTATTAATGTTCAGGTGCTCTAAAAAAATATTAAAAAGAGCTATTATACCCAAGAGGTTACACGTCACTAAAAAGGAATCACAGAAATTCGATAAGGGGCTTACCAGAAAAAAACGGTAATCCGATATACCAACCAATGTTTTATGATGGGAGTTCCAAAATTGGCTAATGTGGCAGGTTTATAAATGATATAACAGACGAATTTATACATGTCCGTTAACACAGGCCTCTGGATAACCTCCTATAACAGGATATTATTTAATAGTGACATGCTCATATTTTATCTGTACAATACATGAGTATTATGCATATTGTCAAATAATTGAATATTGCCTCTCTGTTCTACTGGGATATTATTAGTCCCTAGACCACATAAGGTTGCCCATATGTCATAAAACAACAAGGGAACTAATATGTTATGGGGGCGTCACTTGATACACAAATTATGCCTCTATGCAGTTCCGCTCTGTATGTCGAGATAGTATTAACGATCTACTCTAATATGCAGCAGATCAGCATCTAACTTAAAACATAGCATCTCAAGAAAAGAAAATAAGTCAATAAACAAGGGGCGTGACAAGGTAAATTTACTTTGGCATTTAGTCTATAAAGTTACCCATGTTTCCTTAGCAACAGAACTTCCTATATTGTGCGGAAGTCATATGATATACACCCGTGGCTGCTTTACGGCTCAGTTATAGATCCCAAATCTAAACGATTGCTTAGGGTAAGACTATTATTACCCAGACAAACGATAAATAAAATAATAAAAACACGGTAAATAAAACAGACAATGATCAATTTCCTCGTCTATTTAGCAGCGGTTTGACATTGTGCATGTACATCTTCAAAGCCCAAGAGCGTGGCTGCTCAAAGATATCATTATGTCATCACGGCTGTGACACGAAGGGACGGCCTCACAGGAGGAGGTCAATGTGCTATAAAAAATGTAAGGATATGCCATTGCCTCCCCCGTAGACAGGTACAATTTAGAGAGGGATCTCCAAAGCTTTTTTCGAAAGATTAGACTAAATGCCTTCTTTGAGGGCAAAGAGAGATTATAAACAGCTAATAAGTCAGGCCTAAAACCTAAATTGACATGGACCCCCCAAATAAATTTAGTGAGTAAAGACATAGAAGGCTTTGACTGGGCAGTTGATAAAAGTATAGACGATTTGCACAACCAAAAAATTTGGGTCAAGAATAATCTTAACACTTGAGAAAGACATGCCCTTACTACATTAGGATAATGTCATGAGTTGACTATTAAACCAGCCGACAAAGGTGGCAGTATTGTAGTAATGCAAACGGAAGACTACAATAGAAGAATATATGCCCTTCTGAATAATAGTGATCATTATCAAAGGTCGAATAGGGATGAGTGGAATGCATTAGCTAACAATATTCAGACCATGCTGAATTTAGCTAAAGATGATGACATCATATGCAACGATGAATTTAATTTCCTACATCACAGCAACCCTATTATCCCAGCACTATCTGGTCTTCCAAAAGTGCATACAAATTTACAAGAACTCCCTATGAGACCAATTGTGTCAAATATCAATTCCTTGACCGAGCCTTCTAGCAAGTATGTCGATGCGTTTTTACAACCACTTGTAGTACAACAGAAAACATATTAAAAGGATACTACAGCCATCATCCAGAAGATAGAATGTTTAGAGTTTAAAACTGAGACACAGTTCCTTGTAACCTTGGAAATTGAGGCTTTATATACGAATATTCCTCAAGATAACACAATACGGATGGTTGAGATCCTCCTTAAGATAGAAGGGGCAAATTTTTCCCCATGGAACTTTTATAGTTAACTGTGTTAGCATTGTATTAAAAAATAACATCTTTTTATTTGGCAAAGAATTCCATAAACAGATCAAGGGGACCAGTATGGGAGCCACTTATGCTCCCAGCCTGGCCTGTCTGTATGTCTCTGAGTTTGAGGACTCTCACATCTATAACGTGACGGTGCCCTTCTATGAGAACATCTCTTACTGGTCAAGATATATATTTGATGTGTTTTTTATTTGGACAGGAACAAGAGAAACTCTAGATGAGTTTATACAGTGGCTGAATCTGGGAGATGCCAATTTGAATTTCACGTCCCATATTAGTAAATTATAATGTGAATTTCTGGACGTTATAATCAAACACGTTGATGGGGTCCTCAATGTCGCACTGTTTACACAACCAACTGATAGGAATACTATGCTTCATTACAATAGTAACTGTCCTATCTGTCAGAAGGACAATATTCCTTTTGGACAATTTTTGCGGCTAAAATGGAACTGCACTAGCATTAGAGATTATGATAAACATGCAGAGAAACTGACCAAAAAATTCTTAATCAGAGGCTACCCAAAGAAATTAATCAGACATGCCTACAAAAGAGCAAATATTTTAATAGGGACTCTTTGAGAATAAACCCCAAAAGAAAAGCACAGACAACAAGCCCCTGATTTTTGTGACTAACTATAGCAATGTTAGGAACAAAATCAAGAATATTATCGATAAAAATTGGCATTTGATCACCAAAACATATGTTTTCCACTGCATAGCGGCATAATTTATGTCTCAAATAATGCACCCATAACATATTAGTTCGCTTGTTGTTTTATGACATATGGGCAACATTATGTGGTCTAGATACTAATAATATCCCAGTAGAACAGAGAGGAAATAATCAATTATTGACAATATGCGTAATACTCATGTATTGTACCGATAAAATATGAGCATGTCACTATTAAATAATATCCTGTTATAGGTGGTTATCCGGAGGCCTGTTTTAAAGGGCGTGTATTCATTTGTCTGCTATATCATTTATAAACCTGGCACTTTAGCCAATTTCTGAACTCCAATCATAAAACATAAAACATTGGTTGGTATATAAGATTTTCGTTTTTTATTACTGGTAAGCCCCTTATCGAATTTCTTTGATTCCTTTTTAGTGACGAGTAACTTCTTGGGTATAATAGCTCTATTTAATATTTTTTTAGAGCACCTGAACATTAACAACAATGGTGGCATCAATGTACATGCGTCATTGTGAATTCCTTTAATCAGAAGGTATGGTATTTGCTCTTATCAAACTATCAGAATGGCACCATGTGGAAACAGTTATTATTTTTTAACTGTATCTGTGAACAAATATTTTATCTTTTTTTAATCAAGGTTTTCACCAAGGTGGTGATCATCAATCCCCTCTTCCTACAAAATTTAATCGCCAGATGTGTTAGCAAAATTGAATTCTAGCGCCATCCTAATTGTGGTTAGGTATGTGTCCCCCACTTTTTTCTGTGTTGATAATGATTGTTGTAACCATTGCTCATAATGTGTAATGTATTTTTGAAACCATTGTTCAGATTGTGGTATCGATATTTAGTAAATTCAGTTCTGGTGGTAGAGGGTTTATAAAATGTGCATAAAATGTAAGAGAAAAGAGAAAACAATGACTGTAAACTGTTTAATATATAGGATTGTCAACAACATGTACATGATAATAATTTAATGTTTTTGCTATTTTGAAAACTGTCCTGAAGAAGGTGTTTATTCACGTTCACACCGAAACGCAGCGTCGACAACTGTTTTCCCGTAATGATGTAATTTTTAATGAAATGTTTTTAAATGATATTGTGTATATATCTGTGTTTAATAAATATTTAATGTCAATATATGATTTTTTGTGTTTTTTTAAACAATTGGTATTTTGACTTTCCCATATTGAATAATTGTTGTGTTTTCTCAATTTGGAGTTCTCTGACCTCTAGCACTTGTTAAAAGTTTGTGAATTATTACCACTGTTTTTTAGGGTCTTATTTGTTTCTTACATATACTTCCCTTGTCCCTGATCGGATTGTAAGGGTACCTCCCTTGTTTTTTGCTGGGAAGTTTCCATGAGCCAGAGCCCTGATAGTCTAGAAATTGGGATAACTTGAGTCAGTCAGATCTTAGAACAAAGCTCAGTGGAAGTCAGCCAGGAGCCGGAGGCTATTCTACCAAAAGCCAGAGAAGTCATGGAATATCCTCTCTTCATGAAGGCTAAATTAGGTTCGAGGCCAGGCGCATGCTCCAGAGTCGATCTGTTTGAGAAGCCACAACCCCCGCAACCATCCATGGCTCTTTATCCAAGGGACATTTTGGAGGTATCTCAACCATTGGTACATCTAACCCAGCCAGCAACAGCCCTTAGTTCATTGGATAGAGAGCAGGAGGATTCAGGAAACGGAAAGATGCAAGAGGAGCCAGGCTTAAATTTCTTAAGCGATGAGGCATTTCATGGGAATCCTCCGTTAATTATGAATTGGGGATGCTAAGATGATACTAAACCTCTTTCTGGAGGAGATAAGGGACCTGAAAGCCTCACAAACTACAGAAATTGCAGCTTGACATGTACGCCTCTTTAAGATTGAGAAGGCCATTGCCCAGATCCCGGAGATTTTAAAAGAAGCGGAAGTAAGGATTTCTCAGCTAGAGGATCAGGTATCTATTCTGCCGGAAAAAGCAGTCACCTTTCAGAAACAGAAATCTTCAATCTAGTATAAGCTGGAGGAACTGGAAAATCATTCCTGAAGTACCAATTTACGCATTGTTGGAGTTCCAGAAGGGTTTGAGGAACATCACACGCTCCGGTGGGCAAATACTTTTAGTAAAACACACATTCTCCCTGAATATTCTGGTGACCTTACACTCACAAGAGCTCATCGAGTACCAGTACATGAGCCCCAAATCAGAAATTTCCTCGCTCAGTACTCATGAATTTCAGAGAAAGAGCAAGTACTATTAAATGCGATTTATATACTGCGCAATAACCAGAGTAAACAGTTTGCATGGCATTGACAAGCAGACCAGGTCTGTTCCAAAAACATTGACATCATCCAGAAAGTCGATGGAATATGCCCAGAAAGTGTCCTACCATCATAAATACATATATTACTTACAGATTAACATAAGGCCTTTAATTGATGATGCACATGTGAAGATTTTCAAACCTATGACATTCCTGCAAAAGGCCCGAACATATTTGAAAATTATCCTAAAGCAATTGTTGACATGCTGTCTCTTGGAATGTATTTCACTTGCTATCTATTTGTGAGATCAAGATTGATGAATGTTGCAAAATTTCCAGTCAGCAGTTCACGGAATAATGTTGATCTGTAAGTAATTCTCTCCTAATCTTTACTTTGACCTGCTTAGGGTCACAATGCCATTTTCTCTAACTACTTGTTCCACCACTGGAGTAACTTTACAATGACATGAAATAGATAAGTCACCACAGCTGTGCCCCTTGCTTGCTCATTGCGACCCCTGGCACTGCCTTTGCAACCCGTGGCCTCAGGGGAACATATATTTAGATTATACTGATTTGTTATGTAGTAGGGGTGCAGAAACAGAGCTATAAATGCCTTAGCTCTGTTAAACAAATTCATACAGCAGAGCAAAGCATACTCATCTGAATAAAATAAAGAAATAAAAAATGCAAATTATCAAATAAGAGCTTTCTGTTATTAGGGACACATGGAAATTATGTTAAAATAAAAGCCTCACCTCTGTGCTTGACTGCATGATACTAATCAAAATGTATTAACAATACTAAGGAGTAATGTATGCCAATAACTGAGTTTACATTCAATATATAGTCCACTAAAAGAAGTGCAGGTGGACAAAACCACAAATATTTTTTACATCTTTTTGTTCATCTTCTACATTTTATGCTTGGGGTGTACAGTAGAGAAACCATTAAATCATGACAGTTCGCTGTATAAATAACTTGACTTCCCAGTGTTGTTTTGTGTTTTTATTGTGTTATAGTCTCCTCTTCTAACGAACCCATATTTTTTCATGCAAAAAAAAAAGAAAAAGGTGCAATGTTCCTATCATGTTAGTACCCTATTTAAAACTGAAGTGGTATGTAAAAAAGACTAGTATCTGTATTAGTAACTGTTGTCTTATTTTATAATTGTGCCCTTAAGTTGCTCTTTACTTCACAATGTCAGCAATAATGATGTCATCAGGATTACGGTCAAATGATTACCACCGTCCGGAAAGATTCAGTGTCAAAGATCATGTGATGTCACTTCTTGTGATGTCATTGGGTAAAAAGGTGGTTATGTGATGTCACTTCCACTACCCCGACCATGTTAGAGAATTGACAACGATTCACACCCCATACAGAACTCCCTGTTTTATTACATTAATATCAGTAAACAATCATGGTGCCTGAAGAACACAGAGCAAGCTAGTGATATGCTGGCATAGTTTTGGGTTCCTGTTGAAAAAAAAGTAAATGTGTCTTCACATGTATCAACACGATGGAAAGACAGCAAACACTGAGCAGTTTCGTTTGGGTTCTTATCAACTAAACTAACCTAAGTATTTGATGTCATATTTTGGGATTTCTGTTTTCAAAGAAATTGAGTGTATTTCAGTATTTGGCAACAATATCTTAAAAATAGAAAACAAAAATATTTGTTATTCTTTTTAATGCACTCTGCCATCAGCGTGTGTTTTTTTGTGTTGCTAATATTGATTACATGTTATTAATTTTTTCAATGGGACCGAGGCATGCCACACAAAAAAACATTAGTTACCCTCATCCTGAAAACATTGATATGCACCAGCTCTATGCTAAAACATTGTTTCCTGTGCAGTGAGTGAAGCACTGTAGGAGTGCGCTTTCCCGGCCAAAGAATCCTGCACACGGGGGTACAAGCCACTGTCAGCCAAGCCACTGGAGACTACAAGTCCATTCTACTCTGCCCAGCTGCCGCCTGAACATATCCTGCCAGCGCTATAAGAGTGCGCCGCGGTCACACTGTCTTAGTGGTCAGGTCTATGTTGCAACATTGTTTCCTGTGCTGTAAGTGAAGTGCTGTTGGAGCGCGCTATCCTGGCCAAAGAATCTTGCTAGCAGAGGGGACAAGCCACTGTCAGCCAAGCCACTGGGGACTCTAAGCCCCATGTCCTACTTACCTTGCCTGGCTGCCGCCTGATCACATCCTGCCTGCGATATAAAAGTGTGCCCTGGCCCTGCTGTGCATAACGCACCTGGGACGCACCCGGGCAAAGCCCTGGCCACTTGTAGGTCCATTTGCGCCCATCCCTACCAGGCGAGGCTGAGCTGGGCCTACTCGCTTAAAGTTTTGCATCATAAGAATTCAGTGACCCTGCTTTACACGTGGAGTACTACTTGTGGGAAGGTGAGAAAACGTACCACTACTGTGGGGAAGCACATCTGTTTCCATCAACAGCATGCTGGAAAGGGTTGTCGGGATTGTCATGAATGAAAATGAATTGACAGACTCCCTTTGGATTTCGGGGTGCTGCCAGTTCCGCATCCTAATTTCTTTTCTGTTGCAGATGTCGCAGTTAACAGTCTTTTGCTTGAGAATGGGGTTTGTCAACAGCCTGTATCTCCTTGCTTCTATTGTTTTGATGTGGTCGTTATCGATGAGTCAGTACTCGACCGGTGCAATCTCCCATCCCTGCAGTCTGTTCCTGCTACAGATTGTCAAGCGCAAAAGTTAACTAGGGAGACCTGAGGCTGTAAAGCGGGAACCAGCACCCCATCCCACTCCAAGGAACAATAGTGTGCTACTTTCCTGGATGGATTCAGCCCCTACTGGCACCTCAACCCTAACCTCAAACATAATTCTCTGCATGCCACACATGTGATCCCCCGTCTCTTGACCCCCTGTCACTTGAAGCACTTTGCATGATGTTTGGTAATATTCTTGAGGGGAAACTCACGTCATTGACTCAGTGATTGGATCGGCTTTAGGGCCTCCTGGGTAGAACACTTAAGCATGTTTTTGTCAAGGACAAGAGCAATAAAGGCAGCAGCCCACCGGCACTTGACCAATTAGTCTTGAATAGTCCCACCAACACTGCCATCAGGGCACAATTAAAAAATCTGCCTGACCCGCCATGGATACCCACAGACATTCCTCGAACACCTTGGATGGGGGTCGTACTGGGGATAATTTTTATATTTGCTTTGTCTAATCCAGTTTGTCATGCCGTGTCATCTCCTGACCAAACTCCCCCATTGCTGGTAGTTTCGCTGCTGCCCCTTGTCAAGATACTTTAAGCCACCCCCTTCAACGTGCCCCTATGTGTTGATTTTGGCCGGTGTTTCCCTTTAAGAACTGGACAGCAGGAGTCATGGGACCAGCTCAAAAATAAGACTGCCCCCTGGCTATAGAATTACAAACATTTTAATGCCTGGGGCCTCAATTAGATAATAATGTTGAGGAGGGTAGGCTTGCTCGGACACTCAAGAAAAACATTATGGGGGACTTTATTGTCATAAACGCCGAAGGCCTGCATCTGTCTGTAATATACGGCGTACAAAAGAATCCAACAGCTTAACTGAACATAAGGTTATTAATCTTCCCCTGTTTTTTTTTACAGGCCGGCAGCCCCTTTCCTAGGCTCTTACACCCCAATCTCGAGTATTTCTTGTAGTGTCCCCTGCACTAATATGTTCTCCACACTCAGTGACCTGGAGAATGAAGATTGACATTATGGGAGTTCATTAACGTCCAACCAGATACCTATCCACAATGATGCGCCCATAGTGCACACTACTACTATTTCCCCTGTTGGAGAGGATGAAAGTAGGATGTTGGAACCTCTTTTGCCAATTACTCTTAATGAGGAGCAAGTGACGTACCCAGCCAGCGCCATTTCAGGGTCTCTTGTTGGATATAGGAGCAATATCAAGGACATGGGAACCAAGTCACTCAAAATACTTAGCTGGAATGTGGCTAGTATTAGACCAAACATCAATTTACTGGATTGGCTCTGTTTTATCAGGGGCTACAACATTTTCCTGTTGCAAGAAACATGGGACCCGCTGCTTGTATTTGTGGATGGGTACCATTGTTTTAGTGTCTCTGCCATTCCTGCACGTAGCAGGCGCGCATGGGGAGCCTGGCCATATGGGTGAGTACTGCTATGGGGGGGGGGGGGAGTTTAAAATCACTGTGTCCCATGATAGCAGCTTTCAAATCAGAGTCATTAAAACAGTTTTGAGCTCGCACACTGAATTTTTACAATAATTACTTTAGTGGTATATGTAACACCAAATTTCCACCATTATTTAAATCTATCTCCAAAATAGAGGATTATTTGGGACAATCACGGCACACACAGTAGCTATGCCTGGTTAGAGACTTTAATGTACAACTCCCCAATAATTTTCAGGCCCTGAATTTAGTACCATGTCCCCTTGTTAATACTGTCCCAAGGAGTGCGGGATTTATTTCATTTCTTGCCCCACTTGAGTTGTCAAATGCACTGGCCATTGCGGGTTTATCTAGTTGTGAGGTACCTACTTTTAGGGGGCATGGCAGCCCCTCAATAATAAATTATATTTTTGTTACCCGCAACTTAGAGGACTTACTTTTACACGGCATGGTCCTTTCATACTGCCATAGTGGCCAAAGCCGCATTGAAGTCATACTAATTTGCATCCGCTACTGATAATTTGAAGCTGATGTGGAGATTGTGTGACCCCCTTCTCAATTTTTCAAAGTTATAATTGGGGCTAATTTGGAGTTGGCGAATTTGTGTCAGTGGAGGTCCATGGTTCGCAGGTGAAGGAGGCCTTCACCGATCTCTGCTTGGGGATCAGGAATCCTCTCCTGAAACCTGTAGGATCTACATCTGACACACCTAGATGATTTAATTGTGAATGCTTAGCAGCAAATAGAGCTCTCTGCCTAACTCTGCCATCTAAATCAAGAGACTTTGCACTTGCGGCCGTCCTGAGCATGCAATACAAATAAATCACTGCTAAATGCTGGAAGGAGCTTGTTGTAGCACCAGGGAAATGCTAGTTCAGGCATCAAAGCTGGGTAGTAGCAAATCATTTTGGATCTCCATAGCTGATTTAAAGCATAATAACAGGCCATACAGCTCCATCCTCTATCATATTGTTAGTAATATTTGGGAGGAGCATTTCAGTAAAACACATGCACCTGCGTCCCCCCACATTTTTACTATAGATCTTTGCCTTGTATCTTGCTTTCAATTGACCCTATTGGCACTTGAGGATGCCATTAACTAAAGTTCTTGCAGCAAGGCACTGGACCCCAACGGAGTTCCCATTGACTTAATTAAAAACAGCATCATCTTTCGAACACTTTTAATAATCTCACCCATTCATCTTTGCCCGGCACATGGGATACATCCATCATAGTCCCTATTTTGAAAAAAAGGGGATTCCTCACTTCCAGCTCGTTACCAGCCAATTTCAAACATTGACACTACTGCTAAAATACTTAGCAGAATTATCTACAATAGGATTATGGATTGGGTGCAAGAGGAGTCTGTACTATATAGATGCCAATATGGGTTTAGACACAAAATAGGAACTATTAAATAGTGCCTCAATAAAAATGTGGCCCTAGGGAAATAAACGGTGGCGAAACAATCCCCCCTTTATCTAGTGTTTATGGATCTCTCATCAGCCTTTGACTATGTGAACCAGTCTCAAATGTGGCATCTGCTTGTTCCACAGGGCATGGATACAGTTTTAGTTCATTTCCTAGTCTACCTGCACAAGGACATGAGGTCCAGGGTACATATCAATGCGTTGGGTGAGGTCTTAGGTGACATAGGCCTTCATCATGGAGTGAGGCAGGGATATGTCCTGGCCCCCCCTTTTATTCATCCTTTATATTATTGATCTACATTCCTACTTAGCACAGGCCACTACAGATGTTCCCATTATAAAAGGCAACCCACTCCCCACACTCCTTTATGCGTACGATGCAGTGCTCATGTCGCGTACTCCTAGGCAACTGCCTCAGTTAGTGCACACCTTTGACGATTTTATGTCCTACCTTGATCTGTAGACTAACTTTGTCAAATCTCATACTACGTCCTGCAGCTCTAAGTGCAGAGCCCTTGGGGGGGCGGGGTTCCCTTGTCCCCATGCTACACTACAAATATATAGATCACAATGTTTGTCCATTGCTATATATGGGGCTAAGGTGTGGAGGATCTCTAATTTTATGGCCATCCAGCGAGAAGAAAATAGATTTTCTAGAATGCTCTTACCTGTCCCTATATCAGCATTGCATTTTATGTGCTACAAAGAACTTGGGCTCCCCTACATAGCAGATCTGATCAGAGAGTGGCCAGTCTTCCTATGGTGTACCATTTGGAGAAATCCCGAGGTTGTCCTATCAAGAAAGATTTCAGACATTGTCCAAGCACTCAATGAGTCAAAATAAGTATACTTATATGTAGAAATGTCCGATGTCTTTTATTCAGATATCCAGGCTTTCTTTTCACATTGCCTTTGTCAATAATGTTCTCTGTCACAAATATTACTTCTTGCCATCAATACAGCTCCTTGCCAACACGTATTTTGTCTGTTTATGTGAAACAAGACTTCATCAGGGCTGAAACATAAAGCAATGGCATCATAAGGAATGTGGGTAAGTCATGGGATCTAGAATTAAACCCATCTCCAAGGTATTTCACCCGAATCGTGCCATGCACATTTTTTACGTGTTTGATGATCATAATATATTTTAAAAAGCAACTAGATTTCTAGAGGAAGGTTGAATATCAAAGAGAAGTGAAAAAAAGAGATCATGGAAATAGAAGTTGGAGAACCGGGCCTTATGGACCCAGCGGCGCAGGGCACGCCTAAAATCTCCGGGTTCACCTGCCTTGTCAGACAGAGACACGAGACACTCTGTTAGGCGTAGAAAAGCAGATTTATTAGCTGCAGCCAAGCACAGTTGTCTAAGAAGTTACAGGAGGTAGATTCTTAGGAGACTGCCACTTAACTCCGTGGCTCACAATCTATTATAGTACACATGTTTACAATGCCCACTCCAAAAACATACAAAATTGATGAATAGGAATAGTTCGAAAACAGGCTATTGAATGTCAAAACACACCCTCCTTTCAGACCCCGTGTGCTCTCCTCCCCTCAAGTTAATCAACACTAGTGCCCATAATTCAATTTGCAGGTGCTAGAACATGTTTGAATGCTTCAAAGGATAGTTTATGTAACAAGAGAATACACAAAGAGAATAGCGAAGGTCAGTCAAATAGAATGAAGTCAAGAAGAATGGTGGGAGCCAAACAGACAGTCGAGACAGGGATCAATCAGCCTAGACATGGATTAGTAGACTCGGCCAGACCCTGACATCAGTTTCGTAAACAAGGGCAGAGGGTTTACTTGACACGAAGAACACGTAGACAACTGAAAATACGAAAACACCGTGTTCGCCGTGCTGCCTGAGTGAGGCAACACAAAATGGCGGCTGAACACAAAATGGCAGCTAGATACGAAGCAGAGTCAAAAACTACGTAACCTCAGACCCTCCTTTTGCCATACTCAGGCAAGGCACAAAAGACTCATGCTAGTCTGAGTCGATGTCAATGGTCATGAGGTCATTGAGTTGCTGCTGTAACATCATTCTAATATTCTCTCTTTTCTGTGACACTTGTTTTGGAACACATACAGTGGCACAAAGTCCACAGATGGCTGGGCCACACTGCAAACAGAGGCAACAAGAAAAGATGATCGCTAGAATCGCTCCAAGGAAAGTTAATACTTTCCATCCCCATGTGGACAGTAGTCCCCAGAACCATCCCGTCCCAGACCAATCTCCAGTATCCTGATGAATGGACTCGGAAATGACATGTAGTTTAGAAATGGCTTGGTATACTGTAGGGGCATTATCGGGAACGTAAACGTAACAACTAGACCCACTTAATTTACAGACTCCTCCTCTATCTGCAAGAACAATATCTAAAACCCTTCGGTTTTGTAAAGTCATAAGGCGATCCGCCTGAAGCTCAGCTGTCAAATTATTCAATGCTCCAGAAGTCACGTTTATAGTAGCATCGACCACATGGTCTGATGTTCCTGCTATTAACTATTGGACCCCAAAAGGGAAGAAACCCTTTAAAAAAATCTCCTCCCTCTTGTCCAGCTGTGTCTTCAGAATCAATAACCCCTCTACCATATCTCTTTCTGTGATGATCTGCAGGAGCAGTATATGTTGGAGGAAGAAGGAAAGCTATATAACATGTTCCCGAGAAATAGGTGGGAAGCCATGTATAGGCTCTATCGTGGCAGATAAAATATGTACCTTGAGATGGTACTAACGGTGAGGAAACCAAGGGTGTATAAACGTATGTATGGGAACAATTACTTTTTTCCTGTTTAATCTTAGTGTTCTGGACATCTATTTGTAAACACAAATTACCTTTATGAGGTATAGTCCAAATCGGTGAAGATCTCTTCTGTTTAAACTTATCAGTGAGGCTAGTGATATAACGAGTCACATTCCAACCATCATATGCTCATTTCTCATCCATGGGAATCTTACTAATGTCTGCAATTTTTGCCATAGTCACTATTCCCTTTATCAAAGGGCTGTGACTAAAATGTACTCCACCATTATAGGACCCACCAGGAGGATATCGGAGTTGATTCTGGTATGCGTTAGAAAACATAGCCAGATAAGCCCAAGCAGAGCCTTCATACGAAAATGGGAGAACTAAATACAGCATCCCTCTCTCTCCATTATGGGGCATAAGTCCACAGATCCAACAGTCAGCAGTATTGACTACCAATTGGTCTTGATGCAACAACTGAATAAATGAATTGTTAAGGTATTCCGTTCTCCTCATTTGTTCATGGTCTGGGAGTGCATAAAATTTGTGCGGAGAAATAGTAGTAGAGGAAATCAAAGAGACAGAAGTAGGAGCAGGGGCTAGCTGCATAATGTGTATAATCCATCCTACACATGCTAAGAAACTGCATGAACATACCAGAATACATAGTGCTACGCCACAACGACTAAACAGTAATTTTTTATTCATTTGATATTTATGTGTACTTATAAAGCGCTGACGTTCGCTCCCAAGGGAGCATCATGGCGCTAAGCAAGCTGCGGAGGATAACTGAAAAGTGGGATGTGATGAGAGATAATAACTAGATGATAGCTAGATGGCAGCCAATACAGAGGTGTCTGATTGTTGGTAGACCCATGTCTTAAGGAGTTTTCTGAAACTGTTCTCATTTTCGATAAGTCTAAGGTTGACTGGCAGGTTGTTCCAGGCCTTGGCTGCCAGGACAGTAAAAGATTTCCCACCTTTAGTCTTGTATTTGAATCTGGGGATCATGACAAGATTTGTCCCAGAGGATCTCAAGCAGTGCGGGGGATTGTAACGCTTAAAGCGATTTGCAAAGTAGTGGGGCCCTGTGTTTTGCATGGATTTGAAAACTGTAAGGAGCAGTTTAAAAAGAATTATTTTATGCAACGGTAACCAGTGCAGAGATTTTAATGCTGCTGAAGCTGATGACCTTCTAGGGAGTTGTAAAACCAATCTGGCCGCTGCATGTTGTATACTCTGCAGCTTTCTGAGGGTAGATTTTTTCACTCCGGCCATTAATCCATTGCAATAATCGAGTCGGGAAAGAATTAAGGCTACCGCGACTGACTTTCTAGCTGCAATGGGGAGGAAATCAAAAAATTTCTTAAGGGATTTAATTAGGCCAAAACAGCGACCAGCAGTGATCCTAACGTGGTCATCGAAGGAGAGGGATGAATCGAATTGCACGCCTAGGTTCCGAGCTGAAGATACTGCACTGGGAGGGGCCTCTGATCCTAAGGGCCACCAGTCTTTCGGACAAAAAGACAGATTTTTACCCATTGGAATGATTTCTGTCTTGGCACTGTTGCATCTTAGATGGTTTGTATTTAGCCATTTAAATACATCGGAGAGACAGTTTTTGAACCGTAGGTCTGCATCCGTCCACTGTTTGTCAATAGTGACGACCAATTGAGTGTCGTCAGCATATGACGTGACAAGAATCCCATGTGATTCTATCACAGCGAGGAGGGGTGCCATGTAGATGTTGAAAAAAAGAGGGCTTAATATAGAACCCTGGGGCACTCCAGATGTGATGGATTTTTCGCAGGATAGATAGGGACCAAGGGACACCGTCTGGGACCTATTAGATAGGAAAGATGAAATCCAAGCCAAGGCTGTGTCTGTCACGCCAATCTCTCGCATTCTGTTAAGCAGAATGGCATGCGAGATAGTGTCGAACGCTGCTGTCAGGTCTAGCAGGATGAGGACAGCTTGCCTACCCTCATCCTGCAGGAACTTGATGGAGTCAGCAAGTTCGATCAGGGCTGTTTCAGTGGAGTGACCGGAGCGAAAACCCGATTGTTGAGGGTGCAGGATGTTATGGGCCTCTACAAATGTTTTAAGCTCCTCATGTACTAACTGCTCCGTGATTTTGCTAAGGACAGGAAGTAAAGAGATGGGGCGCATGTTGGTGAGGTCCGTTGGTGATTTGTTCTGCTTCTTCAACAAGGGTTTTACAGTGGCCTTCTTCCAATCGTCCGGTACTAGACCGGATTTGAAGGATTCATTAACTATAGCATTTATGTAGGGGTTGACTGCCTCAATCAGGTGATGTAAAATGATAGGAGGACAGGAATCAGTGGGTGCTCCTGATTTACAGGCTCGAATTGCCTTGCTAGTTTGTTGCAGGGAGACAGATTTAAAGCTGGAGAGAGGGGGATAGTTATCTGTTACCTCTAAGAGGTCAGTCGAAGAAGGGGGAACATTTTTCTGGATGTTGACAATTTTATCAACAAAAAAGTCTGCGATTCGATTGCATAAGCTCTCTGAAGGAGGTGTTTCAGTCATGAGGGCTTTCGGATGAGTGAAAGACTTAACTATTGTAAAAATAGTTTTTTGATTTTGATGGGCTTCAGTTATGACTTTAGTGAAATATTCCTTTTTGGCTGTTTTGATGTCAGCAAGGTATAATTTCCTCTGTTGTACATATAACGGTTTCTTTTCATCATTTTAATATCACCCCTTTAATTTCGTTATCCATTACTCTAAAGGTGTTGCTCACGATAATCTTCCTTAATCACTTGGCTGTGATTGTTTGCCGTCCTATGACACTGCAAGTCCTGTTGACCTAGTCACTATTCAGATCACAGTCTAAGACTCCTACTGTGACCCTGCAACTTGATGGATAATGGAAAAGGAATGTCTTTTATATAAAAAAAAGCAAAATCACAAAACGCAAAATTTAATTGTCCTTGGTCAACCTTGATCTCAGGTTGTACCGTGTTTTGCCAGGTATCGTTTGGTCATGGAACAGTTTTTCCGGATCTGATGTATTCAATCGCAAGTGAGATGGTACAGCTTGCTGTAAAACGCCATTGAATCAATGGGGTTAACCCAATTAGTCACAGGACCTGGGTAGCAATTTATATGACAAAAAAGGGGTCCTGGATATATGTTGTGAGTTATATCCAGGACCCTTTTTTTGTCATATAAATTGCTGTAAAACGTCGTCGTCTTCTTTTTCACAACTTGTCCAATCCAGGCGTGCACTACTGAACGGTACAAATCTGGGTACTTTCTCACATTCGCTATCACCAACACCTTCTCGGACCCACTGGTCATAAGGTAAAGGTAATAGTACCCTGTTACAGTGCACGCCGTGGATCCTATTTTTCTTCCCAACGACTTTCACTGCTATACGGGTGGTCAATAGAACTTGTCTCAGTGGCCCCCAACGAGGTTCCAGGTTCTTTTTCCTCTAGAAGTTCTTCAGACACACCCAATCCCCAGGTTGGATGGAGTGTCCTGGATCTGAGGAGGACCTGTTGACGAATAACACATAATTTAGTGGTGAGGTCGTGCAGATAATCGACCAACAATGGTTACGGAATGTCTGAGTATTTCTTGGGTCGAGGGACTCCCCAAACATTAGCTGGACGTCCAAAAACAATCTCATATGGGCTAAGCCCTAAACCAGAATGAACTGTCGTTCTTGTTGAGAGAAGTGCCAAAGGCAAGGCGTCAGGCCAGGAAAGGCCTGTGCTAGCCTGTATCTTTGCCAATTTAAGCTTGAGAGTGCCATTGTAACACTCTACCAAACCCGCTGACTGAGGATGGTTTGCCGCATGGAATTTCTGCCTAATACCAAGACCCAAACATACCTTCTGCATAATTTGGCCTACAAATTCACTCCCATTGTCACTCCAGACAATGCGCGGCAAACCAAACCTCGGGAAAAACTCCTTCAAAAGGATTTTGGCAGTGGACAAGGCAGTATTGTCCTTTAGGGGGTAGGCCTCTATCCCTCTGGAAAAGGCGCAAACCACCACCAGGACATACTTAAGGTTGTTGAAACGTTCCATGTGAATAAAATCTATTTGCAGTACCTCAAAAGGATACGTAGGGGGAGCAAAATGACCTGCCGGAGTTGGGGTTCCCTTTCCTGGATTGTGCATCAAACAGACAATACAATGCTTCACCACATTCTCTGCACATTTGGGAATACCTTCATTCTGCCATACTGGAGCCAGAAGTTTACATATGCCCCTTGCATTGATATGGGCTGGTCCATGTGCCATAGTGACTACAGGTAGTACATAGGCATCTGGTAACAACCATCGCTGATGCTCTGACAATTCCGTCCAACATCCCATCTTGTCCAACATTCCCGTACTCTCTCTCCACTTACTCAATTCTTTCTCCGAAGCTTCCTTCTGAATCCTTTTCACACTTTCTACTGTGTCTTCACACATACCTCCTTCTGCGACCCAACTTGCAGGGCCTGCAACGTACATGTGACTCTCAATATCTTTCGCTGTTTCCCTCGCTACTTCATCCGCAAATGCATTTCCTCGACCCACATCATCAGTAATCCTTTTATGCGCACTGCACTTCACAATCGCTACTTGAGCAGGCAAAGCAAGTGATTCAAGAAGGTCAGTTACCAACTGACCATGCTGTATTTTAGTGCCGTGGGAGGTAAAGAATCCTCTTTCCTTCCACAAATGGCCGAAACTATGAGCAACGCCAAAGGCATATTGGCTATCTGTATAAACGGTCACTCTCTTTCCTTTCGCCAACACACATGCTCTCGTCAATGCTATTAATTCTGCAGCTTGCGCTGAATTCTGTGAAATGCGTGCAGTTTCTACTATTGTATGCAAAGTTGTAACAGCATAAGCTGCTGTCGTCTCGCCATTAGGAAGCTTAAAACAAGACCCATCTACCCACAAAATTCCATCCGAATTCACAAGTGGTGTATCTTTTAAATCAATTCGGCCTTTAGTTTCTGCTTCTGAACGAAGAAAACAATCATGCTGGTCTTGTACATTTTGCTCGTTTAGAACAAGTAACAATGTTGCTGAATTCAGGACATTACATCTCTTGATATGCATGTGACTAGCTAAAAGCGTCAACTCATATCCTGACAAACGGGCACTTGTCAAGTGTTGTGTCTTTGTCCTATTCAAAAGAGTATCTACTGCATGTGGCACCATAACATTAAGAGTATGATCTAATACCAATCCAGCAGATTGACGAATGGAGATCGCCGCTGCTACTGTTGCTCTGAGACAACTAGGTAATGCCTTGGCTACTGGATCCAATGTAGCCGAAAAATAGGCACATGGCCTTTGTTTGTCTCCAAATTGTTGTGTCAAGACTGACAATGCACAACCTTCTCTCTCATGAACATAGAGTGTGAAAGGCTTACTATAATCTGGAGTACCCAGCACAGGAGCAGAACACAAAGCAGTACGTAAATCAGAAAAACTCTTCTGACATTCATCAGTCCAAGGAAGAGGTTGTGGTGTATCTTTCAGAGTAAGTGCCAACAAAGGTTTGGCCAGCAAGGAAAAATTCGGGATCCATTTTCTACAATAAGAGGTAATGCCTAAGAAAGCACGCACCTCTCTTTGTGTGGATGGCACAGACATTCGTGCAATTGCATGGATACGTTCTGGGGTCAATCGCCTTCCCACCTTCGACAAGAGATGACCTAAATAGGTAACTTCTTGGCGAAAATATTGTAACTTGGAAGGTGACACCTTATGGTGTAAGCCAGACAAATGTTGCAGAAGTAACACAGTTGCATTTTTACAAACATCTTCTGAATCGGCAGCCACTAACAAATCATCCACATATTGGATAAGAGTAGCACCTGGAGGCAAAGAAAAAGTGTCAAGCTGGGATTTCAAAGCCTGACTATAGATGGAGGAACTCTCACAATAGCCTTGAGGTGCACGTTGAAATTGGAAGCTTCGGCCTCCGAGAGAGAAGCCAAAAGGATCCCTACTTTCCTCAGCAATAGGAATGCTAAAGAAAGCATTTTTGAGATCAATAACCGAAAACCAGGCTGCCGAAGTAGGAATCATAGTGAGCAGAGCAGTAATGTCCGGAACAACAGGAAACTGAGGGACAACAATTTTGTTGACCTCTCGGAGATCAATTACAAAACGATACACAGGGGGCTGAGAAGGATCAGTACGTTTAAGGACAGGCAGGACAGGACTATTGCAAACGTTTCCTCTCGTCTCTTCAACCACACCCTTCTGAACCAAGTCATAAACAATAGCCAATAAAGCTCTTTCACCATCATTAGAGATCTTATATTGAGGAATGCGGGGCAACTTAACATCAGGCTTAACAGTGATCACATAAGGCGGAATTTGAAGCAAACCAACATCATTCGGACCCGTAGCCCAAAGTGTAGCGGGAAGGGAACGCAGTTCGAGTGGCAGTTGGTCTTTAGATACATACATTGAAGAAGTCAGTTTATCACCCAGAGTAAGATGTACACCACAGGGGGAACAATACAACGTGGCATACAAACGTTTCAATAAGTCCAAACCCAACAAGTTTTCTCCGCAACCGGTCGTCAAAAGAAGCGGAGCTTCCAAATCATACGGACCAATAGAAATAGGCAAAGGACAAGAAACAGGGTTACTAACCGGGGCGCCAGAAAATCCTACGGAAACATTTGTTAAGCCAGACAAAGGTGCCCCAGGGAGTTTGGTATGCATAATAGAACTTCTCATTGCACCAATATCCAAAAGAAATGGTTCTGTAACACCTAATGCGTCAACATCAACATAAGGTCTATTCTGATCCGCTGGAACTGATACGACTCCCTTACTTCGTCTATGGCTGTCCTAGCTAGTATGAAAATCGGGACTTTCATCTTCTGCACAATAATCGTCATTATAATATTGCGCAGACTGAGAGTTCTGTTGATCAAAATAATTCATAGTGTTCTGCGGGGGTAAGGAACGCTGTCCTTGAGGCAACGCACCTCGCCCTCTAACCTTAGGTGCTGACTGAAAACCACCACGTCCTCGTGGCACAAATTGTCCACCAGCACGTTGTAGTAAAACCGGGCAATTAATCTTAAAATGACCTTCCTCTTTACAGTAGGTGCATTGATTAGGACCCAACGGAGGTCGCGGAATAAAAGGTGTAGGTTTCTGCAACAATCTCTAAAACTGTGGAGGCTGCTGTGATTCGGACTGACCAGAACGAGGGGGATAAGCCTGTTGCAAAAGAATCTTCGTTTTCAATTCTTTAGTCTTTTTCTCCACTTTTTCCCTTTCTTCCTTATCCCTATTCTCATAATACTGAGCAGTAGCCAATATCTGGCCAGTCGATGAAACGGCCCACAAACTCTCTGATTGTTTTAGTTTATGCGATAATTCCGGAAGTAGATTAAAGACACATTTATCTACGAATAACCGCTGTCCGCCTTCAGTACTCATATCTTGACCACTATGGTTGATGAAAGTTTCTTCAAAACGGGTAAAGAAATCGGAGACACTTTCATCCGTCTTTTGTTTGCACGCTGCCAACTTATCCCAGTTAACACGTACAGCAGGCATCATCGTCTTCATAAGAGCTATTATTCTACCAGGTAATTCCGTAATCAAATCATCAGGTTTAGCACCACCTATCTGTCCTGCATCTGCGGCCGCTATAGCAGGCCAATCTCCACCTGAAGCTTGGGCATGATCTTCCCTACGAATTTTAGCCCATAGAGCTTGTGGGAGTACATTTCCCATCAGTAAATCAATATCTGCCAAATTCATGATACACGCATCGACAGTCTGGGACAACTCCTTATAATACCCAGCAGGATTCTTACGAGGGTCCGGTAAAGACTGTTTAAGCGCCAAGACTTCCGATCTTTTCCTAGGATCATGTACCCATATACGCTGAAAATGAGCTGGAATGGCTGGATTAGCACCTGCCTGAGGAACCTCATCTCTCCATATTGGAGGAACTTCTCGCATGGGATATTGTTTCATTTTACGCCGAACCGCAGGATCAGGTTCAAGAGGAGCTTGAGAGAAAAAGGAAGACCTGAAAGTAACAAGCGTTTGAACAGCATGCTCTACATCAGGACCCACAATAAGTCCCTTATCAAATTGATCCTGTATCTCGAACAAACCCTGAGGAGGTAAATCTAGATCCGTATCTCCCCAGCCTTTGATAAGAGTGTAACACATAACATTAAAGACATACCTCTGCGTAGGCGCATTCCATTGTAGAAAAGTGTCTAAAATATCACGCGCACTATACTGTAGATCACTCATGATCCAATAACGAGCGAGAGAATCTAACGTAATCCGCTCTTCCGAACCAGGATTCTGACTACGAGATTGCCTTCGAGATGAAGCAGGAGAAAAAGAAAGAGGCCCAAGAAAAGGTAACAAGAGACCAGAAACAGTATTAACTAATCGTTGTCGGGCTGTAGGGGAATCCGACACCAGAACAGGAGTCAACGTATTCTGTAAAACAGGAGAGGAACTAGTAGCAAAGGAAACTGAAGATGAAGGAAACTGAAGTACAGAAGGTTGAGGTACAGAAGGTTGAGGTACAGAAGTCGGTGGCAAGGGAGGCAGAGGTGAAATTACTGGAAGAGGCAAAGGTGCAGGAATCGGAATCACTGGATTAGCAGCAGGTTGTAATGGGGGTGCATTAGCACCTAATACATAAGGTGGAGGTAGTGTCAATAGATGGGACATGAAAGGATCTTCGTCAAGACCCTAGCTCTTTGAGGAAGTAGGCAACACGGGATAGCATCTATCTATTGCCATACGATGCTGTCTTTCTGAAACTTCAATCATCTGATCAGTCTCATCATTTTTAAACTGTTGGGCAGCCTGTAAATTTGTCATATTTTGCTCCTTCTTATCTTTCTTCATTTGTTTAATTTCTTTCTGTTTGGCTTCCTTACGCCAGAGGCGGAAAGAGTCAAACATTGCCGGCCGGGCTTTTCTCTTAAACAAAATCTCTTCCAGATTATTTAATATATCAGGCTCAAAGCTACCAATTTGTGGCTACTGTAAGACACCATCTTTCTTTGTGTATCGGATCCATGTTTCATTAAAAATGATAGGGCCAAGACCATGTTTCGAATAGAGCTCATAAGTGGGAGTTCCAACCGGAGGAATCGGACAAGAATCCTCTAGCCGGGAATCCCTAGTACAACCAAAGCAACAAAATTTCCTAAACTTACTAAATCCAGGCATTTCGTAACGAACTGGACTTTCTACAAACGTCAAGGGGTTTAAGACAATATAGTCACAGCACAAACGAACTTACCCCTCGGCTTCGATAAGTGCACTGATTGAATAACAAAAAACAAAACCAAACAAAGAGTGGGCGCTACCCACAAATACTTAACTAAATGTTTTCGTACGCCAACAGATGTCCGTCTAACGTCTCGCGATACCAATCATCACCAGAGGGCCAAGGCAGGGCGACAGTCAGGGCAGCAGTCGTCAGGAGCCATCGGAAAGGAGTAGCCACGCTGTAAAAGACCTTCGGTCCACTTCGACATACAGGGGTCGCTCACGTGGTTCACGAATCCTCCAGAATTTTTTTTGCGAAGCTTCTCACGATCTTCGGGCTGAACCACTACCACTGAAGTCGCCCACACGTTGGGCCGCCAATTGGAGAACCGGGCCTTATGGACCCAGTGGCGCAGGGCACGCCTAAAATCTCCAGGTTCACCTGCCTTGTCAGACAGAGACACGAGACACTCTGTTAGGTGTAGAAAAGCAGATTTATTAGCTGCAGCCAAGCACAGTTGTCCAAGAAGTTATAGGAGGTAGATTCTTAGGAGACTGCCACTTAACTCCATGGCTCACAATCTATTATAGTACACATGTTTACAATGCCCACTCCAAAAACATATAAAATTGACGAATAGGAATAGTTCGAAAACAGGCTATTGAATGTCAAAACACACCCTCCTTTCAGACCCCGTGTGCTCTCCTCCTCCCACGAGTTAATCAACACTAGTGCCCGTAATTAAATTTGCAGGTGGTAGAACATGTTTGAATGCTTCAAAGGATAGTTTATGTAACAAGAGAATACACGAAGAGAATAGCGAAGGTCAGTCAAATAGAATGAAGTCAAGAAGAATGGTGGGAGCCAAACAGACACTCGAGACAGGGATCAATCAGCCTAGACATGGATTAGTAGACTCGGCCAGACCCTGACATCAGTTTCGTTAACAAGGGCAGAGGGTTTACTTGACATGAAGAACACGTAGACAGCTGAAAATACGAAAACACCGTGTCCGCCGTGCTGCCTGAGGGAGGCAACACAAAATGGCGGCTGAACACAAAATGGCAGCTAGATACGTAACCTCAAAGTCACCCTAATGTGTAATAAATCACCTCTGGAACAATTACCTCCCAAGTGTATCCTATTATCACGTACGGTCATGCTATTCCATGTTACATGACCCTAAATGGGAAAACAAGAAAGATATACACCATTACAGTAATCTCTATTGTCCTTGTTAATTTGAAGAAAAGTTATCTCTCACGGAGCATCAGAGTATCTGTAATTAAAATTGAAGTAATACACTCTGAAGGTATGGGTATTGCCAGTTATCATGTTTCAAAATCCTGCCACACTTACCAAAATAACATGCATCTAAGCGTGATAGGTGTTATAGGGATTAGTCAGTTATTCTGCATATCTGTAATAAAGGTAAAATAACTTTGTGCCAGATATTATTGTTATGATTCCGTTAGGCCCATTAATATCTAATTTCTCGTAACGAGTCGAAAAAACTCTACCATAAGTTTTTCTTGCAAGTAGCTGTCAGCATATTCTAAATCCATCAATATTTTCATAGTTCAATCATGCCCATTAAATCCTAATTTGACACATTGAGGCAAAAACGCTACAGTGAGCAGTCTTATTTATAACAATAAGCGTATTTGGTCCATGGCTGTTACATCATTAACATTAGTCTGTGAGTAAGACAGAGGCACAAAACGCCTCAGAAACACAAAAGTTTACACGTCTTATTATAAAGTGCACATTACTTTCTAATTGACCATATGGAAGCAAACGGTAACCGTTTGTAAAACTTTATCTAATCTAGACCCAATAACAGACTAGAAATTTGGCTAAATCACTCCTAACTCTATTTTGTGGGTAGAGTGCTCCCCGCCGTGTTGTGTCTTCGTGGCGTTTAGCATGAGCGCCATCTTGGTGACACCTTATATACTCACACAGGGCATGTGCATAGTTTTGCCCGACCTTAGTGACGGCCATCTTATCATGTGCATGTAGATGCTAAATTATACTGAAAATATGTTGAATCATGAAATATAATTGATTTTACCTAATCATAACATGTCAAGTTGTCCATAAGTGAGGCTCTGGTTACTGTGTTACATATGATCTATACTCTGAAATACGATAATATTACAGAAGGCTATATATATTATTCAAACTGTGTTCATATTTGAACACCAACACCATGCTGTGGGCAAATGATAACTAGACGATAGTAACCTGTTACAAGTGTTATGGAAAGGACTTTGTTAAAGTGTAAATAAATACTGGTTTATATTATGCGTGTATGGCTCCTTGCGTAGCTAACGAGTCATACAGTGCACCAAATTGTAAGCAAGAATTCATATTCAAGTACAATTGTTCCGGAGAGCACTATTGCTTATTACACTCGTGATAGGAATTAATCTATGTCCACCAAATCAGTAAGGATAGATTTTAATTAAAATTGAGAAACAATATAAAGAAAATAAATGGAGTTAAGGAAAATATTAGAAAATATAGAAAATATTAGACCACTTCTCTAGGGTATCAAAGTGAGATCCGATACTTAAGTACATAATGTTAAATAAAAAGATAAGTCTTCATCTCAATATGATGCTATGTACGGAAAAATGACAATTCCATTGGTCAAAATATTACATACAATAATCAGATGCCTCCTATCAATTAACATATACTGGTTTTGTCTGTCTTCATTGTAATCAAATTTTCATGATTTTGCAAATTATACATATGCTTTGTCACTAAAATCATATAATTGAATATATTAAACATAGTGATCTCACTGAAAGTCTACGATTTGATTGGTGGTACACAATATGCTAGCGGCTTCATCATTCTCCCAAAAAGTAGTACAGTTCACAGTCTGACCTTTATCTACTGCCCTAAGGCGCATGATCCATACTGTCTCTTGGCATCGTAGCCTCAGTTCTCTATTCCCACCCCTTTCTGCTGGTGGAACAGTTTCTAGGCCATGAAATTGAAAGGATCTGTGTTGGTCTTGTTTATCACAGATAAGTGTGTGTACTGCAAAGGGATATCTCGGATCACCTTGTTTAACTGCCCTAAACTGTTCTTAAATCCTCTGTCTGAGCATGTATGTAACTTTTGTGACATTTACAAATTAATACATAAACCACAAATTGAGTATAGCATTTAATATTGCTCTTGATCACAAAGGTTGGGCACTGGGTATAGGCAAATTCACTAAACTCTCTGCTTAATCAACATGCAGAACAATGTCCGCATTTGTACGAGCCTTTGTTCCGGACTGTCAACCAACTGTCCTTAGTCAGCACGGGGTAGCTTTGACTGATGAGTCCACCCAGTGTCCTCCTCTTATGAAATGTTATGCTTGGATTAGTTGTGATGTGCTGTGCAATATTTGTGTCACTAGTCAGTAAATACCAGTGTCTTTTTAGTATTCTACTTATGTCCCCTGTATTGCTCCCAAATGACATAATAGGTCTAATCAGATCCTTTTGTCTAATAAGAAGAATGGCCAATGATATCTATAACTGAGGAATAACGGCGGCTAAGGGACACGTAGGGGAAGATTAGAGTAACCTGATACCTTTATTTGTGCGAACCACATTGTACCCCCAACTATATATGGTCCGCTTGCAGTCACTGGGAACACTCTCTGATATTTCACCTTAGATCTGATACTATGAAATATTTGCTCTGCTTCCCATTGGGCTTTGTGCATAACCTCGAAACCAATCCTTGTCTGTGGGATGATGTATCTGGACAATCAATGCTTAATTTGATGTTTTTCTGTACATTTTATGCAAGGTATACTTGACTATTTTTAATTCAATTTTTTCAAAAGCACTGCTGTAATGTTGGCCAATGTAGACCATTTTTTCGATTATTTTTTTTGTTACTAAACAATGGGGATTGTGTTTTGCACCATGTGTCTTCTTTAAAATTTGCTGTACGAGCACGCAGGTCCATGCTCTTTTAAACTTACTACTGCTAGTGTAATTTCTTGATTATGTCTGATTGCATTTTATATATCCTTATCTGTGCTTGCTATGAATTGTATACTTTTATGTGTTTGCACTGTGAAATGTTTTTATGGATTCTAGAATGTCCCGGAATAAAGTTTTATTGAATTGAATTGGATATGCGTCAGGTGTTTATTACAACAAACAGCTGTCACAAAATGGCATGTGTACAAACTGCATTCTATTTTCACTTGCATGGGTGGCCCGCAAGTGAAAACAGTAAATTAGCAATGTGAGAAATCTAAACTCCGTTAACATGATTAACCGGCTTCCTTTTGTAAATCTACATTGTCAAAGAGTATTGTTTTTCTGCTGCCCTTACTCCAAGTGTACCATTGTCACGGATGCTGTTAATCAATACCATATTAATACCATCCATTAGCACATCTTAAAAAAACGTTAAATACATAGTACGATATTGATCTGTTACCCTAACAAAATGATACATTTTCGAATTCGTAGTGTCTGATTCAGTGCCAACGCGCATCCTATGTATGATAAAATTCATACATGTTCAGGGTGGTGAAGCTATCTCCGTATAAGGCAGAGAAGAAAATGCATGTTGAGGCTTTATGCAATGGCTTCTCAACGCTGAAACTTACTTATTCCATCACTGAAAATAAGAATTGCGCTCCAATAACGCATTTGTGCTGCGCCTCTTAATGCTCAAACGTGCTAAATAATGCATTTCCCTAAATCGAGAGAAAGCAGAACTGAGCCACAGTGCATCCTAATTAGGCATATGGCTCATTGTGTGTGCCACATGTACATGTGCGCCTGCTAGTCTGTGTGTCTGTCACATCTCTCTTATAATTTCGTCAAAAGTTATAATGTTTGGACATGTATGCATTTGTGCTGTTTTTAGTCATTTGATTTTGCCAGTTTCTTGGCGGTTGTCACTTACCTAGAACAGATCTCTTACTGGTCCACGACCTGGCTGACTCTGCCTTTTCACAAGAGGGGGATCACAGCACCCTTGTTGTATGTAGCGAATACATCGAAGTGAGATGTGGATGTATTATCCGTCAACACTGAACATGACGAAGTATCATAGTGCAAGTGTGAATGCACCCTAGGCAAAAGTTGTACACTGTCGAGTAATTTTTAAACCACAAAGTTTACTGGTAAAAGGAATTTACCAACAGCACCAAGGGTACATACCCTCACAGGAGAATACCCTGCACAAATGCTTCGAGGAAAAACGAGTAAGCAAGACTAAGAACACAGAATATTACTGCAAATACATAAATTACAATCTAAAAAGATGTATATTGAAGGAACTAATGAAAAAAAGTCGGACAAACCAACTCAACTTTCAATTTGATGAGGAGTGTACCTCGTCCTTTGTAATATTTTAAATTCTTAAACGTGTCAATGCTTGTTTTCACAGTCTTTGACTTCCTTATCTTGATTGGGATGATCCAGTTTCTAAAACAGCAGCTAGGAGGGATATGTTGATTGACAGCGTTAGAGGTTTCCATTCCTAAAGTAATGTAGTCAGCATGTTTTTATTTAGGTTTGTCCTGATGACATTCATAGCAGGTTGTTGGCTGCAATATTCAATAGGTATTGGAGGTTCGGGATGTGGAGCTGAAGGCTTTGTGATTGTCTGAGGAGCGATGATTGCAGGCCTCAGTACTGATTTCTGTAAAATTTCTGCAGATAGATGATTCAGAGAAGCTATCTATATGTCTAATGATCTGGCGCCATTTTGTGATGTTTGAGATGAATTAACGACATTAACATATTTTGCACATTTATTCTGAGGGTCGTTAAGGATTAAGGGCCTCATTACTGAGGTTTTGCCTTTGGGCAGCTCCGGTGGGCAGAGCCGCAGGCCTTCCTGCTGCGCTGTCCTATGTCTATCTGATAGATACAGTGCATTCCTGTCCCTTTCCCCTGCGCCGGCGCACAATGGGCTGCTGTGTGCTAACGCAGGCACCTTGGTGCAAAGGTGCCAGCATTGCAAGGATGATTAATTTTGTGCAGGAAGGGAAACTATCCTGCACAAAAACAATCACAAGAGGCTTTTTCCTCTTTCTATGTGTGCTGCAGAAGCTCACATAGAAAAAGGAAAAATGAGGAGAAATCAAGTTATTTCTCCTCCTTGTGCTCCGGGAGAGGCAAACGTTTTTTGGCGCTGACTCAAATTTAGAATTTCTCATAAATCTGAGACAGTGTCAAAAAGTTATGGATGTTGTTGGGAACACCCCCAGCAACACCCATAGCATGCCCCTTTAAGGTAGAAAACTGCGTTAAAGGGACGATATTTATGAGGCAGCATTCAGCCAAAAAAAGTGGCTTAGTGCTATCTCATAAATATGGAGCAGGCTCCGGCGCCATGGAACCTCAGAAAAAGTGATATTCCGGCGGCGTGAGGCCCTTGAGAAATGACGCATCGCTGCGTGAAAGCAGCGATGCGTCACTTCTCAGTGTGCACTCCTTGCGACATTCCTGATGCGTCATATTTAATGTATGACGCATCATGTCGCAAGGAGTTACAGATACGTTAGTATTTCTGACGTATCTGTAAGCGCAAAAGTGACGCCTTGCTGGAGTGTGTCACAAAAGTGACGCAACTTCAGCAATGCGTCGTTTCACATGGGGCAAGCCCCATGTGAAAGGGCCTGCGTCAGTCTTACGCCTGCTGTGAGGGAGGCGCAAGATTTTGACGCAACGGCATCCTAAAAGTGACGCAGTGAAATCTCATAGATTTCACTGCATCACTTCTACGACCGCCTTGCGTCAATACGCCCCCCTTGCATACATTATACCTGCCGCAGGTATAATGTGGCGCAGGGGTTTACAAAGTGATGCATCTACCTAGATGCGTTACTTTGTAAATATGACTCAAGAAGGCGCATTTTTTACACCACTGGTGCGTCACAAAAAGTGACGCACCGGCAGCGTAAAAGTGACGCATGGCCTCATAAATGAGGCCCTAAGTATTTTCAATTGCTGCTAACTCCTGGGGACAAGGAGTTACTAGAGGTATTCAGAGGGCTATGAAGAGAAAAGAACTGGAGTTCCGTTGAGACTCCCTCCAAAAAGGCACCACAGAGGCATCTCAGTGAGATGCGAGAAGTATCTTTACAGTTATTTATTTTTCATTTGTTCAGCCACTACCATCAGCCCACACGTGGATCCATTTTTAGCATGAGGCGCTGTCTGGTGTGTTCTATAATGTTGATATATTGTATCAGAACTAGACATTGCATCCAAATGTCTAAAAGACATAAAAACATAAAGGTTAATTGCAAGTTGATCATTAAAACTGTCATCTGCATTGTGTTCACAAGAAAATGTCACTGGTTGAAATAATGTTTATGGTTGCTCAGCAAAGTCGTGGAATACAAATTTGAACGCCAAAGGGAATAATGTTAGGAATTTAGGAATGTTTGACATTTCATGCATTAAAAGTCATGGTATTAGAATTGAGTAAACTAAGCATTCCCAAGATGCATCTTTTTAGAGAAAATAATGCGTGTGTATGTTTACCAGCTTGAAATTAGTTCTCAAAATAAAAATATAATGAGGGGCGACCATAAGGTAGTTACATATGCGAGTTAAGGCCATATGCACAAAGGGGCAGATTTACAAGCACCTTGCGCCACTTCTGCGTCACTTTTTAACATGGGAAAAGTGACGCAAAAAAAGGCACAAGGGGCTTGTAAATCTCCCCCAAAGTATGTTATAGTTGCAAATGTTCTGATGAACAGTTTTCGACCTCAATTTTTTTTTCAAATGCACAAATCTAATTTTAGGCTTCTGTAAGCTTAAATATGATTCAGACTCCTTACCAAATCGCTATTTGGAATCTGTGTCGAATCGGTATGGAAGATATCAGCGTTTTGTGACCGGAATCTAGTCACAAAACAGAAAAGTTACCCATTTCTAAATTGGACTTTCAATCCATTCACAAACGAGGACCCCTTGGGACCTCTTGCACTTTCTGAATAAAAACATAATTGATGGGGAGTAGACAGTAGTCCAGGGCAATTGCTTTTTTTCCTAAATCGTACAACCTTTGGCAGGAATAAAAACCCTCCTGGGGGTGCATCCTGGGTTGCAAAATTTGACCATAGAAATGTAAAAATAAAGGTATATTTAGCTGAAAGTGTGTGACAAGGTCTGAGTAACCCAGCAAATTACAAGGCTTGTTGGTTTCAAATTATCATCACATGAACTATTTTTCTAAATTAATGAAATATGATGGACGTGAAATGTGTAATTTCTTGTTTCCCTAGTTCTGTGGGTCTCATTTAGAGGTGGGCTGTAGTGGTAAATCAGCCGAAAATCGTCAGGTTAGCCCACCTGTCAGTTTCCAAACCTTATTCAGAGGTAGTAAAATTACAGAGGAGCCCCAGACAGCTTAAGCAGTTGTAGGCCTTCTTGGTGGGGGGCAACCACAAAAGCACTGCTGGTTCAACAATAGCATAAGGCTTGTTCTGTTTACAGCTGGGCTTCTATTGCTATTTTTCCTGGCTGTGACTTCCAAGCAAGGATAGAACAAGAACATAATAGCCTCTATGCACTTGGAGAAATCTCTCAGAGGGTCCGGAAAAATTATTTTTAATTTTTCATAAACACCTGCTGAAAAAAACGTTGAGTGAATCGCTTTACCATGGTGAGCGGGCTGGTATGAAACATTTTTTTGCTGAAAAATTTCCCACCAATGGTGCTAGAAGCACTTTAAACGAATATCCCCACACATTAGATGATGAGTTTTAATTTAGGAAGCCCTCCTTCCCTGGGCTGGGGTAGGTGTGACCTCTGATGTCCCAAAGATCCATGGCGAGCTCTCCTGGCCATGTGAGCCTTACAAGCTCTTTTTCTGTGAATTCTACACACTACTGACTGCTTAGATACACAGGCTGAAAAACATAGGCTTATGCAAGGGTTATAGATTTGCCTGGTGTGTGGCAGGGTGTAGTCTGCAGACATTCCAGTCTTCTTTTGAGAATCTTTACTAAGTTTCCTGTATGTTTTAACTCTAGTCCAAAAATGTGCTTCAATATGTGCTAGATATTTAACATATTTTAATATGTACTAGAAAAGAAAATGTTGAGGGTCTCATGTTTAGTTTTAGATTCAAAAATCTTAACACTGAAATATTACAGCGTCAAAGAATTTTAATAGTAGCGTATTCGTGTTTAATCTCACAAGCAACGAAGGAAGCAAAAATGTTTCCATTCAACGAATCCTGTCTTATTGCACACACAAAACTGCCAAAACATCCTAACCTGATCTCAAATCTTGAACCAAATACAAAGTTGACATTTATGTAAACAATTATGCGTTATTTATGGGATCTTGTCCTGTCTTCAGATGGTCACACTACTTAGTAATTAATATGTATATATGAATGATGCTGTTGAAAAGTGCTTTGTGTGATTTCGGTGGGCGTGTCCCCAAAGATCAGTTCTTAATACTTCAGGACCATTCTGGAATAACAGTACTACCATTGAAATTTGATTGAGGTTTCCAAAGGATTTTCATAAACCATAGCATTCTCTGCAGCAGGCATTTATTGATGTTGAGAGTTAAAAGACTGTTTTTGATATTGTTTTGAGCAGGCGTGTTTGCACTATTTGTTAAAGATCTTTTTCAAGAGAATTATTTATCCCTTTGTTCTACAACTTTCATAGCCTTTTGAGGCAAATTGTTATTCTTCTTAAGTAGCTCTATACTCAACTCTAATACAACAAGCATTTACAATGCAACCGTTTCGCCTTTGACAAAGTTAGAGCTATTGGCATTGTAAATGACAAATTGTTTATTTATGTGTTGGTTTTGAAAACAGATAAATAAATGGCATTGTAATTTACAATGTCAATCGCTTAATCTTTCGCAAATTTCTGACAAGATAGGTCAAATCTGGTTTGGCAGGGTATAAGCCAACTGTTAATATGTTATGTTAGTAACTTGTTACTGACTGGGTAATACATTTGATATATTTGACTTCAATTGATGTCCTGATGCCTATATGTCTAGACATTTAACTACCTCTCTGTTTCCTTCTCCTCTTTCTTTTATATGTGTGATCTACATGCCTTATTGTTCCCAGGGGTCCACTTTTAGCAGCCTGTGCCAGCTACGGAGGCTGGCATTTATTTGTGACTCAGAGTTCAGCTGTAATAAGTTGCTATAAGAGGCCACTCATGGTATTACAAGTAGCATAACATCAGAAAGCGACACGCTTCTTAAGTAAATGGTACGGTATCTCCAGGCATTCGCATAGAACCCATAATAAAAGATATGAGATAGCAGGAATATAGCGAGTGTTGTTAGCCGGGCCGCCTCTAGGCGCTGGAGGGAATTTTGGAAGCCAGACTCGCACCACATAAGAATGTGCTGACCTGAGTGTTCCAGAAATTAAAGCGCTTCCCGCAGTGCCCATTCAGTGGTAGTCTTCCCTGCTGAGGGCACCTCTTACAGTGGTGTTTTCTTTTATGTGAATGCGCCGGGACTTTAGCAGTGAGGTCTAGCTCTATTCACGGGTACCACTTAAATCCACCTCAGCCACTTTTGTCGCTCTCTCTCATAGGATCACGGACCCACCTCAGCCTCCTTCCGTGGCTCTCACACTCTCTCCCAGACGGAGCTTCTAGCAGACTTAATAACAGCCCGCTGGCGCTATATAAAACTGCAACAAATGAAAGCTCTGTGAGTTAAAGCACCCTATGTTCTAAAATCGAACTTGCTTGCGCGACTTTGCACATCACACACTGTTTACATTATCGGCAGTGGGCGTGAGATGGTGTAAACATGCAGAGAAAACAAGGGCATAATATCAGCTGTTGCACTGCCAGCACAATCTATGTTGGGCATTAGTTGGTATCAGCCTGCAGCCACGCTCTGCACTTTTCATGGCCCCTAGAGTGTACAATACATAGGGCCTGTGCAATAATGAGTAAACAACACCAACTCCTCTCCACTCCCCCCTTCCAGAAAGATGCCACGGAGGGGTTATCTGTTAGCAAAACAGATGCATTTCACACAAAAACCCGTGCCCTCGCTCTCTCGCCCCACACATGGCATCGAGACAACTATGGAACGTGATGGGTTTAGCTACAGTCTAGATTTCCTACAACCGCTTCCCAGAAATTTCGGAGCAAGCTAGCATACCGCGTGACGCCTTCATAAGTGCATTACAGATTCAAATCCCTTTCAAGAAGCAGGACACACAAAAGGCTGACAGCTCTTAACTGAAAGGGAAAGGCTTCGCCTGCAGTATTTCCCAGGTAGCCTTTCCAGTAGAGGTTCATGAAACTACATTTCCATCTTGAAATATTTATGAGTTCTCGGAGATTACTCCATGAACGAAATAGGCCTGGAAGCAGGAACACAAAAGAGAAACACATTGATGTTTAAACAACTAAAAGCAAGTGTAAGGGGTAGCGCAACCCACATATCAGCAGAGAAGATGAGGAATGAGAAACAGGCTCTGGAGAAAACATGGTTTATTTTCCCTTTACCTTGCAGATTCTGGACTCGGATGTCGCTTATCTGTCCAATCAGCTCCTCCAGCTGGAACCAGTCCTGTTCTTGCCCGGCCATGGTGGCTATCCAGGGTAAAATGATAAATGATGGAAACACACACCAAACGGTTCAAAGAGAGCATGGCGGCGGAGGGGTCCTGTTCCTGTGCCGGGGGGAGGAGGGCGGAGGGCAGCAGCTTCCCAGCTCAGGGAGCAGAGCGGGAGGGGGACGGCCATGGGGTGGGGGGGTTGAGGGGGGGTAGGGGTAACACCACACGTCAAAGAGAACCAGTGGGGGGGCGGCACTATGCTGACCAGGATCACACCTGGTGTGCCCGAGGAGCTGGGATGAGTTATGGGTAATCCTGCCCAGGATCACGCGTGGTCCCGTCGAGGACCTGGTGGGGGGTTTCGGCCAGAAATACCAAAAATAAAAAAAGGAGACCTAGCCTCTGTGCACTCAAAGGCGCTCGCTCTGTCCAAACTTCCCAATGACCGCTGGACTCTCCGAAACAGAGTGAATAATTACTCCCGGCACACCCCTCCACTCCAAAGCTTTTCAACCGGGTCTCCACCCCTCACCTGTCCTCCAATTCGGGACTTCTCCGTTACCTTCAGATCAGGTCCCAGCCCGCCCTGCGGCCCCAACAGTCCTTGATTCATTCTGTTTTCATTAATGAGCAAAGATTACTGCCCGAAGTAAAATGGCAGCCGGAAACACGTCACTTGCCCGGGTCACTCTACCTTCCTACCCATTGGAGCAGGCGGTTCACGGGAGCGGCCTATCGTCACCAGTATAGGGAGCAGCTGCCAATGGCATGGTAGTGACGTCACCAGCCCGGAAGAGTGGCCCGATGCACTTCAATGGCAGAAAGAAACTAAAGTAACTGTAACATAGGATCTTCTTCTAATGTCCGAGTTCGAAATTCATTATTTTAAAACGTCACCAGGACGTGCATGCAACGTTTGGGAAAGCACAGAATGGAAATGAATGTAGGCGATCATTTCATGCCTGCTCTGTGCTCCCCTTCCATATCCAGCAGCACCGCCTCCCTCGGGCCCCTGCCTCGGTCTCCCACGGGCCCCAGGGTCACCTCACTGCACACGGATGGGGACAGGATCAGATGCATTAGGGAGCTCCGAAGAACCGAGCAGTCAGGAATGAATAATTCCAATATTCAGCTTTTGATATTATAACTGCAAATACCTGTAGTTTAAGGATCGGCATTTTAACTTAATTTGGGCACACGAATGTTACATTTAATTAGAAGAGGCACTTCCTCAAGGAGCTTTGTTTTAAATTAACGTTTCAACTTTGAAATAGGTTCATGAAGTGCAACGAGAGAGAACATTGTTTTTTTGTTATCTAGTCATCCAAAGGAGGGAAAACAAGTCTGGAACAGAGCAACAGGTCGTTTCGGGATTCGGGGGCGTGTTTGCGTGCTCTCCCCTTCCCATTGGCTGGAAGGTAAAATTCCAGCCAATGGGAAGAGGAGAGGGCGGGACTTAAAAAAAGAGTCAGAAACGCCCCCGAATCGTGTTCTGACCGGGCAAAAGTGATTGACAACGATGTCTTCCAATGGCTAGCCTCCATTTATGGAGCTAGCCAATGGAAGACAGAGGCGGGACAAAGCCCATACTGTAGGATCATAAGATTTCGCCCTGGGCGGAGCACTGTTTTGCAGTGCTACGGCCAGGGCGAAACCTAACAGACGAGTTCCAAGAATTCACAGGGTATGACCTTTCTTTGGAAACCTCAGTCAAATTTAATTAGAAGTGTTATAATTCCGTTACGGTACTTGCGTCAAACTCCATCAAGATGCAAACATCTCACCTGCTGCACCAGAAAAATTAATGGGGGTTGATTTATTTAATTTTCCCACTGTCCAACAGGCTGTTACATCTTAAACTATGTAACCTTTACCAGGCTCAACTAAGGGCTAACTGCCTTGTGATTGGTTGGAGCTAATGGCTAATGCCCTTTTACCTAATGTGTTACTACTTGGAGAGGTCAACTGTACAGATGTATTGTTTTCCTATCCCACTAATGGGTGATCTCTTCTGGCCCGCTGCTCTTGTACATCATCAGGACATTTGCAACAGTGAATATGCATGTAACATGGCCATGGCAGCATGCTTACACACCTGGGCACTTAAGATTCTTCTTTTGAGCAAGCTTTCCCCCAACAGATTCTATGGGTGATTTTATCCCACTGCAAGGTTAGTGAAACATTTTTGATCCACATCCTTGGACAATGATAAAAAGGGATCTTTGTATCTTGAACGCGCTGCCACAGAGAGCCCCTCGTTATTCATTGTAGGGGTAGAAATACTCCATATTTACAAAGATATGTAGCATTTCTGCTCTCTCCTTGCACTGGCGCACAGTGTGATGAATTCAGTACACATGGAAAGAGGATGTAAAGAGGAGAAATAATGATATTCCTCCTTGTTATGCCTATGTTGGGTAGGCACACCATTTTGGTGCTAACCCAAGAATACAAGTCTTTGCAAATATGCGTTTGGCTCAAAATATGTGGCTGGATGCGTGGGAACGCCAAAGCTCCGACAATGGAATGCCTACTCCAAGAAATGTAGTTCAAGGCAGCGCTACTGCCTCGTGTTACTTTGCATGTACCAAACCACACAAAGTGGCTTTGCATGGCTTTGAAAATGATGAACATGACATTGTATCAGGGCTGCATCACAAAAGTGACGCAACCCCAACACAAAATCGTGGTCTATCTGGGCCTATATGTAAACCCAAGATTTGCTTTTCTGATTGTGCTCTGATCATTTTATTTCTACCCTGTTCCTTTTCTATGCATTACTAAATTGTTGAATATAATATCATATCATTCAGTGGCTGGAATCCTTCACACGTGACAAGGTTTGCCTTCTACAAATCCACATTACATTACATTACATACAGGTGCTGCAAGTTTGCTGTTTTTAGGCACAAGAGCAGTTTAATGTTCCTTCTGGTTTTCTCCCAAAACTCTATATTTATTCTTCTGCAAATGTGGACTCTAAAATTAAATCCATATTCAAGGCAAATCCCTTCAAATATTAGTTGGGATTTTTCCTGGGCAACCCTTTCCATACACACAAATATTCATTGTCTTTCCCCTCATCCTTATCAAACAGATGGAAAACTTTGAATTAGCTGTATAAGTGAACAATAATAATCCACATTTGTAAAGAGCAAGCAATCACCCTTAAGGGTCTCCAGGCGGTGGGGGCCGTCAGGAAGATTAAGCAAGCTATTGCCCATAGTCACATGGTGCTGGGCTAATCTGCCACCGGTGATCGCACCATGATCTCCAGATTCCAGTGTCAGTAGCCCGGGCCGCGGGGCAACACCTCTCCCAGTAAGGAACTGAAGTATTAGTTTAGGGGGGTGAGAACCCAGCTCAAATAATAATCACAATCTTTGTCAGGGTGAACCATAAAATTTGCAAAATGAACCTGCGTGTAACCCTCTGGTAGCTTGGCACAAAGCTGTCTGCCTTATTGTGAAATTGCAGATGATCCACTGTGTTGCATAGGTTACACTGAAGGAAACTCCTTTGACGGATGTGTGACTATAGGGATTGCCCAGTGATCTCCCCCATGAGGCCCCCACCATTGTAAGTTAGGGACCACTAACATATCGCAGAGTCAGCGAATATTGTCCAGCACGACTGTACTTATAGGTATAGTGTTTATGCTTGCTGATAGATGCATGAGTGCCACTATAGTAGGGAGTAAAGAAAGTGAGAATTGTGGTCCTGATGAAAGTCAGGGAACCTTGTAGGGCTGTTAAAAAAGCCAAAATATGTCGACCCATTCAGGTGGAGGGATAATAGGCATTCCCATGCTTTGCTGTGGTTTTTAATCATCCCTTCGGCTCACCATTAATAAATAGAAATCATTGAGTGTTAGGGCATAGAGTTTTAAAAAAAAAAATTGATACTAGGTCCACCAATAACTACCTTAAAAAGCACTCCCCACAATCCAGGGGAAACTCATTCACCACTCGCATTTTCTCTGGTTATTTATTTATTTATTTAAAGGTTTTATATGGCGCTGGCTTGACCCGTGGGTATCAGAGCTCTTTACAGGAGTGTGGATATAGTACAGGAGTTACATAACATAGGATATAAAACAGGATGAAATACAGAGAAAAAATATCAAAGTGACATTTTACATGTGTCGGAGAGATAAGAAAATACTATCTACATAAATAAAAAGGGGTACAGGAGGTCGAAATTGTTAAACAGTAACAAGAGATTGAGGAAGGCTGGATGGTGGGAGGGATTTTTACATGTATCGGAGTGGTAAGAGAGAACTGTCTACATAAATAAAAGAGGTACAGGAAGTCAAAATTATTAAATAGTAACAAGAGAAGGAGAAAGGCTGGGAGGTAGGAGGGAAAAGGGAGGATAGGAGTAAGAAAGGGGGACGCAAGCATGAACTAAGGGGTGGGAGGCAGTAACTGCAAGGAAGGGAGTATGGGAGGAGGTGGGATAGAAAAGGGTAAGGGTGGGGAGGGAGTAAAAAAGGAGCAAAGTGAAAGGCTTAGGGGCCCCAGTATTCGTGGAGCTTGAGCAGTTTGAGGTCTTTTTTAAAGCTGATGTGAGAGGGGTTACAACGCAGGTCTTTAGGGAGGGCATTCCAGATGTCAGGGGCGTTCTGTAGAAAAAGCGAGATTGTGTGGATTTCTTTTTTAACAGTTAGTGCTTCTCAAAGGCCGGGAGCAGCCCGCTTTGATGAGTTTGTTAGTGAGACACAGCAAGGCATTTTGATGGAGGGCTTTGTGTGTAATGCAAGCAATCTTGTAGGAGGATCTGCCTTCGATGGGGAACCATTTGAGGGTTTTGAGGGCTGGGGAGATGTCGTCAAAATGTTTGTAGTCTATGATAAGTCTGGCCGCAAGGTTGAGCACCGATTTGAGAGGGGCAAGGTGAGCTTTGGGGGCACCTGATAGGATAGCGTTACCATAGTCTATTTGCGAGAGGACTAGAGATTGGACAACCAATTTAAAGTCTTCCACTGGAATGAAGGGTTTAATTTTCTTAAGATGATGGAGAGAGAAGAGTGCTCCTTTGGCCGAGTTTTTTATGTGGCCCTTAAGGGTTAGGCAGTTGTTGATGGTGATACCAAGTGATTTAACAGAGTTGGAAAGGGAGAGCGGACAGTTGAGGGAATTAAGGTCAGAGATCCATGTTTGGATAGGAAGAGGGTTGTTTTTAGGAGAGAAGAGAATGATTTCCTTTTTTTAGGGTTGAGTTTGAGATGATTGGAGTGGAACCAGGATTGGATTTTGCCAGGGTGTTATTGAGGTGAAGAACATCGGAGTGGAAACTAATCTTAAAGTAAACTTGAGTGTCATCAGCATAGAGGTGTTAGTTGATTCTAGCTTGTTTTAGAATGGGGTAAGGGGTTCCATAAAGAGGTTAAAGAGAGAGGGAGAGAGAATAGAGCCGTGGGCGACAGCAAGGGAGATGGAGGTGGGGTTTGAGAGGCAATTGTAGGTTTTGATTTCTTGTGTTCTATGTTGGAAGTTGGAGGAGAACCATTTGGCGACAGGACCATTGAGGCCAAAACGAACTTTGAGAGTGTTAAGTAAGGCAGGGTGGTTCACAGTATCAAATGCTGCAGAGTGGTCGAGGAGAATAAGTAAGCAGGTCTCACCCTTATCTAGGGAGTGGTGGATGTCATCAACAATGTTTAGCATGGCAGTTTCGGTGCTGCATCCTTTTCGGAAGCCAGATTGTAAGGAGTAAAGTAGGTTAAAGGTGTCAAAGTGTTTATCCAGTTGAAGCAGGGCACATTTTTCAAGGGCTTTGGAAAGCAGGGAGAGGTTGGAGATCGGGCGAAGATTATTAAGGTGATTGGGGTCAGCATTGGGATTTTTAAGAATAGGGATGATTTTTCCGAGTTGGAGGGAGGCAGGGACACATCCTGTGGTCAGGGAGGAGTTGATGATAGTGGTCCACTATGGGGCAATGATGTGCTTAAGCTCCTGGACTAGGTTGGAAGGGAGAAGGTCTTTGGTGTGTGAGGACAGTTTGAGTTTAGAGATGATGTTCGAGGCTTCGAGCTCTCCACAGGCCCTTCGCTAAGTCTGTCAGATCTTTGGAGTGAGGACCTCCCAGTTTGCCGACGTAACGAACTGCGGACACATTGTCCATTCGTAAAGTTACACAGCATTTCATCAAATCCTGAGTGAAACAACGAATCGCAAATGAACCTGCTAGTAACTCTAAGCAGTTGATATGCAGTTCTTTTTCTTTGTTGGGTCCAACGACCCCCTGTTGATGAGTTCCCACATCTCGCTCCCCAATCTTCTAAACTCGTATCTAATTCTATTATTAGGTCCGGTTCTTCCTTGAAAATGGCCCTGCCATTCCATGCCTCTAAATTCTTCAGGCACCAGAGGAGTTCGGTTCTCGACTCCTGGTCTAGTGAGATCAGTTGGGAGTAGGACTGATTGGATCTCAAGTATCCCGCTTTCAGTCTCTGAAGTGCCCGATATTTTAATGGGCCCGGGAAGATCGCTTGAATCGTGGACGAAAGAAGGCCCAGGAGTTTGGCCAGAGTTCTGAGGGGAAAGTCCTTCAAAACTAGTATTTTCCTGAGTTCCTTCCTCACTTTCCCTACTTTGTCGCTCGGAAGACGAAGTTCTGTCTTGACAGTGTCTAACAAGAAACCCAGAAATTGAGTTGTTGAGATGGAATTATACATGACTTTTTCAAATTTATAACGAAGCCCAAGTGCTGTAAGAGGTGTATTGCAAGATCCGTGTGAAGTAAAACGGTCTCTCTCGACTGACCCATTATGAGGATATCATCGAGGTAAATGATAATTCTCACTCCGCTTTGTCTTAGCCAAGTGGCGACGGGTCAGAGTACCTTTGTGAAACACCAGGGGGCGGAAGATAGACCGAAAGGGAGGCTGCACAACTGGTACAAGCGGCCTTCCCATGTGAATTGAAGAAACTTCTGATGGGGTTTCCAAATTGGTATCGTCAGGTAGGCGTCTTTCAGGTCGAGTCTTGTCAACCAGTCCCCCTTTCTCAAAACGTCCTTTAGGAGGTGTATTCCCTCCATTTTGAAATGTTGCTAGACCACCCATTGGTTTAGTTCTTTCAGGTTTATGACCGGTCTTTGTTCTTTGTTTTTCTTTTCTACAAGGAATATATTGCTGAGGAAGCACACGTGAGATCTCTCGATGATTGCACCCTTTTTTAAGAGTTCCTGAACCTCTTGAGATACCAATGCCTTGTCTTTGGTAGAAAAGGTGATTTCTCTGGGGGGTCTCGTCTGAAGAGGAGTGTCGATAAAATCTATTTGGTAACCCTTCACAGTATTGAGAACGCAAGGATCTTTGGTTACCAAGTTCCAGTTCCCAGCGAATTGGAGTAGCCTCCCCCCATCCTTGAAAGGATATCTGAAGGGTCTGACAAGGTTCTTACCTGCAGAGAAGGAGGGGCATCTTCGCTCGCCTCGGAAGCGTCAACCAAGAGATCTCTGCCTCTGGGGGTAGAATTGACCGAAGTTGCCTGCATTGTTGTTGAATCTCCCACCTCCACGGGACATGAAGGGTCTTGAATTTTAGTTTCCACGGCCGGGGAAACGACCCCGCATTCTCCCGGCCCGTGTAAAAACACGATCTTGAAACACTCTTTTAATATCTTTCTGGGATTTTTGTATAGAACTAAATGCCTCGACATATCTAGCCATATCTTTTATAAACTCTTCACCAAAAAGGAAGCCTTGAGTGTTCTGGCCACCATCGTTTTTTGCCAGTTCGATCAACCTGGGATCGATCTTAAATAGGACCCCTTTCCTCCTTTCTATGGATTAGGCCGTATTAGCATTGCCAATAAGGCATATGGTCCTTTGGACTCACTCCCTGAGTTCTTTTGGGTAGACTTGGCGGTCCTCTAGATATGCCGATTCCGCCATCTAAAATATCTTTGTTATGGGACCCACCGTGTCGAGGAGGCGGTCCTGACAGGACCTGAGGCCTTTGTCTAATCCCTTTCTTGGGTCCCATGAAGTCTTAAATATGAAGGCTACCACTTTGGGGTCAAGTTCAGGGGTCGTGGCTATCTTGTTAGGGAGGGAGGGTCTGGGGCATTCCGAACGAAGTCTAGCTCTGACCTCTTGTGAAATTTCTCATCTTAACCAGAAGGAAAGATAATCTCTCACATGTTGGGAAGGGGTCAAAGGGTGTTTAATCATGAGGGGGTCAAAGGTAAGGGGCCTCATTTATGAAGGCCTTGTGCCACCAGTGCGTCACTTTTTCCCATTTTAAAAGTGACTCACCGGCAGTGCAAGACCTTCATAAATAAGCCCCAAGGTTTCCAAAAGGATCCAACAGACCCATATTTTTATCTAGGGCCTTGGATGCCCCATCTGAGCTCCCCGTTCCCCTTGTCTGCGCCTCTTCTTCGTCAGTATTAAAATCAGAGGAGTATGATAAATCTATTTCTGGGTCTGAGGTGTCATCAGTATCAATATCGATAGGGGGCTGTGGGCTTTCATCTTGCCCAAATGGGGTGCCTGAGGCACCATTCTTGTCATTGCCCCAAGGGCGAGAAGAGGCGGAGGTGGTCTTAGCCTTCTTCGAGTCTTTCCGCTCTTTTCCTCCAAGTTCCCGTTTCTTCGGAGCCTTAACTGCTCCTGATTGATAGTTGCTAGTAGAAGGGCGCGGGGATGTCAAGGATTCAAGCCTCTTATTAATAGTTTCATCAATAGAGTCAAGGACCTTCTCAAAAGGCCTTACTAACCAGTTTTTACAGATGTCCCTCAATAGTAGATAGAAGTTCTGACATCTTTGAGCCTTATCCTTGAATTATGGAGTTAAAATAATATTTTCTCTACCTGTTTTTGTTAAAATCCAATATTTATGCTAATTCTCACCAAAGTAGTAGTTATTGGCGTAAAGGGGTTAATCTGGGTGAGTGAGTGGAAAAAACGCTGTGATTTAACAAAGTCCGGAAGAAAATAGACCCAACTGTCACTTCGATCGAGAGATAGGTGACAGAAACTCTATTCCAACGTCCTAAAATGGACGACCAATGTAAAAACTATGAGGAGTGTCCAATCTCCTAAAATGGCCACCACGCCCGCAAAATGGGTGCGTCGACCGTTGCCAAGCACAATTGCTTTAATCCGGCCCCCTCCGAGCGAAGCTATGCAGGTCGAAGGGGCCGGAGAAGTTGTCTAAGTACGCGATGTGGCTATCAGTTTCTGTAAGGTGCGATGAGGCGTTAAAAGTGCTCCGATCGCGGATGACCGGAAAGAGAAGGAGTGCGAAGCTGGCAGCGCGAAGGTGGGAGCGTGTAAACGCAATCCTCGCGCGGGCTTTCAAAAGTAAACACGATCCTAATCCGGTCCGATATAGAACCGGAACTAAGCATTTTAAGGTGAAAGGCGTAGGGGCCGATCACCAACATGAGGGAAGCGCCACAAAACAGTACACATATTATTAAGTCAAAGTAAGTCTACATATTAATAAATCAGTATTTCATGTAAAAAAACACCCCTCTGAGGCCCTGCAGAGAAAGGCTCCCACGCTAGACAGGTACAACAACCTCCCATTAGAGACAAATAATACCCACATATATAAAGGTGCCAAACAAGAAAGTAGATCAAAGCACATTGAAGAGGTACTTATCTTTCTGAGCAGCAGCAACAGAGAAGGATGAGAGATGGTCTCCAAGGAACTTTATACTTCTTTAGAATGTTGATTGAAGTTCAATGTTCTTCAATTGTTGCTACTGAGCCCTCGGTCCAGAAGGCCAGAGAAGCACCATGTCACTTCTCAGAGGGCCAGAGCCAGGAGGGAGGGCCCGGACTGCAGGGAAGCAGCCAGGAAACTAGGTAATCGGGAGGATGCCCCAAAACCAGCTCGACAAGAGCCAGGATGGACCGGTCCAGCAGGCAAGCAGCGAGGAAAAACATTGGAAGTCCAGAGGTCGCTTCAAGCCCGACTCGGCGCTGGTTAAGTACGTTGAGGAGGCGAACGGAACAGGGAGGGAGCACCAGAGCTGCGGAGGTCGCCCCAAGCCCAGTCGGCAGGAGCAGCAACAGATCCCTGCTCAAACGGCCAGATCAAGGAGGTCCCAACTCTGCAGGTGGGTGAAGACTAAAGTCTTGGGAGTCTGGAGCTCGCCCCAAGTCCGGCTCGGCAGCACGGCAGCAGGTGAAGATCGGCGAAGAGGACAATGAGAGGGCACGTCAGATCCTTGGCGATCGTCTGGCTAATGAGACGAGGCCAATGATGAAGCAAGACACCAAGAAACCTTTTGATCCTGTTCATACTGCATAACTCAACATGGATCAGAATGGTTATAAGGTGATGGGTAATTCCCTGTGAGGGAACCTTTATTTTGCCTCTAAAAGACTGGTCACATTTGCCTTTTGTTGTTCTTAATGTTTAGATAGGAAGGCCACAAACATTGGCAGTCCTTTTTTCCTCTTGTTCCCCTGGACCTTCCTCCTCATCTGGAAAAATTCTTAATTTGTTTTGAACGATCCATAATTAATAATTAATTTCTGGGAGCAATATTAACCCAAGATGTACAGTACTTTTTAACTGTGAGCAGCATTTCTGGTTGCTATGTTGAGCACAAAACTACAAATCTGAACGCAAAGCAAAAGTGTTTAAAATATGACTGGCAGTTCCTTTAACATAGTCAGTCAACAAACATTTCAGGCACACATTATTTGGCCGAGCAGACCACTTTGGTAACTTTTGAGCGCAGAACTACAAATCCAAATGCGAGCTGCAGTATTCTGAATTTCAGTGGAAGTTGCTTGAACGTGGGTGGTCAACAAAGATTTCAGGTAGATTTGTTACCTGAGCGAACTGTTTGGGTAATTGTTTGCACACAACTAGAAATCTGAATGAGAGCAGCAATGTTTTGAATGTGAGCAACCGGAAATCAACTTGAAATTACATGTTCAAGTTTTACTAGAATGGACCATTTGGTTAATATTTTGAGAGTGAGATGAATTTTGTGTAAATATGTATATTCTCTCATTATTTTGCGGAAATTTTGCCTAATTACGCTACATCTTAATATGCGAGTTGTACACATCCATAATCCTTATTAATGCTGCACCTAGGAGTTAAAGGGATTCCCTGTAGCGATAACTCAGATAGTGTGAAGTTAACACCATCAGCACCTGAGCATTTACAATTAGGCACTAGGGGCAAGATGTATCATTATTTCACACAGAGCAATGCAGCAAGACACCTTGCTGCATTGCGCTGTGAGAAGGGGGAGGGCAGGAATGCGCTGTATCTATCAAGATATGGAGCATTCCAATTCTCTGCTTGTGCTGGTGCACAAACTGCTGCCTATTGCCAAAGCAGGCACCCTTGCACCATGGTGCAAGGATACCTGCATTGCAGACAGGAATGTTTTTGCGTAGAAAGAGACACCTTCCTGCGCCTAAAGAATACTCTGAGTCTTTTTGCTCTTTCTACGTGTGCTGCAAAATGCATCACATGTAGAAAGAGGAAATAAAGAGACAAAATATACTTCTCATTGTTATGCCTCCCCTGGGAAGGCATAGCATTTTGATGCATTCCGTAGCTTACCAGTCTTGGCATGTATGGGAATGTAGCTAAATCCTTGTGTGGATGCATGGGAACACCCATGCTCCACCCATGGAAAGCCTACCTGGGGCAGAGTAATGCAAGGCAGTGACTTGCGCTGCCTTGTGTTTCTCCAGATTTACCAAGCAATACAAAATGACCTTGCATGGCTTGATAAATATCATTCTAGGTTTTGCGTCACCCTTGTGCTACCTTACGTGGCGCAAGGGTGAAACAAAACTTTTATAAATGTGCGCCTGGGATTCTAATAGGAGCAGTAGTGACGCTGCTGAATGAAATCTCCTCTGGAAATCACATCATATGGTCTAAGGGTCTACCAAATGGTGGCAAAGATAGTGGCTGCATTAGCTCTCTGTCTATAGCACCCGATTGACTGTAAAGAAAGTGTCTAGGTATGAAAAAAGTAGAGGTGTGTCATAAAGAGAGAAGGATGGAACAAATCAGGTTGAGGGTATAGAGCAGGGATTCTGGCTGTCAGTGATTTCCAGACGCCAACTGCTCCCAACAAGGAAGATGCTACTGAAAGAGCACCTTAACATCCCCAAGCAGAAACAATCCCTTGTAGGCTGAAATAGGGGGAGAAATGCCTCTAACCTTTCTACCCTTCAGCTGGACGTCCTTATAGAATAGCTTAAATAAGGTAGAGACATAATCTCTGCAATTTTGAGAAAGTGGACCAGTGGCAGGACAATATCAGCACAGGGTCATCTATTGTCCTATTTTTAGGGACAGCAAGAGAAGATGGACTCACAGCAGAAACCTGGAAGGAAAAAACATTAGAAAACAAAGGTAAACACCAGCAGTTATACAAAGTAAATTTGTTATTTAATTAATCATTCAGGTTGAGATATACAAATCCCTATGGTTATTGTAATTCTTCATATTTTAGAATATCCCATCAGCATATGATTGGGATAGAGGTTCAGCACTTTTATTTTCTGACATGAGTACAGTGAAATTAGGTTAAGCTCAGTAAGTCAAAGGCATCTGTGAACAGATTAGTTGTGATTTCAGAACAAGATTGAAATAATTACAGCATTTTAGCTCTTGAAGTTCTCGTGCTTTGCATCTGTGCTTCTAAGAGTGATGTTTTTGCTATTGTTTAAGAGCTCTGACTGAAATATGATGAGGCGCTAGTTTTTTTTTCGTTTTTTTTTTAAGTTCAGAAACATTTTATTGAAAGAATATGACATAAGCTTACAAAGTAAGGCAAAGAAAATAACAAGCAAAAGTATACATCAAGATAATTAAAGGTATTAATATAAGCTACAAAAAGAAACATCAAAAATTGAGAATAAATATAAGCAAAATTGGCAACTGGTGTGATATAAGGTAATAAAATATATACTAAATATACATTGTAATTACAAGAAAAGCAAAAATAATATTAATATGTTTAACAAAATACAGGAATTCATGGAGGTTTAGGAACTTCTTGTTGTAACGGGGACAAAGGCAGAGAACTCTGAGCACTTAAATCAAAAAATAGTGTAACTGGACTCCACAATTCTTTTCGCTTGGCAGCTAAAGCCAAGGGGTAGACAAAAGTCGTATCTAACCCGTGATTATAGCAAACAGCATACCACCAAGCCTGATAAGATATTTTGGTAAAATCCTTCCAATTTTTAGTTATTTGCTGGAAAGCTACTGCCAACAATAAGTCAATTATTCTAACCCTGAAAGTGCAATGGTCCCAGATGGGGGAAACACTCTAGTTTTAGAGGCGCTAGTTTTTATAGGCAACATGGCCGCCTGTTTCAATAGATGTTATGAACAAGGGAGATTATATTGGAATTGAATCTATCTTCTGCTGGGAGCCTACGGGGAGCTTTTAGGGCTGGGTTGATGCATTTGAACAGCTGAACATCTGGTTACACAGGATCTTTGATCACCTATGATCTATGGTTTAGGGCAGACCAAGAAATCAAAGAATGCTGGGCACACTGGTGAGCAATCTGGTTCTATAAAGGTGATTTACTGGAGTTAGAATAGACATAACACACCAAGAGTCAGATGAGAACTGATAAAGGTAGGAATGCAAAACCTGTTTTTCTTCAGAGAAGTATCAGAGAGTAATTCTGTGATTTTCATTGTAGATTCTCTTCTAAATTTTTCAAGAGAAGAAAAGAGGAGAGAAGGAAACAAGGTCCATCACTCCTACCCAGTTCAACAACAGTTCCCTTCACATGAAAGTGGTCCCTTCACTCCTGGCCTACACAAAACTACTGAGGTCCACCTCCTTCTCTATTTGCACCATTCTTCCTATATCCCTTTCCTTCTTCCTCTCTGCTTGAACTGCCTATACATATATAAAGAATGATACTTTACCAAGGCTACAGATGTTGGTTTGTGTGTACATAATTGCCTTCTTCCACTCCTTATAGTTCTACAATTATAATGCACTGTGTCCTCATTGTTCAGGCAGACATCCATGAATGTGGAGAGGTGCGGTGCAGCGGCCAGGGCAGCTGACTTTGGCACACAGGGTTCAAGGTTCAATCCCCTGCTCCGGCGGCAGCTCAGCCCAGCACCATGTGACTCTGGGCAATAGTTCACTTAATTTCCATGACTGCCCCCAGCTCCTTGAGACCCATAAGGGTGAGCAGTTTGCGCTTTACAAATACGGATTTAGATTTTTAGAATGTAGACCTAATGTCTCAGCATCCAGCTCTGCAGGAAGTGGCATCACCAAATTTCCTAGCATTCACCTCTTTATGAAGTGACATTAATGCACTCCCCAGTATCTTCCCGACTTCTGTTAACTTCTCAGCGGGGCTCACTGCCCAGGCATCCACAGCAAAGGGTAGATGCAGAGCACTTGGTAGGATTCAAAAGGACCTTGGGTCAAAACTCCTTCTGCACTGGCACTAACCCATGCTCATTAATGCACTTGGTCAGTACTCAACATTCCAGACATCACAGCCCTCATTACTTATCACAAACTTGTCACATTCTACATCATTTAACCACTTCTTTACACATCCTTGAAATCCTTGTTCCCACAAACCACTGCATCTAGAGGTCAGACTGTACACATAAGAATTGAGTAGGTGTCACCATCATCTTTAAGGCTTCATGGCACTGCAACCTAAGAACGGAAGAGACACTCAGTTCTATAGAGCTTCTCACATGCCACTCCCCACTCTCGGGAACTTAATCCACCCTGTTCATCCTAATATACAGGCCACCTGGGTAAAACAAAGACTTTATTGATGAATCGGTCGCCTGGTCTGATCACTTTTTAGGGAAATTGTATCTTACGGTCGGTGATCTTCCCTTCAAACCTTCAGGTAGAGTCATTTTCAAACGTCCTTGGAAAAAACTGAAGCTTGATGATTTTTATCGTCTTCTTGCGGAAAATCCGCTTGGTACCTTTAATGAGGTAGAATTTAGCTATGATTCCTTCTGTGCCTGGATTGGCCAGACCTTAGATATCTTGATTCCTGCCGCCTGGAGCAAATGCCGTTCCTTTGAACCAAGGTCATGGTACGATAGTGCCTTGACACTGCTGAAGAAAGAATGTAAACAAGCTGAGAGGGTTTGGCGCAAAACCTATGAAGTTGGGAGAAAGACCATATATCTCGCCAAACTTAAAATCTATCATTGAGCCATATGTAGGGCCCATGCGGCCTACTACTCTGAGGAGTTTAAAAATAGCTCTAATGCGTCGAAATTGATCTTTAAAGTCTTGAAGGACTTGACTGTGAAAAGAGCTCCTAGAGCAGAAATTTGCTCTGAATCTCACTGTGAAGATCTAGCGGCCTTCTTCCTGGAAAAGGTTCAGACTATCTATCGTTCTTTCCCTCACTCTACTTCTTTGAGCGAGGTATCGAGAGCTATCTTGCCCACGAATGCAGTCCTATCGACTTTTCCCTGCTTATCGGAGGAGGTGTTTAACAGGCTGGCTACTAAAGTAAAATCAGGCTCTCCTGCGGACCCTCTTAGACCAGCGCAGTTCAGGGAATCTTCCATTCTCTGTCTCTCCCCTCTACGCCAACTCATCAACCTGTCCTTCTCCTCGGGCACTGTGCCAATTAAATGGAAACAGGCTTTTGTTACCCCGATCTTAAAGAAACCTACGTCAGATCCCCTTAAATTGGAGAATTATCGTCCTATCTCCTTGCTGCCATGGGTCGCAAAGGTGGCAGAGGCCCATGTTAACGGCTTGCTGTCGGAACATCTTCACAGGGCCAAAATCTTAGATCCTACCCAATATGGTTTTCGTGCCGGTCACAGCACCGAGACAGCTCTGCTCTCGATGACGGAACATCTGCGGTCAGTGCTTGATTCTGGTCAGACAGCAGCACTGGTGTTACTTGACCTTAGTGCCGCATTTGACACGGTTTCACACTCGATTTTGCTGCAACGTCTGGAGCGGGCTGGTATCTCTGGTGCGGCATTGGACTGGTTCCGGTCATTTCTAGCTGATCGGTCATATAGGGTAGCGATTCCGCCTTTCGAGTCCAAATCCTATGCTCTCGAACAGGGAGTGCCTCAGGGGTCGGCATTGAGCCCCACTCTGTTTGATCTGTATGTGCAACCGCTGGCTGCGGTCGCTAAGCATTGGGACATGACTATGGTCTCTTACGCCGACGATACGCAGCTGGCGGTGACACTGAGTGGGAGGGCTGACCTTGAGGCCCCTAGGTTTCGGGCTGGACTCCTGGCAGTAGCGGGCTGGATGACAGATAACTGTCTTCAGCTTAATGCTAAGAAGACAGAGGTTCTGATCGTGGGTAAACAGAGCAGCCTATGGGGCGATGAATGGTGGCCTTCAGAGCTAGGTGTTACTCCGACCGTGGTGTCGGAGGTTAAAAACCTGGGCGTCTGGCTGGACTCTGCCCTTAGTTTTTGTAGTCATACAAAAAAAGTGGCAGCTACTTGCTTCGGTATTCTGCGGGGGCTCAGGCCCATTTTGAAATTCTTCGACGCCCCTACCAGGCAGTTGATCCTGCAGGCCACTATTCTATCGCGGCTTGACTATGCCAGTTCGCTCCTGCTGGGGGCCAATCAGGCAGAAATCACTCGGCTGCAGCGTGTCCAAAACGCTGCCGCTAGAGCCTTGGTGGGTCTACCGAGGTTTTGTTCCGTGGCACAACGGATCGACTTTAAAATCCTATGCCTGTCTTTTAAGATCCTTAAATTGTCCTCCCCCCAGATTTTGGAGAACCTTCTCATTCCTTATGTTCCATCTCGGCCACTAAGGTCTCTGGGTCAAAATCTGGTGGTGGTTCCGCGGTTTAAGCTCTGTCGTGCTGGGGGACGCTCTTTTCGAGTTTTAGCTGCAAAGGTAGGGAATTCACTTCCACCTCAAACTCGTGCATTGGATAATTTGCTGGAGTTCAGGAGAGCTATAAAAACCCATTTGTTCCCTTCTGCATTTTAGGATTCTGTTTTCTGTCCACTTGACTCTCTGATGTCGGTTGTGTTGTGTTTGTTGCGTGTCCAAAGCGCCGGGACGCCCCTTTGCTGGGGCAGCTGTGTGCTATACAAGTGCGTATAACATAACATAACATAACAATTCTCAGACCTTCTTACCACCTCATGAATGGGACATGCCCACCCACCCTCTTGGACGTCAAGCTCCCATACAATACAAGCTGCAAAAAAAAGGAAACACCGATTTCAACCTCATTGACACTCTCAACAAGTTTCAGCATGTCACCCAATCACCACACTACAAATTCCACATCCTTTCCTATGTCTTCTCATCAGCGCCAACCTTCCAATTCAAATCACCAATTCAAATCACCTGCACCGTTGAATAGGATTTGTTACCTGCCATACCCATCTTTCTGCTCAGTGTCCAGTCTACACACAGAGGGCAAACCAAAGCTTGCAAAGACTTGTTCATCAACAATCTATGGTACAAACTAATTTCTCACCCTGCCCACTCCACGTTTGACATCCTTCTGAATGACTGCAACACTTTCCATGAGAGCACTCACATTCCAACTGAAATATGAAAGCGCAAGCCAAAACCTATATTCATAGACCAATTAGAAGAAAAACAGAATCCCCAATGACCTCCGACTATTGAAAGTCTTCTGTGCAAGATGTAGGCAACTCACATCAGTCAATGTCAAGTATTATATCAACACCATCAATGAAGAAGCCAACAAAAGCAAAACACTTTTCTAGCCATATTATATAAGGCATATCACCACAGATTGTTTGACCTGTGAGTATCTGGGTAATCATTCCAGTCAGGAAAAGTACATTCTTGATTTTGGATGAACTTCCTTGAGAAAGCAATCTTTAGGACCAGAAAAGCATATTGGCTTACCCTATTTTTGGAGCATTTGGCATAACTCAATCAATGCTACAAAGTCAACAATAACCTTGCTACATAAATCTGTGTCTTGAGGTTCCGTGACGATTTTACTCGTGTTTGTAACATTGTCGTAAATACATAATTTTGGTATCAGTGGACCGCAAATGATCCATTTAGTATATCCTGGTGTTTTCGCTATGGTATCCATCTTAGAACACGGAAGCCATTTTGTATTCCTTGCCCTCACATAGTCAATGGACACACAATGACCTCTTTTCATTTAAGGACACGTAGGCTTTAGCCGGCGATTCACCTTGCGAGTGACACGTGCACCTTAGGCCAGCAACGCTGTGGCAGCATGACTCGGCAAGAGCTGCCTCCCCAGCCTGAGGCCAGTCCTGCTATACTGGTTCTTGTGTTCGTTGGCCTGATCATGATTAGGCGGCCGAAGCTGGTAACCGTGCCCATTTACGACCCACAAACATCTCTTATCCTGTCTTTCTATCTTCCACACCTGGCTCTGCTCTTTTCCTTCTGGGCCTTTATTAGGGGGAGGTAACGAAATTTACAATGAGGCGGTCCGGGTCTTGAATGAAGAATTGACATAGGATTATGATGGACTAGTGGGAACCCCTCATTCGTAATGTTTTGACATCAGATACTGTTGACGATTCCTGTGCAACGCCAAATATTTATTGTTTAAGACACGAATGTTTAGAACTGTGGTAACATGTAAAGAATTTGCCCCGAGCAGAATATTTAGTATATAAGGAACAACCCTCTTTGTACAAATTGAACAGGCTCCTAGACACTGCCCGTGTGCAGTTTCTGTGACTTCTGTGTCCCTGCAGTAATAAACCTTTGGTCTTTGACGCCACCATCGAGAAGCCCGTGTTTCTGTTTGTTTGTGCACCGAGACAGGTTGAACTCCGGGGTCTTCGGGTGTTGTCCCTGACACCTCTGGACGGAACCAAAAAGTCCAGAACTCCAATTGGCGCCCAACGTGGGGCGACGTCATTCGGTACCGGTCCAAAAGCCTGAAGAGTTCGAGGAGCTTCGTGTGAAGATTTCAGAGGGAGGCGCCCCACTTCATCGATCCCGGCATATCGCAAAAGTGGCCCCGACGTTCTCTTCCACGAGGGTTCCCGTTCAGACGGCTGCAGTGGTCCGTTGCCTTGACCGTCGCCCTGTCTTGGACCCGAGGTGCAGTCCTTAGTACGGCGAGACGTGACGGGTTTCTCCTTGGTGACGTCTTCAGTACCTCAGTTAAGTATTTTGTGAGGGTTGCTCGTGTTTGAATAATCCTTTTAGTTCTCAGTTCAGTTCAGTTCTGTAAGATTATCATTGGTTATTCTGGTTACGATAATCATTCTGTTCAGTTCAGGTATCGATACATTTGTCAGTTCTGGTAGGCCTAAGTTCTTGGTTCGAGTGCGCATCTTTTCTGTTTGTGTCTTGTTTGTTTTGTGTTCCGGATTATAAAATGGTAAGTCGGAAAAATTGTATGTTGTCTTGTTTTAGTTGCAACAGTGATTCCCAGTTGGAGGACTCGTGTTTGGTTCCCCCGATTGGAACTCCCCTTTATGATCTATATTGCAAATTTGGTGTGGGCCCTATCTCTTATAACGAGGTATGGATCCGCTTCACAGAGAAAGATGGTGTCCTTAGTTGGCCACTACATGGTAGTTTTGAACCTGAAGTTCTCGATAATTTAGAAAGAAGGTTGTTTAAGAAGAAAGCCCGGCCGGCAATGTTTGATTCTTTCCGTTATTGGCGAAAAGAATCTAAACAGAGAGAAATTAAAAAGTTGAAGAAAGAACAGAAAGAGCAAGAGTTGACTTTAGAACAGTCTGCTAGACAGCTGCAACTCAACGAGTCTGAAAAAGCGATGGAGGTGGCCAATAGAGAGCGTAATTTAGCGATAGACAAGTGCTATCCTGCTTTACCATCGAGTACGGCTAAGATAGTAGAGGACCCTGAAAAGGATCCCCTGTTGTCTTACTTGTTACGATCACCCCCACCGTATGCACAGGGTGCTACGGCTCCACCTATACCGAATGTTCAATTACCGGTTGCTGGACAACCTGGTGTTCCCGCTCCCCTGAATCAAGTTCCTGTACCTCCTGTGGTCAATATTAATGTTCCTTCGACAACCCCTCTTCTAGGGTTGCCGGCTTCTTTACCTATGCCTGTGTCGCTCACACCTGCTACTTCACAAGCTATTTTTCCTGCTACTCCTACTGTTCCTAATCTATCTGTTCCAACTGTTACTCTATTTACTGCCTCTGCTAATATTATGACTCCGCTTTCTGTTCGTCGGAGAATCACTGATTCTGTCTCTAATATTCTATCTCCCTTCTATAAAACTCTGATTAAGACTCCTACCTCTGACTCTGTACAGAGGCGTAGTCAGCTTCCCAGTACTGAAGAAAGAGGAATATTAGATTCCACTGCTCTTAGATGGGTTTCAAAAGTTGGAAGATATAATGTACGAGATGTATTAGATACATTTATGCAATGGAATGAACCGACACAACGATATGTGTTCGATGAAATGTGTTTCCTTCTACGTGAGGAATTGGAAGAGGATGACCCTGAATCAAATCTAGAAGAATTAATTAATGTTCAGAAAGAGTTTGCTGCAGGTATGATAGTTGGACAAAATATAAAAGAAGCGATGGAACTGGTTCTAAGTTATAGAACCGACTCATCCCTTCGTCCACCAAGAGAGTTAGGGAAACGCAGTACGAAACAAAATCGTCAATACCCAATGAGAGAGGTTCCACCAATTTGGCGTGAAGCTGTGCAAGCTAATGTAAACCTTGGTATTGCAGCCGCTCCGGCACAATTCCAGAGAGTATGGATACATATTCCATGGAAGCGAGCTGAAGTATTAGCAGTGAAACAGGCCTTGCCAGATCCGCGTAAAAATCCTGCAGGGTACTACAAAGAGTTGGCTCAAACGGTTGACGCTTGTGTATTGAATCTTGCTGACATAGATCTGCTATTTGGTAATGTAGTACCGCAACCAATTTGGGCTAAAATTCGTAAAGAGAATCATCCAGTTGCCCTAGGTGGTGACTGGGCAGCTATAATTGCAGCGGATGGTCAACAAATAGGTGGTTCCAAACCAGAACCCCTAATTGCTAATTTGCCTGGTAGAATAATCGATTTAATGAAAACCTTGATGCCAGCATTACGCGTTAACTGGGACAAATTGTCCGCGTGCAAACAAAAGAAAGACGAAAGCGTCTCAGACTTTTTCACAAGATTCGAGGAGACTTTCGTGGATCATAGTGGTCAGGATATGAGCACAGAAGGAGGCCAGAGATTATTTGTTGATAAATTTGTGCACAATCTGTTACCAGAACTTAGTGGTAAATTAAAGAATTCTGAAAGTGCGTGGGCTGTCTCTACGACTGCGCAAATACTTGCGACTGCCCAGTACTATGAAAATAGGGATAAAGAAGAGAAGGAAAAATCAGATAAAAAGACGAAAGATTTAAAAACTAAAGTACTTTTACAGCAAGCTTATCCGCCTCGCACGAATCAGACTAATATGCAGCAAGGGTCATATCAAAGAACGGAATATAATTTTCAAAGACCACAATACCAATGGAATCAATGTGCTTATTGCAAAGTGGAAGGTCATTACAAAAATGAGTGTCCAGTTCGGGCACAAAATAATGCTGCGGCAGCTCAGAGAGGTCGTGGCAGTTCTATGCAAAACTCTAGAGGTCGAGGACGAGGTGCTATGCCTCCGCAGACGAGTGATCGCCCTTCTAATTATTTCGACCAGCGAAATGGACAATCTGCCCAACAGAATAGGTCTCCACAATATCATGTTGAAGACTATTATGAAGCTAGTGAGGAAGTTCAGCAAAGTGAGTACTAGGACAGCCATGGACGAAGAGAGGGAGTAGTATCAGTTCCAGTAGATCAGAGTGGGCCTTATGTCGCAGTAGCAACATCAGGTATAGTCGAACCGTTTCTGTTGGATACTGGTGCAGCAAAAAGTTCTATCATACATGCGAAACTCCCTGGCGCACCTTTGTCTGGCTCAACAAACGTTTCAGTAGGTTTTTCGGGCGCCCCTGTTCACAACCCTGTTTCTGGTCCTTTGTCTATTTCTGTTGGACCCTGTCAATTGAAAGCACCCCTGATTTTGACGACAGGTTGTAACGAAAATCTGCTTGGTTTAGACTTGTTAAAACGCCTGTACGGGACATTGTACTGTTCTCCAGCAGGAGTACAGCTTACGTTGGGTAAAAGAATAATCTCTCCGATGTACTTGTCGATGGATGCGCTCCCACCAGAGCTGCGTTCACTCCCTGATACTCTTTGGGCGACTGGTCCTAATGATGTAGGTCTATTGGAAATTCCACCCTATGTAGTAACTTTGAAAGCAAATGTCAAACATCCACGAATTCCACAATACAGAATCTCTAGTGAAGGTGAGCGTGCGCTCATACTGATAGTGCATGATCTGATTGAGAAAGACGTTATAGAAGAAACCAGAGGTAATGTCTGTAATAGTCCTGTACTGCCTATTTTGAAACGAACTGACCCTACAAAACCTCCAGTATATAGGTTTGTAATTGATCTCAGAGAGGTTAATAAAATTGTGATTCCACAGTTTCCTGTGGTACCAGACATTACTGCATTGTTAACGTTGATTCCTGCTACAGCAGCATGGTTTTCGGTTGTCGACTTGAAAAATGCCTTTTTCAGCATTCCGATAGCCGAAGAAAGCAGAGATATCTTCGGTTTCTCTCTAGGAGGACGAAGCTTTAGGTTTAAACGCGCTCCACAAGGCTATTGTGAAAGCCCATCCATTTACAGTCAAGCATTAAAAAGCCAGTTAGATTCCTTCGTACTTCCTCTTGGTTCTGCTTTAGTACAATATGTCGATGATCTTCTGGTGGCTGCTGATGACAAAGAAACTTGCAAAACAGCTACGATTTCTTTATTGCATCACTTGTCAGATTTGAATCACAAGGTGTCACCTTCAAAAATGCAATACTGCTGCCAAGAAGTGACCTACCTAGGTCATCTCTTGTCAAAGGAGGGAAGGAAGTTGACCCCAGAGAGAATAAAAGCAATTACACAGATAAATGTTCCTAGCACGCAGAGAGAAGTACGTGCCTTTTTAGGTATTACCTCATATTGTAGGCAATGGATCCCAAATTTTTCTCTTTTAGCAAAACCATTGGTAGCCTTGACTGGGAAAGGTGTTCCGAGTCCGGTACCATGGTCTGCTGAATGTCAGCAGAGTTTTTCTGAGTTACGAAATGCACTGTGTTCAGCACCTGTATTGGGTACACCCGACTACAGTAAGCCATTCACGCTCTATGTCCACGAGAGAGAAGGTTGTGCATTGAGTGTTTTGACGCAGAAATTTGGTGATAAACAACGCCCTTGTGCGTATTTTTCATCAACGTTAGATCCGGTAGCTAGAGCGTTGCCTAGTTGCTTGAGAGCTACAGCCGCAGCTGCAGCTTCCATTCGACAATCTGCTGGTTTAGTAATGAACAACATGCTAGTAGTTATGGTTCCTCATGCTGTGGATACACTCATGAACCGAACCAAGACGCAACACCTTACCAGTGCTAGATTATCAGGTTATGAACTGACACTGTTAGCTAGTCATATTCAGATCAAAAGATGCAATGTATTGAATCCAGCAACATTGTTGCCGACTAGCCAAGAGTCGAGTGATTCCGAACCACACGACTGTTATTTCAAAACTGAGGAAGAAACAAAAGGACGAATTGATCTAAAAAACACTCCGTTATCAGATCCAGATGGCACGCTGTATGTTGATGGGTCTTGCTTCAAATTGGAGAATGGTGATGTGACTGCTGCTTATGCAGTAACGACCTTGAGTACGATTGTGGAGACTGCAAGAGTGAGTCAGAATTCTGCCCAGGCTGCAGAATTGATCGCGCTAACAAGAGCGTGCGTTTTAGCTAAGGGAAAGAGAGTGAATGTGTTCACAGATAGTCAGTACGCGTTCGGCGTGGCCCATAGTTTTGGCCGCTTGTGGAAAGAGAGAGGTTTCATTACGTCCCATGGGACTAAGATTCAACATGGTCAGCTAGTTAATGACTTGTTGGAATCTCTAACCTTGCCGACTGAAGTTGCGATTGTGAAATGCAGTGCTCATAAAGCAATCACGGATGATGTTGGTCGTGGGAATGCTTTTGCCGATGAGACTGCAAAACAGACAGCTAGAAATATGATGAGTAGAATGTATGTTGCAACGTCTGCAAGATGGATTTCTGAGTCTGGAATGTGTGAAGACACAGTGGAAAGCGTGAAGGAAATTCAGAAAGAGGCGACTGAGGAGGAAAAACTTGCATGGAGAGAGAGCACGGGTAAATTGGACTCGAGTGGGTGTTGGATTGACTTGTCGGAACAACAGTGTTGGATGTTGCCTGATGCGTATGTGCTTGCAGTAGTGACGATGGCACATGGAACAGCGCACATCAGTTCAAAAGGGATTTGTAAGATGTTGGCTCCGGTCTGGAAGAATGATGGGATTAGTAAGTGTGCAGAGAGAGTGGTGAGAAATTGTATGGTATGCTTGGTGCATAATCCTGGCAAGGGAATCCCCACACCTGCAGGTCACTTCGCTCCTCCTTCCTGCACCTTTGAAGTGATCCAGCTAGACTTCATTCACATGGATCGTTGTAATAACCTGAAATACGTCCTAGTGGTAGTTTGTGCTTTCTCCAGATGGATCGAAGCATACCCGCTAAAGGACAATACTGCCTTATCCACTGCCAAAATTCTTCTTAAAGAATACTTCCCCAGATACGGAATGCCACGGATTGTATGGTCAGATAACGGAAGTGAGTTCGTAGGGAAAGTTATGCAGAGTGTGTGTGCCGGCCTAGGGATTAGACAGAAGTTTCATAGTGCGAATCATCCCCAGTCCGCGGGTTTAGTCGAGGGTTACAATGGCACCCTTAAACTGAAACTTGCTAAGATACAAGCATCCACGGGTTTGTCCTGGCCAGACGCATTGCCGTTGGCTTTGCTATCAACAAGAGCAACCGTACATTCTAGAGTAGGGCTTAGTCCTTATGAAATAGTTTTTGGTCGTCCTGCAAATGTTTGGGGGGTACCTAGACCAAAAGAATTCAAGCAGCTGGAATACCCAATGTTAATTGATTACCTTTTCGACTTGACTGCTAAATTGAGTCTTATTCACCAACAGGTTTTCGATGCATTGCCAAAGCCACCGGAGAGAGTCCAGGCCATCAGCTGAAACCGGGTGATCAGGTGGTCATCAAAAATTTTGCAAGAACGAAAAATCTTCAGCCAAGATTCATTGGCCCTTTCCAAGTCCTACTAGCAACGAGAACTGCTATTCGTGTGGCCGGAAGGAAAAACTATATCCATACGACACATGCCAAACGTGTGCCTCTGCCACTTCCTTACGACAACTGGGTAAAGAAAGGAATCGGTGCCTCTGAAACGGAACAAATCCCCAGGTTCATACCTTTCAGCGATGCAGAACTGATCACGGATTCACCAAATTCTGACTCTCCTCCTGAAACTGCTCTTTTGAACCCTGAACATTTGTCATCCACACCCAACGAACATTTGCCATCTGCACCAAAAGAACATTTGCCATCTGCGAACGTGAACATTGCAACGTCAGCTGAAAATACATTGTTTCCAGATCAGACAGCTCCTGCAAAACTGAGATACAACTTACGTTCTCGCAATATGGACAAATAAAGCAGGAAACTGCCTATTTTCAAATTTGAATTTGCTATACATTGCCTCCAGCCAGGAAGTTTGCTAATACTTTGTATTGTTTCTTTTTGTTTTAAAAATTGCCTTGCCGTCTGGGTGGCCGTAGGGTCGTGGCTGTGTGCCTAGTTGAATCTGCGGGGGTCAGACGCAAGGTCGATCTTTCTGTTAGTTCTGGGAACTCCCAGGGCTGATAGAGGCATTTTCATCTACGTACACATCATCAGTGGTCGCGAACGGTCGTAGAAGATGGAGCTTCCTGAGCTGCAACAAGAAAATGTAATTTATGTTCGCAGAAATAGACTGTACAGAATACTTCACAGCAAATGCTTTCTAATACAATGTGCAGTTACATTTTTAATTGTTTTGATAACGTTGGTGGGTGGAATCATCTTTGGTGTACATTTGATTTTTATGCCAGTAACTACAGTACCTCCCCTTGATCCTACTACTTCTACGGTTTCTTCTATGCATTCTTTTCACTCATTTCCTGAACACGAACAAGCTCGACGCTCAGAATTTATTAACAATACATTTGTACAGCTCTTGCATCAACACCAACTGGTAGTTAATACTACAGACTGCTGGGTGTGTGGCTTGATACCTCACACTATGGATAAAGGCATTCCCTATCTAGTCTTGCCTTTTAGCTACAATGGATCATTTCAGGCCTTTCAGACCATTTTTTCATATGCCCTTGAGACCTATCCTCCGCGTCCACCACGGTCCACTAAATACAACTCAGCCAACAAAGCTTTAGTCCAGGGAATTATTGATATGATTAAAGACGTCAATAATACTCCATCTTACCCTAGAGATGAATTACGGGTGTATTTGAGTTGGAACTCTACAGAGTATCGCCTTAGTTTGGGAGAAAGCAAGCGTAAAAGCTCCACTTCAGTTTGGGTCGTGCCTCACCGAGGTCAAGTCTGTTTGCAAGGAAATGGGAGAAATCCGAGAGCTCAGCTAGGGAGGAGTGAGTGCGTTGAGACTTACGTATTTCCGTCTAACTCCTCCCCTGCCTTTCTGACTGCTAGGGGTACCTACTTCATCTGTCAGGACAGAGCTTATACATGGCTGCCTGCTGACTTCTCAGGTTCATGTTATATTGCTCGATTGTTACCTCCGACATACACTGCTTCTTCAGATTATCACAAAACCAGAGTAGCAAGAGGTGTCTTCAGCAAGGAAGATACCGCTGGTCAAGAAGCTGGAGACTTTTTCAAAGGTTTCCTTCCGTTTTGGGGGCCTATGGCCAATAGTAGAAATCTACGTCAACTAACACGGGTAGTTGAATCTACTATTACAGAAACTGCTGGTGCCCTTAGTAACTTAACAGCTGAGCTTCAGGCGGATCGTCTCATGACGTTGCAGAACCGTATGGTTCTAGACGTAATACTTGCAGATCGAGGTGGGGTATGCAGAATGATCCAATCAAGCTGCTGTGTCTTTATTCCAAATAATGCTCCAACAGTCTATGAAGCAATCTCTAAGCTACACAAGATTTCCGACTCTATACACGTAGATAAGGGAAACTGGTCCTTCATGGAGTGGTTTTGGACTCTGGTATCAGCGTGGGGATGGAAGGTTCTGATGGTCATTGGTGTCATCCTAGTATTTCTGTTCTCGTGCTGTCTTATTATCCAATGTGGTCCCGCTCTGTGTAGTCTCTGTGCTGCAACCTGTTTCAGAAAACCACCTGCATTAGGAGAAAAGGCACGAGACAGGATGATGATACAACAACATGTCACTGACCTAATGAGCATAGAATTAGACTCTGACTCTGATATAGACTGAGTAATTGCCTATGTAAGGGCAAAAGGAGGGTCTGAGGTTCCGTGACGATTTTACTCGTGTTTGTAACATTGTCGTAAATACATAATTTTGGTATCCGTGGACCGCAAATGATCCATTTAGTATATCCTGGTGTTTTCGCTATGCTACGAGCAAGAGCACTCCAGTTACAAACACATTTCTGTTCTACCCATGGTATCCATCTTAGAACACGGAAGCCATTTTGTATTCCTTGCCCTCACATAGTCAATGGACACACAATGACCTCTTTTCATTTAAGGACACGTAGGCTTTAGCCGGCGATTCACCTTGCGAGTGACACGTGCACCTTAGGCCAGCAACGCTGTGGCAGCATGACTCGGCAAGAGCTGCCTCCCCAGCCTGAGGCCAGTCCTGCTATACTGGTTCTTGTGTTCGTTGGCCTGATCATGATTAGGCGGCCGAAGCTGGTAACCGTGCCCATTTACGACCCACAAACATCTCTTATCCTGTCTTTCTATCTTCCACACCTGGCTCTGCTCTTTTCCTTCTGGGCCTTTATTAGGGGGAGGTAACGAAATTTACGATGAGGCGGTCCGGGTCTTGAATGAAGAATTGACATAGGATTATGATGGACTAGTGGGAACCCCTCATTCGTAATGTTTTGACATCAGATACTGTTGACGATTCCTGTGCAACGCCAAATATTTATTGTTTAAGACACGAATGTTTAGAACTGTGGTAACATGTAAAGAATTTGCCCCGAGCAGAATATTTAGTATATAAGGAACAACCCTCTTTGTACAAATTGAACAGGCTCCTAGACACTGCCCGTGTGCAGTTTCTGTGACTTCTGTGTCCCTGCAGTAATAAACCTTTGGTCTTTGACGCCACCATCGAGAAGCCCGTGTTTCTGTTTGTTTGTGCACCGAGACAGGTTGAACTCCGGGGTCTTCGGGTGTTGTCCCTGACACCTCTGGACGGAACCAAAAAGTCCAGAACTCCAGTCTCCAGAGGCATATGGGAAGTGGTGCCTATACAATATGTGTTTACAAAACACTTTTCAAGACAAGAAGAAACTGGGCTGTTGGTTGACTGGTGGATGAGCTCTGGTCAAGCTTGGCACAGAGACATCAGACTTAACTTAGAGATGATGTTTAAAGTATTTGTGCAAGACTTCAAATGGTACCACAGTAAAAACACACCACACAATGGTCCCACAATAGGATTAGAAAAATAGAGGGAATTTTTATAAATACAAAAAGACCAAAATGCCAAAAATGTATTTAATAGAACTGGAGCTATTGAATTTTAATGTTTGTGGGGAAAATAGTGCCAAAAGGTATAAAGCGACAACTGTGGATATCTGGTTGTACCGGACCGAGACAAAATCACAAGTTCAGGCCGACCGTGATGGGGCATGGGCCAGCTACAGGAACCCAATTAGGCCTGCTGAACAGACGTGATATGTTAGTTCTGAGATGTGATGAGCCTGCAGTGCGAGGTCCTGTTGTGTCGAAGGTCCAATTGATGAGGGCTTGCAATGCAAAGTCTGGAGTTATTGTTATTGTTATTGTTAGTTTCGATTTATATAGCGCCAAATCACCGACAGGTCTCTTAGCGCTTGGAATCAGGAAGAGAAAAACGGTAGCTGAGTGTGTTAAAAGCACACGGGTCATCAAAGGTTAAACTACATTTAATGCTTCTTTAAACAAAAGTTGTGCCTCGGAGGAACTTAGTGAACGTCCAGGGGTATAGGCCTCAAGGCGTTCTTTTATGTATACAGGTGCCAGGCCGTGTATAGCTTTGTGGGCTATACAGAGTTTTTTTAAATTTACTCTCTGCTTTATGGGGAGCCAGTGTAATTTATACAGCAGTGGTGAGGCATGGGTCCGTCTCGGCAACCTGAAGATCAATCTCGCTGCATCATTTAAGACCACTTGCAATCCACTTATCAGTGCCTGGGGAAAGCCCAAGTAGAGAGCATTCCCATAGTCCAGCCTTGAGATTATAATCGCTGAGACTATCGTACGGAGTGTATTGGTGGAGAGTAGGGGGACCAGTTTCCGTAGCTGTCTAATTAGTCCCTTACACGTGCCCACCACTGATGAAACTTGGCTAGCCATTGAAAGTTCTTGGTCGATTTTTATGCCTAGACTTTTTACAGATGGACATGGCTTGGGGGTGGGACCGAGATCCTGGGGCCAGAACAGATCGCTCCAGGGTGATTCTGCTGCAGGGATAACCAGGACCTCTGTCTTGTCCGGGTGGATTTTTAGTGAGTTGGCAGTCATCCAACTCACAGTATGGCTGAGAATGTTTTGGGCTTGAGTCTGCGCAGACCCCGTGTTGTCAATGCTAAGCAACAGCTGGGTGTCGTCTGCGTAGTTAAAGATTTTACAGCCCATATTTGCCAACGTTGTTATTAGGGGTTGCAAATAAACATTAAAAAGCAGTGGGGACAATGGAGATCCCCGGGGGAACACCGCAGTCAAGTGGGCCCATATCAGATGTCACATCCCCCAATTGAATCCTTTGTGTCCTACCAGAGAGAAAGGATTCGAGCCATTGGTGTGCTAGATTTTGTATACCTGAAGAGGCCAATCTGTCCAGTAGGAGAGTATGGCTGACAGTATCAAATGCCGCTGATAGGTCTAATAATATCAGGGCACACTTTTTTTACCATCAGCCATAAGTCTGAGCTCATCAAGCACTGAGAGCATCACCAGCTCAGTACTGAGGTGAGCTCGAAATCCAGCTTGAAGTCCCTGGAGAAGATGGTGAGCCTCCAGGAACGATGATAGCGATTTCAGAACATGTTGTTCTATGATTTTGGCCAGGAAATGTAGCTGGGATATTGGCCTATAGTTTTTAAATAGGTTGGGTCTGCTCCAGGCTTTTTTATTAGGGGCTTAACACATGCCTCTTTAAAGCTGGATGGTAGATATCCAGTGTCTAGTGAGTTGTTGAGTAGGGAGATGATATGACCCTCTAGACCTGGAAGCGCCATTCGGAAAATTCTGGGAGGACATGGTTCCGATGGGGAGCCTGTTTTGATTCAGTTCATGAGCTGCCTGAAGGGAAATTATGTCTAATTGAGGGAAACTGGAAAGGGTATGGACTGAAGAGGGGGTTTGAAGGCACGGTAGTAAGGTGTGGCTAATGGAGATATTGTTGATATCTGAGAGAAATAGCCTGACTTTTTCCAGAAAGAAGGATTGAAATGTATTACAATCAATTGGGACCTCTGTTTTTTCTGTTTTTTTACTCAGCTCAGTCAGAATTTTAAAGGTTTCTTTCTGTTTATTTCCGGCATTGTTTAATCGAGCTTCAAAATATTCAGCTTTGGTTGACAAAATACATTTTTTGTAAGAATTTAGCGATGACTTATATTTGTCTCGATCTGTGGGATCATTGCTTTTACGCCACCGTCTTTCAGTATAACGAAGCTTTCTTTTAAGTTCTCTCAGTGAAGAATTGAACCAAGGGGCCCCTTTATCTGCTTCTTTATTCTTATGTTTCCGCTCTGGTGCTACCTGATCAATAGCCCAGCGTAGGTTTTTTGTGAAGTTTACGAACTCTTGATCCAAATTGCCTTGTTCATTGGCAGGAAATGTTGAAGTGAAGAGAAGGTCTGTTAAGGTTGTTGGGTCAATTTTATTCCATTGACGTACCATTTTGTAGATTTGGGGTGTGTGGGTCGAATGACCTTCTATTGGGATGCGACAACTTATTAAGAGGTGGTCTGACCAAAGGCAGGGTAGAATATCTATGAGAGTAACCTCTGTGTGAGTAGTCCAGATGAGGTCTAAGGTATGGCCTTTATTATGCGTGGGCACCTCTACTAGTTGTTGGAAACCCAATGTAGTCATTAGAGTTTCCAGCTGTAGGGTCTCTGATAGCGTGTGCGGATATCAGAGATAATAGTTGTGAACAAATCATTAAACTGAGGGGTTGATTTAGGTGGACGATATACCGTCAAAAGAGCAAGACATGCATTATTGAAGGTAATTTTTACCCCGAGTATGTCTGCTGAGTCCACAGTCTCTGCCATTAATTTCGTGACCATCAGTTGTTTTTTTAACAAGATTGCGCCGCCCCCCCCCCCCTGATGTTGTTACAACGATTGTGCCACATGGCATCATATTCATTTTGCAAGGAAGCAATGATGTCTGGTATTGAACTATCTCCCAGCCAAGTTTCCGTAAGTGCCAATATATCTATGTCCTCATCCTGGATAAGGGTGAGATTTCTAAGTGGTGTTTTTGTAACGACCGTGTGTTCAGACTTGTCAATTTCAGATCGGTCTGGGGTTTGATAGGCGGGCTGGTTTTATTTCCGAAGCATTTTTGAGAGGGCGAAAGATCGCGATTTTGTAGTATATTCATTCCTTTAGTTTACCGAAGGTGGACCTGCTGATGGAATGGGTTTTAGAGTTCAGCGAGTGTAGCTCTTTGACTGAGTACACTAATCGTTGGCCAGGGGGACTAATCGTTGGAGTGGGGGATGCGCGAATGAGTAGGGAAATACCTCAATTCCAAGGAGCTGCAAGGCTGCGATGCTCATTCTGTTATCAGTGTCTAGGCTGCTGTCCATGAGAGATGCGAGGGCCTGCACAAAGGATGTGTCATGCAGCGGCAGTTCTGTAGGTGTTGCGAGCTGCAGCGGTGATGCAAGTCTTAGTGACGGCTCCAATCATCGCAGTAGAGGAGTTGGGTAGGCTCTGCTCGGGGTTGCCCCGCACAGTAGAGGAGATGCATAGGTTCCGCTAGTTCCACCGCTCATAAATTACACGACGCACCGTCCTCATCCCGCACCACAGCCTTGGCCTACCGATGCCTGCGACATCGACTCCAGTTCGTTAGCCGACGACAGCGCTTCAGCAGCGACGACGACACTGCTTGCATCGTGACCTGCCAGCACTGCGACGCGCACCACATTACTTCGCACCATAGCCCTGGTCTCACAGATGCCGCTGAACGACCATTACTAAGCCGCTCCCTGCACCGTAACCTGAGGGCACCGCACACCGCACCGATGAACTGCGCACCACAGGTCCAACGCCTGCCGATGCCTGCGCTTCCGACTTCAACCGCGTCTGCAACGTGTGTGACTTCAAGGGCCCGACAGCTTCTGCACCGACCTCTGGAACCAACGCCTGTGGACGCCGGCTCTTCGGGGCTCAACAAGAGGTTGCAGATTCCCTGCCTTTCTAGAGGTACTGTTTTGCGGGTCTTCCCGACACCCTAGCTGGCCTGCGACGCTGAGGTCAGTCAGAACTGTTTGGATTTGTTCTTCACGAGGCCCTGATAACCCCGGATGGAGCTAACTTCAAGGAACTTTATTTCCAGTCTATTTTGGTGTATTGGTATTTCTGAGTGCTGTTTGGTGGATTTTTATTGTTTTGCTTTACACACTGCCTCTGAGATAAGCCTGACTGCTCGTGCCAAGTTAGCAAGGAGGTGAGCAGGGGTCATTTCAGTAGTGTATCCCCCTTTTCCCGACTAGAAGGAAGGGTCCCTATTTGGACAAAAGTGCCAATCATTGCCAGCTAGAGACCCCCATTTCTAACAACGGACATGACTGACAAGCTGAGGCTGAAATTTAGAAACTAGAGTTTTCCCAGTGATAGTCACAATGATGAGTGATCAGAATCAGGCTTCCAGGTGTTGAAGAAGATGGAAAATAAGTGGCTTTTTAAAAGGAAAATGGAACAGTTAATTCTTAATTCTTTGAAAGACTGATCAATGAACTGAGTTAAGGAGGAGGCTAAGTGGGTTCACTGCTTTTTGAGTATTACTGTCATCAACAAATCTAATGATGCCTAAGCTACTGCATCTGATCACTATTTCCTTGGGGTCCAGTTGACTTTTTTTTCCTAACGTCGCTTTGTTAATTTTTTAATGCATTCAATACTTTTGATTTTGTTGATAAAGAACAGCTTGTTTTTTTCCTGTATTATTGGGTTTTATTCAGTTAATTGTTTGCAACTTGAGTGGAATAGAAGTAAAAATCATAATTTCATCCATTGAAAAAGTAGTGGTATTTTATGTGTTGGCCTGTATTTTGGAAGGTCAGCTTAGACGACCTAATGTGCGTGGGCCAAGTCAACTCACTGGCTGACTGAGGGGCTGAGTGAATTATTGAAACAATATTTGTTTTTCATGTTGCCATGTGGGTTGTGATTGTGAAGAGGGTCGATTGAATTTGCAATCTGAAAATTTTCTTTTTTGAGTGTGCCCATTTATGACATTTTGGCGTAGCTCAGCAAGGCACCTTACAGCCCTGGAGAAATTAAGTTATTTCTCCTTGTTAAGCCTCACCTCGAGAGGCGTACAAATTTAGCACTTCCCTAGGTTTACATGTTTCTCAGGGGCAGAGTAAGGTGACGCAGCGATTTGCGCTGCGTCGCCTTACTTCATAAGGCCACTCAAAGCCAAGCAGAGTGGCCTTGCGTAGCTTCATAAATGTTTATGGGAGCCTAGTCTCACGCATATACCACTTTATGCGGTGTAAAGGTGATGCAAGGCTCTCATAAATAAGTCCCATGGTTTTTTGATATTAGTTTATTGAGAAAACCGGATCATCATACGGTAGAATCATGCAGTTAGTGTATCTGGGATTGTAATTGTAAAATGCGTTGTAGGAGTTGCTAAAGTAAGAACTATACAGTACTAGAGGGTATATTTATGAGCCACTCGCGCTGCTGTAGCGTCACTTTTTGTGACACTCCGGCGGAGCAAACTTCATAATCATATTTATGAGGTAAGGCAAGGCAGAGTAAATCGCCGCATTGCCTTTCTCCGTGCTAGAGAGGTGCTCTAAGGGCGTTGCGCATGGTGTTCCCACGCAACACCCATGGATTTTGATGCTTCCCCAGATTTACAAAACTATGTAAATCTTGAGATGTGCCAAAACATTATGCCTCCACAGAGGAGGGACAGTGAGTAGAAATATCTTTGTTTCTCCTCGCTTTTTCCTCTTCCCATGTGTGATGCATTTTACTGCACAAATAGAAAGAGGAAAAGGCCTCCAAGGATTGTCTTTGTGCCGGAAGGTGCCTATTCATGCACAAAAACAATTCGGCTGACAACACATGGTGAAAGGGGGCCTGTGTTGGCACTAGGCTGCCGCCGAAAGCGCGCCAGTGCAGGGGGAAATGAGAGGAATGCACCATATTGGATAAATACGGTGCATTCCTGCCCTTTTACTTTGACGCAGGACAGCGTAGCAAGATGACTTGCTGCCCTACGCAAAATCCCCATAAATGAGGCTCTAAGTGTTGACTGTATGTTCACTGGTGAGTGTGACTTTTTTCATCAGTTGCTGTTGGATTAGGGCTTTGAGGTCTGTGATGCAGAATTGTGCCCTGAGTTCTGTGAGTGAGGCGTGCCTTTGGTCGGTTTGGTCTATTTTTAGTGCACAATAAATTAATGCATTTGTTCACTTAGGTAGTAGGGTGAAGCAGAACATTATTTGCTTTTATTTTGGTTTTGCAAACAAACTCACTTGCATTAGAAACCATTGCTGGTGGGAAGCATAGGGAAATGTGGATGGTCTCAAGAGGATGTAGCCTTATGGCTAGAGTGGTCGACGTTGAAGCTGGGGAACCGGGTTTGAGTCTCGGCAACAACGCTCAACAGCCTGTGATTCTGAGCAGATCACTTAACCTCCCATTGCCTAACAAAGATGAATGTGTCCTTGTGTAACAAAACTGATGCCGTGTAAAGCGCTCTGATACCCGATATCTTCAGGTCTAGTTCAAGCTATATAAACTCTAAAAAGAAAAGAAAGAAAAAGAGTATGGCCAGTTGAAGTTGTAGTGTGGACGGAGATTTAGATTGCAGAAAGGTTTTTCGGAATTAGTAAAGATGGCCAGGCCTCTTTTTGGATGGAAGAGTTTCCTGGCGCTAGCCTTAGTATGGTAGGTTTTGTTGCAGCTGGAGTTAAGCCTGCTTCTGTGATGAAGAAAAAGCTGATGAAGTATCCAAAGATGAAGTTGAGAGTTCCATATTTGTTTCTGGTTGCCATTTCGGTGTTGGGAAGAAAGCCTTAATCGTTATATGTTGTTAGTGTGGATTACATTTTCTAATGCATTGTATGTGTTAATTTAAGTCGATATCGATGTTTTTAGTGTGAATAGAGATGCCTTTAATAGAAAAAATATAGATCTAATTTATTGAGGAACACACAGAGAGCCAAGTGTGTACTAAAACATTATTGTAAGAAGGAGAGTCTCCTATTTACAAGCACAGGATGAAATAGAATAATTGTGAATCCACAAACAGGACCACTTGCCCTATGAGGGATCCAATGTCCCTCATCATTTTTGTTGTTTCCTCTCCATACGAGACTGCAGCTTAAACCATAGGGGTTTGAAAAGGGGAGAGGATGTGGTCTAATGGCTAGGGCTGCCAACTTTGGAGCTGGTGAGCCAGGCTCGAGTCTCGGTGTCAGCTCAACATCCTGTGATTGTGGGCAAATCAGGGGCGTAACACAGGCCCCTGCAGCCCCCACGGTGTGGGGGGCCCCAAGCTCTAAAGGGCCCACTTGGCACTGCACTCTGGCCGGAGAGCTCCTGATTGAGCCCAGAGGGGACCCCTCTACGTACCGTGCAGGGAGGCCCCTTCACTTTTCGTTACACCAGTGGGACAAATCACTTAATCTCCCCGTAAAACCCCCCAAAAAGTTGAATGCTATCTTGTGTAATGTAACTGGTGCTCATTTAAAGCGCTCCAATACCCTGGGTCAAGCTCGCGATATATAAACAGTCCTACTCATAAAATGTCCTTTTGTGTAGGGTTGTTTCAATGTGGGGTGGGTACTGAAAATGTACCCTCAGCCCTCTTTATAACACAGTCAAGTGGAAATTACTGTCACATATGTGTAAATTAGAGTTTATATTCTTGAGGAATAACAGATGTTAGCTATGTGAATTGTCCACTGAAGATACTGAGAAGCTTATAACAGATGGTAGTTATGTGAATTGTCCACAGAAGATACTGAGAAGCTTAGATAAAATCTCAATTTCCTATACATTAAACTTAACTGAGGCTTCTAGAATTTTAATTTTTACTTGATATGAAGCAGTGGGGACCTAATATATGTCAATTAGTCCTACACGCTATCATTGCAATGTAAGGAATCCCTAACTCCCACAAAGAAGCATAGGCAATTCCAAAGCACATAGAGACAGACACACAACATCAATGCATGCAATGAAAAATAGAGGAATATATGCAGACACTTGCAGCAATATATACATTACACCCAAAGGCATCCGTATTTGCTGAGACCAAAACACTGCCAGACAAGCACACAGGAAACCAACCATAGCAGTACCCTGGTGCACAGACCTATAGGCAGCCAAGCACAGAGATTTCCAGTCCTAAGGTGCCCATGCACTCGGATCTCCTGCAGTGCAGTCAGTCATGCACATGTTCCAACAGATCTACAAATGCCCAGGCACATACCTTACCAACACACAGAAGCTCACACACAAAGACCACATATAAAGAGCCCCATACAGCCAGACAACATATAAGTAGGCAAACTCAGATGTTGAGGAATATAGACAGGCTTAGGGCTGGATGGCTTGACAGATATTACACTTGTGTCCACTTATCCGTTGTCAACTATAAAGAGGAAATCAAATGTATGGTGGGGAAAATTCAGAGAATTGCGTATACTCAGTTTTGGTATTACACTGGAAAATCATTTCTACTGGGTGAGAAAATACTGTATTCTCCACTTCCACCCAATCCACCCCCAATTTGGAATAATTATCTGTTGATAACTATATGTTGTGCTTTACATTACCATTTAATCATTGCATTATTTGCTACTTTCATGCACACTTATCGCTCCATTTAAGTACTTTCGCCTATCTAGTGCTGATGTACACTAATCATTCTAATCAGAATCATTGGTTACATTGAAATAAAGACTAGTGGCATATCCTACAAATATTGTTAAAATAGTGAAGAGTAGCAAACAGAATTTACCTGGAATTAAGAAATCACTTATATACTGCAGCCTGCAGGTGACTATATTACAGGAAGCACTCCTCACTCCTACACAGGGGATTCCCAATACTCTTACAATGTCCACCTATATAGTATCTCTGGTGAGACCACACATGGTGCTTCTAGATGATGTACATCTTTTTCCTAGAGTGATCTATGTAGAGGTGGCACTACTCACTTAAAGGAGGAGGGATGAGAATCCTATTCTAGGGGTGGTTCCTGTCTAGACCATCACAATCAGAAGTCTCCAACATGGGAGTGGGAAAGAGGCGTGGTTCAAACAGCACTATGCAAGCCTTTCAGTATCAGTCCCCTGAGGAGAGTAGCTGAAGCACTAACCAGTATCTTCACTGCATCCTGCTCCTTACAAGTTCCTGAGAAAAGCATATACTCTACGATCTTTGGAGCTCAAGCCAAGATGTAAGACCAATAAAGAAAACACTCAAACGGATAAGGCATTTACTATACTTTCTCAAGAGCTGACCTGAAGGGTCGCTTTTGCTAGGTGCCTCTCCTATTGGGAAGTTAAACAGCTAGACACCCACCTATAAGGTTCCTCAAAAGAAAATGTCCCTCTATAATGAAAAGGCCATAGAAAGTGATCTGCAATTGTATCATGATATACTGGTACCTATTGTCCTAGCTGTGTAAATCCTGCAATAAAAATATTGGACCTACGTAGTGTTGCATATGTGTCTTCTTTGGTGAACAGTCAAAATATTGAATTTTAAATATCGATATGGCAAAATATCGAGTTTAAAATATCGAGTGGACATAATATCGACTTTCAAAAATATAGTGGTACAGAATATCGAAATGCAGGTAAGGAATATTCTTTGTTATAATATCGAAGTTAGTAATATCGACAGTCATAATATAGTTGTTAAAAATATAGTTTTTTTTTAGTGTTTTAAGTGTTAGTATATGTGTTAAAAGTATGTATTATTTTTGTAATGTATGTTGAATTTTTTTAAGTAATGAATTTTATGATAATACATTTTTGTGTAATTTAATTCCGTAGCGGGTTGTGGGTTTATAGGGGAATAGGGTGGGAAGTAATTTAATTATAATATATTTTTTAAGAATTATTCAGAATTAATTAATTATATGTTAATTACTTTTTGCGTAATTTAATTCTGTAGCGGGTTGGGGGTTTATACAGGAATAGGGTGGGAAGTAATTTAATTGTAATTGATTAATTACATAGTTTATTCATTAATAATTTAGTATTTAATCATATTTATATTGTTAATTAAGTTAATCCATTTATCATTAATGAATTATAAATTGATTAATCATAATTAATAATGAATTGCTAATTATGTTATTTGTGTTATTTTGTTAATTAGTAATTAATTAGATATGAATTATTAATAATTAATTTGTAAATATGTTAATTGTGTACTTTTTTTAGGAGTGGGTTGAAGGTTGATAGGGGACTAGGGCAGGAAGTAAATTAATTGTAATGTAATGTTTATTATTTTTTATATTATATTTATTAAAAGTTATTTTATTGTGTTAATTGTGTGAATTCAATTAGATTTGATGGTTAATAATGTTATTGTTAATTGTTTTTAGTTAATGAATTAATTGGTAATTAATTATGTTAATTTATTAATATTTTAAAATATTGTAGGTGACGTTTATAGGTGAAAATGGTGGTAGGTAAATTTATTTGGGGGCAAAAAATGACTTGTTAATTAATGTTAATTATATTGCAGGAGTGGGTATACTAAATTATTGCTCCTACGCTATCCAACACTTTCCCTACTGTTACACTTGGAGTGGGAATATTAAATAATTCCCACCCGCTATCCAACACTTTCCCTACTGTTGCATTGCTGGAGTGGGAATAGTAATGTATACCCTCCCGCTATCCAGCACTTTCCCTTCTGTTGCACTCACTGAAGTGGGAATAGTAATTTTTACCCACTCACTAACCAACACTTTCCCTACTGGTGCACTCACTGGAGTGGGAATAGTAATTTATACCCTCCCGCTATCCAGCACTTTCCCTACTGTTGCACTTACTGGAGTGGGAATAGAAATGTTTACCCACCCACTATCCAACACTTTCCCTTCTCTTGCACTCACTGGAGTGGGAATAGTCATGTTTACCCACTCGCTATCAAACACTTTCCCTACTGTTGCACTTACTGGAGTGGGAGTAATAATTTTTACCCTCGCGCTATCCAACACTTTCCCTACTGTTGCACTCACTTGTGTGAGAATAGTACTTTTTACCCACCCGCTATCCAACACTTTCCCTACTATTGCACTTACTAGAGTGGTAATAGTAATTTTTACCCTCCCGCTATCCAACACTTTCCCTACTGTTGTGCTCACTGGAGTGGGAATAGTAATTTTTACCGACCTGCTATCCAACACTTTCTCTACTGTACCACTCGCTGGAGTGGAAATAGTAATTGTATCCTTTACGCTATGCAACGTATTTAGTATTGTTATATTTAATGTAGTGTTAAATAATATCGAACAAATATATAAATTATTTTAATGTTTTAATCTTATATTTAATATTTTGAATATTAATATTATAGGTTTATTTAGATTTATAAATATATATATGTAATTATATTTTAAATTATATTTTTTACATTTTATAATTAAAAATATAATTTCCCCCCCAATATTATTAAGTTAATATATATAATAAAACATAAATATGCATGTTTATTTTTTACATTACATTTATTATTTATTAATTTTAACGTTTTTTATTAGTTTTAAGTATGTTTTACTTAATTATATTTATTATTAATTAATTTTATATTGCATTTAAGACATTTAAAAAAGTCGATATTTTAGCAAACTATATTATTGAAAACGATAATTAGGATTTAACATTTTCTTTACTTACCTGTTTGTAGATAGGAATTCAATATTCAATATTTTCTCATTGATATTCTGGCAGCTCGAAATTCTGCTCCTTGATATTCTGTCAGTGATCTGTCTTCTTTGATTAGTTACACCCTCTTGCTGCTAATCAGAGGGGCCATGTATTTGTAAAGCATACTAGTCAGGCCAACAACATTTTAAATCCCATGAATCAGTAGCATGTGATGAATGGGGAAGAGGATGACAAGGTGGGATGTCTAATCTAGGCTTATTGATTTTAAGGCAGTGACATCTATGTTGCGGGTGTGTCTTATGAGGTGGGTTCAGTAATGTGTGCCTCGTGCCTTGCCTGTTGAGGAAGCTCTGATATTTCTTTCATGATCTCTATGGTTGAGTTACTAGGGACAAGTGTCTTTCCTAAGTACATTGTTTGATGAATAGATGAGGTTGTGATTTGTGGTGTTTTAAATGTAACCTTCACCAGTAAAGTTGGACAACCTTGGAAACCATTGACCTTTGTGATGGTGGACAAAGTTTCTCCACTTTGCTTGATCCACGGTTTTGCTGCATATGGCTCTGAATTTCTGTAGCCAGATGCCCCACACGCAAAATGAGAAAAAACAACAGGGAATTGGCTACCCAGTAAGAGAAGATTTCCCTGTTACTATTTAGGAATGCCCATAGCCCTGAGTGGCAATGGGGAAATGGTACTATTGCCACTAATCGACAGCCACACCCAATCCATTCCCTGTCCACTTGAAATCCTAACCCACCAGAAATTGACTATTCAAGCCAACTGACAATCATGAGCTTACTTGCTACCCTAGGTAACAACAGGAAATATTTTTCTGAGATTGGGCTGCCCCCATTGTATCTCCTTTTTTGAAAAACATTGACTGCTTTGCACTTTGTAAAGCTGAATAATAAAAAAAAGATGTACACAAAGTTGGAAACCTTGTGATTGTGTGACTTTGCACTCTCTCAGTGGAAATGAGATCAGAAATGTTTGCATTTAAGTTTTTGTTGGGTCCTTGTGAAAGGGGTCTTAGGGACAAAAGTGGAAAGTGACAGGTGAAGTGACCAATATTAAGCATTCTTATTCAATCAATTGTTTGGGAATTGATCAAAATAATATTTTGAAATACATGTTTCTTGTCATAACATTCATGATATGGAAAAGCAATATTTCTGTGTACAGTACTTTATTGGATGTATTAATGTATTTGTTGTCTTAATCCTTATTTGTGCATAGGACAGTTAGATTACCTTCCAATTTAAATAGGTTTCTGCAGAATAGAACCATGAGGGTCATTAGGATCTCGGGCGGATTGCCACCACCCGCATGGCAGTGGCGATCCGCCCGAGATCCGTCCCCGCCCGCCACCCATTTCCGCCCGCAATATTACTATGGCCGGGGGGGACCACGGCGGCTGAAAGACCGTCCTCCGCTTTTCCGCCGGGTCGACAAGTCGACCAGGTGGAAAAAAATTTAATAGGGTGGCGGACACCGCCATCCATATTATGAAGGGGGCGGACACATACTTTTCCGTGACTGTGTTGCTGCCACGCAAAGGGATGCGGGAATCTCTTGCGGGGGCCCATTGCAGGCCCCCAGGTACTCTGGGGGTGGGGGTGCACATGGGTGGACCCCCCTGCATTTCCAAAGCGGTGCCTGTCACGTTGTGTATTGATATGCATGACGTGCACTTTTAGCATTGCGGCGGGCGGTGCTTTTAGCAACTCCCGCCGCAATGTTAAATATGCGGGATACGCCGCCACTGTGGCAGGCGCATCCTAATGGCCCCCACGGGACCCCGCCCTTAAGGCGGGCGGTCCCTTTTCACGTCGGGATGGCGGGCGGACAAAGTCCGCCCACCATCCTAATGTGTCCCCATGTGTCTGAGGAGTACACAATACAATTAGCAAGGATTAAGGAGCATGTTGGTGCTTTTCTGGGCCAAATTGCATTCTCACCTGGATCCACTGTAGTTTTGGGTAGGTTAGTTTGTAAGGAAATATTTGACAGGGCTCCACTGGAGCCACTCGTGCCACAGCCAATGCACACTATTGCAATGGGGGGCACTGCCACTACATATGATTATAGGGACATGCATCTTCTCATCGCTCCTGAAATTAGGCCCACATGACAAAAGGGTTCATTTCAGAGTGGGGGATTATAAAGCGACTGAAATCCAACAATGGGAAATGCAAGTTACAGACAAAGAGGAATGTTGATGATATGATTGGATTCTATTGGAAGCCTCTATTGTGACTAACAGTATCAAATTCTTGATTTTCACGGGTGTGACATAACAACAGCAGGAAACAAAAATGTCATTCCCACTAGTCCTATGTCACAAGGAGAAGCACATGCTTACTTCTCCTGTGTTCCCCTTTCTGCTTCGATCTTGGAGTCAAGGACAAGTTGAAGTCTCCACAGACCAAGGTATGCAGGAATGTAGGTGGCACTCCTCTGCCGCCAAACACTTGCCCCCCTGTGTCAGGGAACATCATACTGCACTGATGAGCAGCTCTCATAGAGTCACTGTCAGTGAGGTGCCAGCGAGCAAGCAGGGCTTCAGTGAAGAGAGGAAGCAAAGACACAAGGGTGGTAGGGGGGTGGCAGCAGGTAAGGCACCTGAATATATTTGCAAGAAGAGATGGGGAGTAGTTAAGAGAGTGTCATATGGATAGCTGGAAGGAAACCAGGCAGGTCTTTCAATTAGAGAGAATTTGAGTAAAAGAATGCAGTTGGTAGTGGGGTGGGTAGCAGAATCCAGGTACTTTTTTAACATATTAGGTGGAGAGAGTTAACGATGAGGGTGGTGGAGGTGGGTAGCAGAATGGTAGGTATGAATTTATTTTTTTAGGGTTGAGGAAGGTTATTGGATAGGGTGTAGGAAGAGGGTGGTAGGGCGCAACATGGGGGTTATATTTTTTGTTTGGGGGTGGGATTGGGTGGTAGGACTACTTATTATATATGTTTCCCTCAAAACTCCTCTAACTCTGTGCAGGGGAAGAGGACATGTGTTTTATGTGTCTTCTTCTCATAAGTAAATGGATCAGAGAAGCTTAGCAGTGCTGTTTATGATAGCATCTGATGCTGTTTTATGCGCACTGCCTTGGCAAAGCAGGCTCCGACTGCCCAAAGCTCCTTTACCTCCCTGAAGGCCCTCTCCCATACTGCCAATCTCATGGAATTGATAATAAGCCGAAGCGAAAACGTTATGCAGTGCTTTCTGTATGAAAGACTGAGCCCACTTTATTGTTCCACTGCCACAATGCCTTCAGTGAAGTCCAGGTGCTCTGAAATATACCTTGGCTCTAACCACCTGCAATCACTTACCAACATTCAGCACTGGTTGTGTGTGTTGTTTGAGTATTTTGGCCGATTGATTAACTGATACCTTTGCCAGGTGCATGAATAATTTAGGGTCCAGTCAACAGGTATGGGGAGCTACGCACTCCCGAAATCATGCCCTACAATTGATATTTTCTAAGCTTGTGGCGATCTTCCAAGTGAGACAAGTTCCATGGTCAGATCACTTAACTGTACTGTTTCAGGAAAGGGAGACATGGAAGGAAAGGTGATGGATATCTCACTGCCCTGTTTTATTTTCCAGCCATAAGTCTGACTGACTCGCCACTGTTTCCGATTCTCTGTTGATTAAAATAGGACCCTTCAATCACATATGCCCCATCAAAAAAATATTATCATAGGTTTATTCTTTTTTTTAACGATTCTTTATTGAAATTTTTAGCAGACACCCTCCCTCCCCCTATTCCCACCCCCCTTTCCCACCTCCCCTCCGGTCACATTTGACAGGTTATTTGAAAGAGAGAAGAAGAAAAGTAAACGCGAACAGGAGAATGTGAAGAAACAAAAAAGAGAAAGAGAGAAGAAAAAAAAAGAAAAGAAAGCTAAGTACATTTCATTACAGCATAGTCAGATATCAGCGAGATATTAACTCATAATAAAGTCACATTAGTTTCAGAATATTATATGTTGCACTTTACGATTCAGTGTGTTGCATCCACTGTATAATAAGGGGACCACAGATTTCGAGGCCTTTTTTTCTTCTTCACCCCCTTTCTCCTATATGTTGCTATTTCTAGGCTATAAGTAGCTAAAAGTCTTACCCGCCACTGTTGAAAGGTTGGAGGATTTGGATCCAGCCAGCTAGATGCTAAACAAATTCTGAAAACAGCCATGGAGATAAAAATGAGTCCCTGTATTTCCTTTGGCCTGAGATCTCTGTCGATTCCTAACATTATATTGGCTATTGATATTTCTATTGTTGTATTCTAGACTCCGGAGAGAAATTTAGAGATTTCGCTTCTGATGAGGCCTAGTGTTTCGCATGTGGCAAATATATGTATTATGTCGACTTCATGTGATGCACATCTTGGACACTGGGTACCTTTACCTGTACTCCATTTAGCTATTTGATATGGTGTATAATACAGTTGGAAAAAGGTTTTATAATATTGTGCTTGTAGCTTGGGGGACATTAGTAGTGTTTGTGATAGCTGGTATGTCAGTTGGACTGAATCCTCATTTATGTCTAATTTGTTTTGCCATTTGAGGATATGTTTATCCATATCTTCCGGCAGTGAAGAAGCTAGTTTGTTATAGATTTCTCCTATATTGGCTGTATTATTACGGATAACTGCCTCAATCATCTGGATTTTATGGAACTTGGCTTTGCCACCCCCCTTTTTCATTAAAAAATCTCTAATTTGCAGATATTTGAAAAAATCTCTATGTTCTAGCCCATACTCATTCTTCAATTCTTCAAATGATTTAAAGCCGGTTGGTGAGAAGAGGGCACCACATCGGGTGATCCCTGTATTAGCCCATCTTTTCATACATGTGTCCGAGAATATCTCTGGAAGGTTGTGATTTCGACAGAGGCTCGTCTAGTGGGAATACCTTCCAATTCCGAGGAGTTTAAGTATGTTTTTCCGTGCGTTGTATATGCCTGCGAGTGTTTTAAAGCAAACTTTTTAAAAATGATTGTCATAGGTCAATCGCCACAGATGTTCGCCTGCTTCGAATCCTAGGATGAGTTCTTGTGGAGTTGGAACCCCCCTTCTTGTATCGGATGTCTATTTGGTGTCAGTAAGGCCTTACCATATTTCAAGAGTGTAGCCCACCAGTATATCTTGAGGTTTGGGACAGCGAGGCCCCCTCTATCTCTAGGAAGCAAGATATACCTGTAAGCTCTGCACGATCTTTGATATCCCCAAATGAATCGAGAAAATAATTTGTCTATTTCTTTAAAGATTTGCTGGTCAAAATTTAGGCAGATGGTCCTAAAAAAGTATAAAAATTTTGGTAGAAAGATCATTTTGATGACGTTACATCTACCTATTAGGGTGAGATGTAGATTATGTAGTTTACTGAGATTTTTCGTAGTTTGTTTCAGAAGTGGATCCATATTAATTTTTACTAGTTGGTCTAAGTTAGAGGTGATATTAACACCCAGATATGTGGCATTCCCAACTATTCTTTCGTCTCTGTAGTTTGTGTTTTTATAAATGATTTTCTGTGTTTTGCCCTGGTTTAATTTGTACCCTGAGATTTCTCCAAAGCGCCTAGCTTCTTCTTTCATCATTTTGACGGCTACACTGGGATTACTTGTGGTGATCGCGATGTCATCAGCGTATGCCAGTGTTTTGGTGTTTCCATTTGGAGTTTTAATAGGTAATATGCTCTGATTGGTCTCCAATTTGCGAATAAATGGGTCTATAAATATCGCAAACAGTAGGGGAGAGCACGGACACCCCTGCCTCGTCCCTCTAGTCACGTCGATCTTGCCCGATATTCCGCCGTTTATCATTACCACGGCTTCAGGGTTGTGGTATAAAATACGGATGGCATTTATGAATTGATCGCCGATTCCTCTCTTTGACATGGCTGTCCATAAGTATTGCCAGGAGACCCTATCAAACGCTTTTTTAGAGTCCAAGAGTATAAGCGCCGTAGGGTCTCCTGCAACTTCTGCTACGTCAAAGAGTGTGATTACCCGTTGTACATGATCCGTCGTGGATCTACCGGGGACAAATCCGTGTTGTCGAGTTGATATGATCTTGTGGATGATTGAATCTAATCGGGTGGCTAACATTTTAGAGTAGATTTTAGAGTCACAATTAATTAGAGTGATCGGGCGATAGGATCCTAGTTCGGGGGGGTCCTTGTTTTTCTTTGGGAAGACCAGTATTTTAGCCCGTGCCCATGATTTAGGTGGTTTACCCGCTAGAAATACTTGAGTCATTAGAACCGTTAAAATTCCTTTGAGTGATTTGTGAAATTTGACATAAAATTCAGCGGGTATACCATCTAATCCTGCTGCTTTCCCCGGGGCTAGACTGTTCATGGATAATAAAATTTCAATCTACTGAGGTATTGCCGCTAGATTATCTTGGTCTATTTGTGGAAGTTGGGGCATCGAAACTTGATCTAAGTATTCAATGATTAGTGCTTGATCCTTGTTGGTCTCTTTATATAAATTTTGGTAATATGTCTGGAATTCTGATCTGATCTCTTCTGCGTCTTGTCTAAGATGATTATTTTGATCTTTGATCACTTTATTTGTGTTTGCGGTGTTTTGTTGCCTTGTGCGGATAGCCAGAAGATGCTCAATTTGCCCACTTAATTCATATGCCTTCTCTTTATACATTGTGGCTTTACCAATTGCTTTTTCCGCTAATATTTCCGTTATTCTGTTTCTTGTGATAGCCACCTTTTGTAATGCAATTTCTGTATTTAGACCCCCTTCGACTGTTCTAATAAGCCCTTCTTCTGCTTCTGCAAGTTTCCCATGTAATTCTGTTATTTTTTGTTTTGCTTCTTGATTATTTCTGATAGAAAATCGGAGTGTTTCGCCCCTAATTCCGGCTTTGAGTGTATCCCATACCACTTCTATTGGTGCACTACCCAAGTTGTCTTCCAGGAATTCTGGTATCTACTTCTCCATCAGTTGACAGTATTTCTCATTTAATAATAAAGCCCTTTCAAATGTCCATCTTTTTTGATCTTGTTGAATTTTGTCGATATCGATGTTTAAAATTAATGGATTGTGGTCTGATAGGACCCAGGGTAACTTCTCTATATGACACTTCGTTAGTATGGTATGGGAAGCCAATATGTAGTCTAATCTGGAAAATTTCAGATGGGGATAAGAGAAGAACGTATACCCTGTTTTTTGGGGGTGCTTATATTGCCAACAGTTGGTTAGCCCCTGTGTGTTACACAGCACCTGAAGTGCTCTAAAGACCTTGGGTTTCCTGCCCTGGTATTTAAAGTTGGGGCCCGAGGACCTGTCTGATGGTAGGTTTAGATTAAAGTCCCTACACATGACTATTGGCAGTGGCCAGTGTGTTAATTCATTAGTGACATATTCTAGCAGATCTGGATCATCTGTGACGCATCCATAAATGGAGAAGATATTTGGTCTCTTTCCAGGCCCGTAATTACATTCTGCTAACGGCCATCTCCCGAGTTTGTCAGCTGCAGTTCGAGTAAACTGGAACCCTCTATGTGTTGCCAAGATAGCCACCCCAGGTGTCTTAGTTGCTTGTGTTGTAGCTGTGATCAATTTATACCCTAGTGTTTGCAATAGATGGTGTTGCGACCCTTCCATATGAGTCTCTTGAAGACAGATGATGCTGGCCCCGGTTGACCTAAGGCCTATTGCGAAATTTTGTCTTTTTCGTAGGTCATTTAATCCACAGATATTGACGGAGAGAATTTTTAATTTGGCCATGAGTATTTTTTGTTTTTCACCTTGCTTTTGTGCTGTATCTGTTGTAGCTTGGCTGAAGTGTTACAACTCCTTACGATTGGTGCTATTTTATTTCCTGTTGGCCGGATTGTCCACCCTCCTCCATCCCCCCTCCTCTTCCTCTCCTCCCCTCCCCCTTAGCCCTCCCTGAGGACTCCCTACCCCCCTCCCCCCACCATTACTTTAGGCGTCCTGGGTCATAGGGCACCCAGGTGTGGGCGTCCAAGTGGTCAGTGCGCCTCAGCTCGCTCGGTGGCCTGGCTATGAGTAAATAAAAGTGAAGTGGATAGGATGAAGCTGGTGGGTAGAATGTGAAACTGAGCTCTTTTTGTTTTTTCCCTATACTTTTCTGTTTAGCTTTTCGTTTTAAACATTTTTTTTTTAAAGTATAGGACATTATCATTTCCCCATCCCTCCTCCCTACCATCTTTTCTGATTGTGCCCCTTAGTCCATTGACTGTCTAGTGATATGGTTCATTTGGTCTACGATTCCCTCTGTTACATTTTAATGTTTGTTACTGTTTTCCCGTGCTTAGTTTTTCTGTCTCTGAGAGTTCTTTTAGGTAGGCTTCCGCCTGGATTTCACTTGTAAAGTTTTTGGTTGCTCCCTTGTAGATGACTCTTAGGCGGGCTGGGTTTTGCAGATACACAGTTGCTCCAATTTGTTCAAATGGAGTGATGAGTTGCCGCATCTTCCACCGGCGTTCCACCGTTGCATGTGCAAAATCTGGGCGTGCGAAAAAAGTGAATCCTTTGTATTCTCTTTTAACTATTAAAAACTTGAAGGCAGCTGCCAAAACAACTGGCCAATCGATGGAGTCTCAGCCGAGGATCTCTAATATATTTAGCCCGCTGCCCAAGGAAGGGTCGAACAACATCGCTAAAAACGGAAAACAACAACAGATAATAACGGATGCACAAAGGAGGCAAAATGGTCAAATAAATGGAACCAGCACGAACGCATGCACAAGCACAGAGCAACCCAGCATCGGGGTAAAAACAACTTCAGACCCGGCTCAACGAAAACAGCTCCCGGGAAAAGAAAGTGCCTGCACAATGGATACTCAGGAATTCGACCATCTCTCTTCCATGGCACAAACCTCCTCCATCGGGAAAATGCCACAATCAGAGAACGAAGAATCCTCTGAGGAATCATACTCAGACATCTATGAAACCAGAGTCTCAATTTCCAGCGAGACAGCTGGGACAAGTGAAACAAGCGACGATCAAAAACTCAATGTAACAACTTTGGAGGTGTCTGACCATACAGGCATAAAGGAAGTAAACGAACCAGGACAAGACACAACCCCAAAGAAAAGAGTGGAAAAAAGAGGACAAAGCATAGAAGATCACACAAACCAACATATGCTGAAACCAGGGATCCGGGGAGCAACACGGAGCAAGTAAAAGAAAGAACTAAGCATATACGGAAAAGCTCAACCCCGAAACCAACAGGAGAACTAGAATGTAAACAGCAGAATAAAGGGTTTACCGAAGGGGGAGTCAAAAATCCATATAGAGATAGTGGTAATCCGGGAATGTCTACAGAGCCATCATTGAGCGAAGTACTCAACTCCATGAAAAATGTCCACACAGATGTTATAACGGACAGCCAGAGAAACCACGCAGCAATACAAAAATTGCAAGGTGCTATCCAAAAAGTGGGCAACACCCGCTCAGAGATCGCAGACAGAATGGTCTCGGTCGAAACACGCACAGAAAACCTCAAGTCTGATGTCACCAACCTCCAAACTCGGGGAAAGGAGCAGGCGGGTATCATCAAAGATCTAATGGCAAAAGTTGAAGACCTAGAAAATAGAGGCAGAAGAAACAACCTACGTATTCTTGGAATCCCAGAAGGCGCAGAGGGCAACGACCCAAAGGGCTTCATATCCAACCTCTTAAAATCTGCCCTCCCCGAACTCCAATCCTGGGAAATGGACAGAGGAATCCAACGCGCTCATCGCTTCCCCTTAACGCTCCCCAAACACACTCACAAGGTAAATCAATACCCAAGGGTTATATTGGTTTATTTCGGGAACTTTCTCCTACGAGAGGCTATTTATGACATTGCCAGACCGACAAACAAAAGAGTATCATAGGTTTATTCATTGATGGTTTTAATCCAACTTCTTCAAGTGGGGAATTCTAAAAACATTCTCAGAGACAAACCTTTTAGACTCTACATAGTTGGGTTACTAACTATAAACGTGTTAAGAACTTGGGGATTACTATCAAATTAAGGGGTAAGATTGGAGTGCTGCTAAGCCAGGTCTAGTTGGCATCCAGTGGCCACAAAGCCAATATTAATTTGGTATAGATAGAGGTGGGTGGTAAAGTTTGCAATTTAGGATCTCATCATAGCGTTTGACATAGTGAATCACTCTATGCTGTCATGCTGCCCAGTAAACAATTAACTATTTTCCTTCATTACATGTAATGGTTCTTCTATCCCCTGAATTTCATTTGCCAGCTGGCTAGGTTGGTCCAATGCTTTCAGAGTCGTTTTTACCCCTCAAGTAGCCCAGTCCCAGGTGTTAATTAATTGTTAAATATTGTTGAGGTTTAATACCATAGATGATTTTGATGGTAGGTGCCTTCCCTTTGAAGATATTCCAAGATACTTTTCTGGTTTTTTTTGCTGGTTGGTTTAAAAAAAAATTCAGCAATAAGGTATGTAACAGTTCATTCCAAGTCACTGTTGCGAAGACAGAAATTAAACTCCTTGGTCTGTAGCGAAAACAAAGTTTTGCCTCTTGGGACTTCTGTCATTTGTGATATGGTTTTTACCTCACAGGTAACTCCACACATAACTAAAGTGATCAAATGCTGTTGTTCAATGCTGGACTTCTTAGAAAGGACGATTCCCTTTATTTTAGAATTGTGAGGGTGGGTGCAGCAGCGAATGCATCATGAGGCTACTGGAAGACACAGTTTGATGGTCATGTATCATTTCTATCCATCCCAGTAAATGACTGTTTAGCTGGTCTGGAGCCTGGATCATAGTGATCATACATGACAGCGCCACTGAGCACCTCAATGGTTCCCTGTGAAGGATTACATTTTGCATAAGGCAATCTGTTAGCTATTTATGTGGCTCCCCTCCGCTCCTTTAGTGCTGATGCTATCATCAGGGCAAGATTTTGTCAGTAGTGGTTTGCTTTCTGTATCAAATGTTAAGCTATCCTTAAAAGGGTGGCAGCACTTTTCTATCAAAGATCCTATTTTATTGAATAACTGCCTTTGAGCTTTACATCAGTCTTTCAGCTCTTCCCATACGTTTTTGAAGAAGCAGCTTTTCTAGAGTAGCACTGTCAGTGACACAGGTGAATGGCACCTGGAGTCCATTAATTCCATTGTGTGCATTTTGCAAGTGTTTTCACTTGCTCATTCCTTCAGTCATTTCTCATTGACACACTTCCATACCTTCCAGGTCAGGGGTACTCATGTGCATCCTTGGGGCACTTGTGGCACGCCTGACCTTTACATGTGGGTCCCTGATTATGTTATGTTATGTTATGTTTTTTTATGTTGATTTGTATAGCTTACAAATCACCCAAGAGTTTATCCCGGTGTTTCCCTTATACGAAGAGCCAAGTCTTTGTCTTCTTGTGGAACTCGAGAAGTGAGGAGGAGGCTCTGATGTGTAAAGGAAGGTTGGTCCATGTCTTGCCTGCAATGTAGGAGAATGAGCAACCCCCTTTTTTGCTTTTGCAGATGTGAGGCATGTGTGTGAGTGAGAGTGAGGCAGAGCATATGTGTCTGGTGGGTTGGTGAAAGTGTATGCAGCTGTTCAGGTACTCAGATTGTGTGATGTGTAGGGCTTTGTATGTCTACAGGAGAAGTTTGTATTGGCTCTGCTTGTAAATGGAGAGACTATGAAGCTTCCTGAAGTGCGTGTGATGGGGGTGCGACATGTGAGGTTGAGTATGAAACTTGCAGAGGCATTCTGGATGGTCTGGAGTCTGAGTTGTCTGGAGATTTGTGTAGTGCAGCCTGATGGTGATGAGTGCTTGTGTGACGGTTCATCTGGTGTTCTGAGACAACCATTTGAAGATCTTTCACAGCGTGTGTTTGATGTAGAAGCAGAAGGTGCTCAGTTGAACAGGAGCACTGGGCTGTTGTTTATTTATCTGAGCCCTAACATTTAGAAAGTTGTTAAATAAGAAAGCAAGTCTTTTTTACAGTTAACTGAAGTGAAGGAAAAGAAGCACAAAAGGTGTACCGCTCCAGTGATCTTTAGAAACACCTCCTATTTAAAGACATTGCACAACCAACATGTAAAAATATGATAGTCTCTTCAAAATTAAGATTTCTCTGATACATGAAAGTGTTTCACCTTAGTACATCAGTTCACTGAGTGGCATTTATTAGACGCAATAGTTTTCAAACATGAACTTAAGAACATTCATGCCCTCTTCCATCTTTTACGACAATGCCATAACAAACCAAGAGGCAAGTCAGTTGTCATATGCAGCCTCAATGGGCTAGGTTAACTCCTTAACCACAGCACAAATTCCACAGTGGTTAGGGAGTTCTATTGAGTGGGTGGGGCTGAGTCGGCCAACGGACGTGCGCAGCAGCACTACCGAGGTCGTGCTCACGACGGCCGTTGGCCGACGTGTGCAAGCAAAGGGTTAATATTATACATAGAATAACATTGCAGTGTTATAAGAGAAGCCTTTGTATAGCAGACATCTTAAACTCATTTAAGGTGCCCTTATACATGATACTCAAGGAAAAAACTGTTGTTCAGGACCAGGGCCAGCTTCAGAGCTGGTGGCACCTGGTGCAACAACTTTTGTTGGCGCCCCCAAATAGCCATCTTCCCCATGGATTCCCTCACTACCACCCTCCAATAGTGCCCTCATCTCTCCGTAGCCCCTCTGTAACAGGTATTTAATTTGTTTTATAGCGATACTCATATCAGTGTAGGGAATCAGAACACTTTACATTACACACATATTATAACATGACAATGAATCATACATGTTTATATCAGTACAAAGGAAATGCTACATAATGTAATGATGAGTGTTATATTGTCCTTACTGGTAGGCAGTATATTTTAAGAGTACTTGGTCTGAGGAAACACAAATTCATGATTAACAAAAAGATATCTGTGACAAAAGCATTAACCTACTGGGCTATCTACATAAAATTCAATTCTTTGATCTGCATGGTACACGTTTGTTGCATCAGGTATATGAACACTCTGCGCTACATTATTATGAGTCAAGCTGCCACTAGATAAAACTAAATCTCTCTCGGGCAAGTACTTTAAACAACAGAGTTAACTTGACATTTTGTTGTTACCCGAAATTTGCTTAACACGAAAGGGACTCTGTGACAGGTACTTTTCATCCTACAAGATATTTCAAAACAAAGCTCCCACCGCACCTTCCCAGAGCTTGCCTCTCAGTAGCAATGGCGTATTGCTTTTTATAGCTTACCCTGCCCATGATGACAAAAGTTGGTCATGAATAGCAACCGGGACTGATCCAAACTTTTCCAGTTTGACATTGTGCAATTCAACCAGTAGATGGGCATTCCTTCCTCTCTTTCTTTTTACATCAAAAGTTAATGTTTTGTTTTAAGATCCAGGTGCATGGGAGTAAAGAGTCGGTGGTGGACATTAGCCATATTAAAGCCAGGATCGTTTTAGGCTTAAGGATCTGAGAGAACCTTGTGCTGAGCCAGAGCCAGACCAGCTTAGCTCAAGCATTCAGTGGCTCACCCACCTCTTCCACATTGTGACAATTAAAGGATATAAAGGGACAGGAAGGCCAAGATTTGACTATGATAAAAAACATTTGGTTAGGAGTACCAGCACCACAGTGTACAGAGTGGATTGAGACAAGGGGGCCCATTAGGATGGCAGGACTGGTCGCCAGTGGTGCGGCGGTCCCACATCAGCGATTAGGATGCCACCGCCACCGTGGCGGTGGCATCCTCCATTCCCAGCATTGTGGCGGGCGGTGACAATGCTGGGAATGCACTGTGTTCATTGTTATGCACAAGGTGACAGGCAAAGCAAGGTGCCTGCCACTATGTCCACGACAATGCAGGGGGGTACCATAGGTATCCCCCATGTGCACGCCCCGCCCCCCCAATACCCTGGGGACCCACAACGGACCCCCGTAAGCAAATCCTGCATGCCTTTCCGTGGCGGCAACACCATGGAAAGGCATGTTTCCGCTTCCATGCTAATATGGATGACTTTGTCTAGCAGGCTGCACCATCATATTAAACCCTTTTCTGTCCGGTCGACTTGTCGACCGGGCAGAAAAGCGGCGGACCGTATTCCGGTCCGCCGCGGTACCCTCGCCATACTAATATGGCGAGGGTAAATGGGTGGCGAGCGGGGAAGGATGTTGGGCGGATCGCTACCGCCATGCGGACAGTGGCGATCCGCCCAACATCCTAATGGACCTCTAGGTGTTCTCTCTCCCTTAGGCAAAATCAAATGATTATTGGGATACAGTCCTGTTTTCCTGTCACATACTTCCTATTGGTGTGCAGTTTGATTCAAGTTCTTCTTATTATCGGGAAAAAATGAAGCACAGAAATAGGTTGAAAATGTGACTCCCCAAGTGCGCAGAGTTTATCACAAGGGGAGGCTGGGAAAATCCGTTTTCTGGTTCCATAGTTTCCATCTTATTCATTACATAACAACTGGGGTGTGAGTGTTTCGGGAGACATCCTTTACATCGCATGCGATACATCTCATGCCATTACAACTCGGTTGTTACAACGACCGCTTTATTATATTGCATACCTTTACAATGCAAGTCGTTACAATGACTTGCTTTAGGGGGCACAAGGTTATTGGATTTAAAATCTAACACCTTCCCTACTGTTTCACACCCTGGAGTTGGAATAGTAAAATATACTATTCCAACACCCAGCGCCCCCTACAGCAAGTCAGTATGTGAGGTAACAACGTGGTCGTTGTAACAACGGCGTTGTAATGGCATGCAATGTATCACATGCGATGTAACATCGCATATTTGAGTGGTTCTGATGGTGTGATTCAGGTACTACTCTCAGCTGACAAATGTCATTGTGTTGAGTAACACACCCAGACTTTTAATACACAGTTCAGAGCCATCATATTTTGGTTGAGTGGTAAAGCCAAGTTTAACGTTATATCTCCCATTGCCATGCCTAAACCTTTCCCACTGTGCCCTGTCTTCCGATGGAGGTTGAGTGTTTGCATCTGCCCACCTCAGTGAATTGCACACCTGTTGATGGATCTCTGTTAAAGATTTGTAATAGCAATCGCTACCTTAACCATGCCTGTTTCTAAGAACTACTATTTGCAGATGAGAGGCTAAAAGCACAAGGAGATTGTGAGGCCCAAGATTCTGTTTCATTACAAATCAATAATCACTCTACATCCTTTGATCACTAAACTCACCAAAGGAAGTAATAGTAAATAAAGAGAGAAATCTTATTTCAGGGTGCAGTCGGCAGATAGCAATTTAGACACAACCTAATACAGTATTGTCTTTGTTAATTGATGATTCGAAATACAATATTTCATCACCAAAATACATAAAACATTTGCAAAAAAAGTATTGTCAATTCTATGTCTCTTCTAGAGGCAGAGGCTTACTTTAGTATGCAGTATGGATTGAAACCCTCAAAATATTTCTATGACTCACAATCCGCACCATGTACATGTTTGGTCACCTTTTGGTCATGCAGAAATCCACCTCCACTGACCCAACCCGCTGACATCAATGAGGCCTTTAGTCAAACCACAGATCATACGTTTAGATCCATAGAAAAAAATTTGCTTATACCCATGTTCTAGGCAGAAGATGAAGATAATTATATTTACAAATTCCTCCTAACATTGAAATTTACACAAAATGTGAGCAAGCACTATATGGGGAGATATTGTACTCCTCTTTCTTATTCAGATTGAAAATGTAGAGCTTCAGAACAACATATAAAGATGAAGAACGTGATCATGTGCTAATGACAGATTGTAAGGTCACGCATTCTATCAGTTAGCCTTAGCAGCAACATTGATAACCGGATTTGTATAAACTACTATTTAAGAACATTTACATTATATTTCAATAAAGTGAGCCTTTGGGTAGTTAAATATGTGTATACAAATGGAGAATCAATGGAATAGGAAATCTATTTCACTTTAAAAAAGTATTTGATGCTCTCATTTGAAAAGATGCAATGAAGCCGCCACAAAAATCTGCCCCAAGCAAGTATTTATATTTTATCTGATTTTTTTGTTGCCAACATTGTCAGTAAATTCGAAATATTTTGGGGAAAAATAGTATTGAGAATAATCATGAACATTTCCATATGGCATTGCAGATGTCGTATGAAAACAATCCAGTGATCTAAAGGTTCACTAGAGAGCTTAGATTTTAACATATGTTGTGCAATTATTACTAGAATTTTGAATGCTTGCATGTTGTTCTGATTTATTTTGATGCATGGCCCTAATCCAATGCTGTTTTTGTTGGCAGCAAACATAGGGACTGATGATATTAATCCCCTTAAGTTAATATTTTGTGAATTTCATTGAACAATCATTAATTAGTGTCAATCTTTATTTCATTAACAACATGACAGCGAAGCCATTTGAGTCTCCAAAGATTACCTACTAAACATCTGTTGAATATTTAAAAAAATGGTATTTGCTCAGGGAAACAAGACAAGGTTATCTAAGATACTTGTGGTAAATCAAGTGGTCAAATTTTCAATGTATTATAGACGAGGCCTGTTCAGCCTATCCCAAGCCCCAAATGCAATACCTACCTCACTGGCAGACAAACGTCAATATTTCCATCTGCTGAAGATTACAAACTGTTCCTGCACATCAGTTCCACATGGCCTTCAAGCAAGCCACCCTGGTAGATCTCCTTAAGATAGCTTCATTTAGGACAGCCCCTCTCAACTACAGGTCCATCAAAGCACAGCAAGAAACTAGGGGTTGCAGCAGCAACCCAACTTAAGCACGTTCATGACACTAACAGATTTACAGCATTCTACACTTCGTCGATCTTTGGTTCCGACCCAAGCACACTTCAGAAACTACCGTCATTCTGATCCAGGATGAGGTATTCAACATAGGAGAGTTTAACACGGTTTCCTTGCAGTTTAACCTTTCTCCAGTCCTTGACATTGTCCAGCAGAGCAGCTTTAATGATAGAATATGGAGAGAAATACCAACAAGAGCACCGTTGCTGTGCTCATCTGCTGTTGTTCACAAACCCCAAGAAGTCATACTATGATTGTATCTATTCTCCCCTGTCAATTGTAGATTTCTGCTCCACTCTCTTCTTTTCAACATCTTCATGCTATCCTAAATGAAGCTACTTACAAACCTGGTCCTCTTACTCAGCACCAATGCTGATATCCACACTTCTTTCCCTGTCTCTCCCTAGCTCTCTTTTCCCCTTTCTGTTTCTCTATATCTCACTGTGCTTGGCTCTCTCCCTACCAATTCGCTTGGTCCATGCCTTCCTTGTTTTCCAAATCCCAAACCTATTTCAGAATACACTAACCAACAACTGGCCTATCTCCCTGCTTCTCTACCGAGCAAAGTAATGAAAATTATTAGAAACAAACAAATAAACGTCGAGCCACCTACCTCACCTACCACCACCTCCTCTGCACCTCACAATCCAGATTCAGGCCCAACTACAGTACAGAGACCACCCTCATCACCACCACAGATGTCATAGACAGGTGATACTGCAGCCCTCATCCTACTGGATCTTCCTGCAGCCTTCTATGCTGTGTTCCACCCCATCCTTATCTAAAGACTGCACAAAGCCAGCATCCAAACTCTGTACATCACTGGATTTGCTCTTTCCTAACAGGCTGTATCCAGTAGGGCAGCATGGCACCCTTCAACTCAGACGCCATCAACCTCATCTGCGGAGTTCCACAAGGATCCACTCTCAGCCTACCTATCTCCAACTCCTACATGGCCCCACTTATCAGCATCATCCGCGTCCACAGAATCAACATCATATCCTATGCTGATGACATCCAGTGCATATTCTCCCTCTTTGACAAAATACCAAACACCAGACCAACTTTCCCACCTGCATGACTGAAGTTGCCAGATAGATAAAAGCCGACTGTCTCAAGCTCAGCACAGACAAGACAGAAGTATTAATCTTCAGAAAAAACACCTTGCTCTAGGATTCTACCTGGTGGCCTACTGAACTCTGAGCCACACCTCTCCCAGCAAACCATGCAAAGAACCTTGAATAGTAATCAACAAACAACTCATCATGATCGGTCAAGTAAACACAGTCTCTGACTCTTATCTCCACACACTCAAGATGCTAAGAAGATCTTCAAATGGCTCCCCAGGAACACCTCAAGTCCTTATCATCGGCAGGCTGAACTAAGGCAATGCATTCCATGCTGGGATCAATTCTCAACTGACCAGAAGACTTCAGACCATTTAAAACTCAGCAGCCTGATTCAACCTTCAATATTTGATAATGGGGAAAATACATTACTCCTATTCTTTTTGAAAATCTCTCACTTTCAAGTTGCAAAATCTTGCCATGTATGCAAATACATCTAACATAATGTAACGTCACATAACATCCCATATCACTGTGAGGTTAATTTTAATATTTTCATTGCGCATTGAATTTCTTATCACGTTTTAGCTTACTAGTAAATAACATTTTCAGTTTTTTATATTCCTGTGAACAACCTGTCATTTGATGTCATCAGAACTAATATATTTGTGGCCAATGCTGACGTTTGGGCGGTGCAACTGGTGTCATTGTATCAGGTGCCGAGGTCTGGGGCCGCTGCATTCTGAAATGTATTATAGGTTTAAAAGCACCTGCTTCAGACTTCTTTGTGTGCTGATCATTTTTCAGGAAATAATAAAAATGTCAAGATAACTGTGGTTTTTAATGTACCTGCTAGAGAGATCAGAGTTTTTTCTAATAGAGGTTTTGACTCCTCATAAAGCAGTGCAGAGGATAATGCCTATTACAAAGCCTGTGTAACAAGCAGATCACAGAATTTATTTTACAGAAATAGCTCAGAGGGTTACGATTTTTGTCACAGAGATAAGTTTGCTTTCTGCAGTTCTTAAGTTATTATCCACCTAATATAGCACAGAGAGCTATGAACTGACATCCAAGCGATGCATGCAAACAAAAGGGCAAAGGTTTAGAACTTTATGCCCCCCCCCACCCTGTCTTTAATTATCATAAGAATGCTAAAGGGGTTTCTTTGGGCAGAAATAAAAGTATTATTAGTAAAGATAGATTTTAAATCCTGAGTTTGGGCTTCTCCAGCCCAAGCACTCTTTAAATATACTGCCTACCACTATTGATGACATGTGACTTCTACACCTTGTAATCCTCATTGCTTTATCTAACGTTTCCTATTCAATGATTCATCGTAATGTGTGTGATCAGTGGTTGAAGTGGGCGGGATCTGAGAGGAACAACGTGCCCATTCTTTTTTAATTTAAGCAAAACAGTTTCCCTACTTTATAAGAAAAGACAATCGTCCGGGGACGGTTAATGAAAAGAGTTTAAACGCGGGAGCTGAAGTGTAAGGCAGAGATGGAGGGGCATACAGCTAAACAAGTCTTTTTACCAGGGTGCCTGCTTGCCTTATAGAAATGTGAATGTTCGTGATAAGTGTAAAGGATTCCTAGAAGACAGTATTGGCTGTAATTAATGGAATTACTTGAAGGATCCTGTATTATTTACTGTTTTTGAGTGGTAGTGCAAGATAGTTATCAGCTGAGCTGTGTTATAAAAAATTGCAAGAACTTATTTTATCTAAAAATCTTTCTATGCATTTTGTAGCAGCCTATCTTATACTGTGTGTAATGCAAGGTCGAATAATGACTTACATTTTCACAGTGCTTTCTATCACAGACTGGGACTTCGTCGCAATAGACATACACAAGTCACTATTTTCCACTGCACCAACCAGAATTGATTTCCCACTGATTATATTAACTTGCATACATTTTTTCATTTAAGCTGTGTGCTGTTTTATATATATTTACTACCTGAATGTGAGAGACAGAAAAAGGTTTCTGAATGTTCTCTTTTCTTAGACATGCCTTTGACTCCACCCCCGCGCTTACTCGCCCCGCCACCACATTGCACAGCGTCATAGCTCCTAGATTTTATTTAATGCCCTTCGACGGTGTGTGATGTAAAGTGTTCCAACACTCTACATTGGTGTGGGTAGCCTGTAAACGAAATGAAATACAAGTGAGGGAGGGGCAAATATGGAGAGATGAGGGGCACCCTTGGTGAGTAGTAGTGAGGCAATCCATGGAGAAGGTGGTCACTGCGCCCCGCCAACAATGACTGTCGCACCAGACACCACCAGCAGTAAAGTCTGCCCTGTTTGTAGCATCTACATAGTTTTTACCCTAAGTTAGTATAACATGCAGATGAATAGCATAGCTTCGTGGCATACACTGAGTGTAGACTAGCTTTCTGCAGCAAATGAAAACTGCTGTTTTTCAAATCTAATATGTTGATAATTAAGGATATTAAAAATTACAGTTTTAAAACCCTGCATATAGGTGTATTTCATTTTGATTTCCAGTTTCCCAAGTAAACGAATCTCCGCTTGTCTCTTTGCGTTCCATTGATCTCTTTAGTTGTGTGGCATTAACCTTTCGATTTCTGCTTCGATATCGTCATAGCAGATCCTGTACGATTTTCAGAGTTTTAGTTGCGTCTGCATTTCTTTCTCTGTACTTACTCTTCGGCTGACCTGCCCTTTCCGCTCAAAGTCGGCTTCACACAGAACTTCACACCCTCGATGCCGCTGCTTGAGCCGGTCTTCCAGTGAAATCAGTCTGTAAGGCTTGCAATCAAATTAGAAGTGATGCGCGCCATTTTAGCAGCTCCAAACGAGCGTGATTCAATCAGCGCGTTTCCCGTATCTCTCTCCCCCACATCCTGATGTAATCCGAGCCGCGTTTGCTTTCAAAATATCAATCAAATTGGCATGAAATTGTTTATTAATATCAAGGTGTATTTTAGCAAAGTGAGGTAATCTAATAAAGAGAAAAAAATGCCCCGACAACTAGCAAATAGCACAACAGAGTATCACAGATGGACCGTGTATCCACTGGGAAACGAACGGGAAAACGCTGACAGCGTCCGTGATGAAAAGGATGTTAGCCTTGACTGTCCTGGAAAGGGAAGTTAAACTCACCATCTCAAGTGTGTGTATCACGGGGTAATGATTGAGGATGGGTAATTCAATTTGACACGCCAAATTATTTTATCGTCATCTATAATCTCTCGAGGAATGAGCTCATATGAACGCGGGAAGAGCAACTCTGCAGTTTTTTTTCCAAATAAAAAAGGATCTATCTAGATTGGCATACACTTGTACACACTGTATGGTGTGGTTCTCTATTTTACAATGTACATATACTCTATTTGTTATGTCCTGGGCTCTAAGCCAACATGCTAAATACAATAACTACACAGCTACGGAATAGAGGGGCATATTATCAAGGGGGTTTATTTTTTGGTTTTAAAAGCCAAGAAAGCGGAGATAAAATGATCTCCCTATTACCTAGCTGTCGCTACCACCAGTTAGCGACAGCTAATAGGATATAGCGACCATCTTGGGCCCCGCTTTGCATGTCACTGATATTTATCACTAATGACAGGCAAAGTGGCCGTGCCAAGTCGCTAACATCGCTATCTCCTATTACTAACTTTTGGAGATATTCGCGCTAAGCGCGAATATCTCCAAAAGCTAACACCTGCTCCTGAGCAGTTCTTAGCCATGTTATCCAATGGGAGGTGGATAACATGGCTAAGAGCATTAGCTCGGTAATGCATGAATATCGCTGACTTTTCAGCGATATTCATGCATTTTGGCCGATTTTTATCGCTTAGGAGATAAACCTTGATAATAGCAGGGTTCCTAAGCGATAAAAATCGCCGCAGCTCGGCGATAAAAATATCGCCGCTAAACCAACATAGCGATAATTATGCCTAGTTGTTGGTAATATGCCCCACAGAGGCATATTATCAAGTACAAGCGATAAAATTATCGCCGCTTTATCGGCAGGAAACTGCCGCTAAAGCGGCGATAATTGGCTTGATAATATGTCCTTGTGAATTCCCATAGAAGCCCAGGTTCTGGTGTTAACCTGGGCTGCTATGGGAATTCACCAGGGCATATTATCAAACCCATTATCGCCGCTTTAGCGTCAGTTTCCTGCCGATAAAGCGGTGATAATTTTATCACCTGTTCTTGATAATATGCCCCATAGTATTTGTAACTGGTCACGGGCTTGTGCGGCCGTTCCGTTTTAACCTGATCGGTGACTCCTGTGATAGATGTGAGTGGAGTGAGTGTGGGGACAGCCCTCAGAGACTGGCTGACCTGTGACATTTTCACCAGAACACTACGTATTTCACGAAAACCAAAATAAAGTTCAAAGAGTCCAAATGTGGAAACAGCAGAACAAACTGGACACCATTGAGTCTATCAATCTCCAGAGTCAATAAACAGGACAGTAATGGATGCATGGATAAATGAGGCTGACTGCAACAAAGCATAATCGCTCGCATTAATAATATCCTGGTGTATCGGCTCGAACACTGGTGCATAGAAGTCTGAGATCTTTTGACCACACACCTGACGGTGTCACGTGCAAAGACTGCAGAGTGGGACAAAAGGTGCTTGAAGAGCGTTGATGGAGTCCTTAACGAAGCTTGCTCTTGTGGTGTTGCTTAACTCTCTGAAGACTGTTTTGTAGTTAATTAGAAATTCATCAATGATTTTTTTAGGTCTTAGTCTGAGGCTCTCGGAGTCCATCCCTCACATGGGGAGGCCCCTTAGACATATGGCCACTGGGGCTGTGTGTGGGCTGTGCTGGGGCGGCATGTATGCCTCGTGTGGGCTGTTGCAAGACCACCAAGAAGCAGCTGTCTAGTCACTTGTGCAATTGCGACTGTAGATGGGTCTTAGTCAAGGCGAGCTATGGGTTTACTTATGAGAGGATCAGGATGCTGATGGGGTGAGTGAATTGTCTCTGGTTGATAGTGCTTCAGAGAGTCATGGGCAATTCTTGGCTTTTGGTATAGCAACTGTATTAGACTCCACTCAGGCTGTAAGATGCTCCACGAGTAGTATCAGTGATGCATGTTACAGGGACTGGCAGGATGGTGTTGCCAGTAAGGTGACCCTCTACAACAGTGTTGACAACTTGTCTATACGTTTTCAGGGATTCTTTCTTGGTTCATTGACTGTTGGAGTGATGGTGACCGTATGACATTTGTAGTTTTGTGACTGTGAGTTGCTAGTCCTCTATGTCTTCTGCTTACATAAGGCTTCTGTATCTCTTGGCCTAGGTATGTTGGTTCATTAGGCAGCCGATGACTGTATCTTGACAGTTTTCTGGGAAGCTTGGGGCAGAGACTTGGTTTGTGCATGCATGTGACTCTAGCTGGGCATTCACTAGGTTGCTGCCGTTCCAAGTCAGTGTGTTGCTTGTGTCTGTAGATGCACTCACGGTCAGTGGTACAAGTCTTTTCAAGAGTGTCTTTCTGACCTGGTCCCACCTGTTCTGCTCTCCTTCTGCACATGGTACAAAAGGGGGTGTGATGGACGGAGCATCCGAACCAATCAAACACTCACACCCAGTCCAAAGATCTGGGTTTAATCCATCACCGTTCTTTAGCCCACTCTGCCACCCCAGTTCAGACATGGCCATATGCAAATCAGTCTGACCATGTGCCTCATGGGAACAGTCCAGCCTGAACTGCCAAGCCATGCCGTCCCTGGACCGGAAACAAGCTTCCGAGGAACGGTTTCTGGCATTACAGCCGTCTTCAGCCCGGCTTGCTTGAATCCAGTGGCAAAGTGAGCAAGGGACTCACGTCTGAGCATACCCTGCCACACTTATGGTGGCCAAAGTGGTACAAAACGGGGTGGTGATGGACGGAGCATCTGAACCAATCAAACACTCACACCCAGTCCAAAAATCTGGGTTTAATCCATCACCGTTCTTTAGCCCACTCTGCCACCCCAGTTCAGACATGGCCATATGCAAATCAGTCTGACCCTGTGCCTCATGGGAACAGTCCAGCCCGAACTGCCAAGCCATGCCTTCCCTGGACCGGAAACAAGCTTCCGAGGACCGGTTTCTGTATTCCAGCCGTCTTCAGCCCGGCTTGCTTGAATCCAGTGGCAAAGTGAGCAAGGGACTCACGTCTGAGCATACCCTGCCACACTTATGGCGGCCCTCTTTTGTACCTCCAAGTGCACATGAGCAGTCATCAGGTTTTCCAGTGTGAACTGGCTATTTACACTCCTTACTTTCCATCTTAGTGCTCCGGCAGGGCACCTTCTTAGCGACTATGCTGGTGAGACTTTTAGTTGCTTGAGTCTCTTCTGCTTCCTGGTGTGTACCGTCTCTGGGACCAGGCCAACAGGGCCTCTAAGTGGTTGACTGTCTTTGTAGTCAGGCTGATGGGCCTTGGAGTATTGGGCTCAGTCTCTGTGGTATCATGGAAGGCTGTAATCTGCTTTCCTAATCTTCTTCTTTGGTTTGCTGTGATCTCAGGTCAAGGGTCACATGTTCCCTGATCAGGTATCTTTAAGTGCTTTCTCCCTTCAGTTTAGGGCTAGGGTATGGTTCTGCTGTCATTGAGTGGAATGTAAACCTTGCATGCTAACTTGTAGGAAGCATCCTTTTGTCCTGTCAGAGTCATTGCCTGTTGACTTATGGGCCACCCTTGTGTCAATTGGGCAGCTAAATCTGCAGCAGTGGGCAACGTCAAATGGGTGCTCTACTCCGTGTGGGTTTAGGAGGCTACGCAGTTCCAGGACACTGGCAACTGCAGCTACCAATCTGGAAGAGCTGAGTGTCTATTGAAAACAGTTCTCTTCATTGATGCCTCTAGACGACTGTCCATGTGCCTGCCGTCGTTCAAGAATGTGCAGAGCAGTGCCAATAACGGTGGTGCCGCTTGAGTTGGAGCTGTGCCGATATCCCCCTTTCTGCTCTGGGGTGTCGCTGCTAGCCAGTCTCACACAATGTTAGAACCACTAGCTCATCACTCTTAAGGGGCATGTTGCAGATCTTATGCTATGGGGAGGTGCCATGTTTGTGCTCAGGTGCATGCTCTTGGTTGGGGTAGGTGCAGGATTGTCAACATGTGCCTCTCTTACCTTCCTTGTACTCCAGGGGTTGCTGCTCACTGGTGGTCCTCCTTCTTCTTCCCCTTTTCAGAGACTTCAGCCCTTGGAGTCAGTGTTGGGACCAGAAGGCAGCAATCGGCCCAATCTGCTGGTGCCCTTAGGTTATTCTCTTTAAATTTGTGGGGAGGTGGGACTTGCAATGCTATGGGCAATCTTTCTCACACTGGACAATGGATGGACCAGTGGCTGCAAGCCTTGGTGCCCAGCACGCACAGCTCCTATTCTTCCTACTGCTGCCCTTGATCTGTGGGAAAAGTACCACTGATTACCAGTGATGGCAGACATTTGACCAGAAGTGACCAGCTGGAAGACCATGTTGGATGGTAGTGTTACAGGCACCCGTTGAAGACCCATGTTGATTACTGGGAGAGGTGGGTTCTGGGGCTGCTGGGCAGAGACCACAATGTTTTCACCCTGGATCGCCTTCGCCTGTATGGAGCTAGTGTCCACAGTCCTGAGTTTATAATCTGTGTGTTTCCTGGCGAGCTTGTTTCCACAGTCTTTATTTAATTTCAGTTTGTGCCTCATGTGTTGTGGATTGTTTCTCAACTCTTCTTCTTCTGACCACGGTCTTATATGATTGAGCCCTCTAACAGTCGACTGTGTACACCGTCCTGCCTCTTGCAGTAGCTCTAAACATGACATTCGTTGGTTTGGGGATGGTCCGGCGGTAAAGTGGGCAGAAACTCTTTGTTTGCCACTTCCGGTGTATGCTGGCTGCATCCCAGTGAAGCATGTACTGTGGGTGCCCTGCACTGGTCCAAAAACTTCTGCCTGGGAAAAACAAGACACAGTCAACATTGCCAGCTCTTACTCACACCAGTTGAGTCCCTTAGCTGTCATTTCAGCATTACCCCTCTTCACCAATGTTATGTCATGGGCCCTAGGCCCACATGCTAAATAAAAGAACTACATAGACACTGGGGGCCTGATTCACAAAGGTAACCTTACACTTTTGAGTACGTTTATGATTCTTGCAATTCACAAAGTAATTTTAAGAGGAGTGTCTTTTTATGTTCAGAATCTCTGCCACGAGTGCGGAGACTCCGCTGTGGTAAAGATACTGCTTGAAAAATTGCTTTGTGAATTGCTAAATATCATAAACTTACACAAAAGTGTACAGTTACATTTGTGAATGAGGCCCTTGGAGGACTACGTGTATCTGGCCCAGTACTTGTGCACCTGTGGTGGATGGATGTGGGGTGAGTGTAGGCAAAGTCCTCAGGGCAGGGCTGGGCTGACCTGTGACGTGTCCAACAGGACACTACACTATTGATGGAGACAAATAATGAAGTAGTCTATTTCCTCAAGAAATAACATTACTGATTTTTTTTTCTAAATGTAAAATTAGCTTTTAACCCCTAATGGTTATACAGCTTATCATCTTATAAAACAAAAAGACTTTGGCTTTTTTAGAGTTCAAATGAATGTTTGAGCCAATTAGGCCAAGAATGCTAAAAACAATGGAAGCAGAGTAAGTCTCCTTTCACTACAATGGCACTCCTTACGAATGACATCTTAATTTTGACCCCATCGGAATTATGAGATTCATGGAGATTTCAGCTGCTGAAAACATTTGAACTCTTCATCATATTTGAAGTACAGTAGAAAATGTAGAGTTAAGCAGGGAATCTGACCCAGAATTAGTGATTTACTACGTTCTTATCTACTCTTTCTTTGTGGTAGAAAAAGAAAAAAACAAGTTGCTTTCACATGGAGAGATATTTTTCAGCTAAATTAAAAAAGCACTTGAATTTTGAAGTTGCCAATTATTATCCATCTCAAATAAATCAATAAATATGGCACAGGTAGAGATCACATCTTCTCATTTCTTCAGAAGAAGTAAAATGTGGCATGGCATACCTAGTGCACTCATCACCAGTAGCCAAACATTAGAAATGCAAGACCCAAGGAACCACCCAGCCAAGGAAAAAGTGCTTTTTCTTTCTTTCACTGTAGTGACAGCAATTTTTATTTACACACTAGAAGGCAATAGCAAACCGCATAGGAAGAAGTTCAGGGACTTCATAAATGTTGTAGTAAAGGGCCAGCTTTCATCTGGTGAAATTTGAAAGTGGTGAAGGTGAAGAAACAAAAGACATTCATCCATTTCTCCTCATTCAGGAGATTATTAAAGTGGCGGTTTTTGTATCCACGGGCGCTTGATCTATGACTGAAGAAGATGAAAACACTGTGGTACTAACAGTACGTTATATTTTCTTGCCTATGAAACATAAAGAAATCATAGTTGGGTTAAAAATATGACAAGCTGCAATGCTACTGTGGGAGAGCAGAACCTGTATCTCATTCTCTTTTTCAATGAACTCCAGCAGCTTGGACTAGAAGTGGTGCTCCTCAATGAACCCGTTGCTAATTTATTACATCTTCTACATTAGAATAAACCAGTAAACCTTTCCAGTAAGAATGACAGACATGGGCTAAAGTTTAAAAGTGTACTCAAACATTTATGTACAAAAATAAATAAGGAACAAGAAGAACTCAATAACGTTCTACAGCAAATCTAGCATAGATTGGCATTCTAAGACAGGGAAAAGGTACATTTCCTTGACAGGGAAAAGCAGGCCCTTTTATAGGACTTTAGGCAAAGGATTGCATACATCCTTTGCCTAAAAAGAACAGTACCTGACACAGCAGCCTGGGACAGCATATGGCAGCTAAGGAAATGGTATAAAAAAGAACTCTGGGAAGAAAAAAGAAAAATGAATGACAAATTCTAGGCAGAACTGCTTTGTATCTCTAAGAAATCAAATTCAAAACAGTTTTAGCTTACCATAAATAAACTGCAGAGACCAGCGAATGTATTATCGTCAAATATCCAAGAAGGGGAGTGAGCGGAATTCCTGACCTCGAGTTTTTTTTAAATAAATACCCAAGAACCAGCAGAAAGAAACCGCCAGACTTAGCCGAGGGAAATGACAATCCCATCGGGATCATAGAAACCACCAGCTCGGAAGAAGTCAAAACCTCACATTAGGAAAAGAAATCGAATGATTGGTTAAAGTGTATAGAGGATAATGGCCCATCGAAACCAGCGACAAGTTACTGGTTCCTATCAAGCGAAGGAGTTAGACGCACAGTAAAGAAAGCCCGAAATGACGGCGATCCTGGCACTAATGGAATCCCCCAAGCAATCTTTAAACATGACACATCGTTCTGGAGTAATTATCTACTTGTTTTCACAAAAGAGAAGACCCCACTAAGTTCCAGTGAACAGGGTACAGTCGACAATATAAGTCAAAAAGGAATCCCTGGACTACACATGCTTTTCTCCACACTCTTATCTATCATACACCCAACTCTCAAGAACAACACGGTTTTTAAGTATGTATCAAACGTATGTATCAAACGAAAATATGACGTTTACAGGGAAGGAGGGAAACAAGCATTGCTACCCTTTCATTTTAAAGGAAATTTATAAATGATGACCCTATGAATTTTGCTGTCCTGAAGAAGGTGTTACCATATCAATAAAATAACACCGAAACGCGTCGACGCTTGCATAAATAGAACCCAATAAAAACCCAACAAGATAACAGATATACCACAATTTTGGATACTGCATTTTCTAAATTACTCTAAAATTGTATGAGGTTATTGGGTCAGGAAAGTATGGTAGTAGGAATTTTTGTACCTACAGGTTAGGAGGGTTTGTCAATTGTGATTTATTCTGTACTTGGAAACTTTGGAAGCTTAGTAGTAACAATTCTGTGGTTTTTATATGATTTTGTTTTTTAACAGTGTATTTTTTATGCAATATTGTGATCAATTGGTTCAAATGTGATAATATAATGTATGTTTTTAAATAATGCCTTTCAGAAAGTGATCTGAATTTTAAATGAGAAAAACGCTAATTAATAAAATACAGAGAGTGTAAACATCATATTTTCGTGTTGGTTTGATACATACTTAAAAACCGTGTTGTTCTTGAGAGTTGGGTGTATGATAGATAAGAGTGTGGAGAAAAGCATGTGTAGTCCAGGGATTCCTTTTTGACTTACGTAACTATCTACTTGACCTATATCAAGAAGTAGAGCTCTTAAACTATATACCAGCAAATTGGCAAGGTTCGATACTGACCCCTATATTTAAAGGAGGAGACAGATCAAATCCAGCACACTACAGGTTGATAGCCCTCCTGGATGTTGAAGCCAAATACTATGCTACTCTGGTGTTAGAAGAGCTTAAGGCTTGGTCTGGTAACCTCAATCTTATCCCGGCCAACCGGGCAGGCTTCAGGCAAGGTATAGGGACGACAACAAATATATTAGGTCTATCAATAATGGCAAACAAATGTAAGCAGAGGAAACAACATCTCTACCTCTGCTTTATAGACCTAAAAGCTGCTTTTGATAGTGTTGATCGCCACCTCCTGTGGAAAAAGCTTCAAGCATTGGCCATTCCTGAAAGGCTATTAAAAGGCATATTGTTATTTTACTCACACACGTGGCTAAGAATTAAGATAGGTGATGGGTCCAGGTTATCGAGGAAGTTAACAACTACCAGAGGCCTTAAACAAGGGTGTGTGCTGGCCCCTCACCTTTTTAACCTGTTTTTGTCGGATCTTTCACAAAGGCTGGACTGTACAAACTCCCATCCACCGAAACTCAGAAAATTGAGACTCTCTCATCTCTCATATGCCGATGATGTGGTGCTAATGAGCAACACAAAAGTTGGTCTTCGAAGAAGTGTGAATGAAATGTCAGCTTACATTTCAGAAAACAAACTTGAAATAAATACATCGAAGACCAAAATAATGGTGATTGGGAGCCTACTGAGACGTAAACAGATAATCTGGCTTAACGGTAACCAACTAGAGGAGGTAAAAAAATACAAGTATCTGGGTTTGTATATTGACAACTCAAGAAATCTCACGGAGCAAAAAGGGTATATGGCACAGAGAACAACCGCCCTTACATTTGCCTTCAGCTTATTAGCTAAAAAGTTGAAGGGTCCTTCATATAAACCTCTGCTTGCCGTAATGAAGGCAAAAATTCAACCAACAATTACATATGCCAGCGTTGCTTTTCATGGAGAAGACGGAGAGGTTTTAAATCAACTGGTAGCTTCCATCTACAAAAAAAAATTCAGATACAAAGGTCGGGCTCCCCGGCCCAGGTGCGCCTGGAATTCAGCATACTAAATGAAGTCTTGGGCAGAATGTATGCGACAGTCAAAACCTGGTATCTTTTGAAACTAAATGTAGCAACTTCACAAATCAACGAAGCACTTTGGTCGGAAGTAAATGACGACAAAACTTCCCCTTTTCATCAATATCTATTCAAATCTCTCTCAATTCGAACAAGGTCACACGCTTGGATGGTGATAAATAGCTATAAGTCCCTTGTTCCGGCACCTTATTTGAGCATACCGTTCTCAATGGATGTAAAAAAACAATTAATGACATTACGCTTTGGTAAACTACCATCTTTGGCAGATCAGCCAGCCTGGGTGCACACAGGTTCTAAATTATGCCGGCTGTGCAACTTCCACAAAGAAGATTTAATTCATATAATCTGCATATGTAAAAAACTGTACAATGAACGAGTTATGCTTCTAAAATCAAGTTTTAATGTAAGAGGTATTAGGTCATGCAGAGTGGCAATAACAGCGTGCCTAAATCCGGAAGATCCCCCTCTGAACGACAGACTGATTAAATTCCTTAAAGCATTTACTAAGCTTTGTTAAAAAGACTGGAAACTCGGTTAAAGAGGAAGACGGTCAATCCTACTGCATTGTATTTTTTATAATGAATTTTAGAAGAATCAGAAGAGATGAAATAAATGTATGGTTATTCTTCTTGTACGATAATGATTTGTTCTTTTATTTTTGTTTTTTAAATGCTGGTTTTAAATTGTTATGGTTTTAACTAACTAAACAATAAACTTTTTGTGTTGTTGTTGATTGCATACATTCACTGCACAAGTACATGGTTGAGAGGGTATGCACCAATGGGGAACAATCAAAAAGAAATATTTTACTACAGAATACAGTTGAAGATTCTATCATAATTTTAATACATTAGAGTCAGAAGTTCCCAGAGTCCATTAGGTGAAATTATTTGATACACAGTATGTTGTACGTCTGGGACCTTGATTAAGTAGATTGCGTTCCATATGGCTAGGAAAACCTCAGCTTCTCAGTGTAAGCTAACAATTCTTTTTTAGTAAATAACAAAAACAACAGTGGTCATGTGGTAAATTGCGATGTCTCCTCCAAAATGGAAGAAAGTGCGAAATTTGCTTAGATTAGTGTAAGATTGATTTCCCATACATTAAACACTACAATTAAAGAGAAGAGATCCCGCAACCCCGCTGATGATTTTTAAATCATTACATCTATGTCTTTATTGCAAACATTTGTCATCATTTTTGGATTCTTTCCTTTGGATCCTTACAATTTCTTCACGGTATCACACAGTTCGCTTTGGCATCGCTTTAACCTTTACATCAACTCACTTTCTCTTTCTTCCTATCATTGCTGACAGCTTCTTTGTCTCACATTTTTACCCATTGTTTGATGAAATTCCTTTGCAAACGTTTCGGAAGAAAAGCACACATGCAATGACGATTAACATGACTAAAAGAGGGTTCAAATCTAAAGCAATTTTAGAATTCCTCCACCTACACTTCTTAACAATTCACCTATCTTTGTAAATTACTTTCTAAAAGACCCCGAGTTTGTTCCTTCCCAGGCCCGTCTCTTCCAATTCAGTTAGTTCATGGGATATATTAGTAATGTTTGCAACATAACTATTAAGCTGAATATTTATTTTAGGAATGTAAGAGCTATATTCTCTAGTGTGAATTACCTTGTAGATACCACCTTTCTTAGCAAGAAGCATGTCTAAATCTGGCCAATTTTGTATTATTATGGCTCTCTTTGCAAGCAATTCCTTAATAATAACAACCGTTACAGCACCTGGGTGTTATAAGCATGCCTATCCACTAGGAGTTACAATTTTCGAATCTTAACATTATTTAGCGCTGCTCCCACTGAGGTTATCAAATTTCCAAAAATATTGCTGGGTATCTGCTTAAAGCTGCACCTGCTTCATTTCTCATAGCGATCAAGTTGTGGATCTATATCATTAGTGTGGTAGATTCTTGGAAACACTAAAGCTGCATAACATCTACCTACCTAATTGTGTGGCAGCCCAAAGTAAGCTGACTTAGCACAAATGTAAAATATACCTTTAATACTTACCTATAATTTTTCAAAAACTCTTTCTCTGACTAAACAACTATACTCAAATATGCTTCAACTCACATCTTCTACAGTCTCATTCTCTTCTTGTCTTCTTATCAGGCATAAGGCTCCCTTCTTGCCGACTTTAACACTGAACCTTGGGAGTGGATACTGTAGATACTCCTTGCCCTCTTCCCTGATGGATGTGTTCCATGTTAACTCTCATATCTTCCCTTCTCTCTTCATCTTGCCTCATTGTTTTGTTTAGTTCATCTACAAAACTCCTCACATCCTTGCTAAATTTGCAAGTTAAATCATGCATGCTTTGGTTAGTAGAGCTTATGTTAGTCACAGGAGTAAAGAATTTCATTGTATACTCATGCTGATCTTTGTTTGAAAGCAGTAGAAAAACAATAAGCATGTTTAATAGACCACAAATACATATTTGATCCCTTCACAAATGGTACATTTTCTAAAGACTTTCCATAATCAGTATAAAACAATGTAATAGAGTTCTGCAGATAGAATAGATTTAGAAAGATACTGCCGGAGAAGGGATAGGATAAGGGCAAAAGAAAGTATGCGTTGCCCTCAGCTACAGAAGCTGTAAAATTGGAGCATACACAGCAGTCCTCTATCTCTAAGATTCTAACATACTTGGCTAACTTTGGCAAATAGACATTATAAGTATAACTATAAGCACCTTCAGAATGAGGCGCATGTGAGATTCTACCTGTATGCATTTTCTTACTAACAACAGGTCTATCAGTTTGATTCATTGGCAGACAAGAAACATCTCCCTACAGCGGATGGACATCTAACATCCACCCAGCTGCAGAAACAGAAATGGCGACTACTGAAACTACAAGCACAATTTTGGAGTGGTGCTGCATCATATCAATTGAAAACAGATCGAGGGGATAAAGATGTTATTTTTGGATGAAAAGATTACCCCTTCTATAACTACCCTATCGTCACTACCCTATCTTGAAATCTATAGTGCATTTTATTCTGTGCCAACAGGAGCCTAAAAATATGAAGTAATGCAGAAGCTACTGAATCAAGGGTTGACGAAAGTGGGCATCTGGTCATTCGGTATCCCCATGTGTTGAACAGGGTTCTGCCCTAGCAGTACGCTTGGATTTTTTCCTTTTCTGATCACCTGGTTTTTGGACTTTTTACTATAGGTGAGCCTCAATACCAGTGTCTCACCCACGGTAATCAGATGGTAAATGGAGTGCATATGTTTACTCACAGAGACCGCCTTTTAAGATAAGACCACAGCAAAGCAGCAAGGGTAGGGTGGCACTTGGCTGGTTACATGTGAACACACAGGTGCACACGTGTGTGCACATGTACGCGGGCTGCATGTGGGAGACTAATGTCATGTGCAGCGTGGGAATAGTACACATGTAGCCTGGCGCAATGAGGACTTTTCAGGATTAGATATTGACCTGGGCTAGGCCTGGTGAGGGTTGTGTACACCATTAGGGAAAGTCGGTGTGCTTTACTGTTTTAACTATAGTGACCATCTATTATACACTTAGGGTGGGAACTGCCTTAGAGTGTAGTTTTCCTTCCCAGTGTCCTACAGAGACCATTGCAATTTTGAATTAGAGTGTAACCTATGAAAGAAATCCACATATGTAACTTCCAAAATGATAACTGTACATCTTCTGGGTAATTCAGAGTTTCCATATTTTCCTGGCTTAGCTCAAGATCAGAGCACAGGCCTTGTGTCACCCTGCTGTGGCCAGCATTTACGTTTTCTCCAGCAGCAGGAATAAAAGCTCCCACACAAATGGAGCAATTAGCAGTACTTCTCCCAGTTCCTAAAAAGGAAACGGGTGGGACAGAATCATCTGCATCAATCACTCAGGTGTCACACTGCACCAGGGATGGACCTGTTCAAGTCCACTGATCAAAGGAGAGTGCCCAGACAACTGGAACCAAACCAGAGCCCTGGCCTTTGAAATAGTAGTGTGCTAGTCCCTGGCAGTGATGTCAGTTAGGGGTAGAGCTGAGACCCCAGGAATTGATGTGACTAATGGCTCCTGGATGACACCATTTTGGATTGTTCCAACATGCTGTACAGCAGGGTTGGGACAGGGGTGAAGAGGTGATGTGGCATCACAGGATTGGTTAGGGGTACCTGTCTTTTGAAACCTTCCTCTCCCCTTTATAAAAAAATTGGACAAGTCAAAGACTTCTCTCTTGCCTGTGGATTTTCTAACTACAGCGCTGCTGGATCCTGGGACTGCCTTGGAGATCTGAATGGAGGAACCCCCTGATCCCCACTCAGGAACCAGGGCTCTGTCCAGTTGACCCAAGGCCCATTGGGTCTCCCCAAGGGCCAGTGAGGCTGGCCCCCTTACTGCCTCTGAGCACCAGTTGGGTTAAGCCTAGGACGTTTCTGTAATACCACCAACAAAGCCACAAAGGAGAAGTGGCTCACGGAGTGAGAAGGACCAGCTTTTGAGGACTGCACCACTTAGCCGGTGAGAAGGGTTGCTGCATAGAGCTTGGCACTAGGAATATAATGATCCCAAGATCATCCAAATCACCCCAACACAGCCTGAGTTATGCATTTTTAAGTTTGGCGTTCTTTGACCTTTCTTGATTTTGAGCGTGTGGGCTCCACTGCTGTTTAATCAATTTACCCTGGGGTGGACCAGAGACCAGGGGATGGAGCAAGAAATCTGCTCATATCACGTTGTGGGAGAGGGTGTGTGTGGTCCACCATCCTCGTATTCCCATCTCACCCAGGGAGTCCTTCCCCCAGTCGGACTTATGAAAAAGGGGGCCAGGACCTCATCCCTGGACCCTCAGCACCACAAGACTGTGGGTAAGCCCCATCGGTCATCACATTCAAAAACCTGGGGGGACAAGTAACCCATCCCTGTGCCCTAGGATGCAGCAGGAGGCAGCCACCCCTGCACACATCTGCCTGCTGGAGCAGGAAAACACAAAGAATGATTGCCAACTCCTGTGGCCACACACAGGAGTGTGGGTCATGCAGAGAGCCAGTGAAGGCAGCTGGGGTTGGGCTCCCTGTGCTGTCCTCTAGCAATGGCAATGTGGGACCTGGCACCCTGCATTAAAATGAGAAACGTGGCTTGAGGCCGCATTCCAAGGAAAATAACAAAAAAAATCACATGTCTCTCCCCAGTGTAGCCGGAGAGCAGCTGCTATAATTTTCACTGATTCATGGCAAACTCGTTCCATAGTGCTATGCAGGGCCCTTTGTATGAGTTTCATTTATGCTAATATTTGTGGTTGTCCTAGGACGATGGGACCATCAAATAAAACATTTGGTCCAAGATGCTATTGCTCTGCAGGTTATCTTCTGAGTCCTCACCCTATGTCTGCCTCGCTACCCTGTGAGAGTCAAGCGCTTCAATGGGGTGTTTGTTTCCCACTGAGGAGAATTGAGGAACTATTACTTGTGCTGGCCACACAACTAATAACCCAATTTCCAATACCGTGTGTCAATACATTCAAAGCAGTTCTCGAGAAGGGGAGACCTCCAGGCAGAGATCAAGCAGGAAGAAATAGCGAACTGTAAACCTTTAATTGAGAATTGCTTTTCAGTAGATAATGATGTACTAAAGGAGATGATGTGATGTGGTAATTCAATAGCTGTTGTGATCAGCTGTGTGCAAGTTTAACAATAAAAACAGAAGAAAAAATACAGTCAAAGCACACCCTTCTCATTCATTCATGGCAAAATTGTATGAACTCCTTGGTGCAATCTTGCATTCCAAGCGCGGGTGCACTGAAAAGTAGGTTTTTGAGCTCCTGGAAGGATTCCACGCTCTCATCATCCCTTGATATTGGGTCACTGAGGCATACGTTGCATTCTTGAATTTTCTTTCTGCGCTGGAACCGTTTTGAAAGCCTAGTGCTAACGCTGGCACCCTAGCACCATGGTGCAAGGGTGCCTGCATTGTAGGCAGGATTATTTTTCTCTTTCTATGTGTGATGCATCAATCAATTAAGCATGCAGGCCTATAAACCATCAGGTAGAAGAAGTCAGTAAAGTTCTACAGAAAATCCAGCAGAGATTTGCCTTCTTAGAAAGGGGGAAAATGAGTTCTCTCTTGACAGAGAAAAGCATGTCCTTTCATAGGACTTTAGACAAAAGATTTCAGACATTCACTACACACATAAATAGTCTGCAGGGTAGGCACCAATGATGAACAAGCAAAAAGAAACATTTTACTACAGAATACATTTGAAGATTCTCTATAATTCTACTGCATTCGATTCAGGTGTTTTCAGAGTCTATTCATGTGACATGACTTGATACACAGTATGTTATTTGGTCTGGAACAGCTAGGTTGTCCTTGATTCGGTACATCGCGTTCAGTGTGATTTGGAAAACCTCAGTTTCTCAGTGTAAGCTCACAATTCTTTATTACAGTAGGAAATAACAACAACAACAGTGGTCATGTGGTAAGTTACAAAGTCTTACCCGAAATGGAAGAATGCATGAAATTGTCTTAGATTAGTCTAAACTTTGGTTCTTGCACATTAAACACTACAATTCAAAAAAAGAGATCCTACACCATTAATAGAAGATGGGCAAACCAAGAGCCCAGCATTATTCAACAGCCATAATTTAATTAACACTATGTTCCCAGTATCTCAGATTCACTGAATGCAGGAGAAGGAATGCCAAAACACAAGTCCAGTTGCTGACTTTGCCATTATAAGAGTGTTAGCATCCCAAGTTAGGGATCTTTTGCATTCCTGACTGGAACAATGACTCCTTTTCAGTCTGTATTTTTTAAGAGCTTAAAGTATAACATACAAACAGTAACACTATGTCCATTAATCAACTAAAATAAAAAAGAAACAAAATATAAAAGCAAAGAAAACTAATGCAGTGATCTCCCTACGGCATGAATGTACATTAGACTTTTTTTGCATATGGGATAACTGCATAGTTCATCCTCTTCAAAACTCAATTATCAAAGAATTTCACATAACACAATCAATTAGGAGCCAAACAGCAACAGGTAAATGTTTTCCAAAGACGACAACTATTTCACGGGTATCCCATTGTTTCCCGAATATTGATCTTAAATTTGATTTGCAGGAGATTGGAGATTTAAGCTGCTAAAACTAGAGTTCAGGGAAAACACTACAAGCACCAGTGAACGAAACACAGAAGCGTTTAAAGTATCACATTGGGCACAATTCAGCTGGTGGAATAATATTTTTATTGATTGTGAGGTCTAAATCAAGATTGTTGTTTTTATTATTACACTGATGTCTGGTACGTTTTATAAATATATTTTATCCTGCAATCTTGAATTCCTGAATAAAAATCCCTGGGATATCATTTTATATAATTAATCGGTTTATTGATTTTATTTTCTGATACAGGATGTTTCACCTTTGCAACTGAAAGTGATAAAGACTTCACTGTAAAAACATTAGTAATCTAATTATACTGTTTCAATAAAGTTCTAAAAATTGAGTGAGAAACATTTTCATTCATGCACAGTATGCATTCGCAGAACGCTATGTTTAGCACTGTATACTTCAAAAGCATATTGTACTATAAATAAATATTTTTCAAGTTGAAGTTGATTGAATAATAAAGAATGTTGAGCTCCCGTGCTTAATATCTGAATGTGACTGTACCACCAATGTACAAGACAAGAACTTTGCACTAGTGCACATCAGATAGCACCTGTCTTAAACTGATTTCACAAAAATATCAACGAAGGAACTAATTTAAATAAATGCAATGAACAAGTGGTATAGGAAATATTAAATTAGTACACCGCCATATGTGTACCATATGCTTTTATTTTTCTATTTATGTAGGACAACCACTCACTTTTGTGCAAGTTTACTATTTGTTTTAGTATTCACGAACTACCAGTTTATTTTTACTAATAACTGTCAATAAACTGGCAGTTCGTGAATACCCTTTTCTTGCTTTTCATTAATGAGCTGGTGACCCTCTTGGAGCAGTTTAAGCATGATGTCCCGCGCCTGGCTAGCAGGAAAGTTCCGGCACTCTTGTTTGCGGATGATGCCTTGCTGTTTGTCAAGTCTCCCATGGACATCAGCTCGATCAGTTCAGTGTCTTCTGCAGGCAGAGAGGACTGGAGATCAATATCAGAAAAAACAAGTAGATGGTCTTTGATTCCTTTCATACTGTTCTGTAACATCCAGTCGTTAATGGTGTTCCACAATAAGGTGTTCACACCGTTGACTTTCTGGGGTTTACCCTTAAGGAGTCTTTGAGCTGGTCTTCCCAGATCTAGAAGTGGAAACTTGGGCTGGAGCATTATACAGGTGGCATCCTGAGAGCTGTTCAGGGCTCCAGCTTTTGCCCAGTAGCCCCACATTACAAATCTACAACCTGTAGGCACTGGGGGGTGGGGTTCCATTATACGGTGGTGCCCTTTGGGGGCATGCTCATTAATGACATGGAAAAGGGGCCAAATCGTTTTCTAAGAATCCTCACCAATTTGCCGGGTACCCCCCTCCCACCTGTTCTCCTCTGGTTAGACCTGGGTATCAGATCTCTTGTCCACAAGGTAAGACTTAGACCCCTTATGTATTGGAGGAGGATTTGGGCCTCCACTGAACTGATGCCCTACAGGATGGACCTAGATGACATTTGAAAGGACCATGGGGCTAAATAAGATTCCTAGGTTGGAGTACATCAAACGCAGCTTAGTTAAGATCGGCTGTGAGAATCTTTCATACATCCAAAATTTGCTTGCATGGTGTCTACGCCCATGCTAAAAGAGATGTATTGGAGACACATAGATGAAGAGATTCATAGCCTTGGGAGTGTGGGCTCGACCTCAGTTTTCTTAGAGTTCAAGGATGTTCACTCACTTGAAGAGTACTTGGATGATATTGAGCCCCCAGCTGCTAGAACATTGCATATAAAAGTTTGGTTTGGCACTCTGCTGCTTCAGCCATTTACGGCGGGAAGGCGGCATTCCTCTTTCAGAGATGAGTTGCCACTTTTGCCCTAGGATTAAGGAGAGCTGAGAGCATGTTTTGTTCTTCTGCCCTCAATATCACGCACATAGGGGGGTTTGAATGTTGCTGTTCTAGTGCACATGGTGGTCAGGTACCCTAAATCCATATTAAGAATATTAAGATTGAAAACGGCCCACTCAATAGTCTTTGCCGTCTCCCGAATTTCACTATAAATGTGGAGGCATAGACTGAAATGGATTGCTTCCTCTCCAGCAGATTCGGTTGGGGGACTTGTATCTTACTCCTTTGTGTAATATGCATGTGGCTGATATTGTATGAGTAACAATATGATTATATTAGGAATTTGGATTATCGGCTATATGCATGTTTTTATCTCTTTTATCATTTGCTATATCATGATTAATTGAGGCCCACTGCTGTTACTGTAGGAACGATATGCTTTCCTGGTAGGGATTGCGTTGTTTTTACTAACATGGATGTTTATTTTATTCCTATTATTTATTTTATTCCCCTGCAATAGTATGATTGATTGCTGCACATTGGCTGCTTTTTTTTTACTTTATAGGGCTTTTAAATATGTCCAGAGATGTTTTTAATGTTTTATTTGTGCATTGTGACTTGTGGTTTTATGGCTATTTGCCAAAATAAAAATATTTATTGATTGAATACCAAAATGATAGATACGTTTGTGAATAAGGCCTTTAGTGCATATACTCCTCTCACAAACCTGTTGCTCGTCTACAGAACTTTTTGGATATCTGTTGTGACACAAACTTTGATACCAGAACGCCAACTGCCATAAAGCAAAACAATAAAAAAACATCCAATAAGGATTTAGATGGAAAAGAACCATAACAAAGTATATATGTGTCTGAGAATCTGGTAGAATAACTGCCCATACACGTAACTTGCAAAAACTGCAATAATATAATCAGCTCAGAGATTGGGCTTCCTCTGATACACTGCAACAGGCTTAAACATCATACCATATTGGGAACAGAGGAGAAAGACATAACGAAAAATATAATTGCTCTGGAGTCTGGTAGATGATTTTTTGCTTTTGCAGAACTAACAACCAAATCCCTGCATATCACAAACCTACAAATAACTACAAATAATTATAATATTCAAGAAACCCTAATAGGTGAGATGCAGAGCAATGCGCCAAAATCTAAATGGAATAAGACTCACAATGTGTAACTTTGGTGCCTCAGAGTTTAATAGGAAGGCTTTCACTGTTCTAGATCAATTCACCAAATCACTGCTGTAAGAAATGGTGTTATTTAGTTGAGAAGTTTGAGAGCCCCACTCAAATAATAAGCACTATCCTTGTCAGAGTGAACCACAACAGTCATTAAATGAACCTGTGCTTAACCCGCTGGTAGCTTGGCACAAAGCAGTCAGGCTTCACTCAGCAGCAATGGTAAAGTATTTATGCAACAGATAGCAATTAAGAAAAAAGACAATCCAATAAAAATCCCAAACCGTATTACAAGCTGAGAATAAAATGTAATAAGTTAAATGACATCAAATGAATGAAACTCTAATCAGTAGAATCGGACCCATGAGCTTTTAAAATTGTACTTGAAAATAGCGTCAAAAAACACTAAACACCCCTTGCAGTCATGTGGTCCCGCTGGACTGGAGATAGTCAAAGATTCAGGCCGACCGCAATGGAGCATGGGTTACTTACAGGGACCAGGTTTGTCCCACTGAAGAGTTACTTTCTCAAGTCCACACAAAGAGCTTATTTTCATGTTGGCGGGGGGCATGAGGAAGTTGATGTTGTAGTGCGAAGAAACAGTTGTTGCTGGAGATTCGCATTGACAGTCAATGAGAGTTGTTGCTGTCAGCTCAAAGAGCAGGTCTCGCTGAAGCTTCATATTGGTGTTTGTCAAGGGTCACACTGTCAGTGCAAAAAGCAGGTAATTGCAGGTGGTCGATTCTCATAGCTAAGAGGTCACTTTGCAGTCACGACAAGACCAACATGTCTGTATCTTCACTTTTTCTTCAGTAGGAGTGCATTTTCATGCCAGCAAAGGCTCCAGGACTTGGAAGTAGCACCTCTTGGGGATCAGGATGCATTCCAGCAGAAGCCAGATGGAGGAAACAGGCAGGTCCAGTTGGTGCTTGTCAGCTGCGCACTTACAAGTAGACCTCTGGAAGGTTGATGTGTTCTTGTAGCTTAAGCAGGAGGTAAGCCAACTGACCCTTTGGGTCACTTCTGAGGAGCCTGGGTTCAAGCCAAGCAGGTCCAACTTTCCTTCTTCAGACAGCAGGGCAGACCTTCTTCTGAATCTTCCGCAGGTGTAGGAGTGTTCTGAAGGTGTCACTTTTATACATGGTGCCAGCCTTTGAGTAGGGAGTTCCTTGGCCTACCCCCAAAACTGGTTCTGGTAAGTTCTTCCCTTTCCCAAGTCCTTGCTCAAACCTGTCTTGGGTGACAAGAGTGGGTCTGGTGTCAGATTCTTTTGTGTGTGCTGCAGGCAGGGCCCTTTGAAGCACAATCAGGACAGTGTACATCTCCTTCCCAACCACCCTATATAGAGGACCTACTCCCCTCACACCTAAGCTTTCTTTGGTCTCATATATAGAATGAATACGCAACCCACAAGATGGTAATTCACAGTCATTTGACCCTGGACACTGGTCGACTGGCAAAGTTCATTTCAGCAGAAAAATGCCAACTTTGCAACACTGGCCTTTTAAAAAATGTAACTAAAAAAATCTGACCTAACTATTAAAGAGGATTTTAATTGCAATTAATTTGAGTGGAAACAGCATTTCTCTATCTGGTCCCAAACCAGAGTTCTCACTTAGTAAGTGTAATAAAGTTAACCAGTTTTAGTCTGTGGGAAAGAAAGTCTTACAGCAGTGAAAAACGACTTTCACTGCCAGTACATGAACACATAAACCCACATGTCCTATTTTTGTAAGTTCAAAGTTTATTTATTTATGTTTTGGCTCTCATAGAGGGCCACATAAAAGATAAAAGAAAACACATATGACATATTTCTACAAATTCAAACATAATACACCACAAACATATGTTATACAAGTCCATAAATCATCCATTAACAAGAGTACCGCAAAAAGCTGACACAAATTAAGTTAGATAACATATTAATAAATATCTAAAAATCCTTTAAAAAATTTAAAAATGTAGAAGCAGAACATTTCATTTAAGGGCGAGTATAAAAATTGTAGGAAGATATTTACATTGGAAATACCCAAGCGGATGCAAATTGGTTTTAGCCATTTAAGGCGCAAAGTGCGAAGTGCCGGGCAAATCAGCAAGACATGCATACGATCCTGTACACTTAGTTTACAAAAATTGCACATTTTCGATGTTCCATACCATTTGGATAAAAGAATATTCAATGGTAATAGGTCATGACGAATGAGGAACCACAACCTTCTAATGCCATGAGGTATATTCCATAATACGTAGGCTTGGGCTTTCTTGGCGACATATGAGTTAACAAGAAGGTCACAACCACCTTTTCTTTGTATTTCATTCTTATCTAGTTGAAAGCCTAGGTCCCAAGAAGCCTGTTTTAGCAGGGTTTTTAGTTGCGCTCGAGAGTGCAGGAACAAAGTACTTTCATCTAGTTTCAGAAGAGTCACCGCTTTTCTGAAATTCTTTACAAGTTGTGAAAACTCTTTGAAGTTGCCTAATAATTCGCTTTTAAGTAAAGCTCTCATCGTCCCTGGTTCTGCTCTGGCAAGTGAGGCCACCCAACGTACCAGGGCACATAATCCCTGCACCCAACTGCTCCTTAGGCCAAACTCAAGTCTGCACGCTGCCAAAGAGCAATTGGTATTTAATGAAGCCAAAGATCTTAATAGTTTCCCTTCAGTTTTGTGGCAGAAATCCCAGAGTTTTAACTCAACGAGTTCAATACCATAAATAAGGGTAGCGGGGATCTTAGCCCTATAAACCTCAAGCATACAAGAAAAATGTCTTTTTCCGGTCGCTACGTATAGTGAATTTATGCCTTTGCCATGTGCGAGGGCTTTTCGAGAACATTGATCAATATGAGGCCTCTCGCTCAAGTTGGCCGCAATAATTTTTCCCACGAAGGTGTAAGTTTTGACTACCTCCAGCTTCTGACCGCCAATGGACCACCCAAAGTTTTCTGAACGGCACAACTTTTTCCCCCTTATGCACATGATTTTGCTTTTAGATATATTAATCCTCATAAAGTGGGAAACTGCAAAGGCGTGGAGTGCTTGCAACCTATTTGCTAAGCCTTTAGGTGTTAAATCCAAAACGAGAATGTCATCGGCATACATCAGGCAGGAAATGGAGGCCCCCCCTATCACTGGGGCAATGCCCTCACAGACAGATACGGCTGCAGGTAAATCCTGCGTATATAGGGAGAATAACAGAGGCGCCAAGAGGCAACCCTGTTTCAAGCCGTTTAGGGAAGGTATACGATCAGAGAGACCCCTTTCTCCCCCCTGCAACACCCTGCACCAGGTTTCCGTATGTAATGTGCGCACAAGTTCCAACAAGTAAGGGGGGACTCCAAGAGTTGATAATTTTCTCCACAGCGTTCTGCGATCCACTCTATCGAACGCCGTGGAGAAATCGATAAAAGCTGCATACACAACTCCCCCTCTCACCTGCGTATACTTGTCCGATATCACATGAAGGGTGGTCAAATTGTCTAGAGTGCCGTGCTCCCTGCGGAATCCCGTTTGTTCGCGTGGTAAAATATTGTTCTCATCGACCCAGTCCGAAAGTAGATTTAAAAGACACTTCGCAAAGATCTTACCGACTGAGTCGAGGAGAGCAATCAAACGATAATTACTAGGGGTATCCCTTGAGCCCTTCTTAAAGATAGGAACCAAGATACTACCCCTCCAGGAAGCTGGAACCTTCTTCGAATCAAAACAGGATTTAAATAATGGATAAAGTATTTTACTCCAGAGGGAGGGCTCCTGCTTCAGGACCGTCATAGGGAGTTCGTCCGGCCCCATTGCGCCAGACGAGCGCATGTTCTTTATGGCCGCAGCTATTGTTTCCTCTGAAGGATACTTAATTTCTCCATCGGTGAATACATCGAGGGGGCTAGTATCCACTGAGGTACCATACCCCCCATAAAGATCCCAAATATAGGCAGACCAAACCTCTTCGGTAATAGGGATTGGGCAAGGGGTTAATCTATTGCCACATCCCGTCCCGATTATGGACCAAAATTTGCGGATCTTACCATGCGCTACTGCTTCCCTTAGATTGATCCAAACTAAATCTTCCTTTTCCTTTTTTAATTTCACTTTTAGTCTAACTCTCTTTCTTTTTAACCTCAAAAGTTCTTTTCCCCGTTCCCCAGATCTACTTAAGAATTGGGCTCGGACTAATTTATTTATTTCTTTATTCAGTGTGCACAAGGCACTGGGCATGTATGCCCGCTTCGGGGGACATCTAACCTTTTTCACATCCAAAATGATGTTCAGCATAAAGTTCTCAAAACTAGCAATTTACGAGCCATACCAAGCATTCAGGTCTGCTATGGTTTTACATAGAATGACATGCACCCCAGAAATTAAAGATGGATTCCAGAAACATCTACCAGAGGATGCATGAAAGGCTGTATTTTTGCTATTAATCGCCCATGAAGCCGTACTGGGAGGTTTTAGGGAGATAGTCAGGAGTATTATATTATGATCGCTCAATGTCGTGGGGACTATCATCAAATCCAGAATACGTGAAAACATATTAAAGTCCGAGATCGCATAATCAATTATAGAGGACTTGCTGTGCGATTTATGCGTAAATTTTGCTGGTACATCCGAGGGGAATCTTCCATTTAAGATAAGCCCCTCGACAGCCGAAAGTTCCTCCAACAGTATCTTCCCTCTTTTATTAGTAATTATTTTATCAGGAAAAAGGGATTGGGGAATAAAGTGCGCCTCTTCTTTGGCTTTATTTCTAAAAAGGTTCATACTGGAGTTAGATATTTTACAATTTAAATCACCCACAAGTATAACTTCTGAAAAAGGTGATATTTTTTTAACCTGGCCAATGTATTGGAAAATCTGCTTTAACACAGCATTAAAACCCTCTTCCGGAGGGATATAAACATTAATAATTATAACAGACACCATCTTTGAGAGGGTGGGAAGATTGGCTATAGTTATGGCTTGGAAAAGGTGACTTGGGTCAATATACTGAGAGAATTTCCAGTTCCATTTATTTGATAACAAGCACGCGATACCCCCCTTAGCATGCCCTTTCTTAGAAGCAACCGCCGGGACCTCCAACACAAAATAATCCTTTCTAACATCAATTCTATTAATACACCATGTTTCTTGAATGCAAATCACATTTGCACCCAACGAAAATAGAAACTCAAATTTCTCTGGACTACTGTGTATCCCGGCAGCGTTCCATGAGATGATTTTCAATAGATTGTTAAAGGTGCTGAAACAGTTTGGGGTTATCTGTGGATTTAGATGATAAAGCGTTATGCAACCAATTCCACCGATTAGAGTCCTCTATTTGCGAGGGCTTTTGAATCAGTGGAGGTGGTTTCACCTGGGAAACCACACGTTTTCCTTTTGCAACCCAGATCTTTATATCTTTAAGTGGTAAAGTAGCCCCAATTTGTCTATCATCCTTTTGGGACAACCCATGGGAAACGTCTTTATAACCAAAATTCACTATAGGTAAAACATCGATCCCTGTGCGTTGGAAACTCTCTGCCTGTTGCAAAACCAGATTGACAATTATTTTAGAGTAAAATTTGACCCTTATACTAGTAACACTATTTCCCCCTAGCAAAGAGACTAACTCAATATCGCTTGTTTGAATACGATGTAACTTATCCATTTCACTAAAGCGTTTGAGTAGCCATGATCTATTTAGTGGCAAGTCAACCTCAAATAGTGGAAGAAAGTCCAACACATGAGTGTCCACATAAGATGTGACCTCTTTTCGTTCAAGGGTGGGAAGTAACGGTTCCCCTGTCCCAACTGTAAAAGTGAAAGGAGAGGCTAGTGGATTAAGTAGCTCAGATATAGCCGGATTGGGACTCTTTAAGTTTGATTCAAGGGAAGAGTTTAAGCCCAAGCCATCCTTTTGTGTTAAGATCTCCCTAATCACGAGTGGAGAATTTCCAAGAGTCTCTGGGGCACAATAGGGAGGATTAGCTTCCGAAATCACAGTAATGGTAGATGGAGTAGGTTCAGTGGCTTTATCTTCCTGATCAGTTAGAATTCTAGAATCTTGAAAAATTATCCGCCTCTGTCTTTTCTTCTTATGCTTACGCACCAGTTTCCTTTTATTTCCTCTCTGTTTTTTACATTTTCCATTTTTTTCCCTTCCTTCTTGATTGACCTCGGAAGTAGTTTTTTTATTTTCCGAGCAGAAGATTGGAAAAAGTTCTTGTGGCACTTGACGGTCAGGGCTAGGCATGATTTCTTCCGTTATCCCCAAATCCGCCTTCATGATACAGTTCGGTGCAGCAGTTACGGACAATCCTTTAGCAATGTTGTCGTGTAGTGCAGCTGGCACTGGTTCGGGGACCTTTATCTTGGAGTTTTCTGTATGCACCTCAACTTCCCCCTTATTTAATTTAGTACCCTGTGAAAAAAGGGGGTATTCCTCATTTCCGGTGCTTTTTGCAATAGATTTTCCAAGATTTGAGTAACAGAGTCCAGAATACAGTCCGAGCTGCCTACAAATTTTCCCAGTAGGAACAAAATAGAAGCTAGCAGGTGTTCCAGTGCAATGAGGGATTCTGATAAAGGTTTATCTCCTGCCCCGACTGTAGGACAATTGCCGGATAAGTTAAAGAATGGACTCCTGGAAGCACTTAATGCATCAGACATACATTGGCTATTCACAGACGGGGTACTACTATAAAGTAGCAGCCCGGACGGAGTCGCCCCTCCTAAAAAATTGTTGGTTTCCGGGGCAGCCGGGCTGATCGGCTTCACATAACGGCCACAAAGTTCCAGGTCAATTGAGAGAGGCGGTGAGGCCTGAGCCTCAATGCTGTTCAAGGATGACTCCAAAGGTGGCATGGAGTTATTCACTGGCGAATCATTCAGTGAGAGGGCAGCAAGATTATTAGCCTTGCCCTCCTCCGAATGCACAATGCAAGGGGTGACCATACGTGACACATGTAGTGTCTCAGGAGGCACAGGAGGAGCATTGGTATCTACAGTGCGTGTATCCTTCGCTTGGATGTCTGAGGCAGTGTTACATTTTACAACAGTCATTGAAGAGTTTTCCCCCGGTTTTTCCCACAGTTCAAAAAGCTGACATTGGCCCTTTAGCAGCTGGTTATTCACAACCTTATTTCTCAAGGGATTAGATTTTGTTTTGGCACAGGTTCTTCCACCCACCATTCTCCCCGAGCGAAGTTTTTTTGTCATCTTTTACTGCAATCTTCCCACACTCCGGCTTTGCGAGATGGTGGTATTACAAATAGAATAAAACGTAGAGATGATTAAACACGAAGTAAAATATAAAATTAAATCAATGCAGTCAGCGTTCAGGTGCTCTAGGTAACGGAGAGATGCAGACCCTCTCGACTAGAGAACTTACAACATCCGGACCGAATACAATAACATATGGATGAAACAACTAAAATAACAGGGCCCAGCCCGGCCTACCTCGGCCACTGAGGGCCACAGAGGGCCCGCCCTTTGCCCGGGCTTAGCCCGGCGTCGCCCGCGCGCGTTCCGCGATGCGCGTACCTCAGGTGCTAATGAAGGCAGGTGAGGGGGGCGTGTCAGGTGCAGTTCCTGTTACTGGAGGCTTCTGGTCCGTGAAGTCTCTTTGCCACCAGCCTTCTGCAGGTAATCCCAGGCGAGTGTTTCCCGCGCAGCGGGAAACGCGAGCAGTAGTTTCAGCAAGCGCTGCCAAAATGCGCTAACAGATGATAGGCGCTGGGGCGGCTGCGGCGCTTTTTCTCCAAGTAACGCTCTGATACTTCTGGAGCCCACTCAGACGAGCGCGACCAACAACAAACAGGAAAAAGTTCTCCAGAGCTCAGCGCACCTCAGGTGCTAATGAAGGCAGGTGAGGGGGGCGTGTCAGGTGCAGTTCCTGTTACTGGAGGCTTCTGGTCCGTGAAGTCTCTTTGCCACCAGCCTTCTGCAGGTAATCCCAGGCGAGTGTTTCCCGCGCAGCGGGAAACGCGAGCAGTAGTTTCAGCAAGCGCTGCCAAAATGCGCTAACAGATGATAGGCGCTGGGGCGGCTGCGGCGCTTTTTCTCCAAGTAACGCTCTGATACTTCTGGAGCCCACTCAGACGAGCGCGACCAACAACAAACAGGAAAAAGTTCTCCAGAGCTCAGCGCACCTCAGGTGCTAATGAAGGCAGGTGAGGGGGCGTGTCAGGTGCAGTTCCTGTTACTGGAGGCTTCTGGTCCGTGAAGTCTCTTTGCCACCAGCCTTCTGCAGGTAATCCCAGGCGAGTGTTTCCCGCGCAGCGGGAAACGCGAGCAGTAGTTTCAGCAAGCGCTGCCAAAATGCGCTAACAGATGATAGGCGCTGGGGCGGCTGCGGCGCTTTTTCTCCAAGTAACGCTCTGATACTTCTGGAGCCCACTCAGACGAGCGCGACCAACAACAAACAGGAAAAAGTTCTCCACAAACAGGAAAAAGTTCTCTCTTTTTGTAAAATATCATACCCCTTGCCTATGAGCCTTTAGTTTAAAGCTGTGCTACAGGCTGCATTGTCAGGCCTCAGACATGTTTTACAGTACTACTTTAGCAGGTGACACAATGAGTGCTTCAGCCAGGTAGAATCATTTAATTTATAGGCCCTGGTTACATGTAGTGTAATTTACTGCGGGCTTTTGAAAAAATGTGCCAGTTAGCCAAATTTCACTCTGTTTTAGGGAGAAAGCACAAGCACTTTGCTGGTGGGTAGAAGATGTAAAGTGCACAGAGTTCTAATGCAAACACAATGGAGTTCATGAAAGCAGGCAGTGAAGGTAAAATGTTTGGGTAATACCATTCTAAGGATGCCAGGTCTAACAACTGTAAATCAGAAGCTGCAACCTGCAGTAAACTACACATTGCTAAATGCATTACACAGTGCAATCCCTATATTAAAAGAATCTTCAAAGGTAGTATAAAATCTGCAAAGCATTCATTGATTAACACAGGATATCATCCTATTCACTTTATGACTAAAAAGCTATTTGCTCAACCAAAAAGGTCTCCAACATTATGCAACTTAGCCTGCACATCAACCAACATAAAAAATAAACTCAGAACGTATGCAAAGCCTTTGCAAAACACGTCTGTGATATCAATCTTGATTCACACTTTTCCTGAAGAACAAGAAAAATAACTTTCCATTGCCAAACATGCCAAGGAGGGATGCCTACATCACAGAGCCTACAATCTTTTCCTTCAACTTTCTACCAAAAGAAGAAACCAATGAACTAATCAAAGGGATAACTATAACAGCCTCACTAGCAGGCCTTTGCCTTCCAAATATTTTCAAAATCATCATCCTAAAAGTTTCTGTGGCCACACTGGCTCGAGGACCACGTTTCCAAGGACAAGGGAGCCCAAAGGTATACAAGGGACCGTGGGTGAGGATTAGTTATCAAGGAACAAAAGGTCCCTTAGTTTAAAAATACATTCAACAATACACATAGATAATAAATAAGTTCTATGTCACAAACTTGCAAAGAAGAGTTTCTGAATATTTATTCAATCACATAATAGAAAGGAACATATTAAAAGTGGGAAACATGAGACAACGAGCAAGAAAATTACAAGGGAATTATCATAAAAACTCAGACATTTAGAGGGGAAAGACAATTAACAATGTTACAAAGACAATGTCACAATTTTTGGTACCAATGCTATTGTCCTTATGAATCAGTAATATGCAGTAGTCATGGTACTGTGTGTCAATGACGTTTCAATCCCATTGGACAATATAGAGATCATCATTAGGACTTAGATCACTCCTGAGTGTATCAATTGTCTAGTCACAGATCCGATGGGATGAGCAAATAGTTTCCTAGTAGGAAGGGAACTCTATGCGATATAGGTTAGCTGAACTTTCCCATTCCCCTCTAAATGTCTGAGCTTTTATGGTTTTTTCCATGTAATTTTCCCTTGTATGTTGTCTCATGTTTCCCACTTTTATTACATTCCTTTCTATTATTTGTTTGAATAAATATTGAGAAACTCTTCTTTGCAAGTTTGTAACATAGAACATATATCATTTCTACGTGTATTGTTGTATGTATTTTTAAACCAAGGGACCGCTTGTTCCTTGATAAACACTGGCTCGAGGAAGCATACATTCCTCTCTATGAACTGGAGTCATTGGAGACAACTGAAAATATCTGACATTCAACGGATCCTAATGAATCTGGGGATAGACCTGCAATGAATTATGAAACCTAAGAACTAATCCAAGATATATATATTACAACCCCATCAGCAGGTCCCTGCCCTCCAAAAAATTTCATACACAATCTTCTAGTTTTCCCTGTTGTCATTCCAGACGGAGGCAGAATCTATTTCTCTCTATGAACTGGAAAGTTTGGGAGTAACCTAAAATCCCATGTTATTTAACCAATCATAACTAAACAGTGACTAGACCAACAGAGAGTAGACTATTCATAGGTAAAATAATTGAAAATACCACTATTGTCACAGATCTATAGCTTCATTACGCAAAACCAAGTACATTCAGACACCCACAATTCAGACATGTAAGTAGCATTAAATCATTAATTCTCATCAGGAACTCTTTGCAGTTGATGGAGTTATCACATTACTCCTATTCAACCTTTCATCAGTATTTAAAAAGATACACTACTAACAATTAGACCAAAGACTAAATGATATGGGAATGAAGGCAAAGGGCAGGGTTCTCAATTGTTTTAAACACAAACTCACAGATCCCAAATTGTTACATTTCTTCTGTTTAGTTGTTCACATTTTACCTGTTATGTGTGTAAGAATTCACCAGTGCTCAACAATTATATCTCTCAATTTTAGTGTACCTGAGTATACCCATCATAACCTCCTGGTGTCATCAACTCCTTCATGCTTAATTTCTGGAACTATGCTAACAAGAAACAGATCAACTAAAAATTAGAACACCTTTGGACCAAAAGACATCTGGACTTGACTGATGCCTCTTGCAGTTTAACAGTGGATGCAAAAGAAAATCTTAAGAATAACTCAACAAAAAGAGTTGATAATGTCAAACCTATGATACTACATCCAAATAGCCTCTGGAGATAGGATCATCTCCAGCTACAAAAACAAAGGTGGCAAACCTCAGAAAGATCAGGGATTTCAGCCTCCGACAACAAAGTAACCAGAGATGGAATATGTAGTTCCCTTTCATAGGCCTTTGTAACGTGGTACTGACATAAATAGCCCCAGTATTATCATTCATTTGTGTATGCCAAAGGCTCTCTATTGGACTCTCGAATCACTTATTCAGCAATTTGCAATGAATCCAGAATTTGGTAGTCCTTAGTGTAAGCAGAAAGGGTCACATTGCCTCCGCCCTATGGGCTCTAGACTGGCTAATAGATACTAGAAGAGTCTCTTTTAAAACTCTCATCATTGCACATGGCTGATACATGGGATAGGATCAATCCGCTTGCAATCTAATCTCAAGGTGTACAAAAACTGGCTTCAAAAACTTGCACCGTGGGGAGCTGCTTCTCAGTACAGACATGCAAGCTTTTAAGCATGTTCCCAAATAGAATAGGAATCATCAACATCCACATTGATTTCATCCATGAATTGCAGTCGTAAAGCAATCCTATGTTTACTTGTTGTGTACAGCAGTATGTTTTTCTCACTTTTGCATCACTTGCATGAGAAGCTGACCCTAACTTGGCTGGATTTCATTTGTGTAGCTTGGGAGTGCCTGACCTAAGATAGCCACAGTGAAAGCTGCAATTATCTGACACTGCAGGGTCAGGAATCTTATTCTAGTTGCCTGAAAGTGCTGTCACTATTTCAAGATAGCTGTTACAATTTGTTGAGTCCTTTATCAGAGGCGTCCATCATGTTTGTGAAGTCCATATAAAACCTTTATCTCTCTATGAAGCCATTTATTCAAACCTTTAATTACTCCTGTTTACATGTATTACTAAAATATATCTATTTCTCAATTAATATATGTATTTATTGCTGTAGAACAATTGTGAAGTAGAAGGCATGCCAAAGGGATGTCTCTGGGTGCTGCTAGAGAGAGAGAGAGAGAGAGAGAGAGAGAGAGAGTAAATTCCCAACAAGAGGCGATTGCAGATTGAAAAGTTAGAAGTTGGTAGCCTGCCTAAAGGTAACTATACAGTGCTTAATTTGAGCAGGTGGTTTTAGGTGTTCAGCACTGGCACTTAATTGTCAGCCTCAGCGCTTATGACAGTCTGCCACATGGTGGCGCTTTCTTCCAAATTTAGGTATGAACACAACAACAACTGTATATTAATACATTATACATTAGCAATGACCGATACTGGCCATCCATGCCATTCTTATAGGGTTGGGGGCCTGGAATAAAATGATTTTTCACACTTGTAAGAGTAGTTGGTAGTTGTGTTAGTACTGTCGCTGGCAGGGGCAATGTATGGTGCAAGCTGCAGTGTCCTCCAGACGAGGGCTCTGTGACTTATTCTTTTACAAACTAAGCACTGCATACATTATATCTAAGCCAAGAAATGTTTTTCACTGGGATAAGCACTCATTTGAGCCACTCTGATGAAGCATCTTGGAATGATTAAATGTATTCAGAATATTTTATCTACAAACTGGCTATTTTGTTTAAAACTGAGAATAGATTAAATGTTCCAAAGGATAGCCAGAGCAATTTATGTTGCTTATGTTTAAAATTATATAGGAAACTCAAATAAAAAAATTGGCAAAACATATAGAAGTATGTAGAGGAAATTGAACAACAAGGGGTATTGAGAGACATTAGATAGACAATGAAAGCAAAGCTCTAGCTGAAGCAATTCACTTTTATTCACTTTTACCCATCTATCATTTTGTGTAATGTATGCCAATGAGACACTTTTTTCTGCCACCCAATCCCACCCTCATACAATGTTCCAAAGGATAGCCAGTGCAATTGATGTTGCTTATGTTTAAAATTACATAGCAAACTCAAATAAAAAATTGGCAAAACATATAGAAGTATGTAGAGGAAATTGAACAACGAGGGGTATTGAGAGACATTAGATAGACAATGAAAGCAAAGCTCTAGCTGAAGAACTTCACTTTTATTCACTTTTACCCATCTATCATTTCATGTAATGTATGGCCAATGAGACCCTTTTTTCGGCCACCCAATCCCACCCTCATACAAAAAACATACTTTGTGTCCTGCCACCCTCCCCTGCTATTTCTAAAATACCCCCACCCCAATAAAAAAAATCAGTCCCTCCAATCCCACCTATATTAATATATTATACATAATATCTTGACGCCTGCTACCCTCCTCAATACCCTCTGTATGTAGTCCCTTATCCAAATTGAAAAGAATAAGCCAAGTACCCAGCCACCCATCCATTCCACCCTCTCTAAAACCCTTCTCCTCCCTTTAAACCAGATGTGGGTAAAATACCTAGCCTCCTGCCACCCATCTCACCATGTTTTCCTCCCTCACTGAAGTACCCTCTCACACACAGAGAGCTGATCCCCGACCATCAGCAGCTCTCTGAGAGTTGTTGTCAGCGTGATAATTGCCATGTCTGAGCAGGTTTGCAGAGACCCACACTGTGATGGGGGAAGACACCACACAGTGGCAGGAGAATGACACTCACACTGTCTGGCCTCATAACGTGGGTGAGACCACCAACTGCCATTTCCCTGTTCTTTTTGGGAGGCTGTGAGCCGAGAAGAGCGGACGACACAGATAAAGTGAGCAATTTTCCTTGTGATGTAGCAAAACAATGTTTTGTTCCTCATTGTGGTTAAAGCACAGTAGAGAATAATCAGATTTCATTCTGGTTATTCAATTTAGAGGCTTACAATGGAAGTTTTAAATGGCACAGTTCATTGTAGGTTGGTTGGCATCGAATGAAGTTGATCAATACAAAAATTGAACACTTAGGCCTACAATTAATGAATGTCCGGATGTCTCCAGACCTTCCGGCAGACCGTCTCACCACTCAGTAAAATCCCATGCAGGCGTAGATTACTCCCTAGTATCACTTCCTCTATATCATATGGTTACAAGCTATAGTTTTGGTAATAGGTTGGAAAGCGACCACCAACAGCAAATGATCAGTTTTAATTTAACGATTACAACACATGATCAATCGGTCACGGAAATAGATTACCATACGGAACAAAATTGCAAAAAGCTACAGTGGTTGGTAGCCAGTATAGAGAAAGTCGAACATCAAGCAAAAGAGCTGTGGAATGATTTATATGACATAGCTCCAAATCCTTTGACCCACTGGGATCAATTTTCGACACTCCTAGTAGAGAAAAACGCTGCACGGCATACAGCAAGAACAACATCAACCCCATCTCCCAAGAACATTTCTGCACAACTCATATTAGCCAAAAAGAATTGTAATCATGCGATGAGGCACCTAAGAAATAACTCATCTTCTAATGTCCGGTGTGAGACTTTACCTAAATTAAGGATGCTCTATAAAAAAGCGGTTTGGACTCAAACAAAAACTGAACTTGATCAGTACTAGTGTAAAATTCACTGTGTCACTAAACTCAAAGATTCAGGAGAATTTTGGAAATTAGTAAATAAATCCACTGATAGGAAATTACAACAATCGATGTCAAATATATCTGAAGAATCTTGGGAAAAGCATCTGGATTCTGTGCTTGGGTCACTTATACAGCAACCGGTTCATCAGAAACATCCATCCGTAGTAATACCAGGGAAAATCCATCTATTGAGATTCAACCTAAAATAGTGGAGTCACTTATTAACAAAATTCTCCGGGATGCTGCCTCGGGGCCAACGGCCTCCTGCAAGCACTTCATAAGGAAAATCCACAGTTCTGGGCAAAAAATCTGTCAATTTTATTTAATCATATCTTGGTAGGTGAAAACATTCCGGACATCTGGAGGGGCTCAATTTTGACCCTGATTTATAAAGCAGGTCAAACCATGAACCCCGCCAATTGTTGGCTAATAGCTCTAATGGGCTGTGAGGCAAAGTATTTCGCCAAATGCCTGCTGGCAGACTTAATATCCTGGGTGATCTCCAAAAACCTGTTGCCGAGAAATCAGACGTGGTTAATTAAAGGCATGGGTACCCCTATTAACATACAAATGCTAGCACTCACAATTGAATAGGCGAGGCGTAGCTCAACAAATTTTCATTTGTGGTTTATTGATTTTCATTCCACTTTTGATATGGTGCAGAGGAATAGTCTTTGGGATAACTTATCGAAATTTGGAATTTCGCCTAAGCTCCTGAGAGTGATTCAATTATAGTATACAAATACCTGGACAAGAGTAAGGGGAGGCCAAGGCAAAGTCATCTCAAATAAATTATTAACAATGAATGGTTTAAAACAAGGCTGTTCCTGTGCCCCTATCTTTTTCAATTAGTATCTTGTTGATGTTTCCTCAGATCTGAAGAGCTGTAATTCACACTCTCCATTGGTGGCTGGTTTTAAGGTCTCCCATATTTTGTACGACAACAATATTGTTCTTCTGAGCTACACAAAGGTGGGGCTGCAGAGGTTAATTAGCGAAAGGTCAAATTGAGAAAGACAAAAACCATTTTGGTGTCTAGGGGAATATCCCCTTGACCAATATTCAGTATAGAAGGGTCTGGACTGGATTCAATTCTAGCATATACATTTTTGAGGGGAATACTAGACGCGAGGGGCTCATTAAAGAACCAGTGCGCTGCCTTACAAAGAAGTAATAACTCTTTAATTAAAGCATTTGCTTCCCTCCAGAACAACTTAAAAGGGCTGTCCCTCAAGCCATTATTACAAGTAATGTCAGCCAAACATGTTCCATCCCTGACATATGGCGTGGAGAGCTTAAGAGGGAAAGCTGATAACATCATAGATAAGCTTGTGACAGGAACATATTTTCGCCTGTTCAACCTCCCTCAGCAGGCATCTCCAGCACAAATCCGTCTAGAGCTTGGGGTGAGCAGACAAAACCTAAACAGTCCAGGGATATATTGGAAATTCTGCCACAAACGTAGAAATTACAATAATTCCATGCCTATGTCAGTTGTTTGGGAAGCAATACGCGATGGTAAACATATGCGGGCCCACAAACATCTCACCTTGGCTCTATCTACACTCAAGGCAGAACAACTATGGGCCTTGTCCCTTTCTCAATCGGCATTTAAATGAGTTGTCAATGAAGTTCTAAAAATTAGGTGAGAAACATTTTCATTCATGCACAGTATGCATTCGCAGAACGCTATGTTTAGCACTGTATACTTCAAATGCATATTGTGCATGGTCTAATTGCTAAGCTTAAGTTTTTGAGACTCCGGCTTGGCAATTTTCAGTTTCACAGTGAGGTACCTGCTTGGAAATAGCAGAGTAGTGAAATGTCATGTCTCTGCAATTACAAGAGAGAAGACATTTGCCATATAATATTTAGTTGCCCAGCTTTAATAGCTGAACGTAGAAGTTTATTAAGACAGGATCTTAATCACCAAACTATAAGAACAAGCCGCCAAGCAGTAATAGCCAGCTTGCAGCGAGAAGTTTTACAATTTACTGGAAGATTTCTGAAGTTTGTGGATATTGCTGAGAGGAAACTGGCTAATAGTGCCTAGTAATTGGCTCTTATTGTTATTCAATCAATCAATCAATCAAAGCATTTGTATAGCGCACTACTCACCCGGGGGGTCTCAAGGCGCTAGGGGAGGGGGGGTCCGCTACTGCTCAAATAGCCAGGTCTTGAGCTGCTTCCTGAAGGCGAGGTGGTCCTGGGTCAGGCGGATGTGGGTCGGGAGGGAGTTCCAGGTCTTGGCGGCGAGGTAGGAGAAGGACCTTCCCCCTGTGGTGGCTCTTCGGATGCGTGGGACGGTGGCTAGGGCGTGGCAGGTCGATCGAAGCTGGCGTTTGGGAGCGTAGAAGTTGAGGCGGCTGTTGAGGTATCCTGGGCCTTGGTTGTGTAGGGCTTTGTGTGCGTGGGTGAGGAGACGGAAGGTGATTCGCTTGTTGACCGGGAGCCAGTGCAGGTCTCTCAGGTGTCCGGAGATGTGGCTGCGGCGGGGGATGTCCAGGATGCGTCGTGCTGAGGCGTTCTGGATCCGCTGGAGTCTCTTCTGGAGTTTGGCGGTGGTTCCGGCGTAGAGGGAGTTGCCGTAGTCCAGTCGGCTGGTGACGAGTGCCTGGGTGACCGTCTTCCTGGTCTTGGTGGGGATCCATCGGAAGATCTTGCGTAGCATGCGTAGGGTATTGAAGCACGATGAGGAGACTGCGTTGATTTGTCTGGTCATGGAGAGGGAGGAGTCCAGGATGAAGCCCAGGTTGCGTGCGTGGTCCGTTGGTTTGGGTGCGCTGCCTAGGGCGGGGGGCCACCAGGAGTCGTCCCAGGCGGAGGGTGAGGATCCCAAGATGAGGACTTCCGTCTTATCAGAGTTCAGTTTCAGGCGGCTGTTCTTCATCCATTCGGCTACCTCTTTCATCCCTTCATGTAGGTTAGCTCTGGCGGTGGCGGGTTCGTTGATGAGGGAGAGGATCAGCTGGGTGTCGTCGGCGTAGGAGATGATGTTGAGGTTGTACTGGCGTGCGATGGCTGTGAGGGGACTCATGTAGACGTTGAAGAGGGTTGGGATGAGCGAGGAGCCTTGAGGAACGCCGCAGATGACTTCGGTGGCTCCTGATCTGAACGGGGGGAGGCGGATTCTCTGTGTCCTACCGGCGAGGAAGGAGATGATCCACTCCAGTGCCTTCTCCTGGATTCCGACGTTGCTGAGGCGCTGTATTAGGGTGCGGTGGCAGACTGTGTCGAAGGCCGCGGAGAGGTCTAGGAGGATGAGGGCCGCCGTTTCTCCGTTGTCGAGCAGGGCTCGGATGTCATCGGTTGCTGCGATCAGGGCGGTCTCGGTGCTGTGGTTGGCTCGGAAGCCAGACTGCGAGAGGTCGAGGGATCCGTTCGTCTCAAGGAAGGCGGCCAGCTGCTTGTTGACAGTCTTCTCGATGACTTTGGCAGGAAACGGGAGCAGCGAGATGGGGCGGTAGTTCTTGAGGTTGGTGGGGTCGGCTGATGGCTTCTTTAGTAGAGCGCTGAGTTCGGCGTGCTTCCAGCTCTCCGGGAAGGTAGCGGTGTTGAAGGAGGTGTTGATGATGTCCCGTAGGTGGGGTGCGATGATAACGTCAGCTTTGTTGAAGACGTGGTGGGGGCAGGGGTCGGTCGGAGATCCGGAGTGGATGGAGTTCATCGTGCGGATGGTGTCTTCGGTGCTGATCGTGTTCCAGGCGCGGAGGGTGGTGGTGGGGGGCGGCGGCTCGGTTGTGGCGTGCGTCGGTTGCGTGCTGAAGCTGTTGTGTATGTCCGCGATCTTGTTGTGGAAGTAGGAGGCGAGGGAGTTGCAGAGGTCTTGCGAAGGGGTGATGTCGTTGTTTCCGGCGTTGGGGTTGGAGAGCTCCTTAACGATGCTGAAGAGTTCCTTGCTGTTGTGTGCGTTGTTGTCCAGTCGTTCCTTGAATGCCGTCTTCTTGGTGGTGCGAATCAGTTGGTGGTGTTTTCGTGTGGCGAGTTTGAGGGCACTCATGTTGTCCGGGGTGGGGTCTCTGCGCCAGGTGTTCTCAAGGGCTCTGCAGTTCTTCTTAGTACTAAGGCACAAACCACCTATAAGGGAAGATAATAAATGTATGAGTGGAGTGGTGTCCCTTCTACGTGAATATCACAATCATGATTTTAAGGAGCAAGCACGGAAGGTGGCAGCTTGCTGTTATGGGATCCTAAGAATGCTAAGAAAGATCCTCAGTAATGGTAGGTGATAAAAAAAAAAAGATAAAGACCACCCGTAGGCTAGAAAATAGTAATGGTTAGATTTTCTCATTGAGTGTAGCAGGTTAGCAGTGGTTAGAAAAAACAGGGCTCTTTAGGGTAAGATGAAATAGCAGGTGGATTGCGTCACTAGTAAATGTACTTTATGGATATAGTTTCTTAAAGTGGTTTTTAATTAGATGAAGTGCGTGTTTCTTTTGTGGGATTAACCCTTTTTTATGTGTTTTTAAAGTTATTTACCAATGATAATATGTAAAAAATGTTGACAAATAGGTTACATTGTAAGTTTCGATATTACCAAACTTAATGCTGGGATACATTTTTTTCCAAATTATTTCCCAAACATGCGCGCATTTGTATATTATTAAGACCCATAAAATGATCATGCAACTAACCAAGTGAAACAACTATCAACTGAAGAAAACTTCTCTAATTAGTGGTATAGCTCTACCTTTTCCCTAATACCTGAACTTCCGTATCCTGCAAGGCTTAATTGTTTACTTTGAGGAAAGAGCTGGCTGGGCGAGTGTAGTTCAAAGTTCTACAGCATTACTTGTTCCAGTTGCCCAGCAGATGCTGAACCCCTTTGTGAGAGAGACACTGCGTGCTTGTTAATTTAAAAAGCAAAAAATAATGAAGCTAGCCTGCATTGATCTGATCTCATATCTAACACAGGAGTGCAGTATTGGAAATTGTAATTAGTTCGCCCTTCTTGAATTAAACATGAGTGTATCATAAGTTATTGATCTAGTTCAGCAAAACGTTGTAGTAACTCTTGCTTTGTTATGTAGGTTATTTAAATAGTCACAGCACGTAGTCCTATAAATGCTACATTATAAAATCATTAAACTAACAGTACTTTCGAGTCCTGAGATGCAACGCATAATGCCTGAAAACACTTACTAATACTGTGTATTGCCCTGTATTCCCTCCTTGCTGTTGACTGGGACCATTGCTTCTTGGAGTGCTCGTGCTGCATGTACAGTACAGTAATTAGGTTTTTACAAAAATGTGTTCTCCTCCAAGGCCTTAACTTTGTTTCTGGCATTTAAATGTGGAAATGCCACATCCCCTGTAACACAGATGTCTAATTCCCAATTTAGACTTTCGCAACTAGAGGCTATTTCTCTCTATTACCAAAGCCCCTAACAGCTTCTCTTCTGACCAATCAGGAGGCTGGAATGCCACAACACCTGTGAAGTCTAGGCTTCACCTCTACCGAACATGACAGAGCGTGGTGGTGGTCCTGGCCACCTGGATATTGTCAGCCAGGAACGAAGGGTAGCTGAGGACTGAGAGTCAACAACAAAAGCAAATGGCGGACCCCTGAATGCCTCCCAGTTTAATTAGAGAGATTATAGGGGTGATTTTAGCAGACAAGGTGCCCAAAATCACATCAGGTCTAAGCATGGGTGTCATGGGGGGTCAGGGTTTTCTTCACCCATAAATCTATCTAGGGCACACATGCAAAAGAATGAAGGTGTCACTCAGACCTCAACCTCTTCCGGGCATCACTGGGCTCCTTCTTGTGGCTGTGCCTGACTCCCGATGAACAGACTGGTCGGTGTCCCTTAGGATGCAGCATAGATGCTAAGGTCTTTCCCTGGAGCTAAGCGCCACATTCTCTCCATCCCTCTAATGGCTGCAAGCACTACACAGACAGCGATCTCTGTGAACTGGTCCACTTGCGCATGTGCAACGAATGACTTAAATCAAGGTTGAGAATCTATTAAAATGCATTGCCCCAGGTGTGATATTAGAATTTAAGTGTTGGTTAGAAAAATGTTGGAAGCAGAGCGGCACTACCATAAAAGAGCAGGCCCTGGGTCAGGCCTTCCTTCTCCATTCAAAATTAATAGAGGGGAGGGGTGCAGTGAAACATTTCGAGTTGCAGTGCAGCATTGATAAAAGACCTCTCTGCAGCGGCGCTAGCATCCACACTGCATTGACACAGACTTTGGCAACCAACTAGGGGGCATATTATCAAGAACGACATTAAAATTATCGCTGCTTTAGTGGCAGGAAACTGCAGCTAAAGAGGCAATAATGGGCTTGATAATATGCCCTTGTAAATTCCCATAGAAGCCCAGGTTCACACCAGAACCTGGACTTCTATGGGAATTCACAAGTGCATATTATCAAGCCCATTATCGCTTTAGCTGCAGTTTCCTGCTGCTAAAGCAGCGATAATTTTAACGCCGTTCTTAATAATATGCCCCCAAGAACCTGAAATGGCCATATGCAATCATAAGACAAACACAACATTCAGAAGATAAAAAAATCCAGTCAGGAAGCCTTAAAATCTGAGACAGGGAGCAGCTGTGACACAGTGACAAAGACCTAGTAGGGTGCTTTGAACACTGCAAAAACAACAGTTGATGGACAGAATGCAGAACAATGTCATACATTCACCCCTTGCTCACTTTACCACTGGATTCAAGCAAGCCTGGCTGAAGACGGCTGAAATGCCAGAAACCGGTCCTAGGAAGCTTGTTTCCAGTCCAGGGAAGGCATGGCTTGGCAGTTCGGGCTGGACTGTTCCCATGAGGCACAGGGTCAGACTGATTTGCATATGGCCATGTCTGACCTGGGGTGGCAGAGTGGGCTAAAAAACGGTGATGGATTAAACCCAGATCTGTTGACTGGGTGTGAGTGTTTGATTGGTTTGGATGCTCCGTCCATCACCACCCCCTTTTGTACTGCTTTGAACACTGCAACAGGGAGACACACACACTGGGATAGGACGTCAAGGTCAGGGGAACAAATATGGGCACAGTGACAGAAAGAGATGGGGACTGGGAAAGGATACAATGGGCAACACTTCACGGGCCACACCCCCCACTTCATCACACGGCAAGGAACAAAAGATCTCCGATAAAGAGCCCCTTTATGGGAGTCTGTTGGGTATTGCAGCGCCAACCCAACGAGGAGCAGGTCCAAATGATGAAGCATGACACCTAGCTTGCTGGGTGTGTGAGGGCCTTGTTCTGACAGAGCGGATCCCCCCTGAATCCCTCGTTTAACAGTGTCTGACTTCCATACCATAATCCTGGGTATTGGTGGGTTGGACGTCTGTTTATCTTCTAGGCATCACCCTGTTGAGGAACAGCAAACCTTCATTGCATAGCAACAAGAAAGAGAGGCATAGATACTAGATCACAGAGGACTGGTCACAAACTCAGAGACATGCACACTAGATCAGAGACTCACACGACTTTAATCAGAAATTCACGCACCTATGTCAGAAAGACAAAGACACACACACACAAATATGCAGGAGGAGTAATGGAGACACAGCCACATGACTATGGATACAGATGTATGCATATATTAACACTAGGACGAAGTAGATGCAGACAGTGGAACAGGGAGACAAAGAAACACAATCAGACACATCTCAAAATGTATTGATAGAGACATGGACATTAGCCCATGGAAGCCTGAAACTGTTTCAATTATAATGAACCTTTTTGACAAAACACATTAAGCATAGTTACGTAATTTCTAAATTCTGTACGTAACGTTTTTTTATAACCCAATTTAATATACTCAATTTATTGACCTCAGGATAAAGTAAAGGAGAGTTGGCCATAACAAAACATGAGCTTGGGACCTCCATTTCACATCTGTGGTAATACTTAGTTTACTGGACAGATGTGCTGGGAAAGAGACGTGGAAACTAAGGGAAACAAAACACATGTGAAACTTGGACAGAAGACACAAACACTAGGACTGCGAGATATGGATGTTTTCGCCTCACTCTAGCAACTTTCCTTCAGCCAACCATAACTTCAGATCTACTCACTATGTGCTCATCTTCCACACTCCACCCTCCCTGGCCCCCAAACCCCAAGACCCCACTCAGGCAATTTTTTTTTACTATTCTATTTCCAGCACCTATGATTCAAACAGTCTCGTTTGACACTACATTTTAAAGGCTCACTACCCACATTACCCCTAAGGACATGCCTTTGCATACTTCAATGTACACAATACTTCTCCCTCACACAAGGACATGCAGGAAAAGGTGTTTCAGCCCTGACTCTCTTCAGGCTACAACATATTCAAACACATAAATATTCATCAACGAATCCACTATAATCACGATGGTTTAGTGTCCCAGTCCATTTATGGGGTCTCCCCATAGGAAACCTCTTAACTTCCACTCAGCACCTTTACTAATGAGACTGCCTACAGTGCTAAAAGATTGTTCAAATGTCAGACTTTGCGCTTTGTAAATTGTAAGTAACATAATATAAAACTCCATGATTTAAGTAACACATTGCTATGCAAGTCAAAATTGAGTGTTAACCTCATTTGAAGAAAAACCTTAAAAACTCGAGAAAGCGATGCTCTGTCCTGGTTTTAATCACTTATATTGGGTTGATTATGATAATAGGGGGGAACTTCAATAACATATTTCTCCTATTTGTTCTCTCCTTTGGTTCCCAAATAAGAATGCATTTCCTTTGATATGACTTTTAAAGTCCTATAATGCTTGTTTTTATTAAAAAGTGTTTACCTTACTAGAAACTGTTTCTTTTAGAGTAAGCCAAAATCACTATATCCAAATCAATAATTTGCTTCACGTTTCTGCAGGATAAGAAGATAGCCCTCTTAATCAAGCCTTCCCTCTTTTGTGATCTACCTGTGTAGAATACCTTACCCATTTTACCTTTACCATGCTTCATGAAGAAGCTGAAGACTAATCCAAATAGACAATTAATCGCATATTTTCAGAGGTGTTGATATGGACATTCAGTTTATTGACGTTAATGAACCCATGGATATGGGTGATTACTTGGCTCGCTTCCAGCCACTATTGGCTATGATGATACTATTCTAGAGTACTAATTCCCCTAATTGATGTATAGCATTAGCCATGTTTTTGAGTGCTTGTTGTTTCAATAAATTGTTTTTTTTTTGTTTGTTCCTGTTTTTGGCTAAAACCTATCCACGCTGCTAAGTAGATGTCGCTTGTAAGCGGTTGCCTTCTTGATTAAGTAGGATGTGCAAAACAATCCCAAAGTGAGGTGTAGGGCACATTGTCTGGAAAAGTAGGTTACTGTGTGAAAAACAGTTGTAGTCCACTTGTTTATGTGCTCTGTAGTAGGGCACACGCATCCTGCCAAGTAGTTCTGGGACAATACTTTGCTACTATCCAAATGTTGGATATTCGTGGGTAGGAAAAGTGAGGTGTTTGAAAAAGTAATTTAGAAGTGAGCATGTGAAACACTTTTGGGCCAATGTATGCAATTAACAGTCGATAACACCATTGCTTGCATCATCACAGAGCAAGCCAACAGAAAAAACAGCATGCCAGTATTTGGCTTGCTTTGTAGATTACTACGCCACATTTGACGGAGTCATGCACAACAAACTATGGAGGAAACTGGAATATCCTTGATAACCTCCTGAATGCCTTCATTTCACTTTATAGCAGGCGTTGGGTGAGAGCAAAACTGGCCTGGGACACGTATCCTCAAAACTCCACACAGACCACAGGCTGAAACATGGTTGCATCCTTGCCCCAACACTTTTCAACCTGCACATGGCTGACCTGGGCAAGTAGTTGTGTAGAGAAAATCTAGCCGCCCCCAAAAAAAGTGAATTTATTGCAGTATGAAGATAACCTAGTAACATTTGACCACACAAAAACTGTTCTCCAGAAGGGGTTAGATACCTTACATGTCTACAATGAATGCAACAATTTGGTGGCCAACCCAACAAGACTAAATTGGTGATCTTTGGACACTATGCAAAAAGCCTTCACATAGATGGAGACTGGGACCCCAGACCATAGCTACTGCAAGAACATATAGATAACTTGGGGCATGGTTTAGCGACACAGGGAGGTTGACAATACACCAACTTAAGATGTAAATCAAAGCGCAAAGGACAACCAAAGCACTATGCAAACTCTATGGGAAGCTATGCAGCACAACAGGGGTACAGATCAGGAAAGTACTCAAAGCAAAACTACTGGCTACAGTAGGGTACGCTCAACAAGCATTTCCAAGCCACATTGACACTCTGCTGGCGAAAGCTTAGTGCCAAGGCTGGAGTTTGGTTTTACCGATCAAAAATATGAATGTTTGGGCACTCAGATGAAATGCTACTATCGGGTCCTGAACACATCAGTAGGATCCTTGAAGGAAGTGCTCAAACCAATCTATGTAGGAAAGAATAACTTTTGGAACAGCTATATGAACAGCTTTTGGAACAGCTATATCTGAAATAAATCCAGTGGGCGAAGTTGGTGCACTGCCAACAAAAAAGTTTAATTTTGAGCGGAAATCACTATCACACATTGTTGGATGCAGACTCTGCAATTATAGAGAGTAATCACTGTTGCATTTCATGTGTTGTTGCCCAAACTTGCTTCAACAGCGACACAAACAGCTAAGATTGATCTTTCTGTCCATAGGGGCACTGACATGCGTAGATGCAACATAAGCTCTTATCTCTAGCACTGCACTCCAAGACCTTGCCAAATTTTGAAAATTTATGTTGGAGGGAAAAACCACGCTGAGCGAAGCCAAGCAAAAAGGTGACAGCAAATATAAAATGGACACATTTGCCCTTGGCGGTGAGGCGACACCGTTGATCGCTACCAGATTCCTAATGCAGACTTTGAACTTTGCACTGGTAAGGGTCTGAATGCCCCAAAGTGGCAAATAATTAATAAAGGGAAAAACCAAGGACTTGGAAGTACTAGCCATGCGAATTGTGTTGCCAGAAGATGGCTTTTGCATATATAATATACATTCCTACATTATTCCAACATCCGTTTCTGCACTTAGCACCAGTCACCCCAATGTTAACAAAGTACAACCCTACGAGGGTGACCTTGTACTCTACTTTGCTAATTTGCAAACATCCCAAGGAACACTAGTTTTTAACAAAAAATTTATCAAGGGGACCATGTAAATATTGCCATATTGTATGAGGGATATCACGCACCTTTTTTGTTAATTTGCACACAGACTAAGCACCTTAGCATCCACTGACATGTACATCTGTAATGATCAGGGATACACCCCGCTTCAGTCCTAATGGCACGTGGGAGCCCCTTGCACTTTACCAGACTAATTTTCACACTGTATGTAGCAAACCCCATTGTTTTAACAGCCGTTCCTTTCACTCACTCAAAACTACTAACGCAGGTGCTTTTATAACGTTTACTTGAAATAAAGGGTTTTAAGATAGTCCTTGTGCCACTTGACTACACAAGGTTTTTAACAGCACTTTGTGAAACTTTGCACAAATCCATGAGAAAGGACAGGCATTACATGTCATGTCCCCATGCTTTGCCAACCATTAATCACATGACGACGCCATGGTACCACAGTAAAAGACTGCTCATTGCAAATGAACAAACAATAGGAAAGTGATGTATTATGATTTTTTTTCTCTTTTTTATTTTAATACTGAGACTTTATTAATTGGAAAAACTGTATTTAACTGCTGTAATATGCTGCTTTTTTACCTCACTTTTTTCATCAACATTGTGAACGTACTAGTTGGAAAAATGTCAATGATTTTAATTCATTGCGCAATAAACCTTTCTTTCATTCATACTGTAAAATGTAACATTTGGCCCTGTTCTTCTCTGGGGAGAAAGGAGCTCCTGTAATTGCCCCTACCTACCAAAGTATTTGGACTTGCTCATTTCACTTTCTTAGATGGTCCGATCTGGGGAAGTTAATTAGGCCCACAACTTTAAGTGTTCATCCCCTCCACTAACCACGTCCTGAGTTGGAGATATGGCTGAAATGAGCACTAACTGGGACCAAGAGAACAAGACCCCCTTACCCTGAGTTGGTAAATGCAGCCATAAATGGTCATTGCTTTTATGTCCATTCCCGCACTGAGTTGCTTCCACCAATGCCCTTTAGTCCAACACATTGACATTCCGTAGCTATGACCTTCAAATATTCAACCTCAGTCTATATGAGGTGGCCAACAGGTAAAGTTCTAAGAACACTACAAAACCCAATAATGAAATAAAGTTACATTTCAATTAGAAATAATTGTCCCATATGGTTTATTTTCAAATAATGGCTGGATTTTGCAGATGAGATCCCATTAAAGATTGAAAGTGATCCTACCCAAATGACAATACTTTTGTGTACATCTTTTATCCTTAATATAAATGCTGGACAGAGACTCACCGTACATTTTCTAGATGAGAAAGGAATCAAACCAGTTACCAAGAGCAATCTCCCAAGAGCAGATTGCTCACAGTGTGTCTGATTTACAGTAACTTGAAATTAATATCTCAGATGTATATTCTTGGAACTGCAGATGTGTACTCAGACGATAAAACATACACAACCAACATTCAAAAAGGACACCTGCACATTGTAGGAGGGGCAAGCAGACATAATTTGTGCAGCAGATCACTGCCCTCCTAGCTGCTGAGCATGTTGGCTCTATTTTAGGATCCATCAAAGAACAGAGTTTAAGTCATGTTCCAGTAGAGACATGCCAAACAGAGAGATCCATCCTTTTTCAAATAAACAGGGCACACATTAACTCAGTAACTCAGTAACACTTGGTAAATGAGCTGCAGACCAGAAACCTGTAAGAGTGGTTTCCGCTCCGTGCTGTCTGAAGCTTATGCAATTACTCATTAAGCTACCATGGTATTAGGTGCACAGTATTAAATAAAAAAAAATCGTACAACTAAAGCGTAGAGAAGACAATATGAAACTTCTTCTCTCAGAAGCCACTGAGATTAGAATACAGGGCTAAATATTCAAACAATCATTTCACCTAAAGCCAATGAACAAACTGATCTGCAGACAATACTTTCAGAATTAAACACTGACTTCACCCACAATGACCAAAACATACACTCACATTTGGCCTCATTTATCCCCTGAAGAGATGTGGGCATATTGAAATTTGGGTGATCAGAGGTGAACGTGAGGGATGATAATAAAGTAATCAAATAAGTACAGGAGGATTCATTAATGCTAATCAGACCAGCCAATAAAGGAGCAACTGTAGTAATTATAGATTATAACAATTATAGTTGTGAAGTTTTCTAATAACTGAATTAAATTAATTATTATGTGAGTGTATTGAAGAAAGCATTGTGACAACCCTAGACAAACCTACTTAAAACATAGACGAAAAGTAAAGCGTTTTGCATACCTAAGGACGGTGTGTTTTGTTACCTCAATAATACTCACTCACATATCCCTGTAATATACTTGGTACCTAAAATCCACAATGAACCTAGAAACCCACAGGGTAGATCTATAGTTTCAGTGTCTACTATTCAACAGATTGGATCTCAGAGGTTTTAACTACTCCTTTTTGTTGATTAGTTTCAAATAGGAATGTAACAAAATCACACACCCATGCACGCTCCCCATATCTAAGGCCTCATGGGGAGGTGGTAACCCCCTCCCTATCATTTCGATCCCACCCCAAGGAGCACAACAACTTCATCGTCCACAAGAACCAAGAAGTGACCAGCATATGATTATAACTCTAAACAATAGAGGTCACCTAACCCCTCTCAGTCCATCATCATTTAGAATACGAGTCCTGATTCCATCTCAACAACCATATCATCATTGGGCAGGACCGAACTGGGACAGAACGTTGCAAATGATTCACCAGAGGCCTCCATGTGGCCTCAAAACATTTCATTATTACCGACAGATCATGCAGTATCATTCCATTGCCATGAGTAACGAAAGTCTTTTGGACCACGGTCTGATGTATGGTGCACATACTTTTTCCAATGGAGCACCAATTCTTGTTTTGCAGCTAGCAACATGTGAAAGATGACTTCCAGGTGTGTGGCATAAGGCCCTCCTATTGGGAAGGTTGCATGGATAATATTGTCACCAGTGAGTTTTCTGGAATAGGGAAACCCACAACTTCCCTGATGTGGTTGAGAATTTCCTTACAGAAAGTTGTTTTTGAGAATGAAAACTAGATGTGCAACATTGTCCCCTCAATGCTATAGACTCACCAGCAACGGTCATCACAAGTTGGAAAATTGTTCTTGAGTCTGCTTGGTCTTCTGTACTGATTGAACTTCAATTTTTAACATATTTTCCTGCTCTGTATGCTGTGTGTTGTCTTTTATATATTGGACTCTAAGGACTCCCATTTCTCTTCAAGCATTATTTATTCCCCACTGCTTTTGTCCATTGTCTTGTGTATGGCATTTTTGGTATTCCAGGGTAGTTACTAGTTTATCCTTAAAAGAGAAGATAAGGCCTTGGTAGACTTACAATGAGGAACAGTCTTTCCTTTTGAAGATTCATTGCACAATGTAGCAGTTGAAAATATGTATGACTTTCACAATCCCTCACTCCAAACGCCTGTATGCATTCTTGGAAAACTTGATCATCCTCTCTTGGAACAAGATGCACAACATTATGCAGTCACACCTCTTCCATAAATGTTATAATTGGTGTGAGTCAAACAAATACAAATTTCACATTTAAACATTTCGTACTTATTTTGACTTCTTTCATTACCAATTATATTTATTGAACGAGTAAATCATTTACATATTGTCAAACAATTTACCAGTTGCATTCAAAAAGCGCTTTTGTTATGCATGGCACATCAACTACTAAAATTAAGTCGCTAACACACAACACATAAATGGGAGCTTGAATTTCAAGAACTTGAAACCTAATCAATATTGCATTGATAAATACAATGCTTAATCCAAGAATTTAAACGTTGTATGGCATAGCCAGTTCCATTGTTCTCTTTGAGGCTTTAATTATTTCATCTGTCATTCTGAAAGGATGTATGGAGAGACGTTAATTCAATCAGGAATTGATGGATTTAAAATATAGTAGTACAGCCATCACATGCTTCGTGGTGTCCTTTTGTCACCACTTCCTCGGTGCTACCACAAAACAAATGAAACAAAGGTTACACATTCACAATCATGAGGACGAAAATAGCCTTTGAGATGGAGTATATTGTTTAGCACTATGGTAGTTTTTAAGATACGAAAAAATGCACTTCAGGCATAGCAATATAGCTTCTTTATACTCATAAGATGTGGTCCATTCTAATCTTTATAATGCATACATTTTGAAAATGTATTCATGTATGTATGCTACTTTGGACCTATTTAAAGTCAATGCCCCTATAACAATTAGAAACATATCAATGGTTTATATATTCCCTTCTCTCTCAAAAATCCTCTTGAATAGGGAACTTCTTTTAGATATTAGGGTTGTTTATCCAGGCGGGAATTGACAATCCCAGTGGGTTAGAGCTGCAGCAGGGCCACTGATATTTTTTATACCTTTAATTTAATCTAAGAATCCCCTTTGCTGCATAATTTTCACTGTTCCACTATGTAGCAAATTGCTTTTCATCTAGAGCCGGACTAACAGTTACGATGCAGTTGGGTGAAATGGGAAGGGAATGTCGTAAGGTCCCCTGTTCTAGTTACTGTATCCCATACCGCTAGTGTTGGACAAAGGATGTTTGGGATATACACTACCACTGGTCGGGCTTGTTTACACAACCATAATACCTCCCATGAAGGCCTACCAAATGACTTTCATTCGATAAAGGCCTCGACCTCAACCCACTCTGGAGGACCTTTGTTTGAACTAGCACTTTCTGGTTGGCTGAGGTGATGCTCCAGCCAGGCAGAATTTACCACTCCTGTCGGGGGCGGCTGATTACACACACACTGTATAAACTGAGCTCACCCATGGGTAGTTTGACACTGAGCAAGCAGGCTTATCACAGAAGCAATGTGTAAAGCACTGGCACAGCATTTACTCACGATAAATATACTAAGTGTCACAAAAGAGACTTTGCATTGATCTATGTAAATAACTTCTTTATTCAACACACATTAATCAACACAACCTGAAAATCATTTATTTAGGGGCAAAATCACGCTTGAAAATATTGCTAGCAGTACTAGACCCATCCGTGTTGAAGTGACATCAATATTATGCACCCTTAGGACAGATCCTATTTACCCTCCCAGCAATGAATCTTGCCCACCAATGTGCAAACCAGAGCAAATAGGGATGCTCATCAATAACAAATCTGCCTTTTTCAAGGTTCCTTTGTGCTATCAACTAGGGCCCTGGTTCTTGCCAGTGCGGCTTTTGAGGTATGTGGAAGACTTGCAATATGCAGACGGGAAAATTTGTGATTACAAGATGTTGGGCCGCTCTGAGTATATTCTCATTTGTATCTCAAGAGCTTAATTTTACTATTATGTCTCTTGGACATTTTCCTAATCCTGCTGTTTGCAGGCCAGTTCTGTGCACTCTCACCATACCGTAATTATTGGAACCATATCCCCCAATAGGTGTTTAAAGGTATCTTCAGGACCTTCCCATTTTGGTTTCATATATTCCAGATTTTCCGATATAGTCCAATAAAGTTGCTTGCACTTCCTCTGCAAATTTGTGAAGGCTCCTTCATTGCCACTCATTCTGTCCCCTATTCCTTTTATGTCTCTAGACAATGCTGTTACCGTGGCTTGAATTTAATTCTTCACTACCTGTAGTTGCTGGGCTCACATTGAGCTTAGCTTATCTTCAATGTTTGCCAAGCACAATAGCAAATCCTTTTTGGTGAGGGGTGTGATCTTTCACTTTTTTTGGCATTCTCTGTCTGGATACCACTGGCTCCTGGTAAACCAGCAGGATCTTGGATCACACCGTGTCTCCCTCTGTTCCAAATTCCTCATATGTACCCACTGCCCACAGCCCCTTTTAGGTCCAGCAAGGCCTTATCACCTCATCGTTTGCATATGGAATGGGGTTAATCTTGGCTATTCCTATCTGGGTGACCCTCATGATGGGTGAGTACCTCTGCTTGTCTCTTTAAGGTGAGGCTGCCACCCTACTTGTGTGGCTACCAAGGGTTTGCTGGTGATAACTTTACAATTAAGTAGCTTATGTATTCTCTGCATTATTGGCCTTCCGGGACCTTAACCTTCTGAGCTTAGGATATTCTGACCCACAAATGGGATCCATCTTACTGTTACAGTCCATTCATATCCTCTAGCCATCCTTTTTTTTTACCCATATCCTCTAGCCATCATGCAACTCAAACATATTTTGCAACAAACACCCTTAGCGTTAGTTTAAATTGTGTCCACAGAAAGGTCAGTGGTACACATTGATTAATTCTGGGGACAAACCAGCCATGCTATGCATGTCTTTAGGCTGTGAATTTCAAAAATGGCAATGTTAAATCAAGTGCTCACTGCCTTGGGTGTCTGTGTGCCTCCACACATTGGGTTTCAGTCATTATAGTGTGGCATACCATTGCAGACCCACTTCTGGAGCATCCCGTGTGTAGTTGTACATTCTCCGAGCATGTGGAGCCCTCGGGCCGGACCCGTCGCTACTTAAAGAACATTGATTATCAAGCCCCTCTGAGCCGCATACCACATAAGATGGCCATCAAACCAGCAAACCTCCAGTCCCATACAGAGATGGCACTGAAATGAGCTGCATTTGTTTTGAAGAATAATTTTTTTCTATTTTGAAGACCATTTTCTAAAACAAATCGAAAGTGCAGCAATAGAATCAAAATGTGTTCTCTCCTATGACTCTTTATAGCATTGTGTGCAAAAAAATGGACTGCAAGATTTGATCTTTAGAAACTTGACATTAATGTTTTACTATTGTCCAGATTTGAAAATGATGTGTTTACTAATTCTAAAGAAACAGAAAAACGTGTTTTAAAATTTGCCTAGCTACTGAATTGCTGCAGTTTGTGTGTAGAATTCACACTTGGTTACAGGACATCTAAAATTGATTCTGGACTGTAAATTTTCATGTATGAAGGTTAATGACATGGGTTAAATCTTGAGGTCAAGTGTGTGATTCATAGCTATTAAGAAAAACATTAAAAAGGAAAATACACATATAATTACAGTCTGAGAACACTTCCTCAATAATGAACAGTAAAATGCAGTTCCAACACTGTTCAGGATTATATGTGTTTAGCGTTCACTAAAATAAATGCAGCTATGATGACTCTAACCAAAAGAATTACTTACTCTGAGTTGTTTTACTCCTGCTAAAGTTCAGGAGGATGGAGTGCCAAACTTTGCTCTTTAATATAAATGACTGATTCCAAGGTCTGAATCACAGATATCCATATGAATAGATTTGAATGTTTGCTCTAGATTGCCATCACTGGATTTTCAGTTAAATGTATTTACTCGCTGTGATTTTAAAGTTTCAATTACAATTAGAATAACGCTTCTGCTTTTTTGAGTTTTAAAGTTACAGGCCCACGCTACGTGACACCCTCATCTACAGACCCTTGCACCAAGGCCGCGAACACCATCACCAAGATCGCTGAACCCCACGCAATCGCCTCCTCGGACTACATCCTCCTCGGGGACCTGAATTTCCACCTCAACAACCACAGCGACCCCCACTCCATCACCCTTCTCGACAGCCTCGCCAACCACGGACTGAAACAGCTGGTCAACACACCGACGCACAGAGCTGGCCATACTCTGGACCCTATCTTCGAGGGAGGAACCAACATCCGGTTCAGCCACACCACCCAGTCGTCCTGGACAGACAACCACTGCGTCCATTTCACCTTCAACACCACCAGTGCACCCAAGCCCGTCCTGCGACTGCCACAAAGAAACTGGAGCAAGGTCACAGAGGAACACCTCACCACCACCCTCCGCCAAGACCCCCCCAGCGCCTCGATCGACACCAACTCAGCAGCCACAGAAATCCACCAGTGGATCACATGCTGCGCCAACACACTCGCACCCCTCCATCACCACACCAAGCAACGCCCGCTGAAGGCCACCTGGTTCACCACGAAACTACAGGAAGCCAGAAGCTCGTGCAGATGCCTAGAGAAAACCTGGAGAACCAGATAAACGCGGAAGCACGGAACACTCACAGGAATGCCCTAAAGGAATACCACTAGCGCATCAGGGACACCAAACGGACCTTCATGAAGGACGAAATCCAGGCCAACTCAACCAACTCCAAGGAACTGTTCAACATCATACAGCAGCTCACTAAACCACTCTGCAAAGGACGTCACACCCTCCCAGCAACTCAGTGACAAACTCAGCATATACTTCCACCATAAGATCAAGGACATCTATGACAACTTCAGTGAACCAACGCAGGACATCACCCCCCCATTGCAGCCGTCTAGCCTACAATCTCAACCTGGAAGCCCGCTACCATCAAACTCATCATCGCGACCATGCACAAAACCCACTCAGGAGACCCCACAGAACCCTTCCCACCGCTCATATTCCACAGAGCCGCCGCCGCCATCGCACTAGAACTGGAACTGACCATCAACGCCTCCTTCACTTCCGGCACCTTTCCAGACAACTGGAAGCAGGCAGAGGTTAAACCCCTCCTCAAGAAGCCCACGGCCGACCCTACAGACCTGAGATCTACCGGCCCATCTCCCTCCTCCTTTTCACGGCCAAAGTCACTGAGAGACTTGTGAACACCCAGCTGACCTCCTTCATCGCAGATAACTTCATCCTAGACGCCTCTCAGTCTGGATTCCGCAGCAACCACAGCACTGAGACCGCTCTACTCGCCGCCACAGACGACATCCACCTGCTACCCGACCAGGGACACACCGCCGCCCTCATCCTGCTAGACCTCTCCGCAGCTTTCAACACTGTCTTCCATCGCACCCTTGAGGCCAGACTTCACGACACCGGGATACAAGGAGCCACCTTTGACTGGATCCGATATTTTCTCTCTGGCAGAACCCAGAGGGTCAGACTCCTGCCCTTCCTCTCTGAACCCACCGACATCAACTGAGGAGTACCCCAGGGCTCATCACTTAGCCCCACGCTCTTCAACATCTACATGGCCCCCTTCACCGCCATCGTCAGACAGCATGGGCTCAGCATCGCATACTACACAGACAACACCCAACTCATCCTCTCACTCATGAAGAACCCTGTTGACACAAGACTCCGCAACCAGGAGGGTATGAAGAACGTGTCAAACTGGATGACTGAAAGCTGCCTCAAGCTCAAAGCAGAAAAAACAGAGGTTCTCGTTCTCGGACCCTGCAACTCTGCCTGGGACAAATCCTGGTTTGCCCTCCGTCTTAGGGAACCTACCCACCCTCACAGATCCCGCATGCAGCCTCTGCATCATCCTCGCCTCCTCCCTCTCCATGAACCGCCAGGTCAATGCCGTTGCCTCCACCAGCTTCAATTGCCTGTGCATCCTCCGCAAGTCTTTCAAATGGATCCCCCCAACAGTAGAAGGACCGTCGCCCAGGTGCTTGTAACCAGCAGACTGGACTACGGCAACGCCCTATATGCCAGAATCAACAGATCTCTCCTTCACAGACTCCAGACCATCCAAAATGCAGCCGCCAGACTCGTCCTTGGGACCCTACGCCACAAGCACATGACCCAACACTTTCAAGACCTCCACTCGCTTCCGGTTGAGAAGAGGGTCACCTTCAAACTCCTCACCCACGCCTACAAAGCCCTCAACAACATCTGTCCCAAATACCTCAACGATAGACTCTCCTTCCACGTACCCAAGAGGAACCTCCACTCCACCGACCTCGCCCTGGCAGAGGTCCTCCACCTCCACAGGAACAGAACAGGCGGCAGAGCTTTCTCCTATATCGCAGCCAAGACCTGGAATGAGCTCCCCATCGACATCAGATGCTCGCAAACCCTGCACACCTTCAGGAAGGACCTCAAGATATGGCTCCTCCACTGATCCGGAGCTCCCCCTCAACACCTTGAGACCCTCACTCGTTAGTAGCACGCTTTATAAACCCCTGAGTGATTGATTGATTAAACAATGGAGAGCTAGCAGGGCAGATTCACTAAGATTTTGAATTGGAGTTGCGTTTCTTTTGTGGCTCAGCCCCAATGCAAAATCACTTGTGTTATTTACAAAGTCATGCAAAGTCACTTTTTGTTGCTTTGTGTGGTTTAGTAAATACAAAGTAATGCAAGGCAGCATAAAGTGCTGCCTTGCAATACTTTGTGTTAGGGATTTTGGCTCATTCCCAGATTTACTAAGACTTGTAAACCTGGGAATTTGGTAACGTGCTACGTCTTCTCCAGTGAGGCGTAACAAGGAGAAATATCCTTATTTCTCCTTGTTATTTTCTCTTTCTGTTCCATTCCATAACTTTATTTCAGTCTCATGGACCATAAAAGTACATATTCATAAAACTTCTCCAGAGGGAGTGTACACAAATGAACCATAAATAGTACATAACCAAACAATTAACTCATATGAAGAAAATATGCTAAAAAGAGTCCCAATACAAAACTATACAGATTGACACATTTGGCACTAATAAATTGCATTTTAGAATCTTCCAAAAAATGAACCTAGGCAAATCATTTCTCAATCCTCCCAAATCAAGCTTCCTGGGAGTCACTGGGAGAGGAACATGTATAATACAGTGCAATCAGGGATTTAAAAATGTGCTTCATTAAAAGATATTATCATTAAAACTGTTAAAAAGGAAGGAATAGATAAAAGGATAATAAAGAGTACGAACAATGCAAATAACTCGGGCAGTAGTGGCTGGTTCAAAAGAAATCCAACGTACACGCCACATTGAAATTATGAAATGGGATATGGCAAAGTGCTGCATTTTGCAGCACACACAGAAAGAGGAAAGCACCTGTAACGCAGGCACCCTTGCACCATGGTGCAATAGTGCTTCCCCTGAATCTTGACAGCGCACAGTGCACCAGAGCTAGGAGGCAGCAGAAATGCTACATATCCTAGTTGATATGGCACATTTCTGCGCTTTCCCTTCAATGCAAAGCAGCACAGAAAGTTGTCTCCCGGCGTTACATCAAATGTAAATAATTCTTCCCCCATTTGTGTATTCACAAGACTGTGCAATTAACCTAATGACTCCATACAGCCTGAGAACGCCACTGTGTATGCAGTCATGAAGTCAACATGGCTACTGTTATATAAATCAGCCATTTTTGTTACACAGTTAATTTAACATTTTTGTGGTGTGTAAGGCTACTACATTTGACAGCAGAAAGGTAAGGCCATGATGAAATACTCTTCTCTTTTTTATTTTTTTTAGACAGTATAGAAATCTATTACAGTTGCATATCAATCAACCTTTCTTTATTCAGAAAAGACTATATCAATAAAAGCACAAATCACATTGCGGCATTAAAATACACAAATTCATAGTAGTCATACGAATGATTCAAACACAAAAGCACGGGTGCACCACACCACAGTACACAATTCAAATGGAGCGATTATAAGTCCAAATCCAAAAAATAACAACGTAGTAGGGAAAACAGTACAGCCATAAGAATGATATAAAAAGAAATCAATAAAACATTATGCATAAATATGCATTATGTTATTGGCAGGTACCACAATTTCCCAATTAATGCAAACTCAATTCATACTGTTCATGGTCAATACAAAAACAAGTCTTCAAGAGGTAGCCGCTTAGTTCATAATAATAGATTCAATGACAACATCCTTCAATAGGTGCACATTGTGCTATGGGCGCGTACAGCGACTTTCAAGAAGGGGCCTCCTCGAAAGGCTAGTTTGTTATCTTCCAATGTAAGAATTTTCGTATAAGCAGCTTCAAGATGGGCAGGCAAGATTTTCTTCATTTTTTTATCAAAGGCATTTTGCATATTTTATATAAAATTTACAAAAGAATAAAAAGCGTTCTATCATTTGCCCATTCCGAACATCGTACAGACATGGCAGCTGGTCTAGGTTAGCATTGTACCCAAGGAGAAAGCAGGGAAAGAAAGTTACTGTCCCTGCCCTTAAACGAAAGAGCTGTCCCCTCTCACAGCAGCCTGTAGGTTTTATAAGATATCTGGCTGGCGTATGAGAGACGTTCTCAATAGACATGTAAGTTACAGTAGATTTCTTAATCTCTCTATCATATCTTACTTTGCTATAGTGTGTATATAAGGCCATCCGAAGAACTTTTTTGTTCACCCTATCTATTTCGGTTGGGTTTAAAAAGAGCTGCTCATAGTTGACACTACTTAAACTCTTGCTCACTGCGGCAAGCCACGGTATATCTCTTTCCTTCTCACACTTAAGGCAGTCTCCTTTTATCTCTCATGCAATGGAAGCTGCTTGGTTTTTCCAAATTGATAACCAAAATAAAGCAGGCGGGCCTTAATATAGTCTTCAATGTAGTGCAATTTTAATTCACTATGGCAAACATATTGGGACGTAGAGATCAGAGTTCCCAATAGTTTCCGGCAAAATCTGTTTTCTTCGCACTGGATGCTGTTACTCTTTGAGAAACCCCAAACCTCTGTGCCATAAGTTAATGTGGGTATACAATGTGATTTAAAATTTTTCAAGAATGCTAAAATTGCCCCTGTCCTCTTTTGTAGAGGAAGACCAAGAATCGAGTTGATAGCTTTAGATAACTTAATTCTACTGTGCGCCACATGATCAGACCAACACCCATTAGCAGCAAAACCAACCCTAAGTAGGGAAATGTGCATGTGCTGTGTAAACTGAGATTTCCCATGGAAATGGAGTTTTCAAAATACTTTCTAGGCTCACAGGCCATCATAAAAGATTTTTTTTAATTAGTGTACAAGTCTAAGCTAGTCATGAAATACCCAAAATCCGGCACTAAGATGTGTAAAGCGTTTGTTGTACGGCCCATTAGAACTGCATCATCAGCATACAGTACGGCGGGGAGTGTGTTACCATTAATTCTAGGAACATCATTGGTGAGTACTGTCAACGACTTATGTAGATCATTAATGTATAAGATAAAAAGGAGAGGGGCCAAGACACATCCTTGCCATCCTTGCCTGACCCCTCTGCAAACTCTAATGTCATTAGAAACCTCACCACCCTTATTAATGCTGACCCAGGCTTTCAAATCCTTATGTAGGTAGGCCAGAAAATGAACTAAGACCTTATCTAAACTATATTCTAAAAGAATGGACCATAATCGTGACCAATTAACTAAATTGAAGGCTGAGGTGAGGTCCATAAAAGTCTGACATATTGGGGATCGCAGGGCTATGGTGCACTTCCCAATACTTACGTTAAGATTTAGGAACTGTTTGATTGTACCTACTTTACTCCTAAATCCTAGCTGGCACAGTTGTCAAATACAGTCTTACTGAGTCCATGTTTTGATCTTGTTGTATAGAACCCTGCCCAGAAATTTCAAAGTATTATCTATCAAGGAAATCGGTCTATAGCAACTTGGTTGGGAGCGGTCGTTCTTTTTAAAAATCGGAAAGATGATACTAGTACTGGGGCATTAGTCAGGTCATTGAAAACATTTAGTAAAAGCAGCGCCCAAAAGTTGGTCAGGTCATGGAGCTTTATTACCCAAGCTCTGTTGAATAGCTTCCTCAACTTCAGGTAGAGATATTGAGATCCCAATAGGGACCCAGTCCTCAAAGAGATCATCATCCTGTACAGGGGCTGTATGAATGCCTCACTAGTTATGTTGCAACTTATCAAGGTCAATAATTGACCCATAGATTTCCTATCCTTGACCGCAACCCAAAAACCGTTCCCATTCTTTAGAGTGGCGGCTTTGGCAAAGGCATCCCAATGTTCTTTCAATAATTCTTCCTTCCTTTGGGAAATAGCTAACTTATATTTTTGCTTAAGTGATTTAATAAGAGGGTAACACCTCAGATCGGTTGACAGGGCCTTACCTAAGTGGCTGTTCATCGCTGAACATTCACTATTGAACCATTTTGGTCCGTGCTGGGTTACGATAATGGGTTTTGATAGTACAGATTTAATTGCCTCACAGAGTTTAGTAAAAGTGCCGATCACCTCAGGGTTATGGTCCTGTGTTGACAAGCAGGAGTCAATAAGTCTCGGGTAGCCCCATTATGTAGAACAGGCAAGTGTTATTAACACCTCGCCAAACCAATCTTAAGTTGTCATCAGAGGGGGTCAGGCTCCTGGCACCATACTTGTTCTTGTATGTCGGCCTAAGAGAAAATCTCAGCACTATTTTGATTGGGTTGTGGTCGCGATGGATAGTAGGGACAACCTTACAATTGCATATTACTGTTTCTTTATATAAACAATTCAACCATAAACTGAAAGTACTGAGCCTCATTCATTTAATTTTGTATTATATGAATATACAGTGCTAAGGTTAGAGACTGAGGCCAATTTCTTTAGTCAAACATTAATATTTTCTAGACCATAATGATGGGGTCTATTTAAAAGGTGACATAGAGGTCCTACACTGCAGGTTTTGTATTAGTAGTCAATCACTATATGAATCATAGCGCACTGGCATGAGACAGATCACCTCAATGTTGTTCGAAATGTGCTAGATGTGAATGTGAACATAATCACTGAAACAAATCCTCCTGAAAGTTTGAGAAGCCTGCCCCTTGTTATTTCAATATGTTGTGTTACATGATGCTCATGATCATATCTAGAACATTTGATGGTGCAGTTAATTGACGCACTGTTGAGAATTGGAGGTGCTATCATAGAGTGTCATGTGTTAGGATGTCAACCTCCATTAACCAAGCAAAACCGTGCACACAAAATTGATCGGAGTTGGTTATGATTACGTTTTTGTCATCTAATGAACTCTATTCTTTTCCTACTTTTACTTTGTGCAATACTTTGGGAAGCCCTGTAAAAGTTCCCCAAGGAACGAAACTTGTTAGCTGTTATTTTATTGTGCTTGCCCAGCTGGTTAGCACAGGCTACTAAGATATCCTTCAGACATTTCCACTTATCAGCAACACAAAGAATACACACTATGAGGTCGATTATGATGGCGGTGAATCCGCATCCTCCGGGCCGGTGGAAGGCACCGCTGGCCCGGAGGATGCGGATTCACCGCCGCGGTCTCTGACAACACCACCCGCCAGATTAGGATGGGGGTGGGATCAGCGGCGTCCGCCACTGATCCGCAGGGTGTAGACCGCTATTTGATGGCGGTGTCTGCAAGACACCGCCAGCCAAATTAGGAAGCGTGTGTAAACATGCTTTTCCGCTGCGGTTTTTCCGCCGTGGAAAAGCATGTGGACCCTTGCTTCTGGGGGGCCCTTGCGGGCCCCCAGGGTGAAGGGGGGATGGGGGTGCACATGGGGGGTACCTATGGTACCCCCCTGCATGTGCATGCACACAGCGGCAGGCACCGCGCGGTGCTTGCCGCTTTGTGCATGCAAATGCAATGCATGCATTTTTTACATTGCGGCGGGTGCTGCTTGAAGCAGCACCCGCCGCAATGTTAAAGATACAGGATGTGACCACCAGGGTGGCGGTCACAACCTAATTGGCATGGAAAGAACGTCGCTGCCCTTGCGGACGGTCCCTCCACCTCGGGGGTGGCGGACGGACGCAAGTCCGTCCGCCATCCTAATCGACACCTAAGTTTTGATGTAGTTGTTGACCAGCTTTTATGTGAACTCATCTCAATGAGTTTCACAATTTTGACATAAGCACTATTGTACACCTTCAACTATTAAAGGCAATTCTACTAAGTCTCAAAAACTGGACAAAAGGGCTACTTAGGTTACTCTTCGGAACTGTTGACTACCTAATAAACTTGAATCGTAACATTTATGGACTTTTACTAAATGCCATAGACTGTATTTTGTTAATGCCTCATGACATATATCTTCTATTTTGAACCTAACACAATTGTGTTATTAAGCCAAATTTGTTTTCTTATCGGTGTGCTACCACACATTTATTTTAGAAGGATGTGCAGCACCCAGGGAGATGCTTGTCTCAGTGCTAGATAGTACAATAGTCTTAGTAGATAATTCAAAAACCCATGTTTTTGGGCAGATGAGTGGATCTACAAATTCCACAAATCCAATCCTATAGAAGCGAATAATAACCGTGCATGTAAATTGCCTTTTCTGCCTGCTTTCTACATTTTATGCTTGATATTCATCATATAACCAAGACAAGTTTCTTCTGTATACATCATTGTAATAAAAAACAACTCTGTCATGAGAGCCACTTTTGCAATATAATGTAGCTATAAAGCGGTAACTGCTTTGCTGAAAGGACGTTTTATTGAACAAGTGTTTCCTGGGGCTAAAGCAGCAATTCCCATTAAAATAAACCATTGCAACATTATAAATTACCTTGGCACAAAAATATATATTGACACAAACGAGGTTTCGACTAAGGTAGTCATTTGGGAGACTTTTCAAGTGCATGTTCAGTAATTTATATATCCTGAACGTGGTCAAAAGTATTCTCTGCTTTAGAAAGTTTTATTTCTACATCTTTTACTTTCTTAAATGAATCCTTCTGATATTAAGTCATATAGAATACTAACACTGCAACAACTGTTGTGAGGATTTCCGGTAACAGCCAGAGATGATGACTGTGGACCTGGGGCACCACGTTCGAGTCTTGGCATCATCTAACCATTCCTTGATTCTGGGAAAATCACTTAGGGTCAGATTTATCATCATTTCACACAGCAAGTCACCTTGCTGAGCTGCCCTTCATTAAAGGGCGAGGCCAGGAATAGCCATATTTAACAAGATACAGAGCATTCCTGTCCTTTGCTTGCACTGGCGCACAATATGCTGCCTAGCGCCAGTACATGCACCCTTGAGCTATGGTGCAAGGGAAACCTTCCTGCACAAAAACAACCCTCTGAGGCATTTTCCTCTTTCCTCATAGAAAGAGGAAATAACAAGGAGAAATAAAGATATTTCTCCTCATTACACCACATCGGGTGGAGCGTAGCATTTTGACACATTCCCAGGTCTACCGGTAATGATAAGTCTGGGAATGTGCCAAAGTCCATGGGTGGGTGCATGGGAACACCCACGCTCCACCCACAGAATGCCTCCCTAGAGCAGAGTAACGCAACGCAGCAATTTGCGCTTAGATGTGCTCCTGTAGATTTATCAAGTCACGCAGCGCCATGCAAGGTGACCTTGTGTGGCTTGATAAATCTGAGTTATTAGTACCAACGCCCTTGCGCGTCCTTGTGCAGTGCAAGGGCGATGCAACTTAATGATAAATCTGGCCCCAAATCTCCTAGTGCCGAGAATACAAAAAAAATAGAATGTGTCCTTGGTAATGTAACTGATGCTCATGTTTGCACCATAGAAAGCAGCAAAACAAAATTACAATATGGCCTACTACAAATGATGTAATTCACTCTGCCACATAACTGGCAAATGTAACTTTTTGTGTGTTTAGAATGCTTTATTGAGATTATGAGGATAAACAATATTAAATATAAACAAAATACTCAAATACATCAATCCAAGCAGGGTGAGTGAAATAATGAAATATGAACACATCTGTTCTAAGGTAACCTTGCTCAAACTGGTGGATCAAAAAAAAAAACAAAGAGCTGGAATTGAAAAATATAAACGCTTTACAAAAACATATGCATTTTAAGAATATTTAAGAAAAGATGAAGAGATTACAGGAAGAAGAAGAGAAGAAAGGGGAAGGAAAGAAGAGAGGAAAACCAAAGAATAAGCATTACAGCATTGCAGTAGTAACAGTATTACCTATTGAAATGTTCCATCATTTATAGAGGTTCATAACTTGTAACATTGGATGTCGTTTGAACAGATTGCCAAGATATGAATGACGTGAGTGGTGACCATAATAAGTCATTTTAATTTTTAAAGGTAGAGAGGTAGTATGTGCATGGTCCAATCTGTGATGATGACATAAAAGATTCCACCAACCAGTAAAGGACATTTTAGTGGTGTCTTTCCGATTCATAGTGATTATTTGCAGGGCAAGAGCAATTATCAAATGAATACACTTTCCTACCATACCCTAAGACAGAGGTCTTCAATCTGTGGGGCACGACCTCCAGACCGGCTGTGGAGTCCTGGGAAGGGGGTCGCGCATTCACCAACCTTACTTGTGTCTGGATTCCAAAACATTTGTTTTCGTTTTGGAAAAAGACAGCCCTCCTTTGATGGCTAGTTGCGCTTGTTAAAATGCTTCATCTGAGTCTCCTGTGCTGTGTAAAGCTTTCGTGCCAGGGTGCCTGGTCGCCTGAAAGAAATACAAATGTGCCCTATTGGTTAATCTGCAAGCGCTAAGGGTGCTTGGCACCCCTTGAATCACTCTTTGTGATGACAAAGATTTGGTTTTTTTCGAGTGGTACTACAAAGAGTTAACAACTGGGCTGTGAAGTGCTTGCTTTTAATCCTACCTGTATTTACACAGTCCTTAGTACCACTAAGGAGATGTTAAAGGGACAGTTATGAAAAAACAAATTGCAGTACATATTCCCTGGTACTACTAAAATCTACATTTTGGAGGCAGCATTTTATCGTAAAGCTATTTACACATTTTGTATCAGTCTATCTTATACTGTGTGTAATGAAGTGCAAGTATAAAATAATGACTTACATATTCACAGTGGTTTCTGTCACAGGCTGTGACCTCATAGCACTAAAAATACACAAGTCACTATTCTCCACTGCACAAACCAAGATTTGGTTTGTGACTCCCTGGTTACACACAGACCTTTGAATTGCATTAATTAATAGAGGTTTCATAATGTACTTCAGTGCAGTTCCCACTGAGCAACAACTTTTAAAATGTATTTTTCACTACGCTGCCCATTATTTTATATGTAGGTACTTGATGGTGAAAGACCTAAAAAACATACAGAATATTTTGAAACTTATATATGAGAGGCTTGCGCCACCAGAGCATCACTTTTTTTTTATGCTCCAGCAGCGCAAGTGTCTCAACTATACCTATGAGGCAGTGCAAAGTCACCCTGCATGGCTTTTCATGGCCTACCAGATATGGAGTAAGACAAAGCAGCGCAAGTCACTGTATTGCCTACCTCTGCACCAAGGAGGTGTTCCATAGGCATTGTGTGGGGCTTCCCACGCAACACCCATGGATTTTGATGCTGCCCCATATTTACAAAATCACGTAAACCTGGGGAAGCACCAAAAACGTACGCCTCCCTAGCGAAGTCGTAATGAGGAGAAATGTTTTCATTTCTCCTTGTTGTTTCCTCTTTCCATGTGTGCTGCATTCTGCAGCTCATATAGAAAGATGAAAATGCCTTGTGGGATTGTTTTTGTGAAGGAAGGTGCCCCTTCCTACACAAAAACAACCCTGCCTATTTTGATGCTAGGCAGCAATTTGTGCACCAACGCAAGGGGAAAGGACAGGATTGCACTGTATTTCATAAATATGGTGCATTCCTGCCCTTTCATATTAGCGTAGGGCAGCGCAGCAAGAAGACTTGTGGCTCTGTCCCACGCCAATTCCTCTTAAATGAGGCCCTTTGTTTTTAGCTACACCTCTGACATTGCCCCCATGCTCACTGACCTTTGGTTAGCTAAACACTGTTTAATATTAATTCCCGTAAAAAGGATTTGCTGTGGGAATTTGGGGCGTTTATGGTTGTTGATGAGCAGTAGTACCAGGTTCTAGAAATGTTTGTCAGGAGGGGTCCTTACGCCTAAACAATTTTGACAAGGGGGTCTCAGCATCAAAAAGTTTGTAGACCTCTTCCCTAGGAGCACCATAATTGGGACGAGCATCATAAAAAAATTAGTAAAATATCAAAAGGAAAAGCAGTGTACAAAAGTTCAGTTGATCCCATATGAGCAACCAAAACCTTTTAATCAAAGGGCAAAGAGAAAACATATATAGAAAGTCACTTTTATCATGAGAGCAAGACCAGCACTTTGCAAATTTAGTCGGCTTAGATTTATGAAGGTCCTCAAGGGTCAGACATAACCTATTATAACATTAATATAATGATTGGGTTGTGCTTGTTGAGCAAGAGAAAGTATGAATCTTAGCCCATATGGAACCCCAGGTCTTGAATGAGAACCCTTGTTGTAGATCTGTCTCCCACAAGAGCTCCGCCTTGGATTGTGTTCTCAAATCTGAGGGACAAGACAAAACCGTATAAATACCAGATGCCTTCATTTGAGCCGAGAGTTCCAATGTGAGAGAGGGAGGCTGATTACGTGGGATAGAAGAGGAGCCCTGAGAGAAGGAGAAGAAGAGGAGTTGTAGGTAATGAGTGGCATGATAAGAAGATATGTCATATTTTTCCTGAATATCAGAAAAAACCATATGAGAGCCATCAGTAAGTATATGGCCAATCGTTATAATTCCTTTGCTAATCCATTCTTCTTTCCAAGAGAGAACTCTAATATTTAATTTTAAGTGCTTTTTGTACCAAATATGAGTTTGAGAAATAATATCCATACAGGAATTAGAGGAGGTAATTAAAGGTTTAGCAACAGCAATTTAATGGGTAAGTATAGGAGAGAAAAAGGTCCTGGGGGCTGAGAGATATGAACCGCCACGTTTAAAGAAAGTGGTGTACAGTGGGTCTGTTCCAATTGACCCCAAATTTTTAATGCTGCATGAGGATTTGCCAACAGGGAAGTCCAAATTTGTTTCGGTGTACAGGTGGAATGGTATCACCTAAGATTAGGAAAATTAACTCCTCCAGTGTCATTGGATTGCTGTAGACGGTCTAGCGAGATACAAGGCTTGTGTTTGTTCCGCAAGAATTTGATCAAGGAACAGTTAGTGGTTTTAAAAAAGAGAGTGGAAGGGTAACTGACAGTATGGATAAGTAGAAATTAACTATTGGTAACAACATCATTTTAATCACTGCTAATCTACCCCACCAGGACAAAAACAATGGGGACCAACCTTCCATCAATGACGTAATTTTTGTGATGAGTTCATTAAGGTTAATTTTAATGGTTTCTTTGATGTTATTAGCATATAGGATATCTAAACACTTGATACTTTTTGAATTCCATGTAAACAGAGTATCCTTAAACATATCTGAGAGGCAGTATTTATTTAGGGGCAGGACCTCTGATTTATCTATATTAAGCTTATACCCAAAACTATAGCGTATTCATTTAAAAAAGAAAAAAATGCAGGCACAGATGTGTTTGGATTAGATAAATATAGTAAGATATCATCCACATATGTTGTAAATTTAATGTCCATGTTCTTAAATTGGAAGCTTGTAAACTTTGAAGAACAGGGAATTTTTTCCAAAAAGGATTCTAGAGATAAAATAAATAAAAGTGGAAATAAAAGGCAACCTCGTCTTGTCCACCTATAGAGGGAAAAGTAACTGGATTGATGACCGTTGACCCAAATTGAGGTGGAGGGTTCAGAATATAGTAACTAAATATACAGAAGGTTAGGAGTACTGAAACCGTGCCATTTTAGTGCTCTGAAAATTAACTCCCAGTTCACTCGATTGAAGGCCTTTTTAGCATCAAGAGTTATGGCAGCTATGGGGGAGTTCAACTTAGAAGCCAATTGAATGATATTAAGGTAAGTTCTAGAATCGTACGTGATAGAACGTCCCTTCACAAACCCGGACTGATGCAGGTCAACTAAATCAGGGACGACCTAATTAATACGAGTGCCAATAATTTGGCGAAAATCTTACAATCCGTGTTAACAAGTGAGATAGGTCTGTAGTTACTACACTGAGAGAGATTCTTGCCTTTCTTGGGGATAAGACAAAGCATGGCCTGAGTAAAAGAGACCTGTGTCCTTCCCGTATATAAAAAATGAGTAATAAGAAACAGCAGCTTAGGAACTAACAGGTACTTGAAATGGAGAAAAAAATGCACAGAAAAGCTATCAGGCCCAGAGGTTTTATCTTTTGGAAGGTGATTAATGGCATTTAAAATGTATTTCTTGCTTCAAAATTAGAATATCAAGAGAGGACAAGTCAACAGTATTATCTGGGGATTTAGGAATGGATTGAAAAAAACATCTATTTTCTTGTAAACAGATTTTTATTAAATTGTGGTAAAACAATCAAAAACATCGCAGCAATAACACAGTGATGACAATTTAATTCCAGTGTAGAACCTACTCTGGTGACACAGACTAATCTCAGGCTGTTATTCCGCAAGGAGGCAATAGTTCTGCTCCAGTTCAAGGAAATGGTAATTCATCTACTGCACCTAAGTTCGGCAGTCCTGTAGTGCTTGTATCACACTTATCAGGTGTGTATCATCTCAGTAGGCTGCTCTACCATTAACTCCTAATAAACCAAAGAAAAAAAGAAACCCTCCTCCCTCCAAACGCTCTCCATCCCCACCCCCAGGCATTTTGCTTAATCATCGGATTCCCTGCATGGTAATGCTAATCAGACCAAAAGGGCACTGGGCCTGTAATTGCAGGCAATGCAGTTCCACAGTTGGGCCATGCTGAACAAGAGCTCCACAGGGCAGCTCGATCCCTCGGGCATCAGTCCGGGTCGCCCAGTAAATCAAGTGCCCAATCCTCTACCACAGGGTCTGCACCTCCAGGGGGGCATATCACTGTCATCACTCAGCTGTTTCAAGACCTTCACTAATGCCACCCATGCCCACGCCACCTCCAATGTCTTTTTGCTCCTGGTTCGATGGACTATTTGTAATCGGAAGATCCCTTCGCAGTCTCCCAATCCTATAAGCTCCCTCGTCCACCTCAGCACGCTAGGGGGATTTTTCGCCTTCCAATTGCTTGTAAGTTCCCTTTTGGCTAACACCAACCCCAGGTCTATAAACTTGCCAGTGACCTTATTCCTGGCAGTGTGAGGGAACCAGTGTAGGCGGCAACACCCTGGCATCAGCCCTATGTCACGTTCCGTCGTTTCCACTAACCTAGTAATCACCCCTCTCCAAAACTCTCCCAGAAGCGGGCAATCGCGAAACACGTGTAAAAGCCCTGCATCTATCAGGTTACTTCTTGGGCAGGTGGATTGGGCCCCAAACTATTCATTAATCTTACTCGTGTAAGGTACACTCTGTGGAGGACAAAGAAGTGAACCAGCTGGAAGCGCGCATTTCTAGAACTTTTCCATGCCCTTTCCACCAATTCGCCCCATGGTTTCTCGTTGATGGTCTCACCTACGTCCGCTTCCCATTTGAGATGCAGGGTTGTCAGGGGTCATCATGTCTCCTGCGTGAGGCATCAGTAAAGGCAAGTGACTGCCATAATCGCTCCAGCAGCCGTCACTATATACTGGCAAGCCAGGGATGTCTGAGGTTCCGCCAACCCCTCCCGCCAATGCTTCTGTATAGCTGCCATCAGGGCAGCATGTTGAAGAAAATCCCCTCTTGGGAGGTCGTAAAGCTCTAATAGTTCATTAAAAGGGAGCAAGGTATTGTCCTCATATAGATCCCCCTTCATGTCCGCAGCCTATGCCAAGCCCCACCAATGGGCAGTGCCTCACAGATCAACAACGCAATCTCCGGTGCATAAGGGGACATCGATTCCAACACCAGTGAACTGCTCGGAGATCCAAAGGAGCCGCCCCATCCCTCCAGGGGAGACGCAATAACACCTGGGATAGGAGCCACATACCAGGATCGGAACCTCCAGGGTCCTCGGCTTTCTGGAGGCGTCCCCCCATCCATTTTGTGAACCACTGCAAATGAGCTGCATGGTTGCAGGCTTCGAGATCCAGCACCACCAAACTCCCATCTGCTCTGAGCCTCATCCTGGTGGTAAGTGCCACCCTCCGTCTTCAGGTGCCCCACAGAAACCCCATGATCAGGGTGTTGAGTTTGGCAAAAAGTCTGTGCGGGATCCAGAGTGGTAGCGATCCAAAATTCTAGAGCAATCTAGGCAACGTGACCATCTTTAATAGTGCCACCCTACCTGCTACCGACAGCGGGAGGGTCCCCCAGAACTCAAAATTACTTTTGAAGCTACTTATTGCTCGCCCTATATCATCTTCTAGCAATTCTGCAGGGTTGTGATATATTTTAGCACCCATATAAGTCAAGCATCTGTTTTCCCAGCACACCTTCTGTTTCTAGCAGACCAAGCCTCTCGGCGAGAGCAGGGAAAAGGCACGTCTTGCCTCCGTTTACTCTAAGTCCTGCAACTCTTTCCAGTATACCCAGCAGTCCTATGGTTCCTCGTAAGGCATCCCCAGAGTTAGCCAAAAACATCAAGAGATCGTCCGCATATAATGATTCATATTGGAGCTGTCCCATCACTTCTAAGCCCTGATAGTGATGTCCTGATCTAGCATGCATGGCCAAAGGTTCCACTACCAGTGCGAACAAGAGGGGAGACAACGGGCAACCTTGTCTCGTCTCCTGCCCACCGAGCAGGCATCCGAAATCAGCCCTCCCATAACAGTAGAATTCTTATATAGGATTGCTGTCCAAGCTACGAAACCTTCCCCCAACCCAAATGTTCTCAGGACTCTAAAAAGATACTGCCACTCGAGGCTATCAAAAGCCTTGTCAATATCGATTGATAGAAAGCATGCCTCCTCTCTATTGTACATGTTTGTGTCCAGTATTCGTAGAAGTCTACGTATAGTCATTGCTGTATTCCTGGATGGGATAAATCCTGCTTGGTCCACATGTACCCGCGTCGACATGTGGATCAGCAGTTGGCTTGCTAATATGCCCCTTAAGTTCTTATAGTCCAGGTTGAGCATAACGAGGCGCTGATATGCAGTATGGTTTGCCAGGCTTTAAAAGCGGAATTATTCCTTATTGAAGCGGGAAGATAGCCGTCACGTTTTGCTCTATTATACAGGGCCATCAATCGGGAAGCCAATATGTCTATATACGTTTAATAAAACTCAATTGGGAGCCCATCAGTCCCCGGTGTCTTGTTCCTGGCCATGTGCTTGATGGCGCCCGCACCTCCCCAATTTCAACTTCTCTACCTAGGGCCTCTGCAGCTTCAGCATCTATCCGGGGCAGTTCTTTATCCTGTGGAAATCCAACCACCTCTAGCACTGATGGGTCAAGCCTACTCTGGCACAGGGCAGTATAATATTCAGAAAACTGGACATTAATATCCTGCTGGGTATAATAGACCTCATCGTCTTGCCCCCGCAGCTCCAGTATAATCGTCCCTCTGCATGCTGGGTTGGCCAGACAAGCCAACAACGCTCCAGACTTATCTCTCTCAGCATGGGTCTGAGCCAAATAGGCCCTTCAGTCGAAATGACACAACATTTCTACTTATGCGCTAGTGTCTCTCTGTCTGCAAGGAGATCAGCTGGTCTATCCACCCTCTCTTGTCTATCCTTCTCCACCTCCCTAAGTTGCTGTTTCCAACGCTTTGTACTTCACTCAGGAGAACCTTCTGCACCCCCACCACTTCTCCAATGCAACAGCCCCTAGTAATGGATTTGAAGGCATCCCATTCAATAAGTGGGCTTGAGGCTGTATTGGCATCAGCAAGGAAATTATCCTCTATGGCAGCACTTATTGTGGCAAGAAACGGCTGATCCTCCAATACTTCCGGTCTGAAACGTGAGCTAGGGATTGTAGCCTAATCCATACTCAGTTCAAGCACACCAGCAGGGGATTGTGATCAGAAATTGAGCTAGTCAAGTATTCACTTAGACTGATCCCTCCATGAACATCCGAGAAGCACATAATCGAGTCTAAGCGAACGTGTAACTCGTGTAAGGTGGAAAAGTAGGAGTAATCCCTCGCCCCCGGGTGTTGGGCTCTCCATGTGTCCGTCAACCCCCAGTGGTGCCGCCAGTCTTGTCTAGCCTCAGCAATTCTGTGTGTGGGTGCCTCAGGAAGCGGCGGGTGGGATCGGTCCATGCTGACATCAGTAATGCTATTAAAGTCCCCCCCATAACAATGATCCCGTTAATACCTATGCTAGTGTCTGTGAGAGTTGCACTAAAAATGCAGGTTGATCAAGGTTAGGGGCAAAATTACTCCCTATCACTATGTCCCATCTGTCCAATCTCCCTGAGACCGCCACAAATCTGCACTCTGGGTCTATTATTTGTCTAACACACTGGAAAGGGACTCCCACTCGCACACAATTAGAGTCCCCCTGGCAAAAGCTGAATATGTAGTATAAAACACCTGGCCCCTCCAACATTGCTGCAATGCAACTCCCTCTTTCTGCGATAAGTGGGTTTCCTGCAAGAGGGCCTCTTCTAATCAAGTATGCATGTATTTTGTGTTGTCGGACCAGGGAGTTCATCCCCCTAACGTTCCAAGTGATACATTTAATACCTATGGCGGGTCCCATTGTGCGAGCTGCGTCCCATCTTGAAGCCATACCCCAAAGCGACATGCCTGCACCCAACCCAAATCCCCTCAAATATAAAAACTCCCCCTCCCCAGGACAGGCACAAACAAACAAGTCCCCATAAAACTAGAGCATGTGAACAGTTAAGCACAAAAGGTGGTAGGCGTAAGCTGACCCTGTGGGACCCAGATCTCCCCCAGTCCTCCCCCCACTCCCTCAGTTAAGGTGGTGGCCCCATCTTCTACGGTAGTGCCCCTACGCTGCCACCATTAGGCACAGGACTTTGCAAAAGTCCTCTCCCAGCAGCAGAAGTTCCCTTTTCATACGACCTGATGTGCGAGCTTCAGATAATGCCGCCCGCAGTTTGAGGGGTAATGTCTGGGAGTCCGGCATCCGATTCCCCATGCACGCTGCTCGCCTGTGATCACTCAGATCTGTCCGTTCCTTGTTCACTAATATTCCTGTGCAGGTTGGTGTCCCCACGTCTGATCTCCGCCACCGGTTTCACAGCTCTGTCCAACTCCAGTCTCCATCTCTTCGGCGAAGGAGCTCTCGGAAGAGGCGGTGGAGTGATCGGTTCCTGCCAGGACAATCCCGATGATGAGGTATGAGTTCCAGCATTCCGTCTGGCCTCCAGCCACTCCCATGCGTCGTGGAGGGTAGTAAAGAAATGCGAATTTGAGTTATCAGTCACCCGGATGCGCGTCGGGAACAACATGGGATACGGGAGTTGCAGCTGGCGTAGTTTTCGTTTGACGGCCAGGAAGGTAGCCTGCTGACGTTGCACCTCTCTAGTAAAGACCGGGAAGATCATCACTTTACTATTTCCGATATGCAAGTCCTGTTTCTCCCATGCTCATTGCAGTATATGGTCTTGATCACGATAGTGAAGCAGCCTCGTCACCAACGGGCGGGGAGGGGCTCCGTGCTTGGGCGTCCGTGCTGGCACCCTGTGGGCATGTTCAAGTGCACATAAGGGGGAAAGACTCTCCGGGGCCACCACTGCCTTAAGCCAGCCCTCCAGATATTGTACGGCATCAGCCCCCTCTTCTCATTCCGAAACCCCCACTATATGCAGGTTATTCCTGTGGGAGCGCCCTTCACTGTCCTCTGCCCTCAGCTCCAACACCTTGACTCTGGTTTCCACAGTTTTCAGAGCATGCTGTAGTGTAAATACAGCAGTCGGAACTTCCTCCATGGCTTTCTTATTGAGGGTCACTCTCTCTTCAAGTTTACAGTGGTCGTCTTTTAGCAGGGTGAGATCTGCTCCTATGGAGTCTATCTTTGTCTCTAGTGCTTCTCTTGATGAGGTGATGGCCTGCATAATGTCAGCTAGGGTAGGGTCCCGGGAGTATTGTCTGCCTGCCACACAGGCGCATCTTCATCATCATCAGTGTGTTGCTCTGCTTCCTCTACCCACAGGACCGCAAATCCCTTCTTTTGGAAACTCTTCCCATCATGAGTGGGCCGCAAACAATCACTGGAGCGCTTCAGAACAATCACAACGATATGCTCAGCTCTGTAGCGATAGGAACAGGGGTGACCTGGAGCCGCCCGAGGGTGCAGGTGGGGACGAAGGAATTACTGGCTCTCCAGATCGTCTGCGGCATACGTAGCTCTCCAATCCCACAGATAATTATGGAGAGCAAGGAGCCGGTTTAAGAATCTGTTGTCTCCTCACCTCTTTGTACCCACCTCTGTCAACTAGCTGACGATGCAGTGTTTCAGCATTGCCGTCATGGTGTCTCCCTCTCTGTTACACAGGTCCAGCCAGACCGTTATAGAAGGGGGACACTTTCGTTTTCCTCTTAGGTTTTTCCCAGTAGCAACGAGCCTCAGGGAAGTCATCTGTGCACACTAATCAGTCCCCCACTGTCTGCAATTTCCCCATCCAGCACTTAGTTCAGCCCAGCAGTCCCTCATCCTCCAGCCGGCAGCTAGCCTCTGTCCACTGCTCCACCTTACATCCGTCGCTGCGCAGCGGGACCGGTCAAGTTGCCACCTCACCTCACAATGTTGTGGCCTCAAGCAGGAGACTCATGTTTCAACAGGCAGAAGTCCCTCTGGCACCCAGCAACCCCCTCAACATATCACCTCGGCTTGCCTCGCTCCTCCGCCGGCATCAGATCTCCGCATTGTGGCATCCAACCACCATCCTGGGAGATTGGTGGTTGGATGCCACAAGGCATCCAGGAAGGCACTGGCGATTTCCTTGCCTCCCCAGTCCTCTCCCTTAGGATTCTGGAGCACCTCTTAGCCGCTCAATCACCCATCAACTGCAGTGCTACTTCACAACGGTCGTCGCCGCCTCACTGTTCAATGCCATGGTTTCTGGCATGAGGCGCACTTCCCAGCGGGCAATAATTTCTCCCACAATCAGTGCCTCCCCACTGCTTTGCCGCTGACTGCTCTCCGCCTCCGTCAGCACCCAGTCTCCCCTTCGTATCAGACAGCTGCCACCTTGGGAGCGTTATACAATACTGGAAGATTCAGGCGATCGCGTCACTCCAGCTCACTCCCCCTGGTTTGTGGCCACTGCAGTTGCTCACCGCAGGCTGAGCTCCGGTTCACCATGTAGCCGCTCAGTATTGGAGCGTAGCTCTCCCACTGCCCCAGCCGGTGAAAGTCTCCACCTTAGCGCACGGCCACCATTTTAGCAGCGCTGCGACCAGAACAAGGGATTTAGCTGCCTTTTCACCCCTGTATCGGCACCAATGCACCTCAGCAGTGCTCCTGCATGGGCACCAGGATTTCCGCGACCAGTTATGCAATACGGGCCACTTCTTCAGCACAGGATCATTGTTAGTTGGGGGAAGTCACGGACGGAGCTTCGGAGTCAGCTTACCCTCACATTGGCGTCAAGCCAATCCCCCATTGAAATAAAACCATCTATCTGTTCAGTTGAAGGAAAGGATTCAGGGGTATATAGAATAGTGTAGTATTCTGTGAAGCACTCTAATATTTTGGAGTAACTACAGTGCCTGACCCCAGCAGTATCTGTTATAGCAACAATCTTAGACTTTTGCTATTTATTTTTACGCTAGTTAGCCAGAGATTTGCTAGCCTTGTTCTGACCACCATATATTTTAGCAATAAACTAAAGCAAACAACCACAAGCATTATCCCAGGATTGTTTATCATATTGCATTTTAGCCTTAATAAGTTTAGACAATGCATCCCTGTGATTTAAAGAAAAATATTCATGCTCTAAGGATTTAATTTGTTTTAAGAGTAGCGTTGAGTCTTTGAGTGCCTTCTTCTTTTTTTTGCAACAAAATATATTATGAACCCCCTGGCAGTTGCTTTAAAAGCATCCCAAATAAAATTAATCTGGAAGTCCGAAGGAAGATTATTCTCCAAAAATACTTGTAAAAATACTGTAAATTGCTCTGTAAATTGTTGGTCAAGCAGAAGGGCAATATTAAAGCCCCAACTGTGTGAAATGGGTGTAGGGGTAGGATAATCCAAAGGGCTAGAAGAGATTCTAAGGTTGATCAAGCCTCCAGTGGGTCAAGCATGTGCACATATGGTTTTGTAGACTTGGCTTGAAGCATTTCTGGGAAGCACCTACTTTATTGACATCAGCCTCCAAAAAACATTGAAAACCGCTTTTTGGGCGGATATACACAATAGTGTATCCCATAGCCCAGATAATGGTAGATTAACGTCTCAGTTCCTTCTTACAAAACCAATACTGGTTTTTAAGCAATACCTGGATGAAGTGCAGCCCCAGTTGGCAAAGTCTCTGTACATGACATTTCGCTATGGTGTTTTGCAAATTAATTCAAACACAGCAAAATGGGGTCGAAGAATAGGTGAGAATAACGAGGCCTGTTGTTTACTATGTCAATCAAATGCACAAGAAAATGATATACATCTACTATTCTTCTGCCCAGCATATGCCATACCAAGGCAAAAATGGATTAAACCCATCTGTCAGGATTTGGGAATTAGGTCTTGTTCTGAGGTGGAAAGAATACTAAAAACTGACACCTCATAGAAAATTATTTTTGGTGTTAGTAGATTTGTGTTCACTGTGGGTATACTAAGAGAAAAAAACGCTTGGAATGTAAATGTTCTAATCTTATCTGTTGTATTAACTACTAATATGCAATTTCCTGCATTTTCACTTTAAAACTGTCCAGAGGTCAGGCAGAACGCACTGCTGTGTACCCTACGTGATGCTCAAGTTTGCTTATAAGCACCTCTAAAGCACTTGAACTTTTGTTTGCTGTTCAGAACCTATGAGAGAAAGCTTTTGTCATTTACATGTACCCTTCTAGTATCTGCACCTTCCTAACCCAACCTGGATTATATATTCCCTTTAATGTTTCAATTATACCGGACTGTAAACTTAGCATTTTTATCACACCTTAGTTGCTAAATCAACTTGTCGGTATTTTATTCTAAATGTAAATATTATAGTAACTGCATTTGTCTAAGGCAGCACCAATGGAATGTTTTGTATTCTAACTGTGTTTTACCAATATCTATGAATTCTTTATTTTGTATCTTCGATGGGTTTTTTAAAAAACCAAAATAAAGATTAATGAATGAATATGTGAAAAGTGTTTTGCCCTTGCACCCTCTTTTTCTCAGCCCCCACTTAATGGATCACCCTGACATTTTCCAGGAAGGAACTAGGTAAAAATGTTTTTGAGGGGGATGTTTTGTGAAGATTCGTCGAACGGTGTCAAAGAAATAAGCAAACCAACAAACGTATTCCCTATGGAAACACGTCCCAACACTATTAGTACCCATTGGCAACTGCCACTGGGTAATATCTATGAAATGAAATGAAAATGCGTTTTGTAAAGCACAAATAGTTGCCCGGAGGGGTCCAAGCGCTATGACTAAAAGGTGTTCTTACAGTAAGGCAGATGGCACGGTGGTTGAAGGGGGCCTACTTATTAAACAAAAACGTTTTCAGTTGTTTCCTGAAGGAAGTTAGGTCTGGATTGGACCTTAAGTGGAGGGGGAGAGTGTTCCACAGCCTGGCCACATTTAGGGTGAAGGAACGGCCTCCCACTCTAGTTATTTTAACCTTGGGCACGACAGCAAGAAATGCGTTAGCTGAACGCAGCTGTCTGCTGTGGAGGTAAGGGGTAATTAAAGGAAGATTAATTGCTGGACCAGTTTCCCAGAATGACTGATGGGCAATGCGGAGGGACTTGAAGCTGATCCTGTCCCTAACAGGGAGCCAGTGCAAGCTTATTAGTCCAGGTTTGGCAGAGAACCTGCGGGGAATTTGCAGTAGGGTGCGGGCCGCGCAATTTTGAATAACTTGCAGTTTTCGCAATGTGGAGTCAGGGGCTCCAAGATAAAGTGCGTTTCCAAAATCCAGCCTAGAATGGATCAATCCCTGTACTACAGTTTGTTTGGCCTTGAATGGTAGCAGAGGGAGTATCCTCCTTAAAATTCTGAGAAGGCCAAAACAGGTGGCAGATAGCTTGCCGGCCTGATAGTCTAATGTTAGGGACCTATCCAGCCAAATGCCCAGGCTCTTAATGGCACTCTTGGGAGCTGGAGGGGGACCCAGACAGGCGGGCCAGACCGAGCCAACTGAGGCTGGAGCCGATCGTCCCAGCAGCATGACCTCTGTCTTGTCCCCAATAAGTTTGAGACAAGACAGGGTCATCCAGCTTCTCACTTCACTCAGGCAACCCGCCAGATCTACCATGGCCGTAGAGCCCTCGCCCCGCGTCAGAGAGACCACCAGCTGGGTATCGTCCGCATAGGTAATGATCTTAATACCATATGGACGGACGATCCCAGCCAGCGGCTTCATGTAAACATTAAACAACGTCGGAACGAGCGTAGAGCCCTGCGGGACCCCACAGCCCAAAGGTCTGCTGGTGGAGATGGTATTTCCCTCAAAAACCTGAAAGGTTCTATCATTCAGGAATGACCTAAGCCATTCCAGCGCTCCTCCCTGAATCTCAATGTCATAGAGACGCTGCAATAGGATTTTATGATTTACCGTGTCAAAAGCGGCACTTAGATCGAGGAGGATGATTGCCACCGATCCTCCCCGATCTAAGATTCCTCTAGTTTCCTCCATAACTGCTAGCAGAGCAGATTCCGTCCCATGTTTGGGGCGGAAACCCGTTTGTGAAGGGTCAAGCAACTGATTGTTTTCTAGGAAGTTAGTCAAGAGACTATTGATGTATTTCTCTAATATCTTGCTGACCCAAGGGAGCAGAGAAATGGGACGGTAATTACTAAAGTTATTGATGTCCATGTTGGGTTTCTTCACGAGTGCCCTCACCCTAGCCTCTTTCCATGCTGGTGGGACCGTGTTAGTAGAGATTGAGGCATTAAGTACGTCCAGCATAACAGGAAGAATAGTGTGGCCGACGGCCATCAGAGAGCTCGGAGGAGCAGGATCACTGGGGGAGCCTGATTTTACCTGCATCATTAAAGTAGCAAGTAAATCAGGGTGTAGCAGAGGGAACTCAGCCAGCACAGATAACAGATTGCCCGGAGTGTCCTGCTTAGAATTCGCCAAGATGTCTACTGGAGCATTTGGGACGGTGTTTGAAAATGACGAGTAAATAAGATCGACTTTGTTGTAAAAGAAGTCCGCTAGGTCATTACAGCGAGCTTGTAAGTCTTCACTATTTACGGGGGGCTGGGGGAGTTTAGTAAGGCTTTTTACAATCAGGTAAATCTCCTTAGAGTTAGAGCTGGCTTCGGAGATTTTTTGTGTGTAGTACAGGGCTTGTGCTTTCTTTATCTCCTTCTTGTAGTCCCTAATGGAATTTCTATACAGAGTTTTGTCTGGGTCTGTATAACCTAGACGCCATTTCCTCTCTAGTCTCTTGCACTTGCGTTTAATATCCATAAGCTCCTCCGAATACCAAGGAGCCGAGGTCCTAGATCCTTTTACAGGAGTTTTCCTGACGGGGAGTATGATGTTCAGTGATTTAGTTATCCAGTTGTTGAATTCACCATTAGCTACCAAGGGATCTGCGTTAATAGATGGTATTGTGGCTTGTAGCTCGTCGACCCACTTGTCCAGTGGGAGTTTGGACCAGTTTCGTGCTTCCCGAAGCCCTGGTATCAATGCAGGGGGTTTGTAAGTGTTCCAAATGAGAGGGACTAACCAATGGTCGGTCCACGGGAGCGCAGTAGGAGGCTCTGCCTTCAAATCAGGGCAGTTACTGAATACAGGGTCCAGCAGGTGACCTTTAATATGTGTGGGTAGTGAGACAAGCTGAGCTAACTGTAAAGCGGAAAAATCTGCAATTAGCTCTTGAGCCGTGTGGTCCCTAATGTCGTCAAAATGCATGTTCAAGTCGCTCAACAGTGGGAAATTAGCAGAGGTGGCAGCGAGATCTGCGACTACTGAGGGCAGAGAGCATAGGAACTGTTTAACCGGTCCTGGAGGGCGGTAGATCAGTGCTCCAGAAAAGCTAATGTTTGGCGAGAGCTCCAAACTAAAGGACATACTTTCACAGTCCAGAAAGGGGCTGGGGGAGCAGCGGCAGATATAATGATCTTTGAATATAATTGGTAGTCCGCCGCCTTTCCCATGTGGACGATCTATCCTTGTTATTTGGTATCCTTGTGGCAGCGCTTGTATTACATCGGGTTCTGAATGCGGGGTCAACCATGTCTCGGTGAGAAAGAATATATCTGGGTTTAGCTCGTCAAGTAACAAGGAAAATTCTATTTGATGTTTGGGCAAAGACCTACAATTGAGAAGGAACATCCTATAGATTTGCTGGATCTTAGTGGTGGAAATGGCTTTAAGATAGGTGTTACAAAGCTGGCATTGGACTGGCAGGTTTAAAGGATGATAAGAGTGGTTACATAGTACCTTTTCTGGGGGTCGCAGGCTGAGTAACTCGCTGGAGCTATATCCCCTAATGTGACCTGTAGAAGGGGCAGGGGTTGTGGCCCCTGGTCCCGTCCGGTCGCGGACGGGCACAGACGGGCTGCGCGGACGGGATGACACCATCTTTTTATTCAGTCCAGAGGCAGGCGGGAGGCGTCCAACAGCTCGAGCGCAACCCTTAATCCCCCCAATATGGCGTCCTAGAGCCCTGCCTCCCACAGCCTCAGCACTAGATCTGCTGCGCTGGGAGCGGGATCGAATGCGGCAAAAACTGGCTAGAGACTTCAAGATTATTTAAAAGGTTCTACGATAACAAATGTGTAAACAGAAATAAAAATGCACACAGCTTAAAACATACAGCCCCCGGCTTCCGCCTCAGGAGTACACACACGCTAGTAATCAGCGCGCTCGCGCATTAGTGCAGTTTTTATACCTAGGCGGGCGGGAGGCGTCCAACAGCTCGAGCGCAACCCTTAATCGCCCCAATATGGTGTCCTAGAGCCCTGCCTCCCACAGCGTCAGCACTAGATCTGCTGCGCTGGGAGCGGGAACGAATGCGGCAAAAACTGGCTAGAGACTTCAAGATTATTTAAAAGGTTCTAAGATAACAAATGTGTAAACAGAAATAAAAATGCACACAGCTTAAAACATACAGCCCCCTGGCTTCCGCCTCAGGGGTACACACACGCTAGTAATCAGCGCGCTCGCGCATTAGTGCAGTTTTTATACCTAGGCGGGCGGGAGGCGTCCAACAGCTCGAGCGCAACCCTTAATCCCCCCAATATGGCGTCCTAGAGCCCTGCCTCCCACAGCGTCAGCACTAGATCTGCTGCGCTGGGAGCGGGAACGAATGCGGCAAAAACTGGCTAGAGACTTCAAGATTATTTAAAAGGTTCTAAGATAACAAATGTGTAAACAGAAATAAAAATGCACACAGCTTAAAACATACAGCCCCCGGCTTCCGCCTCAGGGGTATGCACACGCAAGTAATCCTATCTATCTATCTATCTATCTATCTATCTATCTATCTATCTATCTATCTATCTATCTATCTATCTATCTATCTATCTATCTATCTATCTATCTATCTATCTATCTATCTATCTATCTATCTATCTATCTATCTATCTATCTATCTATCTATCTATCTATCTATCTATCTATCCATCTCTATATCTATCTATCTCTATATCTATATTATAGTCACAGTGGCCACTGCATGGGAATTTTCAAATGCCTTTTTTGATTTGCCCCGCTAGATTGATATCCACTACATTTGGCATAGGCCGCTTAAGATTTCCTTCAGGTTTTGCACAGTCACCTACAGCACATCAATGTTCATGGAGTTCCATTTAGGGGAAAATAAAGTTAAGGAGGCTCCAAAAATATGTATTTCCAATTTTAGTCTAAAGTAAACTTTGCTCATGTCTACAGAAAAACACTGAATGCATTAACACCAAACTTGGCAAGAAATTAGAGACGTACGCACAAAACAGGATTTCATTGTTTTACTGTAAACTGTTCAGTCAGTTTTTAGATAAATTAGGATTTAAATATGTTACAGAGTGTACTTTAGAAGGATAACACTTTTGTATATTTTGGTGGTTTAATCGCACAGGACTTGTTGATCTGATCCATGGATAACCATGATGTGAGAATTTGAGTTGTTGGTTGAGGGGTGGTAAAACTCTACTCTAGAAACAGCCACAAATTAATCCTTGTCAGTATGAACCACAAAAAGTGACTAAATTAACCTGTGGATAACACTGTGGTAGCTTGGCACAAAAGAAGTCCAGCCTGATTTAGAGGCAATGTGTAAAGTATTTATCAAGCATACAAACAGTAATAAAGTGAAAACACAACACATGGAAAATCTGAAACCAATTTAGAAAAATATAATAACAAAAAAACTGTTTGACATGAAAACTACAAAAATTGAATCAGTAGAACCGGAGATATGCAATTTCAGTTTCAGACATTTCAGGTAGCTATAGCACCTAAAAGCACAAAGAGCCACTCGTGGCTATCTGGTCATGTGAGATGGGGAGAAAGTCACAAGTTGAGGCCGACTGTGATGGAGTGCAGGCTACATACAGGGACAAGTGTAGTCCCACTGACAACGTTTCCTTCTAAAGTCTAGTGCAAAGAATCCAGTTCACAGTGGAGGACATAACAGGGCGAGCATTGCGAAGGGTTGTCAGTGTAGTGCGAAGAGCAGGCCCGGTGTCAAGCATGGTCATCGCTGTAGTGCGGACATCCTGTTGGGTGTCCTAGACAGCTGTTGCTGCAGCTTTAACTTAGGTGTCACCGCAGGCTGTCAGAGCTGAAGCGCAGAGTGACGGTCGTCGCTGGCAGTTGCTATAGCAGAAAGAGTCATTGGATTCATTGGAAAAATAGAGTAAAATGTTAAAAATTATTTGACACCAAAATGAAAAAAATCGAATCAGTAGATGCAGGAGATATGCAATTTCAAAGATTTCAGGTAAGTATGGGGCCTACAAAAGTGCCACTCATTGTTATCTGGTCCTGTGAGACCAGGTGAAAGTCATACGTTCAGGTTGACCGAGATCCTAAAGTCTAGAGCAAAGAGTCCAGTTTGCAATGGAGGAGGCTGCGAGTAGCAGGGAGAGCTTTGTGTATTGTTGTTGCTGTAGTGTGAAGAGCAGGCTAGGCGTCGCTGTAGCACAAAGATCCTGTTGGGCTTCGTGAACAGTGTTTGAGGGAGGTTTCTGTTGACCGTCACCGCAGGATGTCAATGCTTTATCATAAAGTGTAGATCTTGTGGTATTGGCCTTTGCGGGTGGTCATTGTAGCAAAAAATGGTCATGTTCACCAGAACTTCTAATTGGCGGTCAGCATGGTTGGCATAATGTTGGTGTAAACTGGCCCATTTGTGGTTGTGAAAATCACCAAACTTCAGGATTTCCCCTTTCCTTCCAGGAGAATTTCAACTGATGCCACACCTAGGGTCCATGATCAGGGTGGGGATCAGTAACTCATTGCTGGAGAGGCCAGCAGATGGAATCACTTCAGCCTTGGATGAAGGTTGGAGGCCCACATCTTCCTTCTTAGCAAGCAGGGGTGCCCTTCTTTTGTAGTATCCACAGGTCCAGGAGTGTCCATAAGAATGGCTGTAATGGCCCCCTTCTTTATCCTTGTTCCTACTTTGTAGTGGGAGAACATTCTGGAGTGTCCACCTACAGAGGTGTCTGGAATTTCCTGCCTCACTGCCCTTGTCCCAGTCTGTCTAGGGGCATAATAGCCTACTTTGAAGTGCAGGTGTGTTAGGTGTTAGATCTGCAAGATCTGCCTGTTCCTGCCACAGATGATCCATCCTGCAAACACCCAGACTCTCTATTGTGATGCTGACTGGGAGAAATACACAAAAGCCAATTGCCAACTGAAACAGGCTACAGGCACCAAATGACTAGGATGTTGTGGCTTAAACTCTGATGGTACCATTAAAGAGTGCATTACATTACATTATTTGAGGCACTAAACAGTACTTTCCTACCTGCTCCAATCACTTATTTAATGTAATAAGGTAACCCAATATTATCCTAGGGAAAGGCAGACCTTCCAATAGTGAAAAATGGATTTAATAGTTTTTCACTACCAGAGCATGTAAAACATAAAGGTACATGTCCAACTTCTAAATACAATGTACCCTGTGGACTGTTTAGGCTTACTCTAGATGGGACTTCTACATATTAAATAGGAACGTTTTGGCCTGGTTATTTTGCAGGTCATAATGGTTGCAATGGCAGGCCTTGGACGTGTTTGAAAGGCTACTTAAGTGGATGCCACAATCAGTGCTGCAGGCAAACTAATATCGTTTGATTTACAGGCCCTGAGTACGTGTAGTATTATTAGGGATGTACAAGTAAATTAAATTTATTAATTGGATATAATCCATATTTACCATGTTTGAAGGAGAAAGCACACGCACTTTAGCAACTGATTAGCAGTGGTAAATAGTGTACAGTCCTAAGTCTAACAAAAACAATTTGATCAAAACAGGACAAGAGAAGGCAAAATGTTTGGACGAAGACCACCAGAAGTCTGACAGATCTAACACAAGAATTCCAATTAAAAATGAATAAGGGCCATGGGACGAGGGAGTCTTTTTTTCTCATCATCCTTTTTGGATCCTCAGTTGTAAATCAGGAACTGCTGATTGTAGTGAACCAATCCTGGCTGCAACAAAAACAATTATCTTGCGGCTGCCATTTCTGGATGTGGGAACCAGTCTCCACATCCCCTAGTAAGGTGGGAAATTGAGTACACCCTGAGTCTAAGCAATACAGGGAGCAGAATATCAAAGAGGCCTCTCGTTGGTTTAAATTAAAAAATAAATTAGAAAGAGTCACATGTATCCTGGATCTTTTTGGGAATTTAAAGTACCCTGACACCTCAAATGGCACCCAAGGAAGGTAGCGCAGATCCTGGCCCAATTGAGGGATTCAATGTACTTCAAATCCTGAAAACGATCTGTGGACAGGGCTTCATGCCCAAGTACCATGAACCAAGATTCATCAATCCATACCTCTTCATATAGGTTTATGCACATTGGTTCAACACTGCAGACATGCAGAAGCAGAGGCATGGCTGAGCACATCCATGGTTGGAAATTAGGGGGCCGATTATGATGGAGGATATTCCACATCCTCCGGGCCGGCGGATGCCACCACCGGCCCGGAGGATGCGGACAATCCTCTGCGGAGCCTCAGAAGACCCACCGCTATATTAGGATGGCGGTGGGTCTAGAAATCTGTCCGCAGCTTTTCCACCGCGGTTGGCTTACAACCGCGGCGGAAAAGCTCTAATATGGTGACGGTGTCTCTCAGACACCGTCAGCCAGATTAGGATGGGCTAAAATGCTTTTCCGCAGTGGGTTTTCCGCCGTGAAAAAGCATGTGTAACTTCACTGCGGGGGCCCGTTGCGGGCCCCCTGGGTGAAGGGGGGGTGGGTGGTGCACATGGGGGGTACCTATGGTACCCCCTGCATTTGTATGCAGAAATCAGCAGGCCCCGCACGGTGCCTGCCGCTTTCTGCATACAAATGCAATGTATGCATTTTTACCATTGCGGCGGATGCAGCTTGAAGCCGCACCCGCCGCAATGGTAAAAATAGAGGATGTGACCGCCAGGGTGGCGGTCACATCCTAATTGCACAGGAGGGAACCCGGCAGGCCATGCAGAGGTTCCCTCCTACTCTATGGTGGCGGACGGACTCAGGTCCGTCCGCCATCATAATCTGCCCCTAAGTCTGACATAAAAATATAATTTAATTGATTGGAAAATCAAGGTTAAAAACTGAGTTATGGTTCTGGCTGACAATGCAGAAAGCCACTGAAATTGGACAGTTATAGTATGCAACACATTACTCATGCCACAATTAGGTATTGTTGTTATGCCAGTTATTGTCTGTACTCCGTTCAGAAACGTTACATTAGCATTTACTGTCAAATCATTTTGCCACCTGAGACTTGTAATGCACGATTGTATATCACTGTATAACAATGCATTACACTTGAATCAAACAATCAAAAACCAATAGGAAAGTTCAATAAAAAATGTTGGATACTAAATGCATAGGCGGGTTCTGCTTTCTGGATTGGTTCGTGTTTTTCTTGCTTTCAACCTACAATGCTCATTTTTCTGGATCTGAGTGGTAAGGCAACACTTCTAGGTCTGAATTATTCAGGAGATACACTTTTTAATTGAAAAGGAAAGTGGGATGGGCAGAGGACATGGCACAGGCCTGAGGCCGGAGGAAAGGCTGGATCTAGTATTCGAAGACCACAGTAGAGAGTAGATTACATGTATTTTCTCATTACATCTCCAATCCACTCGACAATACAATGTATACAGACAAGAGAAAAATAAGCATGTACATTGGTTAAACCCAAACAAAAATTAGAAGCTTTTTTCAAATTAAAACATTGTAGGGGCAGACTTTCTGGTAACCCAAGATGCAAACAGACCATACATATATGAAATGTCTATGCACAAATGAATAATTGCAAGTATGTAAACGATAGCTGTCAATCACAATTCAGCAAGTTTATAGGTACCATAAAAACTGACTTGTGTTTTTTTATTCACCCGAATCTTCTTCAAAATTGTGAACAATGTTCTAACGTCAAGGAATAAAATGATACAAACGTGTTTTCTTATGTTGTTTTGTAGGAGTAACCTAATTTAGGTTTTAAGGATCCTCAAATTCTATTTTTAGATCAAAAAGAGGATAGCTAGAGGACATTCTGTTTATTAGCTGTTCAAGTTTTCGGCCTGTTAATCAGGTTTTGCAAATCCAGATAAGATGAACAGAGCATTTTAGCAATCAGCGAGCCATGCCGTCATCATTACATAGGAAAAGTACTGACCCTGTATGAGGAATTATTGTAAGATTAGATAATAATCGTTCGCAATAAAAACTTCAAAGGATGACAAAAAGACACATTGTTTATCGGCAGCAGGTGGAAAGGCAAAAGCAGTAACAAAATTACACAAAATCACCCTAAACGATTTTTCAGAACAGGTCCTCTTTGAAACTGAATTATTGTGCTGTGGTCGACCTATATGCATTTGAGGCCTGCACCGCTCCAGGGGCCTCATTTATGAGGCCTTGCGTGAGTTTTGCGCTTCCGATGCGTCACTTTTTGTGACGCATCGGCGGCGTAAAACATGCCTCCTGATGCGCACTATTTACAAAGTGACGCATCTAAGCAGATGCGTCACTTTGTAAACCCCTGCGCTACATTATACCTGCGTCAGGTATAATGTATGCAGAGGGGGCGTTCACCCGCAAAAAGCCTCGTAATAGTGACGCAGTGAAATCTGTGAGATTTCACTGCGTCACTTTTATGATGCTGTTGCGTCAAAATCTTGCGCCTGCCTCACAGCAGGCGTAAGACTGACACAGCCCCTTTCACATGGGGCTTTCCCCATGTGAAAGGACGCATTGCTGGAGTTGCGCCACTTTTGTGACACACTCCAGCAATGCGTCACTTTTGCGCCTACAGATACGTCAGAAATACTGACGTATCTGTAACTCCTTGCGACATGATGCGTCATATTATAAATATGACGCATCAATCATGTCGCAGGGAGAGCGCAGTGAAAAGTGACGCATCACTGTTTTCACGCAACGATGCGTCACTTTTCATAAATGAGGCCCCAGGTTGTCCCGTGTTAGGAAAATATTGAAACGTTACTGGCCACCAACACAAAGGCGCTCACAGGTAGGCAATGGTTATTGATTTATTTAGGTGCAGTTTTATATAGCAATCAATTTACGGGCCAGAAAAAAAGATGGAAAATGAGGGAAGGGACCCACTAGATCCCAGTCACGAGGAACCGTGCAACTGGTTTTGGCACCGTAGACCAAATGAAATATTGCTGAATTCACAGCTCTCCCACCTTCTGCTGCTACATTACTCATGTTACTGTAAGGTCTTACCTAGCCTTATAGCCTGTAAATCCATATATGGGAGTGCCCACTTTCAGAAGCCTATGTTGCTATTTTAAAATGGTTAACATCTCTGGTGATAGAGAGATGGAAGAAGTTCACAAAAGAAAATGGATACACTGGCCAACGTTGTAAGTCTCTCTCTCAAAACACCGTGTGCTCATATTTCTCTTTTTGACTTTGTTTCATTTGTAACTTCTCTGTAGTATGAGGGAATAAATGAACCAACTCGGGACAGTGGGAGCTCTGAAGTAAAATGATCATAGCGAAATGGAAAATTCTTGTTTGTATATCCACAGCAAAACATGTTAGGTGGGTGTGTAAAAAGATCTCATTTCCCAAGGTCCCCTTTGCTAATGCCCGGTCTCTGAAGAACTTTCTAATCTATACACATTGCAGTTGGTTTGAGTAATTCATATTATTTCCAATGTGTTTGCCTTTTAAGTCCCTTCCTCCATTATCTTCTAAGGGAGAGTGTTGCAGTACCAGGGGTTGGTCCTGTGTGGATCTATTATGGTCTTATTAGTAACTTACACTCAAATGTAGGCTCTATCCCTTTTTTCAGGAGGGTATTGAAAAAGCTTGAGTTTGGGTACATCGATGATTATGATCAAAACAGTCATGTTTTCATGAATATAAATACAGAACTAACATTTTACTGACACAGACAGGAAATATCAGCTACGCAACTGTCCAAATACATGACTCCAATCCACCCCTACACATCCAGATTAGGCATTGCGAAACTCATACAATTTTCATTGTGCAAAATACCCAAAAATGTGTGCAAAATTATGCATTATTGCATGAAACGCTGGCTTTGGGATTTGCACTCTTTCTGATCATGACGTGCTTCCTGACAGGCATTTTTGACATGAGGGTGCATTTTGGGCTACAAAAATAGCACAAATTCATGCATGATGTAAACAACAGCCACTCACATTCGGTTTGTCTGCATTCTTTCTGGGATTTTTGCCCAAACAAAGTCTCAATTATGGAATGTGGCTTAATGGCATAATCACATTTCTTTTATATAACAACCATAAAGTGAAATGCCGGCTCTCTTTCCGGCTCTCTTTCTTCTCTTGTGTCTTCAGGGTTACCATGCACCACTGTCTTCTAAGATGTTGGGGCTCTATAGAAGGCAAACAAGCAAAGCATAATGTAGAGTAGCCCTGTGACAAGGAGAATGAGGGTGGCTAGTCCCTCTGAACGATCTGACCCTGACCGATATTTATGTAAAATAATACTTTTTTCAGAGGTTCTTTTAATTGCCTCATTGTCCTTCTACTTTAAAATGTACTTAGGTAAGCTAGACCTGAAATCGGTGGTACTTTACTAAGTATGCGGGTCTGCTATTGGTTTCTTTAAATAAGAAATGATCACTGCATGTTTTAGTGGATCTGTGATCATATGCTTTCAGAATAATGCATTGACCAGGTGTCTAATGTTGGCAGTGAGATTTTAAAGGAATTGATCTATACATGTTGCCGTACATATTTCTGCCAGCAGATATGTATTTGAGGGAAGAGGACATTGGTAGGTATAAGGAGGTCTCGGACTCAGTCAAGATGGATTTGCAGGTTTTTATATTTTTTGAAGAAAATAAGATTCTTACACTGCTGCTTGGTTGTAATGGCATAATTTCTTAAATATGATGATCTGGATCTAGCTGTATAGAAATATGAATACCTTTAATGGAAGAAGATTTTCTTTTCCTATTTGATGGTTTTGTTAGTTTTAGACAGTAACTGATCCATTGCAGTTGAACATCCTTTCTAGCAAAGCAGTGCTGTTATTGCGTTTGGCTAGAATTGATTGTCCAATGGACTGTGGTTTTGCGCTACTTAGATGTAATAAAAGGGCAGGTTTAATCAGTTTTGTCAGGATTTTGATCAGATTTGTCAGTTTAATCAGGATTTTGAAAGGATTTTACTGTAAGATTAATTCACAAAATCCTATTAGACATCAGTGGATATGGTCAGACCAGACGGTTTGTACTGAGATGTTTGTGGATACAATTTTATTGAAAGACACCAGGAAGTCAAGGTGAGACTTTAACAAGGCTCAATTTATCTCTGTTTTCTATTTGGTTTAAAGTAGAGGAAGGATTGTCTTGCTGTGGGAAGGTGGAAATTAATGTATTTATTTAACCACTGCACTAATCTTGAGAGAAACAGTAATAGCCACATTGAAAGTAATTCCCATGTTTTGCTTCCTGAGAAATGGTTGGTGGCAATTAAAGAAGAGGTAGCTTTGTTTTTACATTTATTTACAAGTTTGATATATTTGGGCGTTTTTGATTGATAACCTAATGTGTTGAATTTTCAAATGTAAATATGCAGTGGTGAGAGAGAGGAACCCTGTGACCACCTCATGTCAGCTTGTGTCAATGTTACTAGTCAATCAACACATGTTGACTGTTGTATACTATCAGTGAAGAAAATGTAAATCTATTTCATAGCAGTGAGATATGTTTGAAAAATGTTGAATAATTACTGGATGCATTTTGACATACATACAGAAACTAAATTCTGGATGATGACTCAGGTTAAGTTGCATGTCATAATATCAATTTCAATATTTATTACAAACATAACTTCAAGGAAAAAATGTATACAGCAGGGCCAAGTTGAAAAATTGCAAAATGTCACTCTGAAAATGTTAATTAATAATCAACATAACAATGGCAATGTGTATTAGAAAAGGCTGCATTAAATTGATATTTGAATGCCTAGTGAAATAAAATACTTACAGATGAGATGTGTTGGCTGAACTGAAAATTGCAGGTACATTTGGATTTAAACATATATTGATGCTGCCATCTGAAAGATCTTAAAAATACTTCACAAGAGTTTTTCCACCTCTGGCATATAGACCGCTGTGTCTTAGCATGTTCTGTCAACACAGAGACACAATACAGCGAGAAAAAACACCCTATGTACTTTAAAAATAAATGAGCTCAAATTGGAAACTGGCACTAAGCCTTCTGTGGTAAAACATAATCTAGAAGTAAAAAACAAATTGACTGCAAGAGGCACCTTCCCGCTTGTGCGGTGAACACATTTGTAGTAGATTTATTTAGTGTACAGAAAGCCGATGCCACACAAAGCTGTATGTGCCCAACATCACTGAAGTCTCTTCTTGTCATCCTCATACATAATCTAACATGAAATATCATCTGTCGGCCTGTTGCAAAATATATTACAATGAACGGTTCATTGTAGCTGTTGTAAAGATGCTTCAAAAAGTCATATTTGATAAGTAATAAAGATGCATTTGCGCATCAAGTTAAATTCTATATGGCTCATAAGCGTGCGACACAGACACGCAAAGGTAGTGTCGCTGATGAATCCCCAGCAGGTTCTCACACTACATTCGTGTGAGTGAAGAGAATGGGTTTGGCTTAAGGGACAGGAAGATCTGGCGCTCTAGCAAATACGATTTAGTTAGATTAGTAATTAAAATACACGGTGCCTAGAGGTCAAGGGCAACAAACCCAGGCAAGAAACAACCCCTGTAAAGGTGAAGGACAAGTTCCACACCATACAAATGAGTCCAAGTCCTGGGCACAAGTATCAAAATGTCTACATTCAACCCTTGAAAACATACAGCCCTGAAGAGTCACATCCCCCACATGGTGTGACGAAACACGTTCATTTGTACTGATCAAGTGTGATTTATAAATATATTCTTTACGCAACCCTGGATTTCGAACTTCATTATGTTTTCTGCATGAACCTTAATCGACTTATTAGGTTCTGACACTAGAACCTGACATTTTGATACGTGTGCACAGAACTTGGACTCACTCTCACACTACATTCCACTGCCGTGCTATATATATGCCTCCAAAACATTCTACATTCCAAAGAATGTATTTACATGTATGATAATTAACCTGATAATTACAATACCTCAATTCTTTTTATAATAAAACAAACAAAAAGATACAAGAAAAGAAAAATATATAACAACATTTAACACATCCAAAAATCTGTGATTTTCTTGTCATTTTGACTCTTTTTTTCTCTACTCAAAATATTTTCATTAACCATGTTTTGTGGTGTGTCATTACAACTTTCTTCCTGATGATGCACCACCATATCAAATTCATTGTTTTGTTGATCCACAAACATGGCATTCCACCTGTCACAAGCCTGTTCATGTTCAATATTTATTCTGTCCCCCATTTCTTGTGGGATTGTATAGTCAAACCAACCAAAATACTTATTTTCGCCATTTCTTTCTTTATTTTTCCACAAGACGTCTTGACCTAGTTTGAGTAATAGCACTGCACTTTTGTTCCACCATCATTTATCCTTTAATAACAAAGCACTATTTGGTACTATCCACACTTGTAAAGGTGATAAATATGCTGATTCACCTTTTTGTAATTTTAGAGGTTTCCTTACTATTACCCAATCACCTTCTGTAATGTTTTTAACTTTGCTTTATGAAATGTCATGATACATTTTAGTTTTCATTTGATTACTAAAATTGTTCTTTTTTATCTGTAGTTCCTCATCATTCACTTCTTTAACATTGTTATGCAATTTTGTTCTTGTTTCCAAACCTTGGTGTAAGTAATGTGTGTCCTTTTATTCCTCTTAATTAATAAAAAAGGAGAATGACCAGTGATTAAATTTGGGGTGTTATTGTAACTACATGCTTTTTCAAGTACAGATTCATATACAGATAATCCAGAAGCTATATCTGTCTGAACACCCACCTTCACAAATCTGTAAATTCTCTCCACCAGACCATTTGAAGAAGGGCTGTATAATGGTGTGTTCTCTTGTTTGATTCTATACAGTTTTAGAAATTCAGGCATTTTATATCACACTAAGGCCATCATTACATTGGCGGTCTGATGAGCATCCGACCACCATCGCAGCAGGGTGGAGACTGGCCGAAAAGTAGTCTGCGGTTCCACCCTCCACATTATGATGAGATTGTCGTTTAGGTGGTCAGATGCATGCATTTTACTATTGCTGCCTGTGCTTTGGCCTGGAAAAGGGCCACAGCACAAGACCCAGTAGTAAAAAGGCATGTTTTTAAACATCCATGCACTGTGTGCCATGCACCATGTGGTGCCAGGCACACGATGTATGGATGTTTTGGGGGCATCACATGTGTCCCCTTGGCCACATAGCAGGGGCCCAAGGGGGATGGGAGCCCTGCTAGGGGCTCCCAAATTCTCTTTCCGACAGCCCTTCAATGGAGGTGGGACAGGCCATGAAAAGGCTGTGGGAAATGGACATTGTAATCCCTACTGTGTTGTCTGTGCACGCACCACCTTCATTATAGGGATTACTGTTCGACTACCATGCCAACGGGCTCAATGAGCTTGTCTTTCCCTTCGCCCGCTGAGCTCCGACCACTGATGTCTTAATCTGGCAGTCAATCCATTACCCTAAATGCCAGGTAGACCTCCACCGATGGCCTGTTGGTGGCGGTCTGCCCGACATCCTAATGTGGCCCAAACTGTGTGTCATTGTCAGTCACCAAAACATTTAGTAAACCTTCATTTGCAAAGTATTTAAAATAAAACTCCATGACTGCATCTGTAGTGATGTTTGATATGAATTCATAATGAATTCATTTTGTGAAATAATCTGTGAGTACAACTAAGTAACAACTGTTTTCATTCAGTGATTAAAAGAGACCTAAGAAACCAACTGTCAATGTGATATAGGGTCCATTCAGGATTTCTACCAAATGCATTTTTTCTTTGCTAGACTTCCTATGTTTATCCGATCTAATACACTCAATGCATTCATCTAAAAATGTAAACATCTACATCTAAACCTGTACACCAGTAATGATTTTTTAGCAACTTCTAAGTAGCTGCTGCATCTGAATGACCTCCATGAGCTAGCTGTAACAATGCAATCCTTAAAGCACTAGAGGGTACAAATAAGTTGTGTTTCATTAACAGTCCTCCCTCCATAAATAACTAATCTGCTACTTGAAAATAACTTTTTTATATTTTATCTAAGTTTCAGATTGGTGCCCAGGCATTTGTCACAAATTTATTTTTACTTGTTGCAGAACTACATCAGTGTCAAATGTGTCTACCCATTCTTCTTCCAAAATGGCTCCATTGCAATGTACAATGGCATCCAATACAGCAACAACACACTCTAGATCACCATCTTCACTGATATCATTCATCTCTTATAAAGGTAATCTATATAAACAATATGCACATTTATTCATGCCACATGCAAAGAATCTTACTCTAAAATTATATTCTTGAAACTGTAAGATCAACCTCACTAGTCTATATGATGCCTTGGTAGTGCCTCTACCACACCCATCCATCATGTGTAGTAAAGGTTTCTCATCAGTAACCAGTTCAAATTATCTGCCCCAAAAATATGTTTTACGTTTCTCCACAGCCCACACACAGGCTAACGTTTCTCTCTCAATCGTACTATCAAATGTCTCTGCAGCTTTTGAGTGTTCTGGATATAAATGCCACCGTTTGTTCTTCACCAGCAATTATTTGACTAAACACAACTCCAACCCTTGCTGCTCTAGCATCTGCTGCAATAATAGTCTTGCCTTTTGAATCATATGGGTTAAGGGCTGGATCATTTAATAAAGCACTTTTGACATCTTTGAATGCACACTCCTGCTCTACTCCCACCTCAAATTTCATTCTTTTTGGTAGTAGTTTTCACAGAGTTCAACCATTATAGCATATCCTGTGATAAACCTAGAATAGTATTCACTTAACCCCAGGAATGACTTTAACATACCCTTGTCTTTTGAGTTTGGTGCATCTCTAATGGCTTTAACCAAACCTTTAGGTTTTATGCCTTCTGCAGGCAAAGCATGACCTAAATACTAAATTTTTGTTTGCCAAAACATACATTGAATTTTGCTGACTGTCATATCTCTCTCATTAAGGGCCTCTAAAACTTTGTTTAACACCTTATTGTGACCGTTGATGGTTTCAACATGAATTGAATTATTGTCCTGAAATGTTTGGACACCACTAACCCCATCAAATAAAATATCCACTAACTTTTAAAACACACTTGTGGACAAAGCAAAGACAAATAGTATACTCACATATCTGTATGCATCAAATGGTGTGACCAATATGTTGTAGTCTTTGGAATCTGCTGAAAATTTGACTTGATGGCATGTAGACTTAAGGTAAATCAAAGAAAAATATTTGGATCCACTAATCACGAACATCATCTCCTGGAGATGACAATCTATGATTATATTCTTAATCAATTACCTCAAATCTGCACACAATCTGATATCTCCTATTTTTATCTTTGTGATAACTGCTGGAACCCACTCAAATGAGTCAGTGGGTTCTATTTATTATTCCTTCCATATAAAGTATGTTTAGTAATTCCTTCAGTTCAGTACTAGCTGAGAAATGTCTAGGACGTACTTTATGAATACCAGATATAGCATTTACTTTCAATTTAATTGAGTGTTAAAACCCTTTAACACACCATATATTAGGTGCAAATACGTCCTTAATATTTATTAATATATGGGCAAATCCTAATTTTCACTCTTAACACGTAAAATTGGGACATCACCTAAAATAATGGGATCCAGCCATTTGTGAAAAATTCCAAGTCATCCCAAGTCTTGCCATCCAACAGCTTTTCCCTTTTTCACCTACATATATTTTAGTCTCAATCATACGACCTTTGCATTCAAGATTATCTTTGAAATAGCTTAGAATACTAATATCAAAAACACTAAGGGGCTTATTTACAAACCACTTGTGCTGCTGGTGTGTCACTTTTAAAATGGGAAAAAGTGACGTACCTCTGGCACAAGAGGCTTGTAAATAAGCCCTTTAATGCCTTTGAGTTGACATCAGTTTTTATTAATAGTACCCCTTTCCGTAACTGATAAAATGTTTGATCAGTTAATATGGTGATTTACAAACCAGAGTCTGCCATGCTTTGATATGTCTGTGTTCACTGATATCGAAAGCACAATTCATAAAGTTAAACAACAAATATTAGAGCATATGCGAGCTATTACAAAAGAGGATAAGCAATATCCTGTAGCGAGCATTTCAAAGAAAAGCATAATAAAGATGCAAGGCTGCCTAAATTTTGCACTCTTGATAGAATCCTGATCTCTGAGAGAGGGGGAAACAGGGTGCGAGAACTGCGACGCCTGGAATTAAAGATGATCATAAAATATGAGACCATGCACGCAGCGGGTCTGAATAAAGACGAGGAACTATCTGTTCGCTTAGGCTAAAAGTGTTCTTTCAATGCTGATGTATCTATAAAAATGTGGCAATCTCTTTGTATCTTTTTGTTTACTAGTTTGTTGATTTTAATTATGCACTTTATATTTTTATCTCTGTAGGAGACAAAATCAGCGTCATACAAGGAATATAAATGCAAAAGAGCTGAAATATCGTGGTCATTGATAAAGTTTAAAAATGCAAAATAAAGTTAATAGATTGCGATTTGACAGTATTCACGTAAGTCATGCCCACTGGGGCAGAATTGGATACATTTAAATGGAGGACATTATTAGTCCACTGGGGAAGAATTGAACTATGTGAAAATAATATCATATAATGTGCAATAATATTGAAATTATGCTTGATGTAACTTAGAAGTAGTCTCCTATTAAGTGACCTTAATAACAAATGCAAGAATTGTAAATGCAAAAGGTGAAATGACCGTTTCAAAATGGAAACCAGTTTGCAAAGTTTTGTGACTGATATTGTAGTCCTACAACTATGTTTGAAATCATGTGCACAATGTGGTAATGGTGGAAACAATTTTTGTGTATCCTGTGATCAAGGAGGGGCTGCTCCAAAAGGCGGCGGGCGTTTTTCACTTTTTTGGAAATAAACTAAATACACGCAGAAAAGGAAATGGGCCCGGTATTATTTTTTCTTAACAAAAAGCAAAGAAACGATTTAAGAGGTGCGCAACCTCGCTGTGGGCCCGCCGTTTGAAGTGGCAGGAAAATATGTGAAATGGATTGAAGGGATATACATATATACATATATATATATATATTCACTGAAAAAAAACATAGGTTTCAGGCACGTTATAGTTAGAAATTAGCATTTAAAAAACCTTAGAAATTTACTGAAAAAACCACATGTTTCAGGGACGTTATAGTTGGTTGGACATTTCACTTGTAGAAAACCAGTGAAATTTGGTCGTCATAGTTAGTTCAGCTAATTATAACTCGCGACCCCCGCAATGCACTGCTGATGACATCACATATTACATCATTCTTGACATGGTCAGTGATATCACTGATGGCATCTCGAATGATATCACTGATGATATCACTGATAACATCATCCAGTGACTGTGTGTTTCTATAAAGTTTAAATATGTTTTAAATATATGCCAAGGTGTATTGAAGAATGAATGGGTGTATAAGTGTCTGGATGGAGGATTTAGTAGGTGCGTGACTGACTGTATATGTGAGTGATTAAATGTGTTTTACTGAATGAATGGGTTAGTGACTAAACTGTGTGGATGTCTGTATCAGTCTGTCTGTTGTTATGTAAGCTGCTGCATGGGTTGGTGAGTAGCTACATGAGTGTCTATATGGTTATTGATTGGCTGCCTGAGTATTTGTATGGGTGCTGGAGTGTGGCTGTGTGGAGTTTGTGACTTTGTGCATAGATGTGTGAGTGGGTAACTCACTGGGTGTATGGGTTCAAGTGTGTGTCTGTGAATGGATATATGGGTGAGTGAGTGTGCGTATGGTTGTGTTGGTGAGTTAATGGATGTCTCAGTGGTATATATGTGAGTAACTACATATGTGGAAGGCAGTATATGTGAGTGTTGCAGTATATACATGAATGACAAAAATGAAGGGTGGTGTGGCACACCTGAAATTTTTGGTATGGTTCAAACTTAGGTAATCCTAGATATCTCAGTAAATTGTTTCTGGGCACCTCAGGAATAGTCTCTTCCGGCTGATAAGAGACAGTCTTGGAAACTAATAACAAGGAAGCGTGGGGAATTCCCACACTGAATCCTGTGGTGCTCCTATGGAGGTCACGTCCTCAATTTTTTCAAAAATTACTCGGGTTCAAATCCAATCATTTCATCATGATTTTAATCCATAGAGTCATATATTCATATTCATATAGACAATGTAATGTGGTTCAATGAGTTCAACACACACGTTTTGAAATGCAAATATCCCTATGCATTTCGGGACGAAAGTCCCTTCATCAGGGGAATAAGGTTGATCTGCGAAGGAAATAAACATTGCTTTAGGAAGGGGGCTGTTACCTCAACGTACTGAAAACAAGGTGACGGAAAAGGTGACTATAAAAAATGAGCGATCGATGGTGAGAACAGTCGTGCGGTAATTAGGAATGAAATAAAGAAGAGGAAAAATCAAGTTTACTGAAGGTACATATGTAACTTCAGTAAACTTGATTTTTCCTCTTCTTTATTTCTTATTCCACACTTCCCTACTTTGCTTTTCCTCTGTATGTACTTTCAATTTTTTTTTTTTTACTTTGCCTTTCTTTTCTGAATTTACTATTTACAACTCGCTTTCACATTCACATTGTCAGAAGGGAGTGTCTCGGACCTTTATAATCATTTACCCTTTGATGTATTATTGGTTGATAATACGTTCTTCTTGAAACCTCCCCTATCCAATATGGCCGACATTGACAGCACAATTTCACATGTATTTTTATATCGCACCACTACGTTTATTTTTGGCCATTACGACCATCTGTTTTCTCGTTATATTTCTAATTTAACACACTATATCACGATTAGGAACCTCCGGGTCGTTTTTTACCATTGCACACTCCACTCCAACTAATCTGTTCACAGTCCTTTCTTTATGTTACATGCTCCATTCAGTCCGTCATTTATGCTCCTTGCACCTATCCCACGCGCACTTCGGCATTTCAGGCCATTGAACTGGTAACCAACACGGAACGCTGTTACGCTGCACTGAAATGTTTCGGGTAAGAATTCATTCACTCGATTGTGGGCTCCGTTCTCGGATTGTCACACATTAGATGTATAGTCTTTGGGTGTTAACGTGGGGGACTCTGACCTTCTTTTCAGCCACAGGCTCTGACTTGACCAGCACGTTTTTTGGCTTTAAGCGGGTTTTCACTTTAAACACGGTGTAACGATTTACCACTGCACGAGTCATTTCCCGCTTTCGCACGAATTCCCCACTACTTGAGTTATTTCTCGCTGTCACTTACTAGGAACGACAGTTATATTTTTCCGTTTTCATTCCTAATTACCGCACAACTGTTCTCACCATCGATCGCTGATTTTTTATAGTCACCTTTTCCGTCACCTTGTTTTCAGTACGTTGAGGTAACAGCCCCCTTCCTTCGCAGATCAACCTTATTCCCCTGATGAAGGGACTTTCGTCCCGAAATGCATAGGGATATTTGCATTTCGAAACGTGTGTGTTGAACTCATTGAACCGCATTACATTGTCTATATGAATATGAATATATGACTCTATGGATTAAAATCATGATGAAATGATTGGATTTGAACCCGAGCAGTATATACATGACCATATGTGAGAGATGGCTTCAGGTGTTCCATACATTTGTCATAAATAAGACTGTTAGCGCTCTAGTTGTTCTTTAGAACACTCTGGGACATTCTGTCATTGGGCTATACTTGGGCTACTTCTGGGTGATATTTATGCTACATTTGGGCTCTTTTGTCTCTGGTGGCCATCTTAGGAGATTTATTTGTTAAGAAGTTTCCTAATTTCCTCATTTACTGCAGTCTCCTCAGTAGGAAATACTTTCAGTTTTTTACTTTGGTTCCATCAAGAAGGCATTCAGATGTGTCACACATTTGCCATAAATTCTGAATCTTAGCACTCCCGTTGCTCATTAGATCACTGTAGTAAAGCTACTGCTCACCAGTGAAGTCTGCTGCTGGTATTCAAAGTGCATGTTTCAGTCTGCATGTCCGAATTATTTTAATGAAATAGAAGAGGATTTGAGAAGTCAAAATGTGCCCTAATTTTTCTTCCTGCAGCAATAATCATAATTCCTATGGCAAAATGAAGCCCCTCATTTTGTTCCTTTGCAAATTAAATGTTTTAAGTGTTACCACTTTATTCCAATCAAGATGGCTTCAGGTGCTCCATAATTTTGTCATAAGTAAGACTGTTAGCACTCTAGTTGTTCTTTAGAACACTCTGGGACATTCTGTCATTGGGCTATAGTTGGGCTACATCTGGGTGATATTTGTGCTACATTTGGGCTCTTTTGTCTCTGGCGGCCATCTTGGGAGACTTATTTGTTATGAAGTTTCCTTATGTCCTCATATACTACAGTCTCCACAGTAGGACATAATTTCAGTTTTCTTTACTTTGATTCCATCAAGAAGGCATTCAGATGTGTCACACATTTGCCATACATGCAGAATGTTAGCACTCTAGTTGCTCATTAGATCACTGTAGTAAAGCTACTGCTCACCAGGGAAGTCTGCTGCTGGTATTGAAAGTAAATGTTTCAGTCTGCATGTCAGATTTTTTTTTAATGAAATAGAAGAGGATTTTAGAAGTCACTCAAAATGTGGCATAATTTTCCTTTCTGCAGCACTAATCATACTCTCTGTGGCAAAATTAACCCCCTCATTTTGTTCCTTTTTAAATTAAATGTTTTAAGCGTTACCACTTTGTTCCAATCAAGATGGTTTCAGATGTGCTATACTTTTGTCATAAGTAAGGCTGTTAGCACTCTAGTTGTTCTTTAGAACACTCTGGGAAGCTGCAGTAGAACACAAAGGAATCGACTGACAGTCTCTGCCCTTGTTGGATTTACATGTTTCACTGAGAATGTCAAACTTCATTCTCACATGACTGAGAAAAATAATGTGAATTTACATAAACTATGCTCTCAGTTTAGCTTATAGATCACCTTCCAAACCTCTGTGGGAAAAGCATGAGAAAATAGTTTGCTCTCAAACATGATTCATGATATCCCAGCAGAAGACTTTTTCACATGGCAAAATCACCTTAGAACACACCACAATTCCTAAAATGCGTATGGTACCATCAACAAATGATTTATAATGTAACTAAAGTCTAAAAACCTTCTATTAACTGCAATGCTTTTTAATGAGGTTCTATCATGTATATTGGTCCCAAGATGGCTGGCAAAACTTCTTGGATGAAGTGCTGACAGCCAATCAGATCTTAGGATGAGATGTGTCGTTATGCTCCGCCCAGATATATATATTTTTTCCTTTAATATTTAAAAAACTACTGAACAGATTTACACCATTTAACAAAAAGGCACAAGTCTGAACCAAGGACTACCTCTTTGCCAAATTTGGTGTAATTCCCATCAGCAGTTCGGGTTGTAGCTGCGACTAAAGGTTCCTATGGGAAATTGCATGGGGAAAACATGTTTGTTTTGGGACCCCCTTTTTTCTCGGCCCCCGCTTCACTAATCACCCCCAAACTTTCAGGATAGGAGTGGACTGGAGTGCCCCACAGGTTGTGAAAATTTCGCAAAGGTTTGTCAACCGGCGCCAAAGTTATTGCAAATAGAATGTTGCGGATTTCCTATAGAAAATAGGTCCTAACTATAACTACCTACTGGTGACCGCCAGTCGGTAATGTATGTATATATTTCTTCATCACCCATGTGGAGGTTGGAGTCTGCAAAACTGTGATTTGAATATATATATATATTAGGTAGTTATAGTTAGGACCTGGTTTCCATAGGAAATTCGCAACATTCTATTTGGAATAATTTTGGCGCCGGTCGACGAATCTTCGCAAAATTCTCCAAGAAGATGGCCTGCTCCACTCCTAACCTGAAAGTTTGGGGGTGAGATTCGTGAAGCGAGGGCCGAGAAAAAAGGGGGGGTCCCAAAACATGTTTTCCCCATGCAACTTTCCATAGGGACCTTTAAGCAGGGCTACAGCTTGAACTGCTGAACGGAACCACCAAATATGGCAAAAAGGTAGTTTGCTTCGCAGATCACGCTTTTTGTTAAATGGTGTAAATCCGTGCAGTAGTTCCTGAGAAAATCAAAAGTAAAATCACAGATATATCTATGGACGAAGAACGGTACTCGCACCGTTCGAGGACTATACCAGTACCCTTACGAGCACGAGCTGCATGCTAATTGGCTGTCAACTGTCTATCAACCCTCCAAACCAGGAAGTGTGGGCAGCCATCTTGTGTCTCGGTAGAACCGAGGCACAAGAAAACTGAAAAACAAGTGTGCAAAAGGGGCAGGGTAGAAACATCCTGACCCCTAGGCCTGCTCAGGGGGTCCCACAAGGACCCCTAAAGCCCCAAACAATGATTTTTTTTTTTTTAAACCATGGATACGTTTATTGCATGAAAAAAAAACAAAGCTTGTTTTAGTGCTAATTAGCCCCGGGGGGCCAAGTTCCGGGGGCAATGTAGTTTATTATAATGGGGGGTCCAGAGGAGCCCCCCCAGCCCCGGGGACAGCTACCCCCCCGGGCTTTTAAAAAAATATATGTGTGGTGGGGCTCACAGCCCCCGCAGTAAATGTAAATGTGTATGTGTGGGGTGGCTCTTAGGCCCCCCCAGTCCTGGGGACCACCACCCCCAGGGCTTTAAAACATTAATTGAGGGGGACTCTGAGGCCCCTTCAGCCCTGGGGACCGCCAAGCCCCGGGGCTTTAAAATAATAATAGAGGGGGGCTCTGAGGCCCCCCTAGCCCTGGGGACTGCCATCCCCAGAGCTTTAAAATATTAATTGAGGTGGGCTCTGAGGCCCCTCAGTCCCGGGGACCGCCACCCCCGGGGCTTCTTGAAAGTGTTGGAGGGGGGCCGCGTGGCCCCCCCTCCTGGAGCCCAAGATGGCCCTGCGGACCGCCACCTCCCAGGGTCGGCTCCTATAGTGTCCCGGGGTGCCCACCCCCGGGACATTGCCGTTTGCAATGACAGGGTGGGAGCCTCGCGGCTCCCACCCTGTCATTGCAAACTGCTTTCTTATTAGGAAGAGAAAGCAGGTTAAACTGCTCTCTCTTCCAAATAGGAAAGCAGATAGCTTTTTCTCAGGGGGAGCAGCATGTTAGCTGGTCTCCCTGAGGAAAAGCAATGCCGGCTCCCGAAGGACGCATGGAGCCGGCTGGGACCGTGGGGACATTGGGGCTCCCCGTACGATCCCCAACATTTTATGTAAGCCCCGGGGGATGAGGTCTTCAGGGATAATAAAAATTAGTGATAGGGGCTATTTTTTTTTATACTGTAAAATGGTACGCTCTCCAAAGCCCCGGGGACCACCACTGCCCGGGGCTTTATGTATTGTGGGAGGGCCGGATTTTGCAGTGTCCCGGGGTGCCCATCCCGCCCTCCCATAGCAAGGAAATATGTTTTTTCTTTCAAAATCTAAATCAGATTGCTTTTCCACATGGGGAGCTGCATGTTAGTAGTTCCTGCTGTAGAAAAGTAATGCAGGCTCCCAAACGCATAGAAGTTGTGCACCAAAGGTGCTGGAGTCGCGCACCCTACAGATTATGAGTCGTGCATCCAGGGCGTGCACAACAGGGGACCGCACTGAGCTGGGTGCGCAACTTTTACTTTTTCTGTTAAAAAATAGCCGCTATCAGAACTTTCTAATATTCCTGGGGATCGTATCCCCCGGGTCTTATAAAAAATGTTGGGGACCGTGAGGGGAGCCACTATGCCCCCACGGTCCGGCCGGCTTCCCGCGTTCTTCCGGAGCCGGCATTGCTTTTACACATGGGGAGATGCTAACTTGCATGTGGAAATGCAATCTTGTTTGGATTTTGAAAGTGAGAACACATTTCACTGCTCTGTATTTCAAAATGCAAACTAAGTTTGCAATGGGAGGGCGGGAGCCGCAAGACTTCCGCCTTCTCATAACAAACAGCAGTGTCCCGGGGTTAGGCACCCCGGGACACTGCAGGACTCGGCTCTGGGCGTGGCGATCTCCAGGGCTCTCGAGGGCACCAGGCGGAGGGCCACGCAGCCCCCCTCACACAATACAGAAATCTCCAGGGGGTGGTTGTTCCCGGGGTTTGACGGGCATCATTGAGGCCCACACACTTTTAATTTTGTAGGGGGGGCCTTGGACGCGAAAGTGGCACCAGGGGGTTGTAAATCTGGTACACAGTGTTTTGTTTTACTTTGCTTTCCTTTCTGTCTTGTAGAGGATCCAGGGTAAATATAAAGTTTTTTGTACAGCTAGTACCTTTCAACTCTACCCCCAAACGGCTTTCTGCCTGTTACCATAGTAACAGTTCATGGAACACTTACGTGAGCACAGAGGTTAGAAGTTTATCACACTATGTTGCTAATGGAAAAAGTTACTGTGCTGGAGTTTTAAAACTTTTCCATAGGAACTGTTAGTCGTAGCTATAGACTGGTACAGATCTGGTATACAGTTAGTCTCAGAATTATACTTCAAATTATAAGCATCATTTCTACTGGGGACCGCTACCCCCCAAAAAAAAGACGTATATACTTTTTTAAAAATTTACTTTTATTAAAACAACAATAAATAACTGGAAACGTAACGTAAAGATAACAATACAGTAAAGAACTAGAAACATAACTTTAATAAAAACAATATAATAAACAAATAGACGTACTGTAGGTAATCTGCAAAACAAAAAAGAAAATTAGTGTTTAAAATTAGATCTTTGTGACTAAATGAGGTCAAACATTACAAGTTAAGGTAACACTTCACGATATTTCCTTATTTTTTACGTGTGCAGTGTGCCTGGTACATTTAACTTGTGTTGTAGGCCCGTGTTCAAGCGGTGTCTGTATGGAAATTCCTACTGTGTCAGGTTTACATTACAGATCAACATGTCTTTAAAATGATTCAGAGATAACACAGAATTAGATGAGAGATTAAGTCATTATGCAGGACGATATTCTTTAGGGCTTATTTACTAGACTCTTGCAACAGTTTTGTGTTACACTTCCCATGTTGAAAGTGACGCAAAAGTGGCGCAAGGGGTTTGTAAATAAGCTCTTATTTCTAATGCATTTAATTGGAGGCATTGTATATCTAGGCCGCTCTGCTTACTTTGTGTAAACACTGTGACCAGCAGAGTTCACCACTTGAATTCAGCTTTGGTTCTACATGGCAGAGTGGACAGCAGTGTCCATTATTTTAAAAGAGAAAGAGAAACGATGTGAGAGAGAGTGAGAAAGAGAAAGAGAGAAAAAACAACATTAAAACGTGGGAGAGAGAAAGTTATAGATGGAGCAGTTAATACTGGAGAAATTACTCATAGCTCACCTTTTGCCTCCGTTGTGTGTCCACGGATGTGCTGCTTTATAGTGCACCCTCCAGTTTAGTGATCTGAAAGATAGTATAAAGAGTTAGTAATAGCATAGTCCATACAACTGCACACGTATATTTTTGCTTTATTTTTTTGTACACTCAGGATACTATAGCACAACAAGTTGCACTATAAGGAGGTGTCTGTGCGCTGTTTTTCTTTCAAAGTAGTATATCCCATGCACTCCCACTGCATAGATGTGATTTCGCAATATTGCATATCTACACTGTTGAACCGGAGGTGAGTGTTTTTGTTGGGAAGTTAGACGGAGAATTTACAAGCTTCTTGCGCCACTTTTCCCATGTTAAAAGTGACACAAAAGTGGCGCAAAAAGCTTGTAGATCTGCTCCTCAGACTGTTGTAACCTATCTATTCTCACTGCTTGGAGATAATTGTATATTTCTACGCAGTGATGGTGCTGCACACTACCCACACTACCCACTCTCGCCTTTCACAGATAACTTGTTGTTGTTTCGGAAACAAGCTTCTTTGCTCACCTAGTGCCATTGGTGTGATTCAAAGAGGGTGGACTACGTATTGAAGCAGGCTTCACTGTGGCCAGCAGAGTTCACAACTTGTACTCAGCTAAGGTTGTACACGGCAGAGTGGACAGCAGCGTCCATAACTTTAAAAGAGAAAGAGAAACGATGTGAGAGAGAGTGAGAAAGAGAGAAAAAACAACATTAAAACGTGGGAGAAAGTTATAGATGGAGCATTTAATACTGGAGAAAATACTCGTAGTTCACCTTTTGCCCCCGTTGTGTGTCCAAGCACGTGCTGGTTCATAGTGCACCCTCCAGTTTAGTGATCTGAACGATAGTATATAGAGTTAGTGATAGCATAGTACATACAACTGCACACGTATATTTTTCCTTTATTTATTTGTACACTCAGGATAATGTATTTCTTCAAGTTCCACTGTAAGGAGGTGTCCGTGCGCTGTTTTTCTTCCAAAGTAGTATATCCCATGCACTCGCACTGCATAGCGGTGAGTTCTCAATATTGCGTACCTAGACTGTTGCACCCCATTGACTTGCAGATTCTGGAGGTGAGTGTTTTTCTTGAGAAGTCAGAGGCAGATTTACAAGCTCCTTGTGCCACTTTTCTCATGTTAAAAGTGACACAAAAGTGGCACAAAAAGCTTGTAGATCTGTTCCTCAGACTGTTGTAACCTATCTATTCTCACTGCTCGGAGGTATTTGTATATTTCTACGCAGTGAAGGTGCTGCACACTACCCACTCTCTCCTTTCACAGATAACTTGTTGTTGTTTCGGAAACAAGCTTCTTTGCTCACCTAGTGACCTTGGCGTGATTCAAAGAGGGTGCACTACGTGTCGATTCAGGCTTCACTGTGGCCAACGGAGTTCACAACTTGTACTCAGTTAAGGTTGTACTCGGCAGAGTGGACAGCAGCATCCATAACTTTAAAAGAGAAAGAGAAACGATGTGAGAAAGAGTGAGAAAGTGAAAGAGAGAAAAAACAACATTAAAACATGGGAGAGAGAAAGTAATAGATGGAGCATTTAATACTGGAGGAAATACTCGTAGCTCACCTTTTGCCTCCGATGTGTGTCAAGCATGTGCTGGTTCATAGTGCACCCTCCAGTTAAGTGATCTGAAAGATAGTATATAGAGTTAGCAATAACATAGTTTATACAACTGCACACGTATGTTTTTGCTTTATTTATTTGTAGACTCAGGATAATGTATTTCTTCAAGTTCCACTGTAAGGAGGTGTCTGTGCGCTGTTTTTCTTCCAAAGTCGTATATCCCATGTACGCCCACTGCTTACGGTGAGTTCTCAATATTGCGTACCTAGACTGTTGCACCTCATTGACTCGCAGAGTCTGGAGGTGAGTGTTTTTCTTGAGAGGTCAGAGGCAGATTTACAAGCTCCTAGCGTCACTTTTCTCATGTTAAAAGTGACACAAAAGTGGCGCAAGGAGCTTGTAGATCTGTTCCTTAGACTGTTGTAACCTATCTATTCTCACTGCTCGGAGGTAATTGTATATTTCTACCTAGTGAAGCTGCTGCACACTACCCACTCTCTCCTTTTACAGATCACTTGTCGTTGTTTCAGAAACAAGCTTCTTTGCTCACCTTGTGCCATTGGCGTGATTCAAAGAGGGTGCATTACGTGTCGAAGGAGGCTTCCCAGTCATTGGTACAATGACCACGCTTCATCGCAGAATACACAAACGTGGAGCTTTGTAGGTTTCTTTTGGGGGGTGACGCCAATTTGTGAAACACAACCTGTAAGATAAAAAGGAAGTTAACATTGTGTGTAATTTTTTTATCAAAGGAGAGAGGAAGTGAGAGAGTGACTGCAAAGAATATTCGCAGCTCAACTTTCTGTCACCAGTGTGTTTTTCACTACGTGCCGGGACATAATGCACCCTGATGCTCTACATCTAAAAGATAGTAAAAGAAAGCTGTATGATTGGTAATTGTTGCTATCTTAATGTGGAGTTGAATAACATCGCCCTTTCACACACGTTCCTTCTCACATTTAAAATAACTATCTGTATAGTTTATATTCCGGACGTTTGAGCGATTATAAAAACATTCCTGCTATTGGAAAAAAAATATATACATGTAATTTGATACACTATATAGGAGTGTGTTCGTCTAAATTGCTGCGTCGCCTTTTTGTATCCAGTCTGCTGCAGCCCATCGACTCCCTCCGATGCGCACCGAGGCCTCACTGCTCACCTTTTCGTGGACAGGACACCTTCTACATCATGTAGGGCCAATCTGCCACTAAGAAGTCTCACATATGATGCTGAGTCTTGATATCTCTATGGCTAACGACATACTCGTGCTCCCATCGTCATCATCGCAGGTTCTTCACCCCTCAGTCCTTGCGGTACCACTAACTCAGTGACCAAAGAGGCCACGCATGTTGTAGTGGGTCCCCTTGTTCGGTAGTTTGGGCCTACATGAAGCTTTCGAAGCACTAGGACGGACCATCACAGCGGTTGGGATGGTAGCAACTCTAAAATGGCATGGAGCACGTGTGCCCTGTCTTTTTTATAGGTAGGGTCATGTGTGCAGTGACGGATGCGCTGGATGGGTGTGGTGTGGGTGTATAGCAGCCATGAGGGAGTGTGTGTGCCGTTCTAACAACTACACCTGGAACTAAGAAATCACTACAATGGAAATATGGGCCATGTAGGGTTGTTGTGTTTTCCTGGTAGCTGGTAGTGGGCTGGCCTGACGTACACCAGTGCTGCGCAAGGCTCTGAAGCATGATTCCGGAGCTATGGGCATGATTCTGTTGTGAGCCATATGAAAAATCATGTGATTCGGGTGTCCGTATTGTAGTGCTGACGTCACCCGGGTCTTAAAAGGAAATGTGTCATTATATCTGTAAAGTTCCACAACTTGGCCAACATGGAAGGTACGGGGTATCACTGACTGTATATTCGTTCATAGTTGCACACATAAAATATGGTAGACATGACGTATTTCTGCGATTATGAATGTTTATTGTACATTCAGTGGAGTGTTGTAGCTGTAGTAATATAGGGCTGTGAAAGGTTTAAGTTGTAGTTTTTGGCACATGAAGGGCAGCTAATTTATATTCGTATGTTCTCATTCAGGTACACTGTACAACTTGATGCTGGAAATTAGTGTTCGAGTCTCGGAGTTGAATGCACATCCTGTTATTGTAGAGTAATGACATAATGTACGAGTACCCCGTTAAAAAGAAAAAAAAAAAACGAAGCCCGCTTTATTGTTAATTAGCCCCCGGGGGGCCAAATCCCGGGGGCAATGTACTCATTTATAATGGGGGCCCAGAGGGGCCTCCCTGCCCCGGCGACCACCACCCCCCCAGGGCTTTTAAATGTTAGGAGCCTTGTGGTGGCCCTGGGCACCGCCACCCCTGCAGTGTCGATACGCATACGGAGCGCGGCGCTCAGCACGACCTCTGGTGTGCATGCGTTGGGTAGGTGTACCGTACCCCATATACTACCTGGTTTATAAGGCGTCCCGTACGCGTATGCAAGCAAGAAAAATAAATATATTTTTCAGATATTTATCAAGCTTATGTGTTTAGATGTTGGGTGGCTCTAAAAAGAGCCCTAGTGTTTATTGGGAGATTTTAGTATCTACAAGTAAGTACCGATGCAGAGTCTAAAGTTCAAGAGGGAGACTCTGTTCCCCTCATCTGTAAAATATACACCATCTCTCCTATAGATGCCATGAAGATTGAAACACAGATTGTTGTGGTAAATGGACCCCATTCTATAGTTTCGGAGAAAAGCAGAAACAGATGTATTCACAAGTTTCCTAGCTTTCTCAATCTGTGGACAATATTGGTTGGACCAGTTCCATTTCTGCCTTTGGCATATATTAGAATAGACAAAGGCAGTTTGGGGGAAAAGTGCCATCAATTTTCCAAAGGTGTCCGTCATAAGCATTTCCAGTCCTACCCCAGTCAAAGTGCCTCAATCATTGGTACCACAGTGCACAATTATGAGGTCAGGGTGTTGGAGATGTAAAAAGGATTTAACCAATGGCATCAATTGCTGCCATTTTAACCCTCTCTGTCCAATCCATTTAATGTCTACATTTGGTAAACCTAGGATGAAAGCGAGGATGGATGAAGGATGTATGGATGGAAGGATGAAAGGGAGGATGGATGAAGGATGTATGGATGGAAGGATTATAGGGTGGATGGATGTGTGAAAGGGTGGGTGGATGAATGATAGATGGATGGATGGATGGATGAAAGGGTGGATGGATGAAGGATGTATGTATGGATGGAAGGATGAAAGGGTGGATGGATGAAGTCTGGATGGAAGGATGCAAGGGTGGATGGATGAAGGATGGATGTATAGATGAGGCATTGGATGGATGTATGGATGAGGCATTGGCTATCTTAAAGCACATTCAAATATTTGCACTGTGCGGGATAAGTCCCTCTTTATCAGTTTATAAGAAAAATTAAGTATTCATATAACCATATACAGTGCGACCTTTTTGCTTTTTTGTGCCTATCCTCAAGACGCTGTTTCTGAGTTGGGAAACATTATTTGTTGGAATCAAATCATTGACTGCAAGAAGTCCAACTGATATTACCTGGGCACCGCACCCAAACCGACAGACCATGCACGCAACCTGGGCTTCATCCTGGACTCCTCCCTCTCCATGACCAGGCAAGTCAACGCCGTCTCCTCGTCGTGCTTCAACATCCTACGCATGCTACGGAAGATCTTCTGGTGGATCCCCACCGAGACCAGGAAGACCGTCACCCAGGCCCTCGTCACCAGCCGACTGGACTACGGCAACGCCCTCTACGCCGGTACCACTGCCAAGCTCCAGAAGAGACTCCAGCGGATCCAGAACGCCTCAGCCAGACTCATCCTCGACATCCCGCGAACCAGCCACATCTCCGGACACCTGAAAGACCTTCACTGGCTCCCCGTCAACAAAAGAATCACCTTCCGCCTCCTCACCCACGCACACAAAGCCCTACACGACCAAGGCCCAAGCTACCTCAACAGCCGAATCAACTTCTACGCTCCCAAACGCCACCTCCGATCAGCCAACCACGCCCTCGCCGCCGTCCCCCGCATCCGAAGAGCGACTACAGGAGGAAGGTCCTTCTCCTACCTGGCCGCCAAGACCTGGAACTCCCTCCCGGCCGACCTGCGCCTGACCCAAGACCATCTCTCCTTCAGGAAGAAGCTGAAGACCTGGCTGTTCGAGCAGTAGCGGCACCCCCCCTCCCCCAGTGCGTTGAGACCCTACGGGTATGTAGTGCGCTCTATAAATGTCATTGATTGATTGATTGATAGAGATGCCGCGTGACAGTGACAGATTGCCGCACACATTTCATCTCCAGCGATTGCGCTGAGGAAGAGTTTAGCCTAGGACACTTAGCTGAAAGAGGGTGAAAATATCCATAAACTGTCACATGGAAATTATGATAGCAAACGTATTTGCACACTTTCCTTCCTCACAAATCCCTTCCGTTGGCCAAACTGAACAAATTACTTAATCTTCGCTCTCCTTCGCTTGCTGTAAAAGCCTTTGAAGAATTGCTCTCGCATTATGGACATTAAATTAATTTATGTTTATGCTGCTGTAGCCTATACCAGTGTCCCAACCTTACCTGCACAAGATCAAACTTACATCGATGCTAGCAAGACAGGTGCGTGCACAAGATGTTTCATAGCACATAGAAATCTGCTGCTTTTCATTTCGACTGATCAAACGGCGAACACCCATCACTGCGGAGCATGTGTTTTCGGGTTAAGGGTCGGGTCTGGGGGCCATAGTGTAAGGTACTAATTAAGGATTTAGCAGTACGGGTTTAGGGGGACGGGCGTAGGGGGTGTGCTCGTGCTGGGGGTAGTGGGTGTTATTTCGGGGGAAAAATGCGATGTTAAAGCATGCGGGGTGTTTGTGTGCATAGTGGTTGTGTTTTGTATGCATTTCAATGGTGGAGCGAAGTAATGGGTTGCGTTGTGTCAGCGTGCGTTGTGAATGTATATGCGATGTAAAGAAGGCGATGTGAATTTTTGCGATGAAAACTTGTGCGGTGTAGCATCATACATCCACCGTTTCTAGACTAGTAAATGTGTTTTGGTAAAATGCGAGGTCTAATATTTTTTGTCTAGAATCACACTGCGCGTCTATGTGCATTTAGGAATTATTTTGAGAGAAGCATTTTTGTATGTTTTGTGTTTGCAGACATATAACTGCTTAAAAATCCATCCTTTTTTCAAGTTTTGATAGAATTAGAAACCAGTTATTGCTTTTGTATTTATAAAATGTCTCATGATTGTATAGTAAAATGCAGTATTTATATTACTGGAATGTCTGCAGTCATATTAGCCCTTCAAGAGTAATTAATAGTGTTGCTTGTCTAGGATCAGAAGTGTGTTTCAAATCTACAATTTCTCAGTCAGTATACATACACTGTTGCATACACTCTGGGGCAGATTTACAAGCCCCTTGTGCCTCTTTGTTGTTCTATTGTGTCACTTTTTTGATGTAATATTGGCGCCAATAATGCAGCAAATTGGTTATGTATTTGCAAAATGAATCAGGATTGTATAGTAAAATGCAGCAGTCATATATATAGAATGTATTTAGTTACTTTACTATTTCTAGACTAGTAAATGTGTTTTGCTAAAATGCAAGGTCTAATATTTTTTGTCTAGAATCACACTGTGCGTCTGTGTGCATTTAGGAATTATTCTGAGAGAAGCATTTTTGTATGATTTGTGTTTGCAGACACATAACTGCTTTAAAAATCTATCCTTTTTTCAAGTTTTGATAGAATTAGAAACCAGTTATTGCTTTTGTATTTGGAAAATGACTCATGGTTGTACAGTAAAATGCAGTATTTATATTTCTGGATTGTGTGCAGTCATATTAGCCCTTCAAGAGTAATTCATAGTGTTGCTTGTCTAGAATCAGACTTGTGTTTCAAATCAACAATTCCTGAGTCAGTCAGTGTACATACACTGCTGCAGACACTCAGGGGCAGATTTACAAGCCCCTTGCGCCTCTTTGTGGTTGTATTGTGTCATTTCTTTGATGTAATGTTGGTGCAAATAGTGCAGCAAATTGCTTATGTATTTGCAAAATGAGTTTGGGTTGTGCACAAAAATGCAATGGTAAGATATATTGTAGGCCTTAGGTCATGGACTGTTTCAAACCCCTATGTACTATGTATGCAGTCTGGTATCTCCCTGCACACTTGTGTTTCACATCTTCAATTCTCCACTCTGTATCCTTACACTTCCACCAAGCACTCTGTCACTGCTGTTGCACTATTGTAGTGACCCATTCAGCAGTGTGTGCTTATCCATTCACTGTGTTAAAACTGAAGCACTTATAAATTCAGTCAGGCACTCTCCTTGCAGAACTGTAATCATTCAGTCAGTACCCAAGTACTCATGTAGCAAAGTAGAATTTAGGGCAAATCCCTATGCACTAGCATGCAGTCTTGTATCTACCTGCACACTTGTCTTTTACACCTTCAATTCCCCAGTCTGTATCCTTACGCTTCCACCAAACACTCTGTCACTGCTGTTGCACTATTATTTTAGTGACCCATTCAGCAGTATGTGCTTATCCATTCACTGCGCTAAAACTCAGGCACTTATACATTCAGTGAGGCACTCTCCCTGCAGAACTGTAATCATTCAGTCAGCACCCAAGTACTCATGCAGCAAAGTAGGCCTTAGGGCATGAACTGCTTTAAATCCCTATGCACTATGCACGCAGTTTTGTATCTACCTGCACACTTGTCTTTTATACCTTCAATTCTCCAGTCTGTATCCTTGCAGTTCCACCAAACACTCTGTCACTGCTGTTGGACTATTGTACTGACCCATTCAGTAGTATGTGCTTATCCATTCACTGCGCTAAAACTGAAGCACTTATAAATTCAGTCAGGCACTCTCTTTACAGCACTGTAATGATTCAGTCAGTACCCAAGTACTCATGCAGCAAAGTAGGCCTTAGGGCATGGACTGCTTCAAATGCCTATCCACTATGTATGCAGTTTTGTATCTACCTGCACACTTGTCTTTTATACCTTCAATTCCCAGTCTGTAACCTTACACTTCCACCAAACACTCTGTCACTGCTGTTGCACTATTGTAGTGACCCATTCAGTAGTATGCGCTTACCCATTCAATGCGCTAAAACTAAAGCACTTATAAATTCAGTCAGGCACTCTCCTTGCTGAACTGTAATCATTCAGTGAGTACCCAAGAACTCATGCAGCAAAGTAGGCCTTAGGGCATGGACTGCTTCAAATCCCTATGCACTAGCATGCAGTCTTGTATCTACCTGCACACTTGTCTTTTATACCTTCAATTCCCCAGTCTGTATCCTTACACTACCACCAAACACTCTGTCACTGCTGTTGCACTATTGTAGTGACCTATTCAGCAGTATGTGCTTATCCATTCACTGCGCTAAAACTCAGGCACTTATTCATTCAGTCAGGCACTCTCCTTGCAGAACTGTAATCATTCAGTCAGTACCCAAGTACTCATGCAGCAAAGTAGACCTTAGGGCATGGACTGCTTCAAATCCCTATGCACTATGCATGCAATCTTGTATCTACCTGTACACTTGTGTTTTATACCTTCAATTCCCCAGTCTGTATTTTAGTCAGTACCCAAGTACTCATGCAGCAAAGTCGGCTGTAGGGCATGAACTGCTTCAAATCCCTATGCACTATGCATGCAATCTTGTATCTACCTGCACACTTGTGTTTTATACCTTCAATTCCCCAGTCTGTATTTTTACACTTCCACCAAATACTCTCTCACTGCTGTTGCACTATTATAGTGACCCATTCAGCAGTATGTGCTTATCCATTCACTGCGCTAAAACTGCAGCACTTATAAATTCAGTCAGGCACCCTCCTTGCAGAACTGTAATGAATCAGTCAGTATCCAAGTACTCATGCAGCAAAGTAGGCCTTAGGGCATGAACTGCTTTAAATCCCTATGCACTATGCATGCAGTTTTGTATCTACCTGCACACTTGTCTTTTATACCTTCAATTCCCCAGTCTATATCCTTCCACTTCCACCAAACACTCTGTCACTGCTGTTGCACTATTGTAGTGACCCATTCAGTAGTATGTGCTTATCCATTCACTGTGCTAAAACTAAAGCACTTATAAATTCAGTCAGGCACTCTCTTTGCAGAACTGTAAACATTCAGTGAGTACCCAAGTACTCATGCAGCAAAGTAGGCCTTAGGGCATGGACTGCTTCAAAGCCGTATGCACTATGCATGCAGTCTTGTATCTACCTGTACACTTGTCTTTTATACCTTCAATTCCCCAGTCTGTATCCTTACTCTTCCACCAAACACTCTGTCACTGCTGTTGCACTATTTTAGTGACCCATTTAGCAGTATGTGCCTATCCATTCACCACTTTAAAACTGAGGAACTTATTAATTCAGTCAGGCACTCTCTTTGCAGAACTGTAATGATTCAGTAAGTACCCAAGTACTCATGCAGCAAAGTAGGCTTTAGGAATGGACTGCTTCAGATCCCTATGCACTATGCATGCCATCTTGTATCTACTTGCACACTTGTCTTTTATACCTTCAATTCCCTAGTCTGCATCCTTACACTTCCATTAAACACTCTGTCACTGCTGTTGCACTATTGTAGTGACCCATTCAGCAGTATGTGCTTATCCATTCACTGCGCTAAAACTCAAGCACTTTTAAGTTCAGTCAGGCACTCGCCTTTTAGAACTGTAATCATTCAGTCAGTACCCAAGTACTCATGCAGCAAAGTAGGCCTTAGGGCATGAACTGCTTCAAATCCCTATGCAGTATGTATGCAGTCTTGTATCTACCTGCACACTTGTCTTTTTTACCTTCAACTCCCTAGTCTGTATCCTTACACTTCCACCAAAGACTCTGTTACTGCTGTTCAACTATTGTAGTGACCCATTCAGCAGTATGTGCTCATCCATTCACTGCGCTAAAACGGAAGCACTTATAAATTCAGTCAGGCACTCTCCTTGCACAACTGTAATCATTCAGTCAGTATCCAAGTATTCATGCTGCAAAGTAGGCCTTAGGGCATGGACTGCTTCGAGCCAAGCCAAATTGCTTCAGGTTCCTAAACACAGAACGGCCAGGTGGGGAGGGAGAAGCTTCCTATTGCATACAGCTAAGGTCTGGAACCTTCTCCCAATTTCCATCAAAAACAGTCCATCATTGCTCTTCTTCGGGAAAGAAGTGAAAACATGGCTTTTCACTGCCAGTTATATTTAGTCCTGTTGGATCCCGAGTCTCTATGAATCCACCCAGCGCCAAGACGCCCATGGGCAATTGCGCGATCTACAAATTTACAAATCAAATCAAATCCCTATGCACTATGCATGCAGTCTTGTATCTATCTGAACACTTGTCTTTTATACCTTCAATTCCCCAGTCTGTATCCTTACACTTCCACCAAACACTCTGTCACTTCTTTTGCACTATTTTAGTGGCCCATTCAGCAGTATGTGCTTATCTATTCACTGCACTAAAACTGAAGCACTTATACATTCGGTCAGGCACTCTCCTTGCAGAACTGTAATCATTAAGTGAGTATCCAAGTACTCATGCAGCAAAGTAGGCCTTAGGGCATGGACTGCTTCAAATCCGTATACACTATGCATGCGGTCCTCTATCTACTTGCATACTTGTCTTTTATGCCTTCAATTTTCCAGTCTATATCCGTACACTTCCACCAAACTCTCTGTCACTGCTGTTTCAGTATTGTAGTGACCCATTCAGCAGTATGTGCTTATCCATTCACTGTGCTAAAACTGAAGCACTTATAAATTCATTCAGGCACTCTCCTTGCAGAACTGTAATCATTCAAGTCAGTACCCAAGTACTCATGCAGCAAAGTAGGTCTTAGGGCAAGGACTGCTTCAAATCTCTATACACTAAGCATGCATTCTTCTATCCACCTGCAAACTTGTCTTTTATACCTTCAATTACCCAATCTGTATCCTTACACTTCCACCAAACACTCTGTCACTGCTGTTTCAGTATTGTAGTGACCCATTCAGCAGTATGTGCTTATCCATTCACTGTGCTAAAACTGAAGCACTTATAAATTCATTCAGGCACTCTCCTTGCAGAACTGTAATCATTCAAGTCAGTACCCAAGTACTCATGCAGCAAAGTAGGTCTTAGGGCAAGGACTGCTTCAAATCTCAATACACTAAGCATGCATTCTTCTATCCACCTGCAAACTTGTCTTTTATACCTTCAATTACCCAATCTGTATCCTTACACTTCCACCAAACACTCTGTCACTGCTGTTTCAGTATTGTAGTGACCCATTCAGCAGTATGTGCTTATCCATTCACTGTGCTAAAACTCAAGCACTTATACATTTAGTCAGGCACTCTCCTTGCAGAACTGTAATCATTCAGTCAGTACCCAAGTATTCATGCAGCAAAGTAGGCCTTAGGGGTAGTGAGACAAAATATCGAAATTAAAATATCGATATACAATAATATCGATGTTTTAATTTCGATGGTATAGAATATCGATGTCCAAAATATCGACAGACAGAATATCGTTATTTTAAGGTATGTATGTTAATAATATCGAAAATATCGAAATTTAGTAATATCTAAAATTTGTTTAGTGTTATGTATTTTATTATTTTGTTTATATGTTTGTTAAATATGTTTTGTAATGTATGTTTGAAAATTAGTAAATTTGTTTTCATTTTGCGTTTTAGTATCAGAGCGGGTTGTGGGTTTATAGGGGAATAGGGTGGGAAGTAATTTAATAATAATTAATTAATTAATATATTTTTGTAAATATTAATAATTAATAATTAATTGGTAATTAATTTATATTATTAGTTAATTACATTAATTAGAGTTAATGTTTTAATATATATACATTTTTGTTATTGTTAATTAATTAATTGGTAATTAAATAATATTAATTAGTACAATAAATTAGAGTTAATGTGCTAATATATTTAATTTATTGTTATTGTTAATTAATAATTAATTGGTAATTAAATATTATTAATTATTTAATTAAATTAATTAGAGTTAATGTGCTAATATATTTATTGTTTTTGTTATTGTTAATTAATAATTAATTGGTAATTAATAATTATTAAGTGATTAAATGATGTGATTTATTTATGTGTAGTGGGTTGTGTGTTTATAGGTGGATAGGGTGTGATATAATTAAATTTAATAAATTAAAGCGATTGTATTTATTTGTTGGTACTTATTGTTAATTAATTAGTAATTAATATGTGTTAATTAGTTCATTTATAATTACATCAATTTAGTAATATTAATTATTATTAATTGATTAATTGAAATTTATATTAATTGTCTTTTTTATATGTGTAGTGTGTTGTGTGTTAAAGTGGGAGTAGTGTGGGAATTCATTTTTACCCCCATGCTATCCAACGCTTTCCCTACTGTTGCACCCTCTGGAGTGTGAATAGTAATTTTTACCCCTACGCTATCCACCGGGGAAACAACCTTTACAACGCAACTTTTACAACGCACTACCATTACAACGACATTTTTACAACGCAAAAACCATTACAACGCATGTGTTTACAACGCATGTTTTTACAACGCAGGTACCTTTACAACGCATACCATTACAACGTAAGTATAGGTAAGTATATAATAATATTTTAAATTTTATATGTTTTAGTTTTTTTAAGGGGTATTTTTAGGGTTCAGGGTCAGTTTTCAGTTTTTGGGTAAAAGGGTATTTTTAGTGTTCAGGGTCAGTTTTCAGTTTTTGGGTAAAGGGGTATTTTTAGGGTTCAGGGTCAGTTTTCAGTTTTTGGGTAAAGGAGTATTTTTAGGGTTCAGGGTCAGTTTTCACTTTTTGGGTAAAGGGGTATTTTTAGGGTTCAGGGTCAGTTTTCAGTTTTTGGGTAAAGGAGTATTTTTAGGGTTCAGGGTCAGTTTTCAGTTCTTGGGTAAAGGGGTATTTTTTGGGTTCAGGGTCAGTTTTCAGTTTTTGGGTAAAGGGGTATTTTTAGTGTTCAGGGTCAGTTTTCAGTTTTTGGGTAAAGGGGTATTTTTAGGGTTCAGGGTCAGTTTTCAGTTTTTGGGTAAAGGAGTATTTTTAGGGTTCAGGGTCAGTTTTCAGTTCTTGGGTAAAGGGGTATTTTTTGGGTTCAGGGTCAGTTTTCAGTTTTTGGGTAAAGGGGTATTTTTAGTGTTCAGGGTCAGTTTTTGGGTAAAGGGGTATTTTTTGGGTTCAGGGTCAGTTTTCAGTTTTTGGGTAAAGGGGTATTTTTAGGGTTCAGGGTCAGTTTTCAGTTTTTGGGTAAAGGGGTATTTTTAGGGTTCAGGGTCAGTTTTCAGTTTTTGGGTAAAGGGGTATTTTTTGGGTTCAGGGTCAGTTTTCAGTTTTTGGGTAAAGGGGTATTTTTAGGGTTCAGGGTCAGTTTTCAGTTTTTGGGTAAAGGGGTATTTTTAGGGTTCAGGGTCAGTTTTTAGTTCTTGGGTAAAGGGGTATTTTTAGGGTTCAGGGTCAGTTTTGGGTTTTTGGGTAAAGGGGTATTTTTAGGGTTCAGGGTCAGTTTTGGGTTTTTGGGAAAAAGGGTATTTTTAGGGTTCAGGGTCAGTTTTGGGTTTTTGGGTAAAGGGGTATTTTTAGGGTTCAGGGTCAGTTTTGGGTTTTTGGGTAAAGGGGTATTTTTAGGGTTCAGGGTCAGTTTTTGGGTTTTTGGGTAAAAGGGTATTTTTAGGGTTCAGGGTCAGTTTTGGGTTTTTGGGTAAAGGGGTATTTTTAGGGTTCAGGGTCAGTTTTGGGTTTTTGAGGTACAGGCGTGCAGGGTAAAAATAAAATAAATTTATATTTAAATTAAATCAATTAAATGAAATTAAAAAAATAAAATTACATTAAATTATTACGTTTTTAATTTATTTTAAATGTATATGTATTAGTTTTAATTTTTTAATTATGTTTTAATGTTTTTATTTAATATTTGTAATTTTATATGTATTTTAAAATTATTTTGACATTATTATTAATATATTTAAAAAAACTATATTTTTATTTTCGATATTTTTGTACTACGATATTAATTTTTCGATATTTTTGTACTTACCTTTATGAAGATAGGACTCCGATATTTTTGATTTCGATATTTTTGTGTCGATATTTTTGTATGTAGATATTCTGTCTGTCGATATTATGTCATAGATTCGCCTTAGGGCATGGATTGCTTCAAATCCCTATACACTATCCATGCAGTCTTGTATCCATCTGCTCACTTGTCTTTCACATCTTTAATTCCCCAGTCTGTGTCCTTCCACTTCCACCAAACACTGTGTCACAGCTGTTCCACTGTTGTAGTCACCCATTCAGCAGTATGTACTAATCCATTCACTTCACCACAACTGAAGCAGTTATAAATTCAGTCATGCACTCTCCTTGCAGAACTGTAATCATTCAGTCAGTACCGAAGTACTGATGCAGGAATATAGGCCTTAGGACATGCACTGCTTCAAACCCCTATGCACTATGTATGCAGTTTTGTATCCGCCTGCTCACTTGTCTTTCACACCTTCAATTCCCCAGTCTGTATCCTTACACTTTCACCAAGCACTCTGTCACTGCTGTTGCACTGTTGTAGTGACCCATTCATCAGTATGTACTAATCCATTCACTGCATTAAAACACTAACACTTACAAATTCACCCAGGCAGTTTCACCAGAAGTGCAGACGGAAGCATAGACTTGTAACATATTTATGTACATATGTTACATTTATGTGCGTCGGAAGTACTACAGTATACTGTAAGTAAACACCTTATAGAGTTATGCTGTAGCACTTCCTTATAGTTTTGCACTTTCACATTCACCATACACTACTAATGTATTCTTTCATTCATTTAGGCACTACACATTCATTCAAAAAAACGTTTACACACTATGGCCCAGATGCATCAAGCTAAAAACCGGTCTCAAATGGGCAGATTCTCAAGTTCAAGTTCAAAAGACCTTTATTCGAATTTCTTAAAATTCATAAAAGTACCGATCATAGTAACAACACACAATAATAATATATGTACATACAAATGATAAATATAACATGTGACATTGAATTCCATACAGTGACAATACAATATGCATCAAATCATTATACTACGTTTCCATTATGACACAAATAAAACTGATTACTATATTCAGGGATTTTCCATCGTTTTGCGTGCTTGTATGGCCGATCTTAAGAAAGAACTGGTGCTGAAAGTTAATTCATCACTGTCCAAAGCAATTAACATACTATATGAGTCTTTAAGTGTCAGTGGTCTGGATTTTTTAAAATACGGAGTTAAAAACCATTTAATAAATTTGAGATAAAATTTACAGAAAAATAAAAAGTGCAGATCATCCTGTATACTCACACCATCACAAGGACATAAAGTGGAATCAGCACTATGACAATATCCCAATGGAAAAGACAGCATAAATTTTACAGTGCCTGCACTTAAACGAAACAGTAATGATCGCTCCCAGCCAGTCATGGGCAGGGAGAGGTAGGGCGGCAGAGTGTGGCTACACAATCCATTTCCTATATATTTCATGACACTTGATTTTTGTGATTCGCTTCTTAGCCTTTCACTATTGTAAAGTGCATATAGTGCATTTTTGACCTCAACTTTATCCTTTGATTCTATTGTCGTGGGATCTGCGAACAAAGTGCCTCTGTCAACTTCATTGAGTGATTTAGATACTTCCGAGAACCATGGGATCCTCATTCCGTGTACACAACTTAAGCAGTCTTTTATAATATTTTGTGTAAGAGCAGCTGCATCATTCTTCCAGATTCTAATCCAGAAAAGTGCTGGTCTTGCTCTGATAAAGTCACTTATGTGTGGAAGATTTAATTCATTGTGACAGATAAAATTAGGTGAGGAAATCGGTACGCCCAACACTTTTCTGCAAAAGCGATTTTCCTCCCTTTGAATGCAGAGGCTGTTTCCCGATTCCCATACCTCTGCTCCATACGTGGCAACAGGTGAGCACTGTAGTTTAAAAATCTTTAAAATAGCCTTAGTGGCACCTATTCTCTTTGGGCGAGGGAGACTCAAAACAGAATTGTTGGCTTTCGAGAACTTTCTCGTGGCGTGGGCCAAATGCCCACTCCACGACCCGTTCGCAGCGAAAACCAACCCTAAATAAGGAAATTTAGGGACAGATTCCAATTTATCTGTGCCTAACTGTATGGTATTGAGTTTCCTTTTGCCTGGGCCACAGGACATGATAAAAGATTTTTTTTAATTTACCCTCAGGTCCAAATCCCCCATAAAATTAACAAAACTATTTACAAGCAGACGAAGAGCATTAGGAGTGCGGGCCATAAGCACCGCATCGTCTGCGTATAAAAGCACTGGAAGTGGTTTCCCTAAAATGACTGGAACATCTGTAGTGACTTTTTTCAGGCAGGTGGATAAGCCATTAATATAAATGATAAACAACAGGGGTGCTAAAACGCACCCCTGTCTCACCCCCCTTCCTATATCAATGGCTCCTGATACCTCTCCACCCATCCCAATACGTACCCGTGCTTTCAGGTCAGTATGGAGATAGGCTAAAAAACTTACAAGGGTATTATCAAGACCATTGATTGAAAGGATAGACCAAAGCTTTGATCTATTCACAAGACCAAAAGCGGATGAGAGATCCATAAACGCAAGATAGGTGGGGGAGGAGCGGGCAACACTATATTTGTCAATTATCAATTTTAAATTTAAGCATTGCTCCACTGTTCCTACCCCACTACGGAACCCCATCTGACAAGGGTCTAAAAAGTCAGTGTCAATTGCCCATTCCAGTACTCTATGGTATATTATACGACCCAACACTTTTAAGGTGTTATCCAAAAGGGAGATAGGGCGATAATTCGCAGGGTCAGACCTATCTCCCTTTTTATAGATTGGAACAATAATGCTGGTTGCCCATGTGGTCGGCATGGCTGTTTTTGGGAGGCTGTTGAAAATATTAAGAAATATGGGTGTCCACAGATCAGCGTCATATTTAATAATATCTATGGGCAGACCATCGGGTCCGGGCGCCTTATTTCCCAGACTCTCTTTTATAGCTATTTTAACTTCATGTTCCAGAATTTGTAAACCACCTGATTGACCAAGAGTAAGAGGAGAATGCTCCTCTAAGGGGGCTGCATAAATTCTAGAAAAATGGGTCTCCCAAGCTGCGCTTGTTATATTGCAACTGGTTTGGGTAAGCTTCTTTCCCATTTCCCTCGTTTTTCTAACAGCTGACCAAAATGGGCCACTGCCGCCCAAGTTTGCGCTAATTACCAGAGAGTCCCATTGTTCAGAAAGCAAATTAGACTTCCGTTCAGATATTTTAGCTTTGTAATTTTTCCTAGCTAATTGAACGGTGGCTTTACACCTTGGTTTTATAGAGAGAGCCTTTCTTAATTCTCTATTTGCCAAGGAGCATGATGAATCAAACCACCTTGGCTCTTTACCTTCCTTGGGTAATGGAACTGACAAAAGAATTTTAATGGTTGAGCACAAAACTTCAAAATCAGCAATTAATTGGTCGTGATTATCGCTTGGGGACATACAAGAATCAATCAGATGTGGATATAGCGTTTGTACGCTATGTAAAATAGCCCCGCAATCCACTCCCCTCCATTTTAAACGAAGGCCATCAATTGATGGAGTAATGTCCCTTGCACCATTTAGATTCGCAAAAATCGGACTTGGAGCAAGATCCAAAATTACAACCAATGGATTGTGGTCACTAAGGGGTGTTTGTACCACAGAAGTTTTAACTATACAATCTGTTAACAGTGGTGACGTAAATACATAATCAATGGTAGAGCTACTGTCCCTACCAATAAACGTTGGAACATAAGGGGAATCAGGATTATGTCCTATTCTCAAAGCATCGACTAAGTCAAATTCAGTGTGTAATTTGGACAATTCTGAACCCCTGCGCTCCGCTGGATCCGAAAAGATCTGGTTTTCAGATCCAACGCTCACTGCTAATTTTGCATTGAAATCACCCCCTATTAAAATACCTGATTTGTTGTCTACTGAAAGGGAACATTCCAATTTACTTAAAACCTTGGATAATGCCAAAAAGTTCTTGTTCGGTACATTATAAAAATCATTATTATAAAAGTTAATTAAATAAACTGTGGTCTTTGACTTCAACTTATATTCAAGAAACTGGATATTGGGATTAACAGGACCATCGTTCTGCAGGTTTCTAATTGTACCGCCTGCAAGAATCTTAATCCCAACAAATAGGCCACCCACTGCTCGGCCAAAGCTCCGTTTAGGTGAGGTTAGGCTGAAACAGTGATCGCCCTCTATATACAAATTGCCAACAGCCCATGTTTCTTGAAACATAAGGATATCCGCATCATTAATTATCTCAATCCATGCAGGGTCCAATAACTTAGATTCCAATCCTGCAACATTCCAACTTAAGATTGATAATCCATGGATATTACAACATTTGCCTGGCCTTACCCCAGTGCTCCCTGCTTCCTCAAAAGTCGTATTAACAACAACAGGGAGATTACAATTAGCAGGCATCGATTCCATAATTTCCAGTGTGCCATTCAAAACCTGACAGTCTGCGGCTGATACTGGGTGTCCCTCTTGTATACTGTCTGTGGCTTGGCTGTGAATATCCATGTTGGGCATTATAACCAGTCAATCCTGTTCATCTAAATTAGAGAAATATTCAAATCGATTATGTGTGGGAATGTTGAATATTGACCTTACTTCAGTTATCGGCTGGAACTGATGGAGGTCAGGGGCAGGATAAGACATATCTCTATAGTTATATTGGTGCATGTTTGAGAATTGAAGGTGATGCGGGGAATGGGAAGGGGGTACTGACATTGGGATCTGATTCCGCCAATTATGGCCATTCAAGTGGCCAGAATCCTGGTTTTGTAAAAAGAGCGGTGATTTGATCCTCGCACCAAAATTCGAATCTTGATAAGTGGTAATGGGGTGGTTCATCATAACTTGTTTTGGGGGTATCAAGTGCCTGTAAAAATAGCCTAGTGGAAGGAGTGTGGTGTTGAATTCATATGTTGAGGGTAATGGGGCACTTGCTAGTGTTTTCTCTGCCCATTGTGGGTTCTTAAAATTAATTGTAACACAATCACCCTCAAACTTTTTTCTAAGTGGGCCTATCCAACCCACTCTCTGGGTATTAATAATCTCCCTTGCACCTTCTATGGGAAAATTGCAGTTTGCAATTAACCAATGTAAGGTTTTATTTTTAAGGGATATAGGAGTTTCCTCTTGGTCCTTCCTTAATTTAGAAACATTGACCAGAACAAGGACATAAGCCCCGCATTCTGGTGGAAGATTGATACGGGAAGGTACCTGTCTAGTTGTTTTTCGCGGCGGTTGGACTAAGGTGGAACCACTTACGGAGTTCGAAGGGTGGCCCACCATAGGCGCACTAGTCTGTTTGGTATTCTGATCCTTCCTTGTAACTAAGGCTGCATTGTTACAATTAGCTGTTGGTTGGCTAACACTTGTCCCCTTCGGGGGAACTGGGGGTGGTTTGGGTGTAATAACTACGTTTGAAGTTAGTGCTTGAGAGGTGTTAAGTACGGGACCCACTGTTTTGGTGGAAGTAAATTTAGTTACATCATTTGAAGCATTTGTTGTGGATAGGCTCTTGATAGGAATAATTAGTTCAGCTATTTGCTTTTCTATCCGGGTGAGCCTGCTTTCAATAGGGGATAGATAAATGCTAAGAAGTTCACCCAATTTTGCCAACATAAAGTCGGTTACTGCTACAGTGTTGTCATTTGTTTTATCTTCCTTTGCTTCTATCCCACCCTCCTGCTCCTCCTCTCTTTCTTCATCCTCGTCACCCTTAGTAGTCTCCTTAGCCCTACTTGTGTTTGGGTTGGATTTAGAATTTACGTCTCTCCCAGTTTGATTTTGTTTTCTGGCCTTTGAGGATTGAGGCTTAAGTGCGTGTTCTTTTTGTTGTAATTTTTGGATAGCGCCCTCGCGTCTGCCCCTTGATTCCCTCGTGTTTTCCACTGATATAATTTCGGGAGTGGGGGTCATATATAAATCCGGGGTCTTCTCTAAATCCATGCTAATATCTGTGTCGGTGTCGGAGTCTATCAGGGGAATAGAGGCGGATAGATTTACTTCATTAGGGATGGTATGAATATCGACACACGCGTTTAATAAGGATCTAATGTTAGCAGGCAAGACCTGGATAGGTGTGGTAGCACAAGCAATAAGTCCCAGGGACGAACGTTTAGCATGGGCAAGATCTTGTGAAACCCTACGTTCAAGAAGAGATATGCCCTGGTGTTGGACTTGGGCCTTCTGGCAGGTTCACCCCTGAACTTTTTGCCTTAAATTATAGTGATTTCTGGTCTTTGCGCACTTTGACACTGTGGCGCAGTGTAAAGTGCGTGCGCTCCCTGAGTGCGTGGAGTGAGATAGGCCTGCCCTCCCATAGGAATGCATGGGGAATGTATGGGTCCCTGGTAGTTCCTGATGCGTGGGGAGTGCAGGCTCGAGTTTAGTATGTGTGAACTCGTGAGAGTGAATGCTGCGAGATGGTGTATGCAGCATGTATGTGTCTAGAAGGGAAGTGCTACTTCTGGACATTGAGATATGTGTGCAGTGAGGGTGCTGGAGCGTGATTGGCTGGAGCTGGCTGGCATGCCAGGCTCCAGGAAGTCTGGATGGGTCTGCCCGGTGGTGAGTGTGAGATTAGCATGAGTGATGTGTGGGAGGAGTGTACCTGTGTCCTGGATGGGCTGGGTTTTCCCCACACAATGCTGGCTCCGCCCCCCTGTGGTGTGTCTAACGACCCTAGCCTCCCCAGTGAATGAAATGGGTGGTTGGGCCATCAAGAGTGCTCCAGAACCAGCTGCGACTGGTTTCTCCCCCACCCTGCACCCTTAGACAAAGGATTTGTCTGTATAAAAAGAGGCTGTGACCTCTTGGAAAAATGTTCTTGTTCCCAACTTGAATCTTGCCAGGGGCGTGCTGCTGCTTGGGCTCAGGGGAAGGCTTGCCTCCCTGAGCCCTGCCCAGCCCCTGGACTGCTGAGATGCTGGATTTCTGAAGGACTTGGTTGCTCTAGCGCTTGGGAGCGCTTGTATCCTGCTGATAGCGCTGGGAGCGCTGTATTTTCCTTCCTAGCGCTTGGGAGCGCTTTATCCTGCATATAGCGCTGGAAGCGCTGTATTTCTGCCCACAGCGCTTGGGAGCGCTGTTCATTCAAGCCGGTGCCCACCCGGCGTTATTTGCCCTTGTTTTATTAATCTAAGCGAGCGAGTGCCCACCTCACTTTATATTTAATTTACCACGAGGGAGCCCACTCCTCGGATAGTGATTCCCCACCTACGAGTGCCTTGGACGGGCCGCCGCGCTGCCCGCGGCGACCCGGAAGTGCTTGGCCGGCCAGCCAATCACAGCGCGGCCGGCCGGAAGTCCCGCCCCCGCAGCCCGAGAAGGAGGGATGGCCCCCGGGGCTCCCGTGAGCTGGGGAGAGCCCCGGGCCCGCCAGGAACCAGCCGCCGAATGTCGCGGGGCTCCCAGGACCAGGAGGGAGCCCCAGTGGAGGAGGAGAAGCGCCGCCCCGGGAAGCTGCCTCGGAGGAGGAGCAGACCCCGTCCTGTGAGACGGTGAGTGGGGCACGGGGCTGTGTGAAGGAGAGGGGGCGTCGGGACACATTGCCGGTGCCCGCCCCCCCCTCCAGTGGTGCAGACTCCTTGTGGGGGCGCAGAGAGGCCCCTGAGAGGCCCCAGAGATTCTCGAGCCCAGAGAGGCTCAACCCGCCTATAGTGATTTACGAGCCTGCGAGGCTCATGAGGGCATTTGTTTGGGTGTCGAGTCCCCCGTGAGGGACTCCAACGAGGCGGCAGTCTGAGGATTGGAGCCCCGAGGCTCCTGGTGACATATTTGATGAGCCCTGCGAGGCTCCCCGCCCACAATTGTTTCGAGAGCCACGAGAGGCTCCAAGGGGGCAAGTTGTGTTTAGAGCCTGCGAGGCTCCGCGTCCCCAGAGCCAGATGGCTCAGTTTGGCGCCATGGTTGTCCCAGAGGGCTGATGAGAGCCCTGGCGCAGTGTTTCTGATCTACAGCCGCCCAGCAATTAGTGGGCAGCTGCACCATTTTAGGTTTTGCCTCTTTTAGGGACATGTACTCTGGACTTTAGGAGTGAGGCGCACTCCTTCATCCCTGGCCTTTCCCCAGCTGCGCAGCACTTAGTGTCAGCTGCAGCGTTTAGGCCCCCTGTTATGTCCCTGCCTACAGCTGCCCAGCACTTTGTGGGCAGCTGCTACGTTTAGGTTCTGGCGCAAGTGGCGCAACCTGGACTTTGTGAGTTCTGCGCTAAAGGTGATTTATGCGCTAACTGAGGTTTAGATGCTGTTATGATCTATGTCCTATTGCTTTTGGGTGTTAGGAAATGTACAATGTGTAGTATGTTTTGCGCACCCTGTGTTCTGGACCTCTGAATGTGTTATTGATACATTATGTGCCCTGTTCCTTACACCGCTGAACGTGTGTTGATGCGTCATGTGTTCCTTACACCGCTGAATGTAGGTTTTGCATCATGTGTTATGTGCTTGCTAGTACAGGTGGTGCTAGTGAGGTCCTGGTTACCAGTAGTTACTGGTTGTGTGCTCTATTTTTATAGTTTGTGCTACAGTGATTTACATTCTAAGTGCTATTTCTGAAAGTGTTACTTCTGATTCCTGACAGTGGTCCAGGTGGCCCTGTCTTGTAAATATCCCCTGTAAATTCTGCCCGTGCCTCTGGCACATTGTAAAGTGTGTGTTTTATCTAAATGTGTTTTGGTGTAATACAAAGGCTATTTTTATATAACCTTGTGTGGAGTTTCCTTTGTGGTGGGCCTTTGGGTGTTGTTGCTGGGGTGCGTGCGCAAATACTTAACTCATATCGCCTCCAAGTTTAGCCTTGCTGCTCGCGCCACGTTACCTAGAGGGTGAGCAGGGGTTATCTTGGCGTGTAACTCCCTTGCCCTGACTTGGGAGTGGTGGTCTCTGACTGACTTTGGCGAAAGCCCTGGCCAGCCGGGGATCCCATTTCCAACATTGGCGGCAAGCGGTGAGGATAAGGATTTGTGTTTGCGTTGTACCACAGTATTATTATTATTATTATTATTATTAATCGGGTTTTATAAAGCGCAAACAACCCGGAGGCCTCGTAGCGCTATGTACCGTCATACTAAGGAGACAGGAGAAAAGATTAGTTGAATAGGTAAGTTTTCAGATCCTTCCGAAATTTAAGAAGGCTAGGTTCACTACGAAGGATGGTGGGCAAGGAATTCCATTTCTTTGCAGCATTCCAGGAGAAAGAGCGACCACCCCATCTAGTACGTTTGATCTTAGTGACAGTAGCTAGGAAAGCAGTGCTGGAACGCAAAGTTCTGTGAGGAAGATAGGGTTCCGCTAGTGGTGCAGCCAGTAGCAGCTGGCTGCACCACAAAACTCTGCATTTTAGATAATCACATTGTGGGGATTATTTTGTTTAAGTTTGCTGAAAATGTCATTTCTGTTGAAATGTGTTTCTTGTGCACTTTGAGTTAGGTGTCCCTAGCTCGGGAGGGTAGATCATCCCCCTAAGTGCAGTGTATTTTCTGGATTCACCAGAAGGGTGGGATCCAGTGGTGGCAGCATAAGTGTGTCCAGTGCATGTGTCCCCCGTCCCTGTCCTAGAGTAATGGTACCTGTGTCAAGTGTGGTCAGGTTGAGAAGTCAGGGGTGGTAGAAACTGCCTTACCAGTCTGGGGAGGGGTGTGTGTGGATGAATGGTGTGTGGCACTGGACGTGTTTGTGAGTTCTCTGGATGGGGAGCTTGCTGAATGCTAGTTTTGCTCAGATATTTAAGTCCTGTGTGTTGAACTTTTCCCAAGAACGTCCGCAGACAGTGGAGCCTGCTTTTTGATTTCTGTGGTCTGTTGAGAGACAGAATTTTGGAGTTGGTAATGTTCTGGGAGGAGAGAGGCATAGGGGATGGAGTGATTCCAAAAGGAGTGTCTGAGGTGTCTTCCAGCCCAGCGTGGTGGAAGAGGTTCAGTGTAGCCCAGCTAGGTCTCGGTGTAGGGGCTCACGTCCTGTCTCAAGAGGAGAAGGAGTGGATGGGACTGTATGTCTCCAGGTGCCCGAAACCCAGTGTCAGGGCCTGGAATGTTTCTGAAGGGAACATCAGGTCGGGGGCCTAGGCTGTACCAATAGGTCATTTGAGGAGGATCTTCCAGAGTGTCTGGAGAACGTGGAACCTCTGTAACCAGGGTTCCAGTAGTTCTGGTGTCTGGCAGTACCGCTCCAGTTGGGAGGGTGCAGAAGTCCAGATGGAGGGGTGCGAGGGGGATAGGTTCCCCAGTGGAAGAACCAGTGGGTCAGGGGCCAGCCAGAAGGGTTGTGTCGCCAGTGAGTGACCATGGTGGTGCCACTTCTGTCCTGAGTGTCAGGCAGACTTGTACACGACACATTAGTTATGTGTCACCCTCAAGGAAGTCCTGGTGCGCCAGGCATCTGACCAAAGGGTACGTCCCTCGGTTGGGGAGCCAGTAGCCGGTGTTTCCGGATCTGGACGTAAGGGCAACTGTATGTAGTGTCCTGAAGTTACAAGAGGGAACTCCTGCCTGACGAGAAGGAACCGGGTAAGCTGTATGGGGTATTGACCTGCAGTGGTTGCCTTGCTGCTGAAGGAGGAGAGAAAGTCTTAGATTTTTGTTTTCAACTTGTAGAAGTCCTGGTGCGCCAGGCATCTAACCAAAGGGTAGCGTCCCTAGGTTAGGGAGCCAGGTTCAGGTGTTGGCCTGTCCTGGACGGCAGGGCGACTGTAGCCAGTGTCCTGGCCGGTTTGTCTTCTAGGGGTACCCCTGTGAACACAGGTGGGGCTCATCTTTAGTGAAGAGACCCTGTGTTTCCCAGAAGGGGTGGTACAGGCCTAGCAGGGATCTTTAGGGTTCTTGGCTGAGTGTTGTGGTACTACCCTGAGAGCAGGTGGGGCCTACCTTAAGTGGAGGGACCCTGTTCTACAGTGGGAGGGTGCAGAACTCTGGAAGGGGGTCAGAGGAAGTCTGACCCCTAAGTCTGACCCCTGTGCATCCGGTGAATGTGAATCCCAGGTGGTAGACCAGTTAAGGGAGCGGTGACCTATCTGTCATGACCAGCCTGGTGTCCTGTAGGCACCGCACTGAGCCGCGTCTGCCTTCGGCCGCGCAGTCTATGCCGCTCGCCGTCCCCGTCTTGACGCGGTCCGCGAGCCGCCGCCTGCGCCGCATCTGGCAACCCGCAAAGTGCAACGCCTTACTACACCGTTCTTGTGCTGGTCTGACTGTGGTCACTGCTGCTGAGGAAGTCAGGTCCTAAACTGGTGGGAGAGTTGTGTTCTGGAGGGTGCTTCAGAAGTAGAGGTAGGGTGGGACAATCGTGCCCGTGACCTCTGGTCAGCCTGAGGGTGCGGACCCTAGGTTGAAGGATCAGTGGTAGTTTGGAACTAAACTGAGAAAGGGAGTGGAGAATGGCTAGTGTAGGCCAGGGGTTACTACCCCCCACTCTGTGGATGGGCATGGACCAGTGGTATCTGGGTGGCCTAGGGCCTGGTCCTAGCCGTGGTCAGCTAAGGAGTACCAGTGGGGTAGCCTAGTTGGGCCTATTTTTTTTTGAGTATGTGCTTGTCTTATGGATCAACGTGGCGTAGAACCGGAGGGTGTCCCTGCAGTGCGGGCCCGCGTCCGTGTTCTATCGCCCCAAGCAGGGAAGTCCATCACGGTGGTGATTGGCCTACCCTGCGTTTTGGCTGGAAGGGGGTTGTGTTGGACTTGGGCCTTCTGGCAGGTTCACCCCTGAACTTTTTGCCTTAAATTATAGTGATTTCTGGTCTTTGCGCACTTTGACACTGTGGCGCAGTGTAAAGTGCGTGCGCTCCCTGAGTGCGTGGAGTGAGATAGGCCTGCCCTCCCATAGGAATGCATGGGGAATGTATGGGTCCCTGGTAGTTCCTGATGCGTGGGGAGTGCAGGCTCGAGTTTAGTATGTGTGAACTCGTGAGAGTGAATGCTGCGAGATGGTGTATGCAGCATGTATGTGTCTAGAAGGGAAGTGCTACTTCTGGACATTGAGATATGTGTGCAGTGAGGGTGCTGGAGCGTGATTGGCTGGAGCTGGCTGGCATGCCAGGCTCCAGGAAGTCTGGATGGGTCTGCCCGGTGGTGAGTGTGAGATTAGCATGAGTGATGTGTGGGAGGAGTGTACCTGTGTCCTGGATGGGCTGGGTTTTCCCCACACAATGCTGGCTCCGCCCCCCTGTGGTGTGTCTAACGACCCTAGCCTCCCCAGTGAATGAAATGGGTGGTTGGGCCATCAAGAGTGCTCCAGAACCATCTGCGACTGGTTTCTCCCCCACCCTGCACCCTTAGACAAAGGATTTGTCTGTATAAAAAGAGGCTGTGACCTCTTGGAAAAATGTTCTTGTTCCCAACTTGAATCTTGCCAGGGGCGTGCTGCTGCTTGGGGTCAGGGGAAGGCTTGCCTCCCTGAGCCCTGCCCAGCCCCTGGACTGCTGAGATGCTGGATTTCTGAAGGACTTGGTTGCTCTAGTGCTTGGGAGCGCTTGTATCCTGCTGATAGCGCTGGGAGCGCTGTATTTTCCTTCCTAGCGCTTGGGAGCGCTTTATCCTGCATATAGCGCTGGAAGCGCTGTATTTCTGCCCACAGCGCTTGGGAGCGCTGTTCATTCAAGCCGGTGCCCACCCGGCGTTATTTGCCCTTGTTTTATTAATCTAAGTGAGCGAGTGCCCACCTCACTTTATATTTAATTTACCACGAGGGAGCCCACTCCTCGGATAGTGATTCCCCACCTACGAGTGCCTTGGACGGGCCGCCGCGCTGCCCGCGGCGACCCGGAAGTGCTTGGCCGGCCGGCCAATCACAGCGCGGCCGGCCGGAAGTCCCGCCCCCGCAGCCTGAGAAGGAGGGATGGCCGCCCGGGGCTCCCGTGAGCTGGGGAGAGCCCCGGGCCCGCCAGGAACCAGCCGCCGAATGTCGTGGGGCTCCCAGGACCAGGAGGGAGCCCCAGTGGAGGAGGAGAAGCGCCGCCCCGGGAAGCAGCCTCGGAGGAGGAGCAGACCCCGTCCTGTGAGCCGGTGAGTGGGGCACGGGGCTGTGTGAAGGAGAGGGGGCGTCGGGGCACATTGCCGGTGCCCGCCCCCCCTTCAGTGGTGCAGACTCCTTGTGGGGGCGCAGAGAGGCCCCTGCGAGGCCCCAGAGATTCTCGAGCCCAGAGAGGCTCAACCCGCCTATAGTGATTTACGAGCCTGCGAGGCTCATGAGGGCATTTGTTTGGGTGGCGAGTCCCCCGTGAGGGACTCCAACGAGGCGGCAGTCTGAGGATTGGAGCCCCGAGGCTCCTGGTGACATATTTGATGAGCCCTGCGAGGCTCCCCACCCACAATTGTTTCGAGAGCCACGAGAGGCTCCAAGGGGGCAAGTTGTGTTTAGAGCCTGCGAGGCTCCGCGTCCCCAGAGCCAGATGGCTCAGTTTGGCGCCATGGTTGTCCCAGAGGGCTGATGAGAGCCCTGGCGCAGTGTTTCTGATCTACAGCCGCCCAGCAATTAGTGGGCAGCTGCACCATTTTAGGTTTTGCCTCTTTTAGGGACATGTACTCTGGACTTTAGGAGTGAGGCGCACTCCTTCATCCCTGGCCTTTCCCCAGCTGCGCAGCACTTAGTGCCAGCTGCAGCGTTTAGGCCCCCTGTTCTGTCCCTGCCTACAGCTGCCCAGCACTTTGTGGGCAGCTGCTACGTTTAGGTTCTGGCGCAAGTGGCGCAACCTGGACTTTGTGAGTTCTGCGCTAAAGGTGATTTATGCGCTAACTGAGGTTTAGATGCTGTTATGATCTATGTCCTATTGCTTTTGGGTGTTAGGAAATGTACAATGTGTAGTATGTTTTGCGCACCCTGTGTTCTGCACCTCTGAATGTGTTGTTGATACATTATGTGCCCTGTTCCTTACACCGCTGAACGTGTGTTGATGCGTCATGTGTTCCTTACACCGCTGAATGTAGGTTTTGCATCATGTGTTATGTGCTTGCTAGTACAGGTGGTGCTAGTGAGGTCCTGGTTACCAGTAGTTACTGGTTGTGTGCTCTATTTTTATAGTTTGTGCTACAGTGATTTACATTCTAAGTGCTATTTCTGAAAGTGTTACTTCTGATTCCTGACAGTGGTCCAGGTGGCCCTGTCTTGTAAATATCCCCTGTAAATTCTGCCCGTGCCTCTGGCACATTGTAAAGTGTGTGTTTTATCTAAATGTGTTTTGGTGTAATACAAAGGCTATTTTTATATAACCTTGTGTGGAGTTTCCTTTGTGGTGGGCCTTTGGGTGTTGTTGCTGGGGTGCGTGCGCAAATACTTAACTCATATTGCCTCCAAGTTTAGCCTTGCTGCTCGCGCCACGTTACCTAGAGGGTGAGCAGGGGTTATCTTGGCGTGTAACTCCCTTGCCCTGACTTGGGAGTGGTGGTCTCTGACTGACTTTGGCGAAAGCCCTGGCCAGCCGGGGATCCCATTTCCAACACCTGGTTTATAGCATCATTGGCCTTAATTATAAAGTTATCAATAGGGCCAGTTTTGGAACTACCCCCAGCAGCTGCTGTTCTACTACAACTCCCCCTTGGAGACATGATGATGACAGTAGGTGGTAGTGAGCTAAGCCGATCGCGGAGTGGAGTCAAACTTAGAAACTTGTTAGACACTTCAATATGCAAATACCCAAATACCTGGGGCAGATTACAAGTAGCAACACGGTCTCTAATTCAAATCACAACAAATAGCTAGTAATCAATATGTTCATACTCCCAATCCAAATGTTAATCAATTGGGTCCATAATCCTTAGTCCTCAATGCAACTACCCGAGCTCAGAGTCAGAGTTAGAGTTGTCAGATACCTTGGAGTATAGATGTTAGAGGGCTACACCCGTCCCGTCCTCCTTCGGCCGCTGAGGGCCGTAGAGGGCCCGCCCTTTGCCCGGGCTTAGCCCGCGTTGTCCCGCGCGCGTCCCGCGGGGCGGGAGGTGTTCCGCGTTCTTGAGGCGCCTCCAGGCGCAGCGGGAGCGTCACGAGCGCGCCAGGACCCCGGGCTGCTGGGAAGTGGAGTTTGGTTGAGCCCGACTCTGCCAGGAGAGTCCCTGTTACTCCGTCGCGTTGGCCGTTTCCCTCACGGCTGGAAAATGTGAAGGATTAGTTTGGCCGTTCCCCTCACGGCTCCCCACCTCTGCAGGTAAGGTTAGGAAATGCCCCCAGGCACGCTCGGTGCTCCGCGTTCTTGAGGCGCCTCCAGGCGCAGCGGGAGCGTCACGAGCGCGCCAGGACCCGGGGCTGCTGGGAAGTGGAGTTTGGTTGAGCCCGACTCTGCCAGGAGAGTCCCTGTTACTCCGTCGCGTTGGCCGTTTCCCTCACGGCTGGAAAATGTGAAGGATTAGTTTGGCCGTTCCCCTCACGGCTCCCCACCTCTGCAGGTAAGGTTAGGAAATCAGAATCTGCCCCTTTGCGACCAGTATTTGTGCATTTGGGATGCATCATCCCAAATGCAAAAATCGCAATTTAAGAAATCTCTGAATTGAGATTCCTTAAATTGCAATTGCATTTAACGAATCCCAAATGGAGATTCCTTAAATGCAATGCATCAAAGTAAAAAAAATTGCGATTTTGCTAATAGGAGTAGCAAATTACCATGAAGTTCAACTTCATGGTAATTTGCAAAAACTTTGAAAAATGCACTTTTGTGCATTTTTCAAAGATTCATGTTGCGCACACACCTGCCCTAAGGACATGTGTGTGCGCAACATACGTACACAGATCAATTTCAGGGGGTGCAACAGGGTGTCCTTTGGACACCCCTGCACCCTTGAAATTGCATTCTCAATTTGCGATTCGCTAATTGCGATTTTCAAATTGAGAATTTCTTCCCAATCATTCCTATGGGCCTCTAGGCCCATAGGAATGAATGGGGAGGTATTCCTTAATTGCGACTCGCAATTTGTGAGTCGCAATTAAGGAATATTAAGAAATCGCAATTTTTTTTGCGATTTCTTCATGCATAGCCTTTTGCTATTCCTTATTAGCGATTCCTTATTTTTTGCTAATAAGGAATCGCAAATGGCAATGTTGATGCATGTGGGCCTAACATACTAATATAGCTCTTTTTTTGACCAGTGAAGTTAGTTCTTAAAAGAACATTTTTTTTGTCTTTTTTGTAGTTTTGTCTTTTTTGGGGATTTTAAGAACAGTTTTTTATTTTTTTTCGTTTTTTTTTTAAAGGAAAAAAAGGGAATTGCGCAAACAAATCTGTCTGCAACTGGAACAAATAAACAACGTTGCTCTTGTTTGTGCCTGCAAATCAAATCAATGGACTGTTCTCCATAACGTAATATTTCTTTGCAAAGTTTGCATGAAATAATGAGGTCTGTCTGCAAAATTGGGATGGATGTCCGGATGCGGACTTGATGGTGCTGTGGAAGTGCTGCCTACAGCTGGTGGAGGGTCTTCCTGCAGCCTGTCACATGCAGCTCTCGCATAATTGCGGGGATGAAGAGTCTTCACATGTTTTACCATGCTGGCAGTTCCAAATGAATATTTTTTATTCGGATCACCTTTAGAAAGCACGGTCCCACACAGCTTACAGGTGACCTTGGCAGCATTCACTTTCTTTTCTCCTTCCAGAAAGGAAACAAAATTCCAGATTAATGCCTCCTTCCTCTTCGGGGCTGGGTCTTCCTGCACAAATTCTTCTTCTGAAGAGTGTTCAGATTAACTTTTATTCTGCTGTGCAGCCATATTAAAGATGTTTTGGAAAACACAAGAACTTCACAAAAAAGATGGTTCTTCAGTGAAGGTCAAAGAAGAATGATTAAAATGGGTGGGGTCCTTCAACATTTAGAATAGGAAATATTATGAACCAATCAAATCTCTGTTTTGAAGTCACATGGGGTGGGCGTATGGTGCGCTTACGATGCGCGTACGTACGACGTACCCCGTGATTTGCTGATTTAAACTAAATAAATACTATTTTTATGATAACCTCAAATAATGTCTTGCCTTAAAATTTACATTAAATTTACATTAAATACATAAATATATCTTTTTAAACATTAAAATAAAAAACCCGGGTACGCATAGCGTATGCCGTACAAACGCACATGACGTCACGCGGAAGCGCCGATGCAACATGTAACATCAAAACGTATCTGTGACGTATGCGTGGGTACGCGGACAGTACGATTATAGTTGCGCAGCAGTGTGCGAGGACGATACGCGTACCCTACGTTTACCACAAAAAAATGTTTTTTTATTATTTTGCAATAAAAATATGTAATGTAATTTAAAAAGTAAAATAGGTAAAAATAATTATTATAAAAAATGTCGTAAATTCGTATCAAAAAAATAAATATAACAAGTAATACATTTAAAAATTGGCATTTACAAAACCTATGAAATTCACTGAAAAAAACATAGGTTTTAGGCACGTTATAGTTAGGAATTAGCATTTAAAAAACCTTGCAAATTCACTGAAAAAAACATAGGTTTCACACATGTTATAGTTAGCTTGACATTTCACTCATACAAAACCATTGAAATTCCCCAGTTATAGTTAGTTCAGCTAAGTATAACTCGTGCGCCCGCAATCCACTGCTGATGACATCACATATTGCATCACTCATGACATGGTCAGTGACATCACTCATGACATCACTGATGACATCTCAAATGACATCACTGATGACATCACTGATGACATCACTGATGACATCATCCAGTGAATGTGTGTCTTTCTGAAAAAGTAATTTTTTTATATATATGTATATCTAAAGATCGATGGAAGAATAAATGGGTAAATAAGTGTCTAAATGGATGTTTTTTTGTAAATTTGATTGTATAACTGACTTATTAAGTGTATCTTAGTGAATACATGTATTAACGAGTAATGTTTAAATATTTAACTATCTGTATCAGTGTCTCATTTTGTGTATAAGTGACTGCATGGGTCGGTGAGTAGCTACATGAGTGGGTATATGGGTTATTAGTCGTTTTTTTGAGTATCAGTATGAGTGTCTGTATGGTTCGGTGGGGGATATTACTTAGTGCAAATATGCATGAATGAGTGAGTCACTGTTTGTATTTGTTTTGAAGACAGCATGTGTGCAGGACTGTATAGGTGGATGAGTGTGTGTATGGGTGTGTTAGTGAGTGAATGACTATCTCAATAGAGTCTTTATGAGTAAGTACAAATGTTTTAAACTAGCATATGTGAGTATTGATGTATATAAGTGAGTATATATGAGAGTGAGAGATTGGATTGGAAGAGTTCCTGTATAAATAAGTATGTGTTTCTATAAGTGATTGTTTAAGAGAGTAAGCATGTGTAAATTTCTGTAGAAGTAAGTGTGGTGGTGTGTGTATAGCTGTATATGCAAGTAAATGGATGTTTGATAGTTTATTTGCATGTGTGCGTATGTGTGTGAGTAACTCTGTGTATGAGTGTAGGTGTGTAATAGGATGTATAGGTGTAAGAGTACATATGATGAGTGAGTACATGTATGAGTGACTATATAGAACTGTTGGAGAATGAGTGGATGTGTATGTAGATTTTGTAATTACTGAATAGGTTGTTTAACTGATATTGGTATCTCCATTGTTTTGAACATTTTAGTTTCTATTTTTCAATGTGTGTAGCAAAGGTTATATTAGGGTGAGAGGAGGTCTGCCACTCTTTCACAGGGATGATGTCACCGGTGATGTCATGAGTGATGTCATTTGAGATGTCATCAGTGATGTCATGAGTGATGTCACTGACCATGTCATGAGTGATGTAATATGTGACGTCATCAGCAGTGGATTGCGGGTGAAGGAGTTATCGTTAGCTGAACTAACTATAACGGGGAAATTTCAATGGTTTTGTATGAGTAAAATGTCCAGCTAACTATAACATGTGTGAAACCTATGGTTTTTTCAGTGAATATATGCACACACTAGTGGTTTGAAGGCAGATGAGTATTTTTTGAGTAAAAGGTCTGCGGAATTTTATGAGCACAATAAGGTCATTTTGAGCCTAATGGAGTGGTGTTTGAACAATAATTTTTTCATCTTCGGTAAGGATGTATGGAGGCAATTAAGAGGTGTGGCGATGGGATCCTGTTTCTCCCCCAGCTATGCATGTTTACACGTAGGCTGGTGGGAGGAACAGGTTCTCAACGCCACACATGAGGTGTGGGTTAATGAAAAGATTGTTAGATATCTATGATATATAGATGATATCTTTATTCTGTGGCAAGCGGTAGAAGAGGAAGCTCTGACTTTTATTGATGAGATTAACAACAACTCTCTGAATCTCAAGTTCACCTCTCACATCAGCAAGAAAGAGATAGAGTTTCTAGATGTAAAGGTATATGTTAGTAACAACGAACTACATTCCACACTTTACAGAAAGCCCACGGCAGGAAATACCACATTACACGCCTCTAGCCTCCATCCAAAACACACAATCAGCAGCATCCCATATGGAGAGATCCTGCGTCTTAAGAGAATTTCTAGCTCTACCCACGACTTTGAGCAAAGTGTAAACGAATTGAGGGCCCGACTAAAGGCACGTGGATATTCCGATTTCATCTTTAATCAGGCTTTGGCCAAAGCGAATTTAAAAACCAGGGAAAGTCTGTTCTCTGCAGACTTACCCAGCACGGATGATACTGAATTGAACCCAACTTTGGGTAGAGAATCGAAAGACTTCCCCAGATTTATTACAGTTTTCAGCAATGAGGACAATAAAATTAGGAATATAATCAAGAAAAATTGGCCAGTAGTGCTCACAGACACTATACTAAGTTTGATTTTGCCTAACAAACCATTGTTCACATTCCGTAGAGCTAGAAGCATGGGGTCAGTCTTAGATAAAAGCAGTCCGGAGCTGAAACAGAAAACCAATTGGCTGCAGCCCGCTGCTGGGTTCCGTAAATGCTCCACATGTAGGGCCTGTAAATTTGGGACCAATAAAACACATTACCAGACCCCTTTCAGTCCCACAGAAATCCCGATCATTGGTAACCATACTTGCAAGACAGATTTTGCAGTGTATGTCCTGACGTGTACCTGTGGCCTGAACTATATAGGCAGTACTAAACTACAGGTACACGTCAGGATTCTGCAACATCTGAGAGCCATATTGCATAGTGATCCCGCATATCCGGTAGCACGTCACTTTCTGAAGAAACACAACAAAGACGTAGGCTGCCTCTCTTACTCTGTGGTGGCATTTGTCCCCAAATTGCGAAGAGGGGGCAACAGGGAGCTACAAATGAGGCAACTGGAGACAAGCATGATCCTAGAGTTTGATTGTAAATGGCCTAAAGGCCTGAACAATACTGAGGACAAGCACACATTTTTGTAAAGATACTCTATGTCCCAGTTCCTCACTCTAGGCCCTGTATTATACCGCATTTGTGGCACTGTTTCTCTATAAGTGTTGCTGGTAAGTCTTGGTTATGGTGTCTGTTTCCCCCCCCAATGGGTAGTCAGGTTCCCTGTTGCCTGTTGGGATCCTCTATCTTGTGGGGACCTGTAAACACCAGCTATTTATGATGATTGTAATAGGTAGTCAGGTTCCCTGTTATCTACTGTAAAGTTAACATCAGTCCCTCAGTCTCCTAAAGAAAACATCAAATGTTCTTTGTGGATTTTTAATACACACAGGGTGTTTTATATCACTTGTAAATATGATGAATTGCTGTTTTATGAAATGTTTTAAATTTGCTCTTTATTAAGAAAAATATGGCGTTGTCCGATTTTTAAGGATAGTAATATTTAGACATTTGTATACAGGTTTTTTATCATATACGTAAGCACTTTATACCTAAGCATATTGCACTTTATAGTACACAGCTTTTTGCACATTAGGCAGAGGATTTGAGCCACGATTAGTAGCACTTTAGTATCACCTCGTTTACATATATCCCAGAGAATTTTTTGTTCTAAAAGGAAATATGTGACCATACCTAGTACTATATGGTAATTGGAAGTCCCAGAATTTTTAAGGATTTATCCAACTATGCATGGGACAGGCTACAGTCTTCTAAGTGGATAAATATTGAGGATTGTTTACTTCCATATGGATATTAACGCATTCATGCGGTGAGAAAATGTGGTGTCTTACAATCTACTAATCACATTGTGTACTATCGTTTTATTTAACATAGTATTTTTTCCATGTTCATAGTCACATGACCAAGCTGGAGGCTGGATGTAGGTGGGTGAAATTGCATTATAAAAAGAAAAAAGTTTCAGCTATTCTCTGCATGTGAACAAGGGCTTTCTAGCCCGAAACGCGTCATTGCTGTGTTTTACCACCTGAACCTGTTCAAGTAAAGAATTGTCACCTGATCTTGTGGTCTGTCTCCTGCTTCGCCGGTCCGAGGGGATTGGAGGTGGCTGTTGGGAGTTTTCGGGTATATATATCCTTACCATTTAAAAATAGTAAAAGTTGATGTGTTTCATGTAATTACAGCAGTCTCAACTTTTGTTCCAAACACTTGTGTATGCCATGCAAAATGCTATTATGTCTCTGGAATTTATGAAGATAAACATATCTGAGAACTTTTATTTTTTGCATGTAGCATGTCAGATTCTGAAAGCGGTATCCCAAAACACAGTGTGCACCATTTCCAAAGCTAATTGTACATACTGTGCTTTGCTTCCAAAGTTAATTAAATATGCAGGACCTCAAACGCACTGCACACCTCCTCTGCAGTTAATTAGTCAAGCCGTTTTAACATATAACCACCCGTATGAGAGGTGCCTTTTTTTTAAAACGACGTCACTCAGAGGACACGTTGCATGTTGTGTTATGGTATGTTATGTTATATTAATTTTGTAAGGTGCACAACTACCCCAAAAAGGGTTTCCCAGCGCCAGCCTGAAGGAACAGAAGAATAAAATTACTGATTGAACAGCCACGTCTTTAGGCATTTACAGAAGTTCACATATATTGTTTAATTCCTGAGTGATTTTGGGGAGAGAATTCCAAAGGGTTGGGCCCAGACAGGCAAATGAGCATGACCCCAAGTCACGTTTATAAATGATGTAGGGCTTGCACTTCGATGACGTTGCCAAGCTCCACTCCTCGAATCTTTATACACATGTTTCGAGCGGAGTCCGTTTACCACTACACAGGTAGAAATAAAGATCTTCACCAAATAAATAGATCTGGCCTGCGTGCTTGATAAAAATATTAATGCCTTAAATTCTCGTAAAATAAGTACAGTACTTGCTGTGGATTCCTTATACTGCAAATACTATCAATGTGAAATTCAGAAATCCCCACACTTGGGGGCCTGTAAATTTCAAAATAAGCTGGTAGCCAAATCTGTTCTAAAGACTTTTCAAATAGTTATATTTGATAAGTAATAAGGATGTATTCTTGCATCAAGTTAAATTTAATAAGGCTCACATGCAAGCAACACAGACACGTAAAGATAATGTCTCTGATGAATGTCCAACAGCCTCCGCCGCCGCCTCCTCATCCAGAGTGCTTGTGCCTTAACCTTCTCTGCCTTGTACCCCGTCTGCCTGTGCCCTTTCTTCTCCCGTGTTCCCCGTGTGCCTGCCAGCCTTGCCTGCCCTGCTGGTCCCCCTGCTGCCTCCTTTGAGCGGGCCTGCCTGATTTTCCTGGCCTCGCCCTTCCTCTGCCGTTCCTGCCGTTTTCTTTTTCCTGCTTTTCACGTTTTCTTTTCCCGCCGCTGCCTCCCCTGTCGCCCCGCTCCCCCTGCCCATTCGCTGCCCTCTTTCCCACCTCCCGCCTCCTAGCTGGTCCTCCCTCCCCACCCTTAAATGGCGACCGCTGCGCGGCCGCTCCGCTGGCGTGCCAAAGGCGCGCCTAAGGCAAGCCCGTCTGCGCCCGCCGCGCCTTGACCGTGCCCAGCGCCAGAACCCATGGCCCTCACACTACCCACAACGCACGCCACCGCTATGATGCCAGCACCCTCATCGCACTCAACCACGGACGCACCCCCAACTGATACAAGGCCACCTCCAAGCGCACCCACGGCCCTTTCACCTGCCAGAACTGCAACTTCTCCTGCAACAACAACGCCGTGACCACCACAGCAACGGAACCCAACCAACTACGATGCATCCTGCTCAACACCCGCTCCGCATGCAAGCACGCCGTCGAGCTCTGAGACCTGCTCACCACCACTCCACCAGACGTCGCCTTCTTGACCGAGACCTGGATGAACGATGCCTCCACCCGAGACATCGCAGTGGCCATCCCTGACGGATACAAGATCTCGCACAGAGACGCACCAATGGAGCCGGGGTAGGCATCGCCTTAATCCTCAAGAACACCATCAAGGTCTCCACAAACACCGACAACACCCTCGCCACCGCCGAACACATGCACTTCAAGATCCACATCGACCCCAAGACCACCCTCAGAGGCACCCTCATCTACAGACCACGAGGCCCACGTACCCAATTCTGCAACTCCATCGCCGACTTCATCAGCACGCACGCCCTGACCTCCACCAACTACATCCTGCTCAGCGACCTGAACTACCACATAGCAACTCCTCCACCCTGATCGACAACCTTGCCACCCTCGGACTGAGACAGATCGTCACTACCCCAACCCACATTGCCGGTCACATGCTCGATGCCATCTTCACTGTCAGCCCCCACGTTGCTTTCAGCCACACTTCCGAGCTCACCTGGACCGACCACCACTGCGTCCACTTCACCTTCAAGAAACCCGTCTTCCACCACCGCACTCTACAGATCCCCCGCCGACGCTGGGGAAAAATCACCAAGGAACGACTAGAAACATACCTCACACTCAACCCACCGACCAGCCCCACCGACCCCGAGGAGGGGGCCCGCACCCTCAGACTCTGGATGGAGGATTGCGCCAACACCGTAGCACCCATGAAACAACCCACTGACAGAGACACCAGCCAGAGTGCCAGCTGGTTCACCCCGGAGCTCCTAGCCTCCAAGCGCACCTGCTGGAAACTGGAGAACATCTGGCTCAACGACAGAACACCCACCAACCGCACAGCCCTAAAAGATGCCATCCGCAACCATCACCACCTCATCAGGAGCACCAAAAAAGCCTCATTCAAAGACCACCTCGACAACAACGCACACAACAGCAAAGAGCTATTCAACATCGTGAAAGAGCTCTTCTCTCCCTGCTCCTGCACCAACGACATTCGGCCATCACAAGCCCTGTGCGACACCCTCGCTGCCTTCTTCCACCGCAAGATCACCGACATCCACAACAGCTTCACCCCCCCGGACTCACCCCACGGACCCCGTCACGACGAACACCCCGAGCCCCACCGACCACGACCCCCTGACAACTTGGACCAACGTGAGCACCGAAGACATAACCAGGACCATGAGCACCATCCACTAAGGCTCCCTGTCTGACCCGCTCCCCATCCACATCACCAACAAAGCCTTCAGCATCATCGCACCCCACCTGCGTAACATCATCAACATCTCCTTCGAGACCGCTACCTTCCCAAAGAGCTGGAAACACGCCGAGGTCAACGCCCTCCTGAAGAAACCCAAGGCCAACCCGAGCGACCTCAAGAACTTCCGGCGCATCTCCCTGCTTCCGTTCCCTGCAAAAGTCATGGAAAAGATCGTCAACACCCAGCTCACCCGCTACCTAGAAGACAACAGCATCCTGGACCTCTCCCAGTCAGGTTTCCGCAGCAACTACAGCACCGAGACCGCCCTCATCGCCGCCACAGATGACATCAGAATCCTACTCGACAGCGGCGAGACAGCGGCCCTCATCCTCCTGGACCTCTCTGCCGCCTTCGACACCGTCTGCCACCACACACTGGGCACACGCCTCTACGATGCAGTGATCCGAGACAAGGCCCTGGACTGCACCACCTCCTTCCTCACCGACAGAACGCAGAAAATCCACCTCCCCGTTCCACTCCGGATCCACCACTACCATCTGCGGCGTCCCCCAGGGATCCTCACTCAGCCCGACTCTGTTCAACGTCTACATGGCCCCACTCGCTCGCATCGCCAGACTACACGACCTCAACATAATCTCCTATGCCGACGACACCCAGCTGATCCTCTCCCTCACCAAAGACCCCCTCACTGCCAAATCCAACCTACACCAGGGCATGAAGGCCGTCGCCGAATGGATGGAGGCAAGCCGACTCAAACTGAACACGGACAAGACGGAGGTCCTCATCTTCGGGCCCAATCCCTCAGCGTTGGACGACTCCTGGTGGCCAGCATCACTGGGAACCCCCCCAGCACCAACCAACCACGCACGCAACCTAGGGATCATCCTCGACTCCAAGCTCAGCATGACCAACCAAGTCAACGCAGTCTCCTCCTCCTGCTTCCACACTCTCTGCATGCTCCGCAAGATCTACAGATGGATCCCGGCGGACACACGGAAAACCGTCACCCACGCCCTCGTCAGCAGCCGACTCGACTACGGAAATGCCCTCTGCGCCGGAGCCCCGTCCAAACTCATCAACAGACTCCAAAGAATCCAGAACGCCTCTGCACGCCTGATCCTCAACGTCCCACGCCGAGACCACATCACCCCGCACCTGAGAGTCCTGCACTGGCTCCCCGTCGACAAAAGAATCACATTCAAACTCATGATCCACGCACACAAGGCACTCCACAACACCGGCCCAGCCTACCTCAATGACAGACTCTCCTTCTACGTACCCAACAGGAAACTCCACTCCGCCGACCTATCCCTGGCCGCCTTCCCGCGCATCCACAGAACCAGATCCTTCTCCCTCCGCGCCGCCAAATCCTGGAACGCCCTCCCTCTCCTCCTACGACAGACCGCAGACCTCCCGTCATTCAGAAGACTGCTCAAGACCTGGCTCTTCGACCACTAGCTTCAGCTCCCCCCCGCGCCTTGAGACCCTAGCGGGTAAGCAGTGCGCTTTACAAATTCCCTGATTGATCGATTGATTGATTATCACACTGCATTCCATTGCTGTGCTAGATATTTGTTTGCACAACATTCTACTTTCCCAAGATATATTTTACAATTACAATTGATAACTATTCTGGTATATACAACAATAACCTCAAGACTGCCTTCAAACAAAGTTCTAGCCAGTGATATATTTTTTAATGATATTTTTTGTCACTGCACTTTTGTGGAGTTTGGTTAGTCAAGCAATTACAACGCACATATTCTTGCTGGCTATTGCACGTAAATATACAATCAAGCTTCACATATTTTAAAATCAAACTTGTTGATGCTTATACTTCAGAGACAGAAAGACCGACAGACAGATAGATTTGCTTGTATGTAGGCAGAAAGTACACACAATGGGTACCTGTGTAACTAGGTACATCATAAACCAGAAGCCAGAGATGACAATGTTGGACTATATTTCACAATTAAATATATTTTAAATGATATGTTTGTTTTTTGGTAGTGAACAGTTTTCTTCTAAGTGCAGCTAACAATGGACACTGATTGGAATTATAATGCTTATGTTTAGTTTACCTGTCATGAATATATTATCCATAAAAGAGAGGTCAATGGTGAGGGCCAGTGGATTTATGGCATTCTGTGTTGCAGCAATTACTTCATAATTTGGATTTACAGCACTTGCCACATAATGTTACCATAATTTGCACATTTAAAGAAATGTTGTTTCTGTTTCTAATCATAATGGATAAAAATAATACTGGCAGAAAATGTGCTGCATACTTTGCATTTTATCCCACAAAATTTAGATAACCTTGCTGCATAATTTGGTCTTCCAATCCCCATAATTCAAGCAGCCCTGACAATGGTATAACTCTGAAGAAAATTGAGAAAGCATTTCTGTATTCTCAAATTCACCCAATTTCTATTTGTAACTTGTTCATCTTGTGCTCCACATGTCTATAAGTTATTTTATAATTGTTTGAGAGGCTTCTCTAAGGCTATGTTCCCATTTTTCAACCTTTATAGTGATGAAGAACAGATAACAATAAAAGGTGCAAACTCTAACTTCAATTTCAGTCAATATATCAAGAAAAAAGGGGCAAAAAGCTTATGTCCAGTGCTACGTGCCCTCTAAATGATAGTTAGCCTACTGTCATTACACATGTAACTATTACAAAATTCTCACAAGAGGCACCCACGAAATTTCAGAATGCAATTCCATATTCTCCAAAATTCATTCAATTTCTATTTGAAACTCCTTCATCTTGTACTACGCTTGTTCAATAAGTAGTTTCATTAGTGTTTGAGAAGAATTATTTCTCAAATTGGAGAATCTGATGAAAAAAGAATCTTCAAAATGGTGGGATGTGTCAACTCTGAGAAAATATTTAGAGGTAGATGGGATACTGAGTGGCATAGTAACAAGGGGGTTTATCTCCGCTTTTTTGGCTTTAAAAGCCAAGAAAGCGGAGATAAAATTATCTCCCTAGTACCTAGCTGTCGCTAACACCAGTTAGCGACAGCTAGTAGGAGATAGCGACCATCTTGGGCCCGGCTTTGCATGTCAGTGAAATTTATCACTAATGACATGCAAAGTGGGCATGCCACGATGTTAGGGACTGGAAACAGTCCCTAACATCGCTATCTCCAAAAGCTAACACCTGCCCCTGAGCAGTTCTTAGCCATGTTATCCAATGGTAGGTGGATAACATGGCTAAGAGCATTAGCTCGGTAATGCATGAATATCGCGGACTTTTCAGCGATATTCATGCATTTCCGCCGATTTTTATCACTTAGGAGATAAACCTTGATAATAGCAAGGTTCCTAAGCGATAAAAATCGCCGCAGCACGGCGATAAAAATATTGCCGCTAAGCCAACATAGCGATAATTATCGCCAGTTGTTGGTAATATGCACCTGAGTTTCTTTGGATCAGTATGTTTCCTGCTGTAAAGGATATCAATGACGAAAAGGATTTTGGATCCAACCATACACATAGTTGTTCCTCACCTTTAATCTTTTTTTGGGTCTCCAGAACTCTTGCGATGGCAGAGGTGGGATTGCTTTAAGTATCGAGAATAAAAAAATTAGTGCCAGGAGGAGCTACGAGAGCGACCAAAATGGCCGCTTGAGTCGCGGGCTCCCGAGACCCCCGCTGCCCCGGGGTATATCCTGGAAATTATCTTGTTCGCAGACCGTGGAAATCGCTACCGGAATAGAAGCTGAGCTGGATGCCACAATCCGCATTCCGGTCGGCCCCAGAGAAACGAAGAAAAAGGGGTGTAAAGGATCGAGGCCTGTAGGCCCAAAAGCCGGGGCCTCAGGTAGTAGGCATACCCGGGTTGCAGTGCGTCAACACCGGGGCCGAATCCGGAAGTCCCCGGTCCGGCCCCGTGAAAGATCCAGCCGCGCTTCTGGCGCTTCTTTGACTGCGTCCCCCCCCTCTTGCTGCCCCCACAAGTCTACAAGGACATGCGGATGGACGGGGGGACGCGGGTTGAGGGGGTGCTCTGCATCGGGGGCTCAGGAGCGGATGCTACACGACTGTGGACTCTCGCTGCACTGGGCAATGAAGCCTGGGACTATCATTGCAAACCTGCTGGCGACTGAGAGGGCGCCAATATGGCTTATGCGGACTGAATACAGCAACTGTAGCAGGACTGGCTCGGTATGCATTGTGGCTTTGGTCAATATCTTAAGAGTGGCAAGTACACTACTTTGAAATCCCTGTGTATTCAGTATGAGGCCATCGGATGAGCGTGCGTCCTGGGAAGTTCCCATTATCTTGAATTATACAGACTGAAGTGGTGTACTCGAGATCGGCGGTTGGTGCGACTGGGTGGATCACCCTTGAAGAACGGGTTTGAGCCGCACGTGAGATCTGCACTGAATGATCGGGAGTGTGAATAAGGTGGTCGGTGTAACTAAGCAAAGTGTTTGGCGCACGGTCGTGGGAGCTCTGCTACTCCTTGCTTTGCCCCCCTCTGTCCTCACAATGGCGGCTAAAGCTGACACCGAAAAGCTACAGTCAAAATCGACTATAGGAGCGCTAGGCACACCCAAACTAACAAGTTAGATCGTTACATGCAATCCAGAGGGTCGCCTGGGTTCGGGAAATCGCAAGATGGGCATGGGTATTGATCACTGTTTAGTGCCGGCTGCCCAGTCATATTGCATCACAGAGGCTACACACCTAGCTAGAAGCATTTCGTATCATTCGCCACTTTGGGGCAGGTGCGATGTGACCTTGGGGTCGGGCGGTAAGATAGCCCCTATTAATCCCTGGTACCTGCTCAATCCTAAAATCCGCAAGGACTTGCTGAAGGCGTTGGAACATTATTTTCAGGAGAATGAGGGATCGGTGTCGTCCTCGCTCTCGCTGTGGGAGGCTTTTAAGGCAGTTATAAGGGGCCAGGCTTTGTCACTGATTGTAGGAGCAAAGAAGGATCAGAACGTAGAAATTGTAAAAATAGAATCTGAGATCGCTAGTATTGAGGCGGAATTGGAGCAGGAGGTGACCCATGCTAAACTACATGCCCTGAATCTTAAGCAGCTTGAGTATAGAGCTTTGGTCACTGAAAGTGCCAAAGCTTTGAGTAGAGAGCAGCAAGGCCGATTATATGATGTCGGAGATAAGGCTGGGAGGCTCATCGCCTGGTTGGATAAGAAAGATAGGGCTGATCGGGTTGTTCCGGAACTTGAGACGGCAGTGGGAACGCGAATAACAGACCCCCAGGGCATAGTAGATAGTTTTGGAGAATATTTTTGTATGGTGTATACCTCGGTCGCGGGGCTGCCGGAGGAGGACTCTCACTTGTTATTGTGAGACATCCAACTCCCGGGCCTGACTAAGGAGGACCGAGAATTCATGGATAGTGCCCTTACCGTAGCTGAAGTGGCTCCGGCAGTGCACTCCTTGAACTCCGGTAAGGCACTCGGCCCTAATGGGCTCCCGATTGAGTTGTATAAGCTTATACCCGATGTGATTGCCCCCTATCTTAGAGGTATGTTTTTGGAAGCATTAGAGCGGGAGTATTACCGTATGATCAGAGAATGGCGTCTATCATAGTTATCCATAAGGAGGGGAAAACTAAAACCAAATGTGCCTCCTATAGGCCTATCTCCTTACTGAATGCTGAGCCTAAGATTCTTGCTAAACTATTGTCCAATAGGCTGGTTAAGGTTATTAGCGCTCTGATACATGCTAATCAATCGGGTTTTATTCCCCACAGGAATACACCATTAAATCTTCGCAAGTTACACGGGGTTTTGGCCAGGGCTCATACCCTGAAGGAACAGGCTATAATAGCATCCCTTGACGCAATGATGGCCTTCGACACGTTGGAATGGCTGTATCTGTAGGCAGTTTTGGCTAAGTTCGGATTCGGACCGGAGTTTATTAGATGGGTGCGTCTGTTGTATACTGAACCTCTTGCGCAGGTGGTAGTGAATAACTGAGTTTCGGCAACATTTTGTTTGGGGCGTGGCTCTCTCCCCTGTTATTCTCATTGGCACTTGAGCCTTTGGCGGCCTGGATCCATTGGGAGCCTTCCATCCGAGGTATTCGATGGTCTCCTTGGGTGGAGAACAGGATCTCTCTATACGCGGATGATATTCTGGTCTATTTGACTTCACCCAGGAAGTCTTTAAATGTCGTCTGTGATGTGTTGGCCTCTTACGGAAGGAATTCGGGGCTCACTATAAATTGGGGGAAATCCTATTTATATGTGCTAAGTGGTGACACCCCTACTCCCCCACGAAATTGCCCAATTCAAATCGCTAGTGATGGGTTTAAGTATCTGGGGATCTTTATTTCAAAGGATCCCATAGTTCAATACGAGAGAAACCTCCTTCCCCCTTTGGTTAGGTTGAAAAGCGATGTAAATAATTGGAAGAAGCTGCCTCTCTCCCTGTTGGGGAGGGCGGCCCTCTTTAAGATGATGTCCCTACCTTGTTTTCTTTACGCCCTCCAAAATACATTAGACATAGGCCCTGCCAGTTATTTCTGAAAGGTGGAGGGGTGCAGAGTAGTTTATTATGGGAGGGTAGACCTCGTATTGCTTTGGCTAAATTGACGTTACCATGGTATGACGGTATTATCGCCCTACCTGACATCAGAAGGTAATATTGGGCTTCTCAATTGGCAGCCATAAACAAGGGTACTTATGGGCCTTGCTCGGACCCTGGATATGCAATGGATAGATGGCTACTCCCGGGTGGAAATTATAGTAGAGCTCTATACACCAAGTCGGCAGAGAAAAGTTGACGAGACCCACGAAAATAGCGGTTCAGATATGGCATGATGCCACTAGCTCTTTGGGGTGGAGGGACCGCCTTACGCTGGCCACTCCACTATTTGACTCGGACAAGCTGGGGAAGCTTTGGAACACTATGGGCTTCGATAAGTGGGACTTGATAGGGATTGCTAAAATTGGAGATATTTGGGGCAAGGGTAGGATTAAAACGTTTGCTGAATTACAGACCGAATTTGAGTTGAATGGAGCGGAGTTTTTCCGCTATGCGCAGGTTCGACATGCGCTACAGTCGGCAATACCGGCGGAGGAGGAGATGCCTGAGGCCTCGCCATTGTAAGATAGAATATTGGACGGGCATTTGCCAGATAGGACTATTTCCCTCATTTATAAGAAATTAATTAACCACAGAGTAGATCTCCTTGTGGAGCTGAGGGGTAAATGGATGAGAGACGGTCTTGAACTGGATGATGAAGACTGGCAGTCGGCCGTGTCCTCCCCAAAAGAGGTTGCGATTCCAGCGCGACTGAAGCTAGTCCAGTTGAAAATACTACATAGAGTGTATGTCACAGGTCCACGCTTGGTCAGGATGGGGCTTTCTGAGGACGGTTTGTGCAGGAGAGGATGTGGGCAGGTGGGCACATTCCTCCATATCCTCTGGGAGTGTCGCTATATGGTGGATTACTGGAGTTCGATACATGATGTTATGCGAGAGGTATTAGGGTAGCGGTATTGCCAGAGATGTCTCCTCAATATCTGGGAACCCACAGATCTAAACACAGCACAGACCAAATGAGCCACTTTAGGGGCAATGATAGCGAAACGGAATATAGCACAGCAGTGGGGATCCGGGAGACCGCCCACGCTTGAGGAATCGAAAGAGAGCATGGACTCGTGTATGTTTCGGGAGAAGACCGTCTACCTGGCCAGAGGTCGGCCCCGTAAATGGATGACTGTTTCGGGGTTGTGGAAGTGATACAGGGGAGAGATTTGTGTGCCACCGGTTGACCCTCTTTTGGATATACTTGCATCCCCGTGACCCATGTGTATAAAAGTGTCTCAGTCCCCCCCTCCTTTCTTTTTACACCCCCCCAGGTATTTTTGATTTGTTGTAAAGATGTATGGGAATGTCTAGCATCTGTTCTATGCACTTGTTTGAATGCCTTGTAAAAAAAAAAAAAAATTTGGGCCATGAAATCTGTAAACTTGTTTATACGTTTGATATACAAATAGATTGTATTATGCTGTTTGAAATTACAACTAAAATGTCACAGATCAAATGTTACAGTTACAGTAAGCTGTGTGTGAGTCACAGTATTGGAACCCAGTAGCATAAACTAGGAGTTGTCGGTCCCAACCATGCCTGTTTTAAAGGGTTCACACAGGATCCCAAAATCTTTATGAACCATTGCAGGGGGTTGAATGCTTTCAGAAAAGATATTGTTCTAAATTCAAATAGTTCTTTACTGTCTTGAACAATTCATTGTACCCCTAGTCATAGGTCAGCTGTGCAGCAAAGTGAAATTTTGCTCTAGTTTATTTTGGTGGAGAAGCACTATCTTTTTTACAATTCCAATGGCTTCTGATAAGAAGATAGGTGAGGAGAAGTCCAGAAGAAGATGGAAATAAAATGACGTACTGGAAGATTTCAGACTGATGATTCTAGGTTGCGACAAGAATCCATTATTTTCAAATGTTTCACAATTCCATCACGTGAAACAAAATAAAGAAGCAGAAGAAGACACTGGAAATAAAAGTGAGAACATTTTCAAACTGAATGCTACCAGAATCTATTGAATGGACAATTTCACAATTTTACCAGGTGGAAAAATATTGACATCCAAATACTTGTATTGTACTTTGTGTTAGAAGATGATGAGCATGGGCAACCAAGGGTAATTCAGCTTCAGAACCACATTAATGCACAAACACCTTAATGCACAGTTAAAGCATCAGTTCACTATCAGGAAAATCAAGAGGAAGATGGATGTCAAAGAGTGTAATGCCTTTTCTTCAACTATGTCATATGCCATCCCTGCTGGAGAGATGTTATCTAAACATATTTTACAGAAGGAGTAAGAAGAAATTGTTCGCTTCTTCAGTAATAGGTTTGCATTATTTTGTATGTAAAAAGATACATAGGGCATAGATTGTAGAGACAAAAAATTAGAAGAGCATGCAAATGTCAAGTAATTCCCCACTAAACTCTATTAAAATAACAATTATTTTGTGTTTTTCCCAGTTTATTCTAATCAAACAGGCTGGAAGAAAAGGGGGAGATCTGTATAAACAATAAATAGTTGTTTTAAGAACCAAATTTAGGTTTATAAAAAGATAAAATTGTATGTTGTTCGTTTTGTGTGTAACATCAATTGAGAGTGAGTGAAAGTGATTGGAATGAGGTGAGTTGGTTAGTGGAAGAGTGAGTGAGAGTAAATTAGTAAAAAATATTATTATAGAATACATGAAAGGGAAGAAGTAACTGTGAGTAAGTGAATGGATAAGTGTGTAAGTGAGAAAGATCGTGAGTGACAAAGAAGGAGAAAAAGTGAAAAGTGAAAGTGTGAGGGAGAGGGAGTGAGTGAGACCGTGAGTGAGAAAGTGGGAAGACTGAGTGGTAGTAGTACAAAGCTTTATTTCGATATAGAAATATCTTAAAAGCACATAAGGATAAAAATACAATTCATGTTATTAATAAAAGCACTTTATAAATAATTAAAAAGACAAGATAAAACAGTATTAAACCATTTACAGCTTTGAGTTGTTTAGGAAAAATAAGAAAAGTACAAGAAATTACCTAAAAAGAAGTTCATCACATAGCTTTAAATCTGATCACCCATGCCCAGCTAAGAAATGTGGCTACCCCACACGCCAATACTGTATTAGGGTTAGATTGTAAAATTCTTAGCGCTGCGGCATAGTCTCTGGTCCCAAGTAGGCGACAGACAGGTTTTAGCCATTTGGATCTGGGCTTTTCGTAAGCACTGCAAACAAAAAAGACATGTGGGATGGATTCCAGCTCAGTGCTGCAGTGCGGGCAGGTGGCAGGCGTTTGGTAGGGGAGTTTCCATTTCGAGGTGCGTTCACGGACTGGTAGGGTTCCCATTCTAAACTGAACATATAAGGCCCTATCTTTGGGTTTTCTGATGAAGTCTATATAGGGTTCAAGCAGGGGTACGGTCTTATGCAGTCGAAACTCATCAGTAAGTCTACCCAAGTTATCCGCTCTAGATTCTTGGGCATCAACCCACAGCCAGTATGCCTGCTTGACTTCCAGTTTAGATATTGTAGCACCGGACTCCCACACGACCCATAAACCAGTGGCCTTAAGGAGTTCCTTCATTTTAGAGAGCCAGACAATTTTATGAGACCCCTGCAGGTTCATAACTTCTTTAAGGCCGTCTGCGTAGCACTCTAGCTCTGGTGTGCGCCACAGGCGGGCCCAATAAAGAAGCGGGCGCAGAATCATAAGATCTTTAATGGATCTGCGTCCAAGATCATATTGAATGGGCTTGCTAGGGGTACTCCTGGGGATAGACAACAGCTCCTTGTAAAATTTATTTTCAGCCATTACGAGGGAGTCAACATTATTAAAACCCCAGAGCTCAGCCCCGTACAGTGCACTGCCTACTGCTTTAGCGGAATAGATCTCTAAGGCAGGAGCTATGGGTCTTGATACTGAAGATCTATGCTCCCTGCTTATGAAGGCCACAACCCGTTTATGGTTTCGAGCCATTTTTTCGATGTGAGGATTCCACTTGAGTTGGTCGGATATCCTAATCCCAAGATAGTCAAACATTTTAACCCGTTCTAATGGCTCTTCATTAAGAGTGAGCATGTGATTGGCTTTCCTACTGGGATTAAAATAGAGGAGCTTGGTTTTAGAAGTGTTAATAACCAAGCCCTTTGAATTACAAAAGACACAAAACCGATCCAACAATTTTTGGAGCCCCATGGGTGTTTTAGAGACTAGCAGCGTGTCGTCGGCAAAGAGCATGGCGGGAACTTTTACACCAGCCAAACTTGGGGCGTCAGCATCAATTTCAGATAAAAAGGAGACCGCCCCATTGACAAATAAGGAAAAGAGGGTCGGCGCCAAAACACATCCTTGGCGGACACCTCTGTTCACCGGGATCAGTTATCTGCTCCTTCGTGCCCCACCGAATGCTTGCGTATGTTCCATCATACATGCGGGCCAACAGGTGCAGGATGGGCAGAGGGAACCCCATCTCTTGAAGGCCCGCCCTCAGGCGCCCTCGGGGGACCAGGTCGAACGCGGTCTTCAGATCGATAAAGGCCACGTCCAGACCACCCTTGCTAATCGAGACTGTCTTCCAATGAAGTAGTAACAGCCTGAAAGCCTGATCTATAGTGCTAGTGCAGGCCTTGAAACCCGCCTGGAAGGGGGAGATAATATTATTTTCCTCTGCCCAAGAGAGGATTCTTTCCAGAAGGACTCTGCCAACCACCTTCTGACCAGCATCGATCAAGCTGATCGGACGATAGTTGACAGGGTCACCCCTTGCCCCTTCTTGTACATAGGAATCGCTTCTGCCCCCCTCCAAGAGTTTGGGACTGGGGACCCAAGGAGAAGGGCATTAGTCAAGAGAGAGAAGAATTTAGCCCATTGCCTAGTGCTGGCACGGAACAGATCGCCAGGGATGCCATCCTGGCCCGGTGCCTTACCTTGGACAATTTTACTAATCACAGACTCTACCTCACTCTGGCCTATAGGATCGATGGATGGGAATGTATCTTATTGGGGTAATATACATTCCGCTATCACTTCAGTGTCTTCAACAACCTCTACCCCTTCGTACAGTTTCCTAAAGTGGTCGAACCATTCCCTGTCCGTAATATGGTTGGGTAATGGATCTGAGCCACAATCATTGTTTTTTCTTACTAGAGCCCAGAATCGTTCCCCGTTCCTGTTCTGACTGGCCAGTTTTAACTCTTCCTAGTGGGAGTCATCCCAGGCCCTCTTAGCCACAAATAATGCACGCCTATACACGGCTCCGGCTAAACGAACCTCAGTTGGATCTCGGGTTTTGATGGCACAGATCAATTTGGACTTAGCCCCTCTGCATTCATGGTTATACCTCCTGGATGCGGGCTTCCTAGGCTTCGACTGGCTTGCCCTGCATCCATCAAGGAAGAGTGCGGCCATCCTGTCAATTGTCTCCTCATAGACCTTGCTGACCTGGACAGAACCCGGATCATCAGTACAGAGTATAGAAAGCTTCTCGGTCTGATCTCTTACAATTTCCCCCAGGGCATTTGTCTTTTGCTCATTGATGGTAAATTTATGCCATTTGATGAACCTTTTGCAGTTCAAGGGTACTATTTCTCTAGTCGCCATTGTTAGTCTATTGCTGGACAGGTGGTTCCCCACAGTTATCAGGTTGCACAGGCTAAGGGATAGAGGGTTATGGTCACTATGGATAGAAGGAATAACTGTCATATCTGACACATATCTCCACAATCTCTTATCAACCAGGATATAGTCAATTCTGCTGGGGCAGCTAACCCTATTATAGGTGCATGCACCAGAGAAATCAGACGGTGTGCGCCCATTCACTGCTACCAGAGCATGCTCCAACACCAAGGCATTCATTTGGATAACAACTGGTGTCCACTTTTTAATCGGCATAGTCGTCAGTTGCGGGATTCCCCATCTTGCATCTTCCTCCAGTAAACCTACCGCGCCGTCGGCAGCTAAAGGTTCAAAACTGCAATTGAAGTCGCCAGCAATTAACGGCAAAGTATCTGGGAACAGTTACAAAGTGAGTCTGCAAGTAGGGCAATGGTAGGAGATTTACCACCCCCTCGTATACCTCTGGCATAGATGTTAAAGACTTCCAGGATCACTGGGGCTTTGGGAACCCGAATCGTTAACCTCATCATATCGTGGGAGATATTAGGAGAGTAGGAGATCTTACAGTTTAACGAAATTTTAACCCAGACAAGCAAACCGCCAGACGGGCGACCCCGTCTAGAGGATGTAGCTGGGACATGGAAGGTGGAATAGCCGGGCTTGTACACTGGTTCCAAACATCATGTTTCTTGGAAGATACACAGGTCATACCTGTCAATTAGTTCATTCCAATCGGGAAGAGCTGTTTTATTCCCAAGACCTGCGACATTCCAAGAAACAACGCTCAAATCTCTACTCTTACCATTGGTATCTAATGTAACAGATGCAATCGCATGGCCATCAATGGAAGTCGGGATACTGTGGTTAGCGAAAACTATAAGCTCTTCAGGCCCAGAATTGCCTATATCCAGCGGGGTAAAATGGTCTATCTCAGTTCTTCTCTCACATGGGGTACGGTCGGTACCTTGGGCCTTATGATTATCATCATCCCCAGTTACCAAGAGAGGAGGCACTGGCAGTGGATTACTACAGTCTATGTGTAACCTCTGTGGACCTCTGGTAGTGTTTTCTATGGTCTTAATGGAAACTAAAGAAGGCCGGGAAGATCCTGGAGATTCCATGAGTCAATCGACAGCCTCCAGTGCGCTGTACCGATTGTAACAAGGGATGGGAGGTTGAATAAACTGGGGGCCATACCATTCATCGCTACTCTGGCTACCGCTTAGGCCACCCTCCTCTACGCTGTACCAAATTCCATCCCTCTACTCCCCCGCCACCTGGGATGAAGCAATTCAAATCCCTACGCACCTCATGCCTCCTCCCTCCCCAGGAATGATTGGTATCCCTCAGCCAACTCCAGCCATTATCCAGCTGCTCCCCAGACATGTAAAAATAGGACAATGGTCCAGCCACAATCGTAGTGCCGTTAGTTTCAGGTTTCCCCATGCAAACGTGCTCCACAGTGCGAGGATCGTCAAAAGTCACTACAACACAATCCCCCTGCAGTACTTTCCTACTGGGGCCCACCCAGGGGGCTCTCTCAACCATCAAGATGTTACTACGGGTGTTAGGTGGTAATGGATGAATGTTAGCTAGCCAATGGGATGCCTTATTTTTAAGCGCCCAAAAGGGTTCTGAAGATGTCGGGGCCAATTCCGGTACCCCTGTCAAAACGATTACATAACGACAGGCGTCTGGTGGTAAGTTGATATTTCGACGCTTCAGTCTCTTAGCAGGGAGGGTTGAATCCGATTTTAGAGTGGGGGCAGCATGACTATTCAACTTAGTTTGGTTAGTGGGCTCAGCTAATGCATGGGGCTGGGCGCCCCCTTTTTTGGGCACCGTATTGGGGCAGGTCAGCAGTGGGGTCTTAGGTATATTATTCTTTGCTGCTGCTGGTCGTTTGTTAGCTTGTTGGGGGTTACTGGCTGGGGCAATTATATGGGTTGTCCTATTGACGCGGTGTGTTGCCTGTGGTCTTTGGTCCTTGTGTAAATCCTGAAGCAGTTTTTCTATTCCTTGAAGTCTAGCTTCTAGGGGAGCAAGTAAGGTTTTAATAATGTTAGTCAGGGCGTGGCCTAAGGGCTCATCCCCACCAACTGTGCCTCCTAATCTATGGGCTCCTGACCTGTCAACTATAGGGCTATCTTCAAGGCTATCTTCAAGGATAGCAGCTATGGTGCTGTCCAGGATGGTATCATCGAGTATACTCAGTGGTAATCGAAAGGCCTCGGGTCGGGTCTCTTCTATCCCAGTGTTGCTCCCATTGGGTCTTCTGTTAAGTTCCCTCACCTCTTCTATACTGTCTCTCTCTCTCTCTAGTAGGGATGTCAGTGCTTCCGAGATTTAATTCACTGGCATTTTTAGTGCTGGGGATAATCGTTTTGGGCTGCCTGCATTTAGGGATAGCCCCCTCCCACTTCCCGCTCTTTCGAATAGTGGAGTTATCGTTTTTGGGGTCAGCCAAAATGGCTGTTGAGCTCGAGACAGATTCTGTTTGGGACGAGGACTGGGCGTCAGGGGGTGTAAGGTCCAATGCTGTTGCTGACTGGCTACAGGTGGCATTATGGAGCTCAGCATGGATCAGTGCAGAGTTAGTAATACTTGGGGAGGTATTGGGGGTACGTACAGAACCAATATGGCCCAAGGATGACCTTTTTGCTGCTACTAGTTCTTGGGAAACCCTCCTTTCCATCAATACAATTCCTTGGTCTATTAAAGAGTTAGTGCGGACGATAAAATCGTCAAGAGTTCCAGTTAGTTTTTTCCTAGCGCCTGCCGCTGCCATACTTCTAGTTTCCCGGCATTCCATAGGCTATACCAGATACTGAAGAAAAAAAAAGAAAAAAACAAAGAACTGGCAAAGAAAGGTCCCACTTTCAAAAACCCTTCAGCATTAATAATAGACACCAATAAGGGCCTGTGCATAAGCCACCATAGGGTAAAGATGTAACCAATGAGGGCTTACAGTTCTGGTGAATTACTGTCGCTTTTCAGCCAGGGGCTGTGGCCCAGTCCAGTCTCTGCAGGCCTCTGAGGGCCAGAGAGGGCCCGCCCTTTGCCCGGGCTTCGCCCCGGGCGTCCCGCGTGCGTCCCGCGACGCGGGGGGTCAGTGGCTTTGTAGCCCCTCCCGGCGCAGAAGTTGCGTCAGTGATGCGCGCCGCCGCAGAGGCAGCCGGGATTCGTGGTCCCGGAGCGGCGGCGCGGGTGATGGTAGCGTCCCGCAGGGTCCAACAGGATTGTCAGCGCTCCAGCGTGGGCAAAAGTGTCTTGGCGGTGTTGGCCGGTGTTTCCGCTGCTCCCGGTCAGCAAGCAAAAGTCTCCCCCGCTCCACCAAGGGGTCAGTGGCTTTGTAGCCCCTCCTGGTGCAGAAGTCGCGTCAGTGATGCGCGCCGCCGCAGAGGCAGCCGGGATTCGTGGTCCCGGAGCGGCGGCGCGGGTGATGGTAGCGTCCCGCAGGGTCCAACAGGATTGTCAGCGCTCCAGCGTGGGCAAAAGTGTCTTGGCGGTGTCGGCCGGTGTTTCCGCTGCTCCCGGTCAGCAAGCAAAAGTCTCCCCCGCTCCACTGAGGGGTCAGTGGCTTTGTAGCCCCTCCTGGCGCAGACGTCGCGTCAGTGATGCGTGCCGCCGCAGAGGCAGCCGGGATTCGTGGTCCCAGAGCGGTGGCGCGGGTGATGGTAGCGTCCCGCAGGGTCCAACAGGATTGTTAGCGCTCCAGCGTGAGCAAAAGTGTCTTGGTGGTGTCGGCCGGTGTTTCCGCTGCTCCCGGTCAGCAAGCAAAAGTCTCCCCCGCTCCACCGAGGGGTCAGTGGCTTTGTAGCCCCTCCTGGCGCAGAAGTCGAGTCAGTGATGCGCACCGCCGCAGAGGCAGCCGGGATTCGTGGTCCCGGAGCGGTGGCGCGGGTGATCGTAGCGTCCCGCAGGGTCCAACAGGATTGTCAGTGCTCCAGCGTGGGCAAAAGTGTCTTGGCGGTGTCGGACGGTGTTTCCGCTGCTCCCGGTCAGCAAGCAAAAGTCTCCCCCAAGAGGAAGACTGAATGGCTGCATGTGTACAGTGGGAGTTTGCTGTGTGTAACCCTATGCAGTCAGACAACTCCTACTGTGCGCAGCACGGGCCATGTGCTGTGTGAGTTGGCATCAGGACCTGGCTTCTAGCCTGTCGTGTAGTTCCACCCTATGGCAGACACTGCACATTTGGGGACAGCATAACCTTGGGGATGGTGCCAGTCTGATTCAATGAACCCCTTCAGGATATGTCGTCCTATAGGCCAACTAGCTCACAGTGCCACCATAAGCTGCTCCCCCAACCCTAGGCAGGTAGCAAATGGCTCTGGGAACTATTGAGAATGACAAGCCTCATACCCCAGGAATCGTGGTAACAAATCTAGAACGCTTTCACTCAAGCTCTCTTTCTCTCAGAGAAATATACAAGGAATACACAGTTCGACGTTTTCAATATTTATTGAACCAATGTGATACTTATATAAAATATAAGTGCTAAATTGATCAATACACAGAAGCAAATGAAAGTTATTAGAAGTACTGGAACAGTATACAGAATGAAAAAGTCCACCATCGTGCTGAAACAATGTATATTTGCATGCATGTGAAACAATATAGAAATCTGGCACACTTCAGCTGTATGTCCCCTAGCCTAAGTGTCTAGGGTGTGTGTGTTTTTTCAAGAATCCCCGCACTGGATGAACCAACACCTGTTACCTGAAGGGAAAGAATGTAGGTCCCCGTCGTGGTCAGAAGCTGGACTCCTCAAAGAGATATCAGCAAGCTGCTGGACCAAAGAATCAGCATGTAGAGACCTTGCAAATGTCAACAAAGTTCATCTCTGCTAACAACCGTAAACAGATGTTTATTTATAACAAAGTGCATCCTTGCCGTGGGCCGAGATCTTGATCAGGCTGCCATTGTTTGTGTGTTGTAGATAGCTACGTTGCCATATGTACAAAAACAACAAGCACTTTTGCACAACGTATGTGTAAACCTTGTACATGGTGTCAAGGTAGTATGATGCTGTTCTTGCGAAGTTGATTCTGTAAGCAAGTATAGATTCCTATTAACTACTTAGCACTGCCACAAATGTGTGGAAAAGGTCATTGTGTGAGAGTGAAGGCAAATTTAGGAATAAACCAGTGTAGATGTAAAAATGGTAGTGTTTACCTCTAGGCCTAACTGAGACACATGACAGGACCATTGGCCATTAGAACATTGAGCCATCAGTCTAAGTATCTAACACCATCTGCCCTACTGAGGGCAAATGTTAGGACATACTTTGTTCTTGTTCAGGTTCAGCAGCATTGTACATCCGTTTGCTGCACTGATTAGATGAAAAACACCCTTAGGCTCTAAACTTTAAAGCCCATATGTGACTTATATGCCATTTGACTCCTATTTTTCAGAGGAAGATTTTACATGTGTTCACAGAAAAGGAAAACCAGTAAGCCTGGACCAGACTTTTGATTTAAGCTCTCAATCCTGACAGACACTCTAAAATTGGAACTACTAAATAGGGTATTTTTCCTTTTAACAGAAAAATACCAGCACTTCCACACAGGCCTACACTGGTTTTAAAGACACATTAATTCACACCTGAATGAGTGTCTTCCAATTTCATGGGACAAAACTTGCTATACCTTGAGTTACACACTACCTGTACTTCTCAACATGTCCATTGTGCTTTGATTTTCAGTGCTGGTACATTAATTTCAGTGGCTTCGTGCTGGTCTGTTTTAATTGTGCTTTGCAATACGATTGTGGCATAGGAGCTCATTAGGAGTCCCATTGTAAATTTGATTCTGTCAGTAGTTGCACTTTCTGCCCGAATCCGGATTGCAAGTTTTGCATGAAACCCCTCACATCTCATAATTTTCATACACATTTCGCCAAGAAGGTCTAATTTAAATGAGAAAAATGTTTCAGAAGGATTTCGCTAACCGTGGAAATTGGTGGGCGATCGCGGATTCCCACACTTATAGTCTTATACCCAATTGGGAGGGCATAAACTTGTAGGTGGTAATAGAAGAATTACCTGTTTAAAATGTAAACGAAACATCTTGTAAGGAAGTAGAAATAGGAAATACCCAGTTCTGGTGCCATATAAATGAATTACCTGTTAACTGCATCATCATGATTAAATAAGGAGTTTTGCTTTAAAGTGTATAAATGAATGTTTGCCATGCGAAAGTAGGCCAAGAAAAAGCACGAGGTCGCTGGAATAATGAATACCATCCATTCTGACAGGCTTTTTAATAGTTTACTGTTGACACTTCTAAGCAGCCCTGCTGTACATGTCAAAAGACAACAAAGGGAACTTCCTAGCAATTCTATATAAACATTTAATGGGTCAGGTGTGTGTATTCCATTACAATGAACATACACATTACTATTCCCGCTCGTCTTTCCTCCTATCTCTCTCACTTTCAGGTATACCTTGCATAGCCTATGATGTGGAGATTCGAACCTCAGAGTTTTACAGATGCTGGATAACCACCAAAAAGTGGTAGATGTCCTGTCCACCATATTAAGTAGACAATGGTGTCAATGGCGCTCTACATACGGCAATCAGGGCATCCACCACTGTTTAACAGCTGTTGTGACCCATCAAATGCTGTGGGTAATTTCTCAGTGTACAGTTAAGTAGACGGAAATTGTCAGAAACCGATTCAGACTACAACCGAGACTGTTTTAATTGTGTAGACAATGTAATTTAGGATAATGTTTCCTGTTTTACAGTTGCTCCTGCAAAACCTCAAATTCCATCTCACGTGGTGTGGAAGCTTGCCTGAAAAGGGTTCAGAAACGCCTTATAACCCCACTTTTCTGCCAGTATTTTTTTTTCTTTTTTTACTCTTTATTTGAAGGTTGGTTTGTAGCTATGAGTTGGTTGTGTTTATTCTACAGCACCAAGCCATATTTAAGAAAAGAACTCTGAAAAAAAGTATAACATGAGAAAGCTGATCCTCCACAGACTGGATCATTTGTATTGTGTCTGTGCAGACCGATACAGTGATATGTGATGGGAGTGCCCCTTAAGGGAGTTGTATTCTTTGTGTTTGTGTTTGGTTGGAGCAGTTTCCTACTCATGTCAGTTGGCTGCTGGCTGGCAAGAGGGAATCACGCTCCAGCAGGCTTTTCTCAAATAAAGAATCATTTAAATCGTTGTGAAGTTTCTGTGAGCTTCACTACATTTTGGCATCGACCAGCCAGCTTAACAGCCTGCAAGGTGATTGTGGAACCCACTTTGTGCGCAGATACACTGGAGCGAGCTAAATGACCCATTAGCCTCGCAAGCAGGAGATTCACCGACAGCCGGTGTACCAGCTGTGAGTACCTTTCAATATTATTATTATTATTTTTTTAATTAAAAAAAGAGAAACAGAATTTTCTGCCTTTTGCTGGACTGCCGCATCCAACAGGCAACTCGCGCCCTGTCTCATACATGGTCGCCGACTGGCTGCCGCCCCCCTCCCTCGAACTCACCACGCCAAACCCAGGACACAGGCTCATGAAACATGGTTAACTTTTGGAAGGCGGGGGGTCACGAAACCCCCGGCAGTATTTATTAAGATATAAGATCATAAAAATTTTAATTGCATGATAAACGTTTTATACAAAAATCATCAAGACATTAGATACAATGTTGTCAACAAATGTGAAAGCCTAACCTTAACAGAGACTCTAATACATTTTGTTTCCTAACCGAATCTAACATCCTCATCTAGATTTTTTTATATTACATTTCTGGCCATATGGCAAGGTCGCTAACCGGTGTCAGGTCCTACAAGCTGCGCCTTACCTAGAGATGTGCACATGCGTAGCCAGGCCCGTTAAATTACACGGTCCACGCCGTGAACTCCATTTACCCACAAAAGGAGGGCCCTTACTCTGCGCCATCCGATGACGTCATGAGTATGCGCGCGCGGGGTGGCTACCAGCCAAAGGAAAGCGTGACTACTCCAACCCGCGACCCTTTGAAGCACCAATTACCTTGCCCCTGAAGTTCTAGGAGGTGCCAATGGCCCCTCCCCCTGGGCGGGAACCTCCCTGGGATGATGCCCGCCCCCTCAGACCTTAAAAATTAGCTGCTCACCGGTCATGACCTTACCGCATGCCCCACACCTAATAAATACGACGACCTATGGGAAAAAATTCTAATGAACAACTACTCTCAGCTAAACACATCACGCATCAACGTATCTACCAAAGGAAAAAGGGGCCTAGACACCGTTGGAACAGCAAAACATAATTCAACACGTAGCTACCAAAGGAAAAAAGGGGCCTAGACACAATTGTAACAGCACAACATGTTTCAACACTTCGCAGAACATCATAACCTACCAATTTACACCTGAACCAAATTTATTACCGCATTGTCATTTTTTGTTCCAGGGATGGTGGGAGGGAAAAACTAGAGGCCCCCGAGCGCGGGGCACGACCGGCTGTGTGGGAGCGTCCAGGAACAAGAGGGTCTCCTGGGCGCTCCCTGCCTCTATATTCCTAAGGGGCCCGAGGGGAGGCGGCTACGCCCCCCACCCGGCCCCTCCTGCGGCCCGCCCCCCTGACCCGGAAGTCCTATGATGACATCCGGGTCAGGGAGGGCGCCACCCAATCGGTGATGAGGCGCGCCCAGAAGGGCACGCCCCACCACCGAGAGGCCTGGAGAAGGGGGCGGTCGCCGCGCCGCCATGCGGGCGGGGGGGCCAAGGGCCCCCCCTTTTCAGACTCGCTGCAACGTGCGATGCTTGCGGCCTACAGAGTCACTTAGAACGCACATTCACCCTTTAACACTGTGATCTTGGCTTGCGTCTCACGCTCCATTTGCAGCGCTGCTTGAACTAAATTCTATAAGGAAACACGTATAGCAGAGAGTAAACAGAGGCTCCCTATCTCTGAGTAGGATGGAATTCTGACAGCATACACATGCTGGTCCACATGAAGGGGATTGACTCATATTCATGTATCACTGCTATCACATGACAGTTAGAGGAAAACACCTTTCCTACTTCAATTGGTAAAAAGCTAGTTAAAAGTAAAAGCAGACTATTTTCATTTGCTACAGAATGTAGTCCTCTGTAATTGCGGTTTTTGCCTCACCAGGATGCACCTTTCCTACATTGGGAGGACTGGGTTGATCTATTTGACAGTTATTTGACTGCTTTGAACGGGCAGGACTTTAAGCCAGAAAAGAAAAAGGACATATTATTGAGTACTTTGGGGAAAAGAAGGGCATCGTGTTTTTAAGTTTATTGTTGAAGCACTTGACATTAATGATGTTAATAAAGAGGCAAACGTGTGTTTGGAGCACAGATTTGCAAAAGATGGGAATATTGATATGTCAAAGAACAAACTCGATACATGCCCACAAAAGTTAGGGGAGCCAATGGTTAACTTTGTGTCAAGTTTGTGAGAACTTTTTGTCAAGTGTCGTTATGGACAAAACCAAATAACTCATCCGTGACCAGCTAATAGTTCAGCATAGGAGCAAAAACACTCAAGACCGGTTATGGGCAGAAAAAACCCTTCTCCGAAGTATGCAGTCAGCATAGCCAAAGTTGTAGAAGAGTCAGAATTGTGTATGCAGGAAATGTCAAAAAAGATTCAGCAAGTGGGGAAGTTGAGATATCAGCAGTGGATAGAAATGAAGATCCTCATGGATATACAGGAGTCTCAACTCTTACAGCAAAATAGCCAATAGGTTTTAGAAGGAGGGTAGTAGTAACATAAAATCTTCGAAGTTTGTTATAGATGTGGGAGTACATTTCATTCCGGAGACTTTAAGTCATGTTAAGCAGGCAATAAGGAGTGAAGGAAATGTAGTCACAGAGGCCATTTTGCTTGCATGTGCAAAGAAATCAACATGTCACATGTATCTGTCACATAACAACCAAGTGAAGACAGGCAAGAAGATCGTATGTTAAGCTTGCATCAGGAAATAGACAATGGAGGAAGAAGAACTAGACCTAAAGCAAGATTTTTTTTCAAAGATAAGGAGGTTGAATTGATTGTAGATTAGGGGTCCTTGTGTATAATACTCCTGAAAAGCATGTTTGAGACGGAATGGCCAAATATGGAATTGCTGGACAAAGACATTGATCCGAGGGGCTATCAAGGGAAGAGAATTGATATCTCGGGACATTTCCAAGCCCCAATTATGATCCTGACAAGGGAGATTCAAGGAAAAGTGTATGTTGCAGAGGATGGGCTGCCAATACTGTGTTGGGTGCAGCAATAAGATCTGCATATCATAATCAATTCCCATGCTCCCAATCAGGTTATAGTGGTAAAATATTTTGGTATCAATGACGAACTTGATGAGGTGAGAGAGGGGTTTAGTAAAAGGTTGGGGCAGCTGAAGGGATATGTACACAAAATAATTTGGAATCAAGATCTTGTTCCAGAAAAGCACTTGTTGAGAAGGGTGCCTGTGGTGGTTAGGAGTGAAGTGAAGAAAATGCTAGAAGGCAAGAGGGATCAAGCATGTCAAAGATTCAAGTTGGATCACACCTATGGTAATAACAAAAAACTGATGGCAAGTTGAGACTTCGTGTACACTTGAGAAGCCTAAATCAGAATATAGTCACGGACACCTTCCCTCTCCTTAACATCAATGAATTGATACTATTGCTCAAAAGGGGAACATTTGCCTCCAAATCATATCTTTAGAGTGCATACCACCAGATCTGTTTGCACAAGGAATCAAAGAGTTTGACAGCATTTATTACAATGAAGTGCACATTTCAGTATACCGGAATGCCCTTTGGGTTATTATCAACTGCAAGTGTCTTTCAATGCATGAAAGCTGAGGTGTTTACATGGCTTGGAAATTATATATATTGTGAAGATGACATACCAGATTTCAGCGAGATTGTGCTGGAAGATAATTGTGCCTTAAAATCTGTTTTGAAGTGGTTGCGGGACGTAGAGCTCACCCTGCAGAAGGACAAATGCAAATTTCTAGTTGAGGATTACTTGGATCACACAATTTCAGGTGAGGGTGTGAAACCCAAGGAGGATTTGATTATGGCTATTAGATTGTTTCCCATACCTCAGAGTAAAGACTAGTTACAATCTTTCATACTACTCTAAATTTGTGACACATTTTGCTGAGAAGGCTGACTGTTTAGGATGGTTATTGAGGAAAGGGTGTGTGTTCGTGTGGGTCAGGGACCAAGAAAGAATCATTTTATGGCATGAATAAGTACGTTTCTGGGGCAGGGATATTAGTGCCATTTGATACCTGTTTTTTGTCTATCTTGACTGTGAATGTGAGTGCTTGTGTTGTAAGGACCATATTGTCCTAGTTACATGGAGGAGCAGGGAAGACATTGGCATTTGCCCCATGCTGTTTGGCTAACAGTAAACTAAGCTATTCGGTCATAGAGCCTGAGGCATTAGCTACAGCCTGGAGTGTTGAGTACTTCAGGATGTACATTTTTTGGGTTTATGATTCTGACATCGTACAGATCACAAGCCATCAGTCAAGGTGCTAACACCAGGACGGACTAGGAAAGGTTCAGCTGGACTAGCCAGACTTGCATCTATGTTACAAGAATATATATGTACAAGATGGACTACATTCCTGTTTGGCAGAATCCTCAGGCAGTCTGTCTTTCAAGTTTGCAATTAGAGTGGTCTGATGTTGAAAAGGAGGCTATGTTGGCAAAGGAACAAGAGGGAGCTGAGGCATGGATATCGGATGTAGAGGAGTGTTGTTGTGGAGCTCTTACCACTGGCGATTGGGGTCTGAGTACGGAAGCTGATGAAGTCTTGAAGGCTGTCAAATGATTGATTGTTAAGGGTGGGCAGAGAGAGAGTTCAGTATCTTCTTCTGGGAGGCCTTTTGTGAAAATTCTTGACAAGTTAACTTTGTGTCACCAGGAAGTCATTATGCATAGTGATAAGTTTGTCCTGCCTCATGATTTGAAAGGGAAGATCATTTGTATTGCACGAGGGACATTTGAGACAAGAATTGACTAACAGAAGAGTAAAACACGTTTTCTGCTGGTTAGGGATGGAAGAACAAATCACATTGTGGGTGGGAAATTGTAGAGCTTGTAAAGAAAATGAGAAAAGGCGAAAAACGGGTGTGCAGACATTGATGTTCCTGGTAAACCATTGAGTATGGTGTGTTTGGAATTTATGGGGCCATTACCTGGTGTGAGGGGTGAAGTTAGGAATACCTTAGTTTTGGTGAATGTACACTTCAAATGGTTGGTGGTTAAATTTATGAGGGATGTAACCACCAAATGTATTATTTCGATTCTGGCGAAAGTGTTTATGGAGGAGGGCTTTCCTCAATTACTCATTTCGGATAATGGTATTCAACTCACTTCACAAAAATGTAGATTATTTTTGGAGAGCTGCACAATTAGACATCAACACTCTGCACTATACAACCCCCAAGCCAATGGCATAGTGGAGAGGGCGAACTGTATCGTGAGTGGAGTAATTTTGATTACGATACAAGGAGAATGCAATGTGGAGGAAATCGTGAATAACATGCTACGGGCTAATCACATCGTAGAGAAAGTAGTGACTAAGATGTCACTTTTAAAAGCATGAGAGGGAGGAAACCTGGTACAAAATGGATTCCTGCTTGGTTATTGAACTGCAATGGCAGCGGGAAGGAGGCTAAGTCTGGTGTGGTGACTAAAGGAATCATTGATTTGGGAGATTTGCTGAAGGTGAGGCATGTAAGAATGAGTGGGGAAAGGAGATGGTGGCAGCAAGGAGGAACATAGGCCCACATGCATCATTGTGACATTTTGCACTTCCTAATTTGCGAAAAATAAGGAATCGCAAATTAAGAAGTGCAAAATGCTATGCATCATTATTTTCGGTATTCATTTGTGATTCGGTAAAAATCGCAATTTTTACCGAATCCCAAATGAATACCGAATTCTTAAGTTAATTTTCGCAATTCCATTGATTCCTATGGGCCAAAAGGCCCATAGGAGTCAATGGGAATTGCGAGTGGCACTTTCAAAATTTCATGGGTGATGGGGGGGTCCAAAGGACCCCCCCATGCACCCCTGAAATGTATTTTTCGCATCATGTTTCACACACACATGTCCTAAGGACATGTGTGTGTGAAACATGAATGTTGAAAAAAAAAAAATTTAAGCATTTTAAACACTTTTTCCAAATTTACCGAGTGGTTCAACCACTCGGTAAATTTGGCACCCTAATTGCGAATTTACAGTTTTAAATGTAATGATGCATTGCTTTTAAGAAATCGCACATCTGTGACTTCTTAAAAGCACCCGCAATTTTAGAACTCGCAAACATGTTACGAATTCTAAAATTGCTTCATGCATCCCAAAAAGCACTTTTGCATTCGCAAACGGCCGATTTTAAGGAATCGCACCGTTTGCGACTACAAAAATGCTTGATGCATGTGGGCCATAGTAACATGGAATGGATTAGCAGTTTCATGCAGATGGAGGGTGTACAATTTGCCAGAAACTCTGGTAGGGGTACGGTTAGAGGAGGGGAGAAAGAGTGAACATGAATTAAATCTTATTGCTCAAAGGGGTGTTGGTGAGATGCAGAGTCTGAGGCATCACAGACCTCCTAGTTATTTCAAGGACTACATACAGGAACAGTGAATGTTGGAGCCTTTGCTAGCTTCATCCAGTTTTTCCCTTATGATAGTTATGGATGAATGCATTGTTATTTTTATTTTATAATATATTGTTTTATTTGTTGGTTATTTTAGTTAGAAAAGGAGGGCATGTGTTGTAAAGTGTTATCTCAATGAATCTTTAAGACATTGAGTAGAATCTTTAAAATAAAATCTTAAGGGAATTGTATTCTTTGTGCTTGGCTGGAGCAGGATTTTATTCATGGCAGTTGTTTTTTTTTAAATGTATTTGAAAAGTTTTCTATAGGGTGGACTAGACCCTGGAAGGGTATCAGAGCACTTTAACAACACGTAGAAGTTTAACACAAATAGCTACAAAGAGAGAGTAAGGAGTAGGGAGGGCAGATTTGATGTCAAACAATCTTGGAGGTCAAAGGGGATTCGGGAGTGTGAAAGTCAATGGTCCTGATGATTGAGTGTAGGTTCTGTTTGGCGACAAGTTAAGTGAGGTGGTTGGGTAGAAATGTGTTCATTAAAAGCAGTTTGACTTCATTTTTGAAGGAGGTGTTCAAAGGGTTCATTCTAATTTTCACGGGCAGGGCATTCCAGATTATGTGTGCTAGGCCGGAGAAAGTTTGGTTGAACTTTTTTTTTTCTGGAATATTTGTGGTTTCAGTAGCCAGATGCTGGAGCTTCTCGATGCTCTGCCACCACCTGATAGTTCCAGTTTATCTGCTAGATACTTTGGTGTGCCGGGCTTTATGTGTCATACAGGGATTGTGGAGATTGGACAGTAGTTATCTGGGGTAGTGTGACCAGCTGTGGTTTTTTTTAGAATGAGGGTTACTTGACCTATTTTTAGGCAGCTCGGAAGGGTTCCTTGCAGTAGGGAGGTATTCACAATCTTTGTCCAGAGTGGGATTAGAGAGGTTTTTATTTCATTGAAGATATTGGCTGGAAGGGGGTCGCAGAAGTGGTTAGATTGTTTTCGTGTTAAGATCTTGAGAATGTCATTTTTGTTAAGAGATTTGAAGGTATTCCAGGAAGCTTTGCTTTAGAGGGGAGTTTGTTTTGGTTAGTGGTTTGTATAGACGGGGTGAGTGGGGGTTAGGGTGAGGTATTTTATTGAGGTGATCATTTGCTGTTCGGAGTTCATTCCCAATGTTTTTAGACCTTTCAAGGAAGTGGGAGGCAAATATTTTGCAGTTTGGTTGTAAGTTTGGTCCTAACGTGGAAGTGTTGATTTGTTGAGCGGATTGTTGCTTGATAATTTCGAAGAGTTTCCGTGTTCGATTTTTGGCCTTGTTTAGTTGCGCTTTGACTAAATTGGCTTTCGAGAGTCTGATGTGCTTGTTGTAGGTGCTTTTTTGAGATCTCAATTGCTTATGGTGCTCTAGGGATGTTGAGGATCTCCATGTCTGTTCAGCTAGTCTCAGGTTGCATCTTTTGTCATTTAGGCACCCTTTGAACCATGGTTTGGAGTCTTTAGAGGAGGTTATTTTTACTGAAAGGGCACAACTGCGTCAAGAATGGTTGTCATCGAGTTGTTGTAGTAGTTAGTGAGGTCGAGGACCTCTGTCATGTCTACTGGCCGTAATAGAATGTTGATGCTGAGGCAGGTTAGCTCATGGAGGTTGATGTCACAGGTGTTCCTTTTCCATTGCTTGGGTTTCTTAAGTTGGTGTTTATGTGTTTTTGTTCATTCAGTTATGAAGAAGGTGACGTAGTGGTTATCTGTCCAGTCAGAGGGGATGATCGATTCTAGTTTGATGGAATGTGGTCTAGCAATGACAAGGTTCAGTATTGAGCCCTGGTTGTGAGTTGGGTTGTCACATATTTTGACCAGGTTATTGTCAGTGAGGAAGGTTTTAAGGCTATTGACTGAGGGGTCGTTGTGATCGATCCAGTTGAGGTTGAAGTCTCCAAGGAAGATGTGAGAGTAGTGTTGTCTGTGTTGGAGGAGATGGCCTTCATGATTTGTACGATGAATGAGTGGTTGTTGCCCAGAGGGTAGTAAATCAGGTGTAGTTTGCATAGGGGATTGTTGTTGCTAACCATATTCATGCTTAGGTATTCACAGGAGGGGTGGTCGGTGGTTAGAGATTGGTTTACCTTGGGGTGTATACAAGCTATGCCACCCCCTGATCTTTTTGGTCTGCCTGCCTAATAATGTCATAGCCTGGAGGGATTTTAATGTCGAGTATGGGTGTAGAATCTGTCTTTAGCCATGCCATGTTTTGGAATCGGAGGATTAGGTCAAGATCATTTGTAATAATAAGGTCTGATATGTCGACTGCGTTTTTTACGGCTGACCTGCAGTTTAGGAGTATGCACTTCAAGTGAGGTTTGTTGTTCGCAGAGGTTGTCTCTGTCAGGGGTACAGTTTTTGAGGTTGGCCTTGTTTATCTCTCTTGAGTTTGGTCTTTGTTCTCTGTATGGATTAATGATTTGCAACGGGTCACAACGTGTACATTTGGACTTAAAAAGAGTCAATTCCCAATGTGACTTTGATACAATGGGATTTTTCAGACCACAGTCTTTGCGAACAAACCCTCCATTCGTATATCAAGCCCATGGGCTTCGTTTAAGTAATTTACAATTTAAAATATTGTACAGAGCCAATGTTTACAAAATGATGCCTTGCAAACAAATGACTTCAACAAAGAAGACAACACGCAATGTGAAAAGAGATGAAGGCCATTCATTCAGTATAGGCTGCAATACTCCTTAATGTGTTTCCAATTGAAGGCGTTTTGTGTTCTCATTTAGAGCCGTGTGCTCTCCAGATCTAATTTGGAGATAAGGTCCAGCTTTACTATTTAGAAGTAGTTCTTTAGAAGGTCATGAGTGACAGATCATTGTTCATTTTGCAATACTGATTCAATGGAGTATTGAAACCTTAATCACAATCATCATGGTCATTGTTTTCAAATTGCCATTCTTCTTTTACTGTGAACATAGGAATTGCTTTGTCGACCTTCTAAAGAAATAGGTGTTTTAGCAGGTGACATTAAATAGGTCAAGATAATGACTGACATATTAAGAATATTTAAAAACTATGTTGGTGCACGTGCTTCATTTTTAAATTAGTGCGTTTCAGCATGAAAGGTGGTGGAATAGAGTCATTTTTTAAACTCAGAACAGCCATATTACTAGACAATCTGTGCATCTCGTTTCTACTGACATTCATTTTTTAAAATAATTTTATTTACATTTTAAACCGAGAGCAGACTATTATTGCCCACTAGTGACCACTAGCATACTGCGTTGACACAAAGTTCTTGCACTAAGCTGAACCAAAACTACAAACAGTTAACATGCAGGTGAGGGAATGCAGGATAGAGTTTGCAGTAGTGAGGCATCACAGCTGTGTAATGATCACTGTGTGATAGTCCTTCAACCATGTTACCAATGCAGCACACATCTAGTTATAGGAGAGACAGGTTAGGAGGAGTAAGGGTCTGATTGTGATAGAAAAAGCAATGTCCTCGGGTAGGCAGTATCAGACATCCTCCCAGGAACTTCATATTGGTAGGGGGACTAGGCTATCCCAAGAGTAGCCCCTGTAGTAGAAAAAGCAATGTCCTTGGGTAGGCACTGTCAGACATCCTCCCAGGAACTTCATGTTGGTAAGAGAACTAGGCTACCCCAAGAATAGCCCCTGTAGTAGAGTTCCTGGTGCTTCCATTGGTTATTCATCGATCGTATCTGTTTTTAGGTCTTGCACCTAGCGTTGCAGTGCCCAGCACTGCTCGCACAGCGCGAGACCTCTTGTACAGGGTTCTGCAAGCTGACCACGCATTCGTGCGTGTGGTTTTGCTTCCGCCGGCTGCAATTGGCTTTAGCGTGCGTTTTTTTTAAACTACAGCACGCAATTGGGCAAAGGCGGGCGCATGTCCCGCCTTTGCTCCGCCCACGTCCCACTGGTGTCTGTTACGCACAGCAGTGCGCGTTCGCCTCGCTGCCACGCTCCCTCGCCCCCGCTCCTCTGTGGTGCGCGCGCACCACTGTTTTCGATTCCCGCCCCCGCTCCTCCGTGGTGCGCGCTCACCACTGATTTCGATTCCATGCTTGTTGCAGAAACGGGTGCCCACTTCAGGAGCCTGGCGGATGTTAATGTGCTACAGAGGCAGGGATGAGGTCATGCAGCAGACGCGGCCCACAAAGGATGCTGAACATGAGACAGGAAACATGCTCTGTGGAGTCTCACGGTGGCCATGAACTGTCGAGGGCCTCCTGGAGACGCTGCTTTTAGAGTGTTCTGGAGCCATGTGCGCGAGAGCTATTTTCGTTTCTCTGTCAACTAACATTGAGTCTGACTGAATCTTTTGTTATTGTGAGGGATGAAAAGAACATTGATTACCAGGACACAGACACCCCCAATTAAGTTCGAAGAGAATATGTTTTGCTCTCAGACCAGACAGCATTAGCATTTAATCTTCTCAGACGTTTCTACACAGCGACACAACTGTGTATTCTGGTCTTTCACATTTCTGTCTTCGATATTTTTCTCTAAAGTCAGGGATTTTGCATGTACACAATATTCTTATAAGTGTTTCACGAATTTAATAGGTCTGCAGAAAAATTAATTGGTCCGCCTTAACCCTTTCAAAAAGGGGTGGTTGCACTCCCACAAGGCAGCTTCAGGGTTTATAATATTTACACAGTGGTCGTTACGTATACCCCAGTGTATTCTGGTACTTGCAGTCTTCAAGATAGTTAACAACAGCAGTGCCCAGTGATGGTGCAGTGGGCAGGGGGAAGGAGAGGCTAGACAAGGGATTTTGGCAGAACCAGATTGGTAACAAAAAGAGGCCCAGGCATCCCCAAATAAATGGCCCATAACTGCGGATCGCAATCTTTCGTGAAGCATTATTTGGTTAGTATCAGGAGGGGGGGTAATTTTGTCAGAACAGTGGAGTAGATAAAGTCTCTTATAGCCTGCAGGGCCAATAACATTAGATAGGAATCAAAACTCTATTATTCCACTGCATCTCATCCAATGGTCCACTGAAGCTCCTCTTTAAGCTCGTGGACCCCCCTCTGCTCCCACTCAACCTCATAATACAATAAAATGAAAAAACTCTGTTTATAGGCTCTGTCTTCCTGCCAATGTGTCACACGTTTGACTACTGCCACTTGCATTCCTTCTTAAACCATTTATTTAAAAGGCTGGTTTGAAGAGATTTACACAGTGGCTAAAAATATAAGAACAGGCAATTCAGGGGGCGCGGAGGTGGGAAGGCTATTCCCTCATGCCCCGGTGCACTGTATGGGCGGCATTAATGCCAGCTGCGCCCTTGGACAAAAATGCCCTCAGTGCCCCCACAACGTGCTCTTGCGAGGTGAGCGTGAACTTTTCTGCTCCGAAGCAGCATCTCCTGGGGAAAATCCTCCCAGCCCATTGCCAGTCTGTTTGTGCCAATGGGCCGGCAGACAGAATGACAAAGGGTCGTTCCACTGTCTGTGATAGGATGGCTGAGGGCTGCTGCAGCTCAGGGCCCACAAAAATGGCCCACATCTGACCTCGGGCAGCGGCTGAATACCCACCTTCCCAGTTCAACCCTGGATCTTGGGTTGGGGCCGTCAGAAGATGAGGCTCCTGTCAAACAACGGACCACAAATAACAATGGGTTAAGACAACTCAGCATGTTTTATTTGCTATTGTGCAGCTGGCGGTACCGACTGCTGCTTCAAAACTAAGAGTGTGGGAGCATAAGGCATTAGAGTCAGGGAAGATCCTGTTGATCCTATCAGGGGTTAGAAAGTCTCTATGCAGGATATTAAACTGAATTTATTTTATTTTGATGTTGCAGGAAACAGTGTGTGGATATGCCAGTACCTGTACCATTTCTTATTGCGTAACACTCTCCCTAGTTCAGACTCCCAAGTCTCAGGCAGGTCCTGGGTGAATCCAGCTTATAAATCATTAGCCATCATGAATAAGGCTTGCATGAAGATGTGTTTGAGGCTTCTTAGTAATGATGTGTCATCTGGTCAGCTAAACCTTAATCATGATTCTATTAGTAAAGAATTGGCCCCTGTTATTAAACTGCACTATAATTGAGGCAAGGGTGAGGAGTTGGCAGTATTGGGACAGATCACCCTGTGTTGTGAAATCTACCGTGCTGTAATGCCTCAAGTCTCCAGTATATAGATAACCCCTGTGTTTAGGTAAACTAAGTTGGAGAATACAGGTGCATAATGCGTTACATGTCTGGTGATTAGAAAACCCATTCAGAAGTAATCCTGCGCTGAGTTCACCAGCCGAGGCTGCCACGGGTTAGGTTTGGTGCACGATAGAAAGAGCTTAAACATGCACTTTTGGCTTCAAAGGAACTTGCACAAACCAGGAGTCATCCAGAGAACACCTTACCACTGTAGCTGGACAATCAGACAATAAAGGTGAAAATTAAGGGCCCACAGCCCTCTCTATTCAACCTTTGGATGTAAGATGCAATATAAGGTCCCCAAGCAACATAGCTGGAAGCTGGAATTATTTCCTCAGCAGGTATAACAGGAGGGTGGCAACGTAATACAAGAGGCGTGGAAGCATTATCCTTTTGGGCAATGGAATGCAACATATAGCAAAAATGTGAAGGGCTCTCCAAAAGATGATTTGGGCCCTTAGGACTGAAATCACCATGGTTTAATTCCCATGTAAGTGGTGTTCAGAGAGATAGATTTTGACTACCAAGTAGTAGAAGGTTGGTCCCTCTCAGTTGAGCACCCCACCTCCAGGCCTATTCCTGCAGCGGGAGTATCAGGATGGAGAGGAAACAGGCAGTACTCGAGCCAATTATGCCAAATCCTCGATGCTCTGACAAAATGTCCAGAGAGCATGTGCAATGTGACCATGGTCTGAGCTAATGTCTATGATATAGAGTATCCTGTTGTCTGCGTATTGTGATATCGCAGGGATTCTGTGACCAAAATGAATACTTCAATTGACCCCATATTGATGCATCTTGACAACCATGGGCTGCAGAGCAAGAGAAGAGAGGAAAGGGGATAGTAGGCATCCTTTAAGGGCCCCTCTAGGAACTTTGAAAGGAGTATAAACCCTAGCTGCAGCATCAGTATAAAGAAGCTTAAAAGGCAGGATTATTTGTCTACCAAAACCAAACTTGGTTAATAGCCTAACCAGGTAATTCCAGCCCAGGATACTAAAAGCTTTTTCTAGGTCAAGAATCAGGCAGCTGAGCAAGACCAAGTCCTAGGAGCCATCTCCATACTTCTATTGAGTCTTTGAATGTTGGGGGATGTGTTTCACCCTGGAACAAAACCTGTTTGGCCTGAATGGTTTAGGCTGGGAAACACCTGCAGTATCTACCCAGCAATGATTTTCTGAAAATGTTGTAGTCAGAGTTGAGAAACGCTTTTGGCTGGTATGAGGGGAGGCTGGAGATGCCATGCTGCAGCTTTGGTATAGATGAGATTCCATGAGGGAAGGGGGTAGCCTGCCCTTCATTCATTTCTGCAGCCTCATATAATGCAGCCAGTTCTGGAATAAGTAACTCACAGTAGAATTCCAATTGGAATCCATCAGCCTGACATTTTGTCCGCAGCCAGGACTTGCACAGAGTCTCTAACTTTGTAAGCAGGTCTGTGGAATCCATCTTGTTCTTCAATTCGATAAGGACTGGGATAGCCACATTTCTGATAGAAACTCATCCACAGAGGTGTCAGAGCTGTGACTGCTGATACCAAAATGCACACAGTGGCGCTCGTAAAAATCAGTGTGAATTTCATATTGGGTGTGTACGGAAGCATCTATTGCTACCCGGAGAGTGGAGGTCGCTGCAGTTACATGTTCATGCTTAATAAGCCATGCTAGTAGTCTGCTTCTTCTACCACCCTCATTGTGTGTTCTGGCAATATAGATAGTATAGTCAGTGCAGCTTAGCTGTTCAAGTAGAGCAGAGTGCTGTGTGTATGCATCATTGAGTGTGTTTTTAAGGGCAAGATCAGATAGCTCTTTGGGGCATATTATCAAGAACTGTTGATAAAGCGGCGATAATGTGCTTGATAATATGCTCTATGAATTCCAATCGAAGCCCATGTTAGATGTGAAGATATCTAACATGGGCTTCGATTGGAATTCATAGAGTATATTATCAAGCACATTATCGCCGCTTTATCTGCAGTTTTCTGCCGATAAAAGCGGCGATAATGTAACGCCCTTTCTTGATAATATGCCCCTTTGTTTTTAATCTGGAGCACAGAATCTTCAGCCTCTTGCAATTCTTTCTAAATAGTTTTACAAGCTCCCACTACAGAGTGAATGCAATAGCCTCTTGTCACAAGCATGAATGCTTCCTATTAACTGCTAAAACAGAAGCTGTCCTGCCAATGTCTTCAAAGCAGTTGTGAATTTTCTAAGAGTGGTGAGGAATGCTGAGCCACCCAGCAGAGAGTACTGCAGCCACCAAGTCAAAATGGGAGGACAAACTATATCTTAGTTCTGTCCAACTAGCAGCTGGTCATGGTCACAGATGAGTCTTCTGAGCTAGTCAGCCTGGGCAACCAGAGGGCAGATTGATTCAGAGTATACTATCCGATCTAGGCAAACATAAATGTCATGTCAATCCTTTAGCATTGTGTGGCATGGCAGCTTGAAGAGGCGGAGCGGAAGATCTATTTAGCCTCACATCAAAAATGCAGTTAAACTTCCCACCCAGCATCCAAGATATACCAAGACATTTAGCCAGTTGCTCTGATAATCTATTTAGAAAAGCGACGTACTCCAAGTTTGGAAGATTGATGCTCCCCCGCAGAACTGGGACATTCGACTGTCCCTCCACCAACACATGTCTACTTTCCTTGTCCAGTGCTATGGCGAGAGGATGAAATGGGACTCCAGGTCTTACCCAGGATAGAGCCTGTTCCTATGCGCATATCAGGAAAGTGAGAACAGCAGTTAGGCCTAGAATTTCAGACATTATGAGGACTATTTCAAGTATGCCATAGTTTGCATATTTGGCTTACAAGGTACGCTATAGGCCTGACCTGTTAATATATAAAATTAGATTTCCTTATATGGCAAATGCATTTTCCCTTTCACGTATCACTGAAGTGCCCTTTAAACTGCATCCCACACAGAGCACAGCTGTGCTTCTGGCAGCTATATATTTAATATCTGAGTGATGTAACTATACACTACAAGCCAACATATTGCATTTACCTCTGATGCCATTGGTGGATTGTCTATGCCATTTACTATGGTTTTACAGGGAAATTAAATAAACCAATTGGGTAAAACCAATTTTACCAGAACCATTTCAGGACCAGAGCTCATACACTGTTGCACTGAAAAAGCTGTGTAAGACCTTAAGTACTAGTAAAAAGTGGGCCCAGCAACAGTGAAATTATCATGGTTCACCATGTACAGAAGTGAAATATCATCCTCATTCTTATGTAAATGTAATGAGAAATGTTATACTGAAAAGTGTTGATCTACCTCATGTCTTAATATAAAGCATCCTACTGCTCAACAATTATATATATATATATATATATTTATTTTATTTTTATTTTTTTCAGAACCTCTCCCGAGGGAAAGAGTGAGCCACACACACCGCTGTTAAGATCGAGTTTTATTTACAGCAGTAAAAAATGCTCCAATGTCCCTTATGCATTTCAGCCTCCTTGGCCTTCTTCAGAGGGGGGGCTGCAAACACCTAGGGGCCGCACAAACACACCTTGTAACCCGGCAAGTTCTCAATTTATTTTCCCAGTGATTGCCCTCTGCTGGGCGTATCGATGGTCTACCATGTCGAGCATGCTGGTCCTTGTATTGTGTCACCAGACCCCTACGATTCTTACCCTCCAGTGGGCGATGTTTGCTAAAATCCGCTGATACAGTTCTCCCGCGATCCCCTTACACATCACTTTCCAATGTGCTGGGGTCCCCAACCAAGAACGGTTCCTGTTGGCTGCCGCTGCCCTTGTGGCTTTCACTAACATCACAAGGCGGTCCAGGTTCGGGCAGTTATGGCGCACTTTTGAGGGCGGTGCGTTCTTCAAGGTAGGACCAAATCCGCATTGTATTTTCAAAACGTCTCCCGAGGGAAAGAGTGGGCCGCACACACCCCGTTAAAGATCGAGTTTTATTTACAGCAGTAAAAAATGCTCCAATGTCCCTTATGCATTTCAGCCTCCTTGGCCTTCTTCAGAGGGGGAGCTGCAAACATCTAGGGGCCGCACAAACACACCTTGTAACCCGCAAGTTTTCAATTTATTTTCTCAGTGATTGCCCTCTGGTGGGCGCCTCAATGGTCTACCATGTCGAGCATGCTGGTTCTTTTAGTGTGTCGCCAGACCCCTACGATTCTTACCCTACAGTGGGCGATGTTTGCTAAAATCCGCTGATGCAGTTCTCCCGCGATCCCCTTACACATCACTTTCCAATGTGCTGGGGTCCCTAACCAAGAACGGTTCCTGGTGGCTGCCGCTGCCCTTGTAGCTTTCACTAACATCACAAGGCGGTCCAGTTTCGGGCAGTTATGGCACACTTTTGAGGGCTGTGCGTTCTTCAAGGTAGGACCAAATCCGCATTGTATTTTCAGTAAGCATGGGTGTAAAATCTGTTCCGCTCGCGGAATTTTCGGATTTTCGGCAAAATCGCAATCTGCAAACTCTCGCTAATTTGCCGAAAATTCGTAAATTCGAACGCAGCGGATTTTTTTGCTTGGTGATACAATATTGCGGCGCGCGGCGTTCACTTACCGTCATTCAGCGTTTGCAGAGTTGTTTTTCTCCATATTTTGCGTGTGCTGCGCCATTTTGGATCTTGCTGCGGGATCCCGCGGGAGTTTGGCGACCACGATTACATCATCGCGGCTTGCCACCTTGCACAGCATGCATCGCGAGAGTTCCCAATTGCGAACACGTAGATACGGCGGGCAGCAACAATCTCGCACTTGCGAAATTGCAAAATTTGCAATTCTGCACAAGAAATCCACCAGCAAGCAGCATAAACCTTCTGAAAATGATGATTTTTATCAGAATAACTCCTCAGGTTGACATTTGCCTGCACTTTTTTTTGCAAGGAGTCCATTTTGGGGGGGAGGGTGGGAGGAAGGAAGTGCCCCACAGTCTCCAACTTCTTGTTCCTGTCCAGCAGGCTCCTCCTAGTGCTTTGTTCATGTGCTGGTCACTTTCATTTGGATCTTGACCTGGAAGGATTACTTTTTGTGGATGTTGCTGGATATTTGGATTTGAGGCCTTTTTGACTTTCTTTGGATCACTTTTGGATTAGAAATCAAATTTCACAAGTAAGTTTGTTTGGGGCATTACAGTGCTGCAACTACAATTTTGGAACTTTTTCAGAACATTAAAGAAAATATATTGTGGGTAGCCACAGTATCCAGTAGGACCAGGGTTAGTTAGGGGTGCATGATACAACTGTTTTGTTGAATTTAAACATCATTGAGGGCATGGATGGCATGGGATTGTGCTGATTTTTGTGTTTTTTTCGATTTTTTTGGCTGCTGTTGGGGCCTTTTGCCCAGGGGTACCCAGTGGTGCATGGACTGAGTCTTTCTGTGGGGTCTCTTTCATGTAAACATCATGGAGGGCATGGATGGCATTGGATTGTGTTGATTTTTGTGTGTTTTTCAATTTTTGGGGGTGTTGATGGGGCCTGTCCATGTGGGTGGGGGCCATTTTGAGTGCTGGTACAGGCAGGGCCCCCGGCCTGGCCATGTGCTTGGGGTGCAAGTGGCCATTTTGAAGGCAGGCAGTGTTCTCAGGCCTGCACCCATTTTGCCTAGCTTTCATCCATTATGCCCAGGGGTAGTGAGTGGTGCATGGACCAAGTCTTTCTGTGGGGTGTCTTGAATTTAAACATCATTGAGGGCATGGATGGCATGGGATTGTGCTGATTTTTGTGTTTTTTTCGATTTTTTTGGCTGCTGTTGGGGCCTTTTGCCCAGGGGTACCCAGTGGAGCATGGACTGAGTCTTTCTGTGGGGTCTCTTTCATGTAAACATCATGGAGGGCATGGATGGCATTGGATTGTGTCGATTTTTGTGTGTTTTTCGATTTTTGGGGGTGTTGATGGGGCCTGTCCATGTGGGTGGGGGCCATTTTGAGGCCGGGTCCAGGCAGGGCCTGGCCATGTGGGTGGGGGTCTAGGGGCAATTTTGAAGCCAGGCAGTGTGCTTTGTTGTGTCATAGGCCTGCACCCAGTCTGCCACGCTTTCATCCATTATGCCCAGGGGTACTCTGTCAGTGGTGCATTTTATTGGTCTTTCCATTTTGGGGGTAGGTATAATAAAAATGCTTACTTGCAAACTATTAATTGAAGCGCTATATATGCAACATTTATTTAACTGATGTTCCTCTGGCATCATTTGCTTTTAGGTGCAGAAAGACGAATCATCAGCCTCATCGTACCTCATCAGTGCCAGGAAGAAGTGCTGCTGCGGTGTGTGCAGCACAACGTCACGTGTGGCCACTGACATTTCTGCAACTTGTGCAACTGCGGCCTGCTGTTCTGAAATCTGAAGATGGCCCCAAAAAAAGTTGCCCGTAGCTCCTCCAGCAAGAAAGTTGCCAGTAAGGAGCAGAAGAAGCAACTGGCGCCACTTACCAAGGAGACTGGTGTGGCGACCGCCACATTCATTTTTTGGGATAAAAAAAGTACGCCTGCAGCAGCAGCGGGGTCTGCTGGGGACCAAGCTGGGAGCAGCACCTCTGCTCCATTGGGCTTAGTGCCACCACCACCACGCCAACTTAGGTCCAAGCCCTTGAGGGCTGCAGAGGCAGCCAGTATAGTTGTTCAATCACCATCGACCAGTGATGTTGGCTCATCGCAAGAAAGTAGCAGCATCCCACAATCAACACAGGTTGTTGTAACTCATCTGACGAGTGTTCAACAACCACAGCCGCAACAACAACCACATGTGCAAGTACAAGCCCAAGTACATGTGGAAGGAGAGGCGGTGCAAGGAGAGGAGCAAGCAGAGGTGCATGGAGCGGCACAAGTGCCCACAATAGTTGTTCCTCCCGAAGTAGGGGCACATCAGGAAATCGACATTCAAGCCGAGGTATCACATGAGGAAGCCACTCCTCCTGATGATTCATTGTCTTCCAGATCCCCAGCAAGGAAAAGATCAAGGATGGTGTCTACTTCTTCTTCAAGCCCCCTTCCTTCTGATGATATGGATGAAACTTGGGAACCACCAGTGCTGCCTGAGAGTGAGGCACACCATGATCTGACAAAGGTAGCTAAGCGTAAAAGGAAGGTCCCCGAAAGTCTCAGAGTCATGGAGTGTGATGATGACGCTGAACAAGAAGGGGCGTATACTGCTCCTGCTGATGAAGACTCTCACGACGACGACGCAGTCATCATAGGCGTCACTCCAGCCTCAGCGGGCATGCAGCACACAGACATTTTCACCCTAGCCCGAAATGCTGCTGAGCGTGATGATGATGATGGCGACGTGGGAATGGGACCTCCACTAATGCAGTTAACTAGTACACCAACACCAACACCACCACCTACAACTTCCATATTTTCTCGCCAGAAGGGACCTCCATCCACCTCGACCTCCATGTCCTCAATTAGTGGTGCTGTAAGTGCACAACGTACTAAATTTCGGCAACACACATCCTCCAGTTCATCTGGCATTAGCAGCATTCCCAGTATCGCCTCCTCCGCGCCCCACAGACATTTGAAGTCCGCAGTTTGGGACTTCTTTAGTGTTAGCCCAACAACGTAAAACATAGCCATTTATACCATTTGTAAGGTTCGAGTTAGTCATGGTAAGCTTGGTACCAACTATGGTACCGGAGGCCAGAGAGGTCATCTTGAGAGACAGCACACTGTCAAATGGCATGCGCACCTAAGGAAGATCAAGGATGCCCGAATTGCAAATCAACAAATTGTATCCGTTGATGTTTCATCTGCTGATGACGAGGAGGAAGAAGAAGCGTCAAACATTTCTTCACTTACACCCAGTACCCCTGTCAGCAGCAGATCTATGAGCCACACTAAGAGTGTGGGAGAGAGTGAGACAACAACGCAAAAAAGTTCATCACGGAGCGTAACTGGGTCGCAGAAGTCATCATCATCCCGTAAAATGGTCCAGCCCACCATTAGAAGCATGTTGTTTTCAGAAGCGCCATATGAACGCAACCACCCAATGGCACGTCTGTATAACAGTAAGCTGGCTAAAATGCTAGCGTTGGACCTTCTCCCTTTTTCTTTTGTGGAAGGGGTGGGTTTTCTTGAAATGGTGGCAACGCTCTGCCCTAAATGGAAGGTTCCTAGCCGGTTCTATTTTGCCAGAGTTGCGATTCCAGCACTACATGAAGATGTGCTGGAGGTGATTGGGGCAGCTTTGCAGAAGAGTGCTGTTCACACTATACATCTGACAACAGACATGTGGAGCAGTTGCGCAGCCACTGATTACATGTGCATCACTGCACACTGGGTCTCTTTTTCAGGCGTTAAAGGCAAGATAAACGCAGGTGTTGGCGAGGACAAAGTTTATAAAGCTGCTCGGAAACATGCAACAATAGCCATGTTTGCCATGGAGAAAACTCATACAGCAGAAAACATTTTGCATGAGTTTAACACAAAGGTCTTTCAATGGCTGTCCCCAAGAAAACGCATGATTGGTTATGTTTCCACGGATAATGGCGCCAATGTAGTTAAGGCCATGGATATGGGTAACTATTTCAGAGTGCCGTGTCTGGCGCACTGTATAAACCTGGTTGTTAAAAAATTCTTGAGTGAAGAACGTCCAGTCTCCGAGTTACTGACCACCTGCCGAAGAATGTGCACACATTTCAACCATTCTTTTAAGGCCCGGAAGCAGCTGAGGTGCCTGCAATATGAACATAAATTGCCAGTGAAAGCACTCATCCAGGAGGTGGCAACACGTTGGAACTCAACCTTCTACATGCTTGAGCGTCTGTATGAGCAGTATGCGGTAGTCGATCAGTATTTCTTTAAACTGGGTACACCTATGATGGACATGAGGATACAGGTGGAGCAATGGCACCTAGTTAAAAGCCTGACAGACATGCTTGGTCCTTTTGAGGTCTTCACGCGTGCAGTCAGCAGGGAGGACTGTGATTTGGGAAAAGCTATCCCATTGTTGAGCATGCTAGAGCACCGACTGTGTTCTAAGTTTGAAAAAGATGGAAAGGAAGAAGCATTAGAGTTGGCGGAGAAGTTATTACACCGCCAACTTGGCGATGATCGTCTTGAAATGATCAAGACAGAACAGCATTACATTTGTGCTACTATTCTGGATCCACGGTACAAAAAGGCAGTGGCAGGCAGAGTATTCTTTCCTTTTGATGACGCAGATGTTACAAAGTACAAACATTGGCTAGCTGTGTCAGCCACTCGGTTTGAAAGAGAACGGCAGGAAATTGAAGGAAAAGGCAGTACATCAGCATCAGCAGGCCGTCCGCAGTCAAAAAAATCCCCTTCTGTATTTGTGGCTGTGGCAGAAGTGAGTGATTTTCCCTCTCAGCCGTTAACGACACCAGCAACCGTATCATCTGCACCAGACACAACAGTAATATCGGGTGATGAAGAGGATTGGCTAATTCAGCTTGGGTTTGCTTCTGAAATGGTCCCAGAAAAAAGTAAGCAAAGTGGAGGAACCCGGGAGAACCTTGAGTTGATGGTGCAGGCCTATCTGAATGACTCAACAGAGGTCCATCTTTCTCATGACCCATTGGCGTATTGGCATGGGAAAACAGTTGCTTTGCCAGAGATCACCAACCTGGCTATAAATTACTTGTCTTGCCCACTTGCATGCGTGTCTTCTGAACGTGTTTTCAGTGCTGCTGGTGGCATTGTAACTTCCAAAAGGACCCGTCTCTCGCCCAAAAATGTGGAGAGGTTAACAATGATCAAGATGAATCAGCACCTCATACCACCAGATTACAAAATACGAGAATGCACGCAGGAAGAAGACGAGGAGGACTATAACTTAGATGAGGGAAGTTCTTCTATGTTAAGTGACCCACTCCCGTATGAATTCGCAGAGTTGGAGGACGATCTCTTCTTCCCTGACACCGAGCCTTGAAAATGAGTCAATGAATCACTAACTTTCTTTTTTGTCCTTATTCACTTTTATTCCTGTGTGTCTCTTTCTTTGTTTTGCAAAATCTATATAACAAAAACTTTAATCACCTAATCACAAAAACAAGCCCATCAGCAGAATTGTCTTCACATATTTGCTTATTGATTTGAAGGTGCCGCAGTCTGCATTCCTCAGGTTCACAAGTTCACAAGAACATGCTCCTCTATCCTCCTCCTCCAGACTCCTATTTCCCTCAAAGCAGATGGCTGGATTACGCCCAATGAAGAAAGACTCTGCACTTGTGGGGGTGTTCTACTTCTTTGCGGGTGAGTTGACGGCTCTGGGGCCATTGCTGGGAAGGTCTAATTCCGGGAGAAAAGTGGTTTGGAGAAAATCGGAGCAAAGCAAGTTTTTGCCTTTTTGCTCACTATCATGTTTTCGGTGGCCTGTTTGGGGGGGTTTCTGGTGTTTGTGGGTGGGTTTTGGGGTCTGGGAGCAACGCTGGCACAGTCTAATTTTGATTGCATTTGTTTTCCAGGACATCCATGGTGGAAAAGTCGAGTTATGACCTTGCTGCACAGCGCGTTTGGACAGAATTGAAAGAAGGCCGAAAAATAATCTAAGTATGAGATTTTCCATTTTTGCTTTTTGCCTGTTTGGGGGTGCTGTGCATTTTTGCGGGTGGGTTGGCGGGTCTTGGGGCATTGCTGGGAAGGTCTAATACCGGATAAAAGTGTTTTGGAGAAAATCCCTGAGGAAAAAGTTTTTGCATTTTCTGACATTTCGCTCACTACAGCCTTTTCGGGGGCTTGTTTGGGGGGCTTCCTGGTGTTTGTGGGTGATTTTTGGGGTCTTTGAGCAACGCTGGGTATGGATACTGTTGATTGCAAGTGGTTTGAAGAAAATCCATGGTGGCAAAGGGGATTTAGGGCCTAGCTGCAGAGCGCGCGTGGAGTGATGTTGGAAATTTTCCTGGAAAATTACTGTCCCCATTTTTTTAGTTTTGCTTTTTGGCTGTTTGGGGGTCTTCTACTTGTTTTCGCCTGGGTTGACGGCTCTGGGCCCATTGCTGGGAAGTTCTAATACCGGATAAAAGTGGTTTGGAGAAAATCGGAGCAAAAAATGTTTTTGCCTTTTTGCTCACTATCATGTTTTTCGGTGGCCTGTTTGGGGGGGTTCCTGGTGTTTGTGGCTGGGTTTTGGGGTCTGGGAGCAACGCTGGCACAGTCTAATTTTGATTGCATTTGTTTTCCAGGACATCCATGGTGGAAAAGTCGAGTTATGACCTTGCTGCACAGCGCGTTTGGACAGAATTGAAAGAAGGCCGAAAAATAATCTAAGTATGAGATTTTCCATTTTTGCTTTTTGCCTGTTTGGGGGTGTTGTGCTTTTTTGCGGGTGGGTTGGCGGGTCTTGGGGCATTGCTGGGAAGGTCTAATACCGGATAAAAGTGTTTTGGAGAAAATCCATGAGGAAAAGCGTTTTGGCACATTAACTTAGGGCTCGTTAGGGTTACCACTAGCAGCAGGATTGCATGTGTTTCGGGGTGTTCTAGATTTTTGCAACTGAGTTCTGGGGTCTTAGAGCACTCGTGGGAATGTGTAATTTTGGTTGCAAGTGGTTTGAAGAAAATCAATGGTGGGAAAGGGGGGATTTGGCCTAGTTAAAGAAAGCGTTTGCCACTATTCTTAACTTTGGGCTCGTTAGGGTTAGCAGTATTGTATTGCATGTGTTTGGGCGGGGGGCTGTTTGTGGGGGGTTTGCGAGTCTTGGAGCGATGCTGGTTATGGATAAGGGTGGGCGGCCAGCTACGCTCCGTGCACGGAGTGCACGGAGTGCCGTCTCCTACGCATTTTGCGTAGCGGGCGTAGCCAGGCGGCACTACGCGCGCTCCGCAGACGGTGCGAAGCCGGCCGCCACCCACCTCCCTCCCGCCCTCCCTAAATACATAAATAAAAGTATAAAAAGCTTTTAAAAACACTTACCTTGTCTGCTGCGTCCCCGGGGCTCCCTCTCGCCGTCCCGCGATTCGCGCCGCCATTTCGGATCCTAATGCGCATGCGCGGGAGGCCGCGCATGCGCATTTCTCATGAGGAATGCGCATGCGCGGCCGCCCGCGCATGCGCATTAGGATCCGAATCGGTGGCGGCGCGAATCGCACTTCCTTTACGTCACTTAAAAGATTTATGGTTAGCTTTGTACCCAAAGATTTGTTTATCTTCAATTATTGTTTGTCCATGCTGTGCTTTTTTTTTTTTCTCTCAACAAAACTTTCCCAAAAACCCCCATTCCCATCCATTTTCCAAACCCTAACCCTCTTCCCCCGGGCTGTGTGGTTTTGATTGATGTGTGACTAAATGACAGCAATAATTCCACACACTTGCTGGGGAGGATAAGGTCATAGCAACAGGCTGGTGAAGGAATCCGAGGATATATTCTTACTCAGCTTGACACCGAGTCACTATTGGCAAATGAAAGCAGATTTTCATGAGCGCCATCAACTTGATTGGTCATCAAGAACATCCTCCTCCTAGACGTGGCAAATGAAATTATTACGCTACTGTGTCCTTCACCTTCAGTACTATTTCTTGTAATAGTAGCCAATGTAAAAGAAATTCAACGCAAGTAGTAGTTATACTTTAAATACTTTACCATTTGTTAGGCTACATTGTGGCACTTTTCTAGTGTACTGTCACCTGCTATATTCTCTATCGTACCTTTCTAATGCTACGGTAAGGACAAACAAGGTTTCATTTTCTTTTTTTTCGGATGCTGCAACTTCCACTGTGTAACACCACAAGTACCACCGCAATGATGACATTTCATCCGCCCAGATTTGCCAACCTTAATCGCCATTTTGCGTGCAGCCAGCCCTGTGCCTAGCCCTATTTCCAAACACAAATTACAGGTAAGATATGCGTTTGGGGGGAGGTAGTATAATGGAGTATTAGGAGAGACGAGAGAGTGACGGTCCTAGGACTATTGAATTCACTTACTCTGTGAGAGGCACTTAGTTTTGAAAACATTTGTGCCATTAGTACTTACACAACTTGAATCAAGATGCCACTTAAGTTTCAGGACTGTTAAACCCCCACCCACCAGCCTCAAAAGCAGTAAAAAAAATGTATGCTAAGATTAAGTTTAAAGTATATTTATATATCCAGTAACATAAAAAATCTCCCGCAAGACCCAACCCACTCCCCCTCCCGAACCCCAACGAATGTCCCTGAAAACGAAGTCCAAAAAAGTAGAAAACCCAACTCCCAATTCCCACCCCCCCAGAAGTCTTTAAAAAAGGCAATTGCGAACACGTAGATACGGCGGGCAGCAACAATCTCGCACTTGCGAAATTGCAAAATTTGCAATTCTGCACAAGAAATCCACCAGCAAGCAGCATAAACCTTCTGAAAATGATGATTTTTATCAGAATAACTCCTCAGGTTGACATTTGCCTGCACTTTTTTTTGCAAGGAGTCCATTTTGGGGGGGAGGGTGGGAGGAAGGAAGTGCCCCACAGTCTCCAACTTCTTGTTCCTGTCCAGCAGGCTCCTCCTAGTGCTTTGTTCATGTGCTGGTCACTTTCATTTGGATCTTGACCTGGAAGGATTACTTTTTGTGGATGTTGCTGGATATTTGGATTTGAGGCCTTTTTTACTTTCTTTGGATCACTTTTGGATTAGAAATCAAATTTCACAAGTAAGTTTGTTTGGGGCATTACAGTGCTGCAACTACAATTTTGGAACTTTTTCAGAACATTAAAGAAAATATATTGTGGGTAGCCACAGTATCCAGTAGGACCAGGGTTAGTTAGGGGTGCATGATACAACTGTTTTGTTGAATTTAAACATCATTGAGGGCATGGATGGCATGGGATTGTGCTGATTTTTGTGTTTTTTTCGATTTTTTTGGCTGCTGTTGGGGCCTTTTGCCCAGGGGTACCCAGTGGTGCATGGACTGAGTCTTTCTGTGGGGTCTCTTTCATGTAAACATCATGGAGGGCATGGATGGCATTGGATTGTGTTGATTTTTGTGTGTTTTTCAATTTTTGGGGGTGTTGATGGGGCCTGTCCATGTGGGTGGGGGCCATTTTGAGTGCTGGTACAGGCAGGGCCCCCGGCCTGGCCATGTGCTTGGGGTGCAAGTGGCCATTTTGAAGGCAGGCAGTGTTCTCAGGCCTGCACCCATTTTGCCTAGCTTTCATCCATTATGCCCAGGGGTAGTGAGTGGTGCATGGACCAAGTCTTTCTGTGGGGTGTCTTGAATTTAAACATCATTGAGGGCATGGATGGCATGGGATTGTGCTGATTTTTGTGTTTTTTTCGATTTTTTTGGCTGCTGTTGGGGCCTTTTGCCCAGGGGTACCCAGTGGAGCATGGACTGAGTCTTTCTGTGGGGTCTCTTTCATGTAAACATCATGGAGGGCATGGATGGCATTGGATTGTGTTGATTTTTGTGTGTTTTTCGATTTTTGGGGCTGTTGATGGGGCCTGTCCATGTGGGTGGGGGCCATTTTGAGGCCGGGTCCAGGCAGGGCCTGGCCATGTGGGTGGGGGTCTAGGGGCAATTTTGAAGCCAGGCAGTGTGCTTTGTTGTGTCATAGGCCTGCACCCAGTCTGCCACGCTTTCATCCATTATGCCCAGGGGTACTCTGTCAGTGGTGCATTTTATTGGTCTTTCCATTTTGGTGGTAGGTATAATAAAAATGCTTACTTGCAAACTATTAATTGAAGCGCTATATATGCAACATTTATTTAACTGATGTTCCTCTGGCATCATTTGCTTTTAGGTGCAGAAAGACGAATCATCAGCCTCATCGTACCTCATCAGTGCCAGGAAGAAGTGCTGCTGCGGTGTGTGCAGCACAACGTCACGTGTGGCCACTGACATTTCTGCAACTTGTGCAACTGCGGCCTGCTGTTCTGAAATCTGAAGATGGCCCCAAAAAAAGTTGCCCGTAGCTCCTCCAGCAAGAAAGTTGCCAGTAAGGAGCAGAAGAAGCAACTGGCGCCACTTACCAAGGAGACTGGTGTGGCGACCGCCACATTCATTTTTTGGGATAAAAAAAGTACGCCTGCAGCAGCAGCGGGGTCTGCTGGGGACCAAGCTGGGAGCAGCACCTCTGCTCCATTGGGCTTAGTGCCACCACCACCACGCCAACTTAGGTCCAAGCCCTTGAGGGCTGCAGAGGCAGCCAGTATAGTTGTTCAATCACCATCGACCAGTGATGTTGGCTCATCGCAAGAAAGTAGCAGCATCCCACAATCAACACAGGTTGTTGTAACTCATCTGACGAGTGTTCAACCACCACAGCCGCAACAACAACCACATGTGCAAGTACAAGCCCAAGTACATATGGAAGGAGAGGCGGTGCAAGGAGAGGAGCAAGCAGAGGTGCATGGAGCGGCACAAGTGCCCACAATAGTTGTTCCTCCCGAAGTAGGGGCACATCAGGAAATCGACATTCAAGCCGAGGTATCACATGAGGAAGCCACTCCTCCTGATGATTCATTGTCTTCCAGATCCCCAGCAAGGAAAAGATCAAGGATGGTGTCTACTTCTTCTTCAAGCCCCCTTCCTTCTGATGATATGGATGAAACTTGGGAACCACCAGTGCTGCCTGAGAGTGAGGCACACCATGATCTGACAAAGGTAGCTAAGCGTAAAAGGAAGGTCCCCGAAAGTCTCAGAGTCATGGAGTGTGATGATGACGCTGAACAAGAAGGGGCGTATACTGCTCCTGCTGATGAAGACTCTCACGACGACGACGCAGTCATCATAGGCGTCACTCCAGCCTCAGCGGGCATGCAGCACACAGACATTTTCACCCTAGCCCGAAATGCTGCTGAGCGTGATGATGATGATGGCGACGTGGGAATGGGACCTCCACTAATGCAGTTAACTAGTACACCAACACCAACACCACCACCTACAACTTCCATATTTTCTCGCCAGAAGGGACCTCCATCCACCTCGACCTCCATGTCCTCAATTAGTGGTGCTGTAAGTGCACAACGTACTAAATTTCGGCAACACACATCCTCCAGTTCATCTGGCATTAGCAGCATTCCCAGTATCGCCTCCTCCGCGCCCCACAGACATTTGAAGTCCGCAGTTTGGGACTTCTTTAGTGTTAGCCCAACAACGTAAAACATAGCCATTTATACCATTTGTAAGGTTCGAGTTAGTCGTGGTAAGCTTGGTACCAACTATGGTACCGGAGGCCAGAGAGGTCATCTTGAGAGACAGCACACTGTCAAATGGCATGCGCACCTAAGGAAGATCAAGGATGCCCGAATTGCAAATCAACAAATTGTATCCGTTGATGTTTCATCTGCTGATGACGAGGAGGAAGAAGAAGCGTCAAACATTTCTTCACTTACACCCAGTACCCCTGTCAGCAGCAGATCTATGAGCCACACTAAGAGTGTGGGAGAGAGTGAGACAACAACGCAAAAAAGTTCATCACGGAGCGTAACTGGGTCGCAGAAGTCATCATCATCCCGTAAAATGGTCCAGCCCACCATTAGAAGCATGTTGTTTTCAGAAGCGCCATATGAACGCAACCACCCAATGGCACGTCTGTATAACAGTAAGCTGGCTAAAATGCTAGCGTTGGACCTTCTCCCTTTTTCTTTTGTGGAAGGGGTGGGTTTTCTTGAAATGGTGGCAACGCTCTGCCCTAAATGGAAGGTTCCTAGCCGGTTCTATTTTGCCAGAGTTGCGATTCCAGCACTACATGAAGATGTGCTGGAGGTGATTGGGGCAGCTTTGCAGAAGAGTGCTGTTCACACTATACATCTGACAACAGACATGTGGAGCAGTTGCGCAGCCACTGATTACATGTGCATCACTGCACACTGGGTCTCTTTTTCAGGCGTTAAAGGCAAGATAAACGCAGGTGTTGGCGAGGACAAAGTTTATAAAGCTGCTCGGAAACATGCAACAATAGCCATGTTTGCCATGGAGAAAACTCATACAGCAGAAAACATTTTGCATGAGTTTAACACAAAGGTCTTTCAATGGCTGTCCCCAAGAAAACGCATGATTGGTTATGTTTCCACGGATAATGGCGCCAATGTAGTTAAGGCCATGGATATGGGTAACTATTTCAGAGTGCCGTGTCTGGCGCACTGTATAAACCTGGTTGTTAAAAAATTCTTGAGTGAAGAACGTCCAGTCTCCGAGTTACTGACCACCTGCCGAAGAATGTGCACACATTTCAACCATTCTTTTAAGGCCCGGAAGCAGCTGAGGTGCCTGCAATATGAACATAAATTGCCAGTGAAAGCACTCATCCAGGAGGTGGCAACACGTTGGAACTCAACCTTCTACATGCTTGAGCGTCTGTATGAGCAGTATGCGGTAGTCGATCAGTATTTCTTTAAACTGGGTACACCTATGATGGACATGAGGATACAGGTGGAGCAATGGCACCTAGTTAAAAGCCTGACAGACATGCTTGGTCCTTTTGAGGTCTTCACGCGTGCAGTCAGCAGGGAGGACTGTAATTTGGGAAAAGCTATCCCATTGTTGAGCATGCTAGAGCACCGACTGTGTTCTAAGTTTGAAAAAGATGGAAAGGAAGAAGCATTAGAGTTGGCGGAGAAGTTATTACACCGCCAACTTGGCGATGATCGTCTTGAAATGATCAAGACAGAACAGCATTACATTTGTGCTACTATTCTGGATCCACGGTACAAAAAGGCAGTGGCAGGCAGAGTATTCTTTCCTTTTGATGACGCAGATGTTACAAAGTACAAACATTGGCTAGCTGTGTCAGCCACTCGGTTTGAAAGAGAACGGCAGGAAATTGAAGGAAAAGGCAGTACATCAGCATCAGCAGGCCGTCCGCAGTCAAAAAAATCCCCTTCTGTATTTGTGGCTGTGGCAGAAGTGAGTGATTTTCCCTCTCAGCCGTTAACGACACCAGCAACCGTATCATCTGCACCAGACACAACAGTAATATCGGGTGATGAAGAGGATTGGCTAATTCAGCTTGGGTTTGCTTCTGAAATGGTCCCAGAAAAAAGTAAGCAAAGTGGAGGAACCCGGGAGAACCTTGAGTTGATGGTGCAGGCCTATCTGAATGACTCAACAGAGGTCCATCTTTCTCATGACCCATTGGCGTATTGGCATGGGAAAACAGTTGCTTGGCCAGAGATCACCAACCTGGCTATAAATTACTTGTCTTGCCCACTTGCATGCGTGTCTTCTGAACGTGTTTTCAGTGCTGCTGGTGGCATTGTAACTTCCAAAAGGACCCGTCTCTCGCCCAAAAATGTGGAGAGGTTAACAATGATCAAGATGAATCAGCACCTCATACCACCAGATTACAAAATACGAGAATGCACGCAGGAAGAAGACGAGGAGGACTATAACTTAGATGAGGGAAGTTCTTCTATGTTAAGTGACCCACTCCCGTATGAATTCGCAGAGTTGGAGGACGATCTCTTCTTCCCTGACACCGAGCCTTGAAAATGAGTCAATGAATCACTAACTTTCTTTTTTGTCCTTATTCACTTTTATTCCTGTGTGTCTCTTTCTTTGTTTTGCAAAATCTATATAACAAAAACTTTAATCACCTAATCGCAAAAACAAGCCCATCAGCAGAATTGTCTTCACATATTTGCTTATTGATTTGAAGGTGCCGCAGTCTGCATTCCTCAGGTTCACAAGTTCACAAGAACATGCTCCTCTATCCTCCTCCTCCAGACTCCTATTTCCCTCAAAGCAGATGGCTGGATTACGCCCAATGAAGAAAGACTCTGCACTTGTGGGGGTGTTCTACTTCTTTGCGGGTGAGTTGACGGCTCTGGGGCCATTGCTGGGAAGGTCTAATTCCGGGAGAAAAGTGGTTTGGAGAAAATCGGAGCAAAGCAAGTTTTTGCCTTTTTGCTCACTATCATGTTTTCGGTGGCCTGTTTGGGGGGGTTTCTGGTGTTTGTGGGTGGGTTTTGGGGTCTGGGAGCAACGCTGGCACAGTCTAATTTTGATTGCATTTGTTTTCCAGGACATCCATGGTGGAAAAGTCGAGTTATGACCTTGCTGCACAGCGTGTTTGGACAGAATTGAAAGAAGGCCGAAAAATAATCTAAGTATGAGATTTTCCATTTTTGCTTTTTGCCTGTTTGGGGGTGTTGTGCTTTTTTGCGGGTGGGTTGGCGGGTCTTGGGGCATTGCTGGGAAGGTCTAATACCGGATAAAAGTGTTTTGGAGAAAATCCATGAGGAAAAGCGTTTTGGCACATTAACTTAGGGCTCGTTAGGGTTACCACTAGCAGCAGGATTGCATGTGTTTCGGGGTGTTCTAGATTTTTGCAACTGAGTTCTGGGGTCTTAGAGCACTCGTGGGAATGTGTAATTTTGGTTGCAAGTGGTTTGAAGAAAATCCATGGTGGGAAAGGGGGGATTTGGCCTAGTTAAAGAAAGCGTTTGCCACTATTCTTAACTTTGGGCTCGTTAGGGTTAGCAGTATTGTATTGCATGTGTTTGGGCGGGGGGCTGTTTGTGGGGGGTTTGCGAGTCTTGGAGCGATGCTGGTTATGGATAAGGGTGGGCGGCCAGCTACGCTCCGTGCACGGAGTGCACGGAGTGCCGTCTCCTACGCATTTTGCGTAGCGGGCGTAGCCAGGCGGCACTACGCGCGCTCCGCAGACGGTGCGAAGCCGGCCGCCACCCACCTCCCTCCCGCCCTCCCTAAATACATAAATAAAAGTATAAAAAGCTTTTAAAAACACTTACCTTGTCTGCCGCGTCCCCGGGGCTCCCTCTCGCCGTCCCGCGATTCGCGCCGCCATTTCGGATCCTAATGCGCATGCGCGGGAGGCCGCGCATGCGCATTTCTCATGAGGAATGCGCATGCGCGGCCGCCCGCGCATGCGCATTAGGATCCGAATCGGTGGCGGCGCGAATCGCGGGACGGCGAGAGGGAGCCCCGGGGATGCGGCAGACAAGGTAAGTGTTTTTAAAAGCTTTTTATACTTTTATTTATGTATTTAGGGAGGGCGGGAGGGAGGCGGGCGGCGCGGAGTGGGGCTACGCGGAATGCGCGGGTGGGCGTAGTTGTGTGCCCACTTCGCGTAGCTCCACGGAGCCCCACTCCGCACACTACGCCCAGGGTTAGTTATGGATACTTTTGCTTGCTTGCAAGTGGTTTGAATACAATCCACGGTGGGTAAGTGGGGATTTGGGCTTACTTTACTTTCAAAGTACGTTTTGTCACCATTTTCTACTAGGCCTCGTTTTTTGAGATCTGATTTTGTGGTCTTCTACATTTTTGCGACTGGGTTTAGTAAGGGTCTGGGAGCACTGCTGGGAAGGTCTAATTTTGTTCTAAAACACAGTTTACAGTACACCTAGCTTGAGGGGAAAGATCCGCTAAATTAATTCGCCCATACTTATTTATCCTTCAAAAGGAGACTCAGACAGAGTACGCACTTTCAAAAATATTGTACTGTCTATTAGGAAACTCAAAGTGTGACTTTTTGCACTACACAGCGTACATACCTTATATTTATTTGTCAGTGGTGTTCTAATATCACTTCCTGTTTTTCCATCAATAATTACAGCCCGGGTTTCAGCCTGTGCAATGGGAAAAGGATGAAGTCAGGCTTCACATTAGCGAGCCACAATTCAGCATCCGCAAGGCAGGCAGTGGACAGGGTGTCTTCTGGTCACCAACATTGATGGACGGAGCGTCAGATGGAATGGAGGAGTCCTGCTAATAACAGGAATGGTTGGATGCATCTTACAACTTCCCAAATTCAACAGGACAACTATAACAACATACAGATACAGTATCCGTTCTTTTCTAATTATCTTTTAAGTAATGTTATTGCTGTGAACTTCTATGAGTGTGACTCTGCATTTCTTTCAATTCTGCTTCTAAATTCATCCCTACAGCCATTGGATAGGTTTTACTTCTGCTATTTTTCTAACCTAATTTAATGTACGAAGTGTTTCTCTGAGTGCAGAGATAGGCAAGTGAAAACGCATAATTATTACTGCAGCCCTGTACTGTCGCATTCTTTAATTCACGGTTGTCGAAAGTACTACTTACTTTTAAGTAACCATGAATGCAGTAGTGCATGCACTTCCTTTATGTCACTTAAAATATTTATGGTTAGCTTTGTACCCAAAGATTTGTTTATCTTCAATTATTGTTTGTCCATGCTGTGCTTTTTTTTTCTTCTCTCAACAAAACTTTCCCAAAAAACCCCATTCCCATCCATTTTCCAAACCCTAACCCTCTTCCCCCGGGCTGTGTGGTTTTGATTGATGTGTGACTAAATGACAGCAATAATTCCACACACTTGCTGGGGAGGATAAGGTCATAGCAACAGGCTGGTGAAGGAATCCGAGGATATATTCTTACTCAGCTTGACACCGAGTCACTATTGGCAAATGAAAGCAGATTTTCATGAGCGCCATCAACTTGATTGGTCATCAAGAACATCCTCCTCCTAGACGTGGCAAATGAAATTATTACGCTACTGTGTCCTTCACCTTCAGTACTATTTCTTGTAATAGTAGCCAATGTAAAAGAAATTCAACGCAAGTAGTAGTTATACTTTAAATACTTTACCATTTGTTAGGCTACATTGTGGCACTTTTCTAGTGTACTGTCACCTGCTATATTCTCTATCGTACCTTTCTAATGCTACGGTAAGGACAAACAAGGTTTCATTTTCTTTTTTTTCGGATGCTGCAACTTCCACTGTGTAACACCACAAGTACCACCGCAATGATGACATTTCATCCGCCCAGGTTTGCCAACCTTAATCGCCATTTTGCGTGCAGCCAGCCCTGTGCCTAGCCCTATTTCCAAACACAAATTACAGGTAAGATAAGCGTTTGGGGGGAGGTAGTATAATGGAGTATTAGGAGAGACGAGAGAGTGACGGTCCTAGGACTATTGAATTCACTTACTCTGTGAGAGGCACTTAGTTTTGAAAACATTTGTGCCATTAGTACTTACACAACTTGAATCAAGATGCCACTTAAGTTTCAGGACTGTTAAACCCCCACCCACCAGCCTCAAAAGCAGTAAAAAAAATGTATGCTAAGATTAAGTTTAAAGTATATTTATATATCCAGTAACATAAAAAATCTCCCGCAAGACCCAACCCACTCCCCCTCCCGAACCCCAACGAATGTCCCTGAAAACGAAGTCCAAAAAAGTAGAAAACCCAACTCCCAATTCCCACCCCCCCAGAAGTCTTTAAAAAAGGGGCAAGGGACAGTCTCCTCCTACTGGCTGCTGTTAACTTTTCGGGCCAGGTCAGCATGCTCCTTGCGGAGGGTCTTGAGCAGGGTTTTGGTGTTGAGGAGCTCCTGCTCGAGGTAGGAAACCCTCAGGGAAAGGCGGTGCATCCTTTTTTTGCAACTGCTGTGGGGGGCAGCTGATGTCTTTGCTGCTCGGCGGTGGCGGGTGGCTGCGGTACCCCGGCTCCGTACCACTGGAGACCTGCTGCGCTGACTGGCTGACCCAGGGAGCGCGGAGGAGGATGCAGGTGTTGCCATGGATGTTGTTGACGTACTCTGCGTGTCCTCCTCCTCCTGGGCCACCAGCCGCTGATATTCGGCGACAGTGGCCTCCAGCCTCCGTTGCCGGGCCCTTTCAGCCAGCTCCTTCCTTGTTGGTATGGAAGGAGCATCTATATGAAGAAAGAAAGACATAGTCTGTAACCAATGCTCTTTAAGATTAACACAAAATGATTCAGCAGACAGTTGTGTCACAGTAGAAGTAGCAACTTGCAAGCGCAGTACATAGCTATTGTGTCCAGTATCTATCTAACCTCCCACTTCTTCATCCTTGCTCTAACATTAGTGGGAGTTTAAGGAATCAATTCTACGAGCACTATGGACTCACTCCATTAGAGTCGACTATGACAGTACACCAGTCTTATTCTTCTTCTTCTCTCTTGTTTAGCAAAATTGGTACGTTAACTTCTGCAAGCCGGCATAATGCCAGCGCAGTCAACTTGCACCAGAGAAAAACTGACGCCCGCCATGATGAGTGAGACAGACTTGCGTTACTGTACCAGTCCAGTACATGCAGGTGATGATGCCCTTGCTTTTCTATTGCGGGTGTCACTGAGAATACTCTGTTACAAGGGCTACTGCTTAATTAATTTAACTTTCACCCCACAGTGCCAATGAATAGATACTAGAAAAGGAAAATGAAGAAGATAAATAATCTGATTATCTATCACTGCACATGGTATGTATTTGCTTACATATGGGATGACTTTAGGTGCTTTGCTTTTTATTGAGTGAACAGTGATACATCCACACAAGAATGACCGAGTTCTACTAAACTTATTAATAGAGGTAGTGAGTGGCCATCGTAATAGCCGGATATATGCTGTGCTTGCAATACAAACTACTGCTACTATTCATGGTAGTATTCGGACAAAATTACAACTTCTTTTCCTTGCCTTTCCTACACTGGGACGGACATGCGGGTGCGGTGTTACATGCTCTTCAAAGTAACACTTAGTTCATCCAGTGACCGTCTACTCTCTCAAGATACACATATGCTATCTAAGAGTCAGATAGTACCATGATCCAGGCATCCATCCATTCAAACTATATGTCAATCATTCTTCTTCCTGTCTCTCATCTGGACAAACCTTACGTTTTCTCACGGGGAACACACTATGCAGTCTGCAATCTCAATAAGTAAGAAATATAAGAGCTTAACACTGCCCACCACTACCGTGGCAACCCGCACAGCAGTTTGGTCCGGCACTTGCACCGCCTCCTCCCCAGAACTTTCTTCCTTCACCTCCGTGCTGGGCCCAGCACCAGATGTTCCACCTACAAAGTACATTTAAGAATGTTAGATGTCATAGACATACACCAATCACTAGTATTTTGTCTAGGAATGAAGAAATGTGAATACAGAAACCAATCTAATAATTTGTGACTGTCTACTCTAAAGTAAAAATGTCCCTTTTTCCAGGGAAGGGTGTTGTCTTGCTGCACTTTTTGGCACAACTGATGAATGCTTGCTTTTTAACACGCACCATTTGTCTCATAACAGACAAAAGCTTCACTTCTAAGAACAAATCATCATCACTAGGACGGAGGGACCAACGATTCAGCACCAAAATGAAAAATTAAAGTTCAAACCAGGTGAGGGCTCGGCTCGCCCACAATAAATGTGTGAAATAAATCACTATAAGCACTTTTCCATTTTTAATCAACCGTTTATGTTTTATGACAAGCTTGATTTTAATAAATATTTTTACTTTTAATAAAGCTTTAAAACTTAAATAGACTCTGTGGTTTTTGGTCATGAATGAATGAGCAAAAGGTTTTGCAATTTGCAATGCAGGAGCCCGTGCCTCTGACACTTCTGGACTCTGACTCCGTACTCTTGTCCTGCGTTGGATAATCATCATTGGGGATCAATCATTGATGAATTCGGGAGCTAAATGACTCTGCCACACTATCTAGTCAGTAAGGAGATTGGGGGTTCTTCAAAGTCTGATATCACTGAGGTATGTGGAAAGTCTACCTGCGCCTATTATAATTGATAAACAATGCACTTTAGTGTCCATAGTTCTGTTTGTACAGATTTGTCCCTGCAACAGTAGTAGTATGGATTGTCCTCCTATCCAAACCAAAAGTAAAGTAGTATCTTATTCTTTCTTGGTGGTCATTCACCTTTTTGTTGTTGGTAATTGTCAAAGCATAAACATTTAGAAGACTTGAAAAGACATTATGGACAATCCCAGAGGACTGCACTCAGTGCATAGAGCTATTGCTGACTAGAATGGGAGTTTCATTTTACACCTTTTCCAAAATGTTCAATCTTAGTTAGCTACACAGACAGACAAACAAGAATAATCTAGTAATACCACAGGGAGTCATAGTCGAGGAAGGATAAGAATTTAGATACAGTCTACAAGAAGATCAAAGACGATTTAGAAAAAAATTGAATGAGGAACGCTAGGAAAAAATAGGTACTCTATATTAAAATTAAAACTTACCGGGGCCAGCAAAGGAGCCCTCGCCTGACCGATCCTGGCCTTGTTCAGAAGCAGCAGCCTCCTCCAATGTCCTCTTGCCCCTGGGGGGAGCTGATGTACAACATGAAAGAAAGAAATACCCCAAAACATGGATGATTGTTGTCAACCAAATCAAACATTTCAAAAGAACAATAACAAAATCTTTTGGCGAAATAGCAAATAGACAACTATTCAACGGGATATATTGACCTATCTCATGTGGTCTACTACGATATTAGTATTGCTTGATTTGCGGACCGTCGACTTGGAAAGTTATGCAACTCACTAAACAAACTACTAAAAAGGTTCACCTAGGACTGGCAGGCAGCAGTCCGCAGCACGCGAAGTGACAGAAAAACTCCATCGTGATTGCAGATCAGCGACAACACTAAAAAGTTTCCTACTACATTAACCAGTCATTAAAATACTCAAACTATCAATCCACCACCACTATTTCTTCTTATTGCCAGGTGTACAAAGGAAGGACTGGACTTGAGTCTGTAGGGGCAGATTTACAAGCCCCTTGCAGCTCTTTTGCTCCATTGCTGCGTGACTTTTGTGACGCAGAGGCATAACAAAAGAGGCGCCATGGTGCGGCGTATATTAACAACGTGACGCATATGGGAGATGCATCACGTTGTAAAGCCCTGCATCATCAGGGGGCGTTCTGGCGCAAGGGAGGGCGTTCCTGCGCAGGAACGCATCCTAAAAGTGGCTGAGGGAAATCTACAAGATGTCAATCAGTCACTTATAGGACAATGATGCGTGACTCAAACCCTGCGCCTGCTTGAAGCAGACTTACGGCTTGACGCAGCATTAGGGAGATAGGGCACCCCAGAGCATTGCTGGAGCTGCGCCATCGTTGTGACGCAACTCCAGCAATGCGCCGCCTTTGCGGCACAGATGCGTAAGGCTTCTGTGACGTTTTGGGCCCATGGTGCGCCGCATTGTAAATACGGCGCACCATGGGTGGTGGTGGCGTGGCGCACAATTACTGGCGCATCCCTGCTACTTTGCAGGGATGCGCCGGTAATTGAAAATCTGACCCTTAGTGTCTAGCATTACGCAGTTCTTTACACTACACTCATACATAATTTCTCAGGCCAATGAAATGAACACAAAATAGAAAACAAATAAGCATAGTAGCAAGGCTACTGAGAAGGAGAGCAGTGCACCTGAAATGCACATAAGATTTTGAAATATAATTTACCTACAATGTAATCGGCAGCATTATTTCTCTTGGTAAAAAACAAAAATTTGCAATATAATAACACACAGAGCGGGAGAAAACAGAGTAGTGATGAAATAGCTAGAAATAGCTACTACTACTCACCAAGCCCGGGGATCTCGATGCCGAGCACGTCCAGCAAGTCACGTTCCCGGTCCATGAGATCCGTCCAGCGGTGGGTGGCCTGGTTGTAGGTGCGCCGGACCCCAGAGCGTTCAAACATGCCCCGGCACACCTTCTCCCACCGCTTCTGGCGCTCCCGGATCCCTTAGCCGGTAGCGATCTTGCCGCCTCCCATGATGGTCTTGGGGAGGCGGCGCTGGACATGAAAGACTAGTGCGGCCACCTCCTCCGCACTAAAAATCTCCCGAGCTATAACTTGCTCCCCCCTCAAACGCCCGCACTGGAGTCGGGCACGGGGTGCGGGACCCTTCTCCTTCGCGGGCTGCTTCCCGGCTCCCTTTACCATGGTCTGGGCAGAAAGGAAGGTAAATAATAAAGAAGAAATAGAATAGGGAAGAAGAAAAGAAAAGAGTTTAAAAAGTAGTTTAAAATTAACCCAAAGTAGCAGAAAACATAAAAATATAGAGCTAGAAAAATAGAGAGATAGATAATAAGTAAAATAGAACAAAAAAAACTTCAAACAAGCAAAGGATGGCAGAGATTGACAGAGGATACAGAAAGCATGCCCAGAACCATAGCAATGAATGAAAAACAAGATGGCCGCGCCCGTTAACGACCGCGTTGGTAAGTTCGCGCAAGATTTTCCCCCGATCACACGCGAACATGTACTAGCGAGCCGCACACTTTGCGAGATTACACATAGCGCCCGGAAACGGAATTACGTCACACAAACAAGATGGCCGTGCCCATGTACGACCGCTAGGGTAACTTCGCAAACGTTGCGCTACAAGCGGCTTGCGAACACACAAAAAATCACGCGAACAAACACGCCGCAAAAAGAAACAAATCGTGTATTCGCACGAATTCGCGGCTTCCCAAATCGATCTCGCACAAATTCGCGCCCCGCGAATCGCACGAAATCGCAGAAAAACGATTTGTGCAAAACTGAAAGCACTCAGCAGGTGCAAAAGTTCAATCTTAACATTAGTAACCATTCCCTCTAGTGATTCCTGAGGGGCCCCTCCAGAGTTCAGTTGCCTACTTGCAACTATTCTATGACCCTGCTCTGACCCTCACAGCAGGCTCAGAGAATAGCTACAAGTATGCCAAAGGTCCTGCTAAAAAAAATTAGACTGCAACAGAAAGCAATTACAGATAAGGAAGCAGGTGCCCGACTGGAAATTCAAATTCAGTGACACATTAATCAATCAGCCCCTAATTCATTCATGTCAGTTGAGGCAGGGCAGGTGTGCTTTTCCCCCCCATAATCTACAGTGATGAAACACAGGGTGGCATGGGTGAGCCAGAGGGTGGCAGTGGTGAAACAGAGGGTGGCAGTGGTGAAAAAGAGGGTGCTGTGATGAACCAGACGTAGAAACAACATGGTTGCGACCGTTGCTACCCGACAAGTGAGTTCGCGTTTGCGAACTGGTAAAAAACCCTCGCGAAACGGCAGAAACACTTGCGAAACCCCAAAAATAAATAATCAGCTAAATTCGCGAGAGTTCGCGGATTTTGCGGATTGCGAATCCGTAAATATGCAAGTTCGCGGATTGCCAATTCGCAAAATCCGCCCATGCTTAATTTTCAGAACCTCTCCCGAGGTATATACATACATATATTTTTTTTTTAACAGTTGTTTTTATTGAGAATAAGGCAGCCTCAGTCACATATAAAGTCACCATCCATACATTCAAAAAACAGATGTTTTACAAACGTTATCTATCAAAATATCAGTGTCACAGCCGTTAATATCCATTCTGTCTCATCTATGTTTTGACATTTCCATTTCTGTATTCGGCAATACACACAGGTCCCCCCTATAAACATTCCACTTTCCCCATTTCTTATCCCACTTCCAAGGGCAACCCCTAGATTTAAAGACCTCTTTTTTGGCAATCATGCATTTATCTAGGTCCGGAGGTTGGAGTGTCTGCTGCTCCCCATTTGGTAGCTATGTTTCGTTTTACCAATGTGTATCCCAGGGCAACCCACCGCTGCTCAATCTCAGTGAGGTTAGTAGCCTCCCAAATGTTGAGGAGCCCCAGTTTTGGTATCAGAGTGATGTCCTTTTGCAGTGCTTGTTGTATGAGCTGTATGGCCCTCTCCCATAGGGCCTGAATGTGCGGGCAGTCACACATAATGTGATAGAAGGTCGCCTCCCCATTGCAGCGATGGAGACATAGTGAATCTTGGCACCTCCCAATCTTTGCAAGGGTGATACCTGTAATGTAAGCTCTATGTAGAACCTTCGCTTGGACAAGGTGGAGTCTAAGAGGGATAGCCACTTCCATAGGGGACATCAACACTGACTGCCAGTCATCATCTTCGAGCTGCCCCACATCCTTTTGCCATTTATCCCTAAGGGACTGAAACTAGTCTGACAAGTTGTTACAGAGCTTCCGGTACGTAAGCGACACTGTTTTTTTTGGCAGAGGTCCAGAAAGGAGACGGTCCTCGAGGGGAGACGATTCCGGTAGTTCCTTGTCCCCACGGAGGGCTGTTGTGAGAGCATGCCGGATCTGGCGATATCGAAACACCTCTCCCTGTGTGAGTTGATATTCCTTTAGCAATTCTGTGAATTTCAGTATTTTCCTCTTTTTTCATGGGTGACCTATTGTCGAGATGCCAATAGTGTCCCATCTGTCAAAGCCTGGTTGGTTGCTGAGGGTGGCCAGCCTTTGGGCCGACCATAGTGGGGTAGCCCTAGTCAACACATCAAGCCAGCCAAGTCTCCAATTCGCCCGATACCAGACGTCCACCATGTGGGCCGTAGGGCCCAGATAGCGGCCCTTCCCGGCCTTCGAATAGAGGGCCCCAAGTAGGCCACACAACCCATTTGGTAACTGTCTAAGAGAATGGCTGGGTCCGTCGGGGGCGGAACAACCAATGATTCACCACCACCAGCTGCCAGGCCCACTAATACAGATGCATACCTGGGAGTGCTATCCCCCCACCGTACCAGCCCTTGGTCAGTTTAGTAGATAGGGGGCGCCCTCCCGACCCACAACAGAGTCCAGACCTCACCATCGATATTATTAAAATATGAATCGGGAATCTTGTATGGGCAGTTCTGAAGTATATACAGGAAACGGGGAAGAGCTAACATTTTATAAAGCGCGGCCCAACAGAGAAAGGGGCAGTGTACACCAGTGTTTAACGTCACCACACAGCCTGTCCAGCGGCATAGCTAGGGTTTTTAGTGTGGAATAATACGGGTCAGGGGTGACATTGATTCCGAAGTACCGAAACCCAATGGTTGCTATTTCAATGTCACAATCAGGTGGGAGTTCAGGAGGCAAGCCGTGGATGGCAAAGATCATGGATTTTGACCAATTAATGGAGTACCCTGAGTACCTGCCAAAGTTGGTGATGATATTTAAAAGTCTATGCACTGATCTCTTTGGAGATGCCAGATACAGGAGAATATCATCAGCGTAGAGGAATATTCTGTCTTCTGTCCCTTCCGCCCATTTCAAACCTCTTAACACCGGATCGCCCCGGACCCATGAAGCCAGAGGCTCCAAGTTCAAAGAGAAAATCAAAGTGGACAGGGGGCACTAATGTCTCGTGCCCCTTCTTAGTGGGAACGTTCGTTAGAGGCGGTTATTAACCTTCACCTGACCTTTAAGGTCAGTGTAAAGCAGCTTGACCCACCCCAGGAATTTTAAACCACACCTGAAGTGCTGCAGCACCTCAAAGAGGTAAGGCCACTCAATGGAGTCAAACACCATCTTGGCGTCCAAGTACAGCAACACAGTGTCTTCTGCTATGACGTGTTGACGGCCCAAAACATTATGGAGACAACGGATATTCAGTGCAGTATTGCGATTGGGCATGAAACCGGACTGGTCAGCAATGATCAGTGACAGAAGGATTGAAGTAAGATGGGCAGCCAGGAGCTTTGCAAGAACTTTGGCCTCTACATTATTCAGGGAAATTGGTCTACAGGTATATCTACTTACTGCGGGTTTGCACGGCTTATGAATAACCACGATAGATGCCAGTTGTTATTCCTCCGGTAACATCCCTTTCTCATAGCTCTCATTATACATGCCCCTCAGGTGGGGCATGACAAGCTATGCAGTAGCTTTAAAGAATTCAATTGGGATCCCATGGCCTTTCCAGATTGTATATTGTGGATTGCGGAGCCTATCTCCTCATCAGAGAGATCGGCCTCCAACACGTCTCTTTCCTTCGCAGACAGAACAGGCAGACAAATGTCAACCAGTGAGTGGTGAGAGTCATCCACCGTGGCTCTGGCCGACGGCATGTATATTTGCTCTAAGTGATCTGCAGAGATTTCTGCAATTGCCTGGGGATCCGATAGCGTCTGAGCGTTATCAACTAGAAAACGAGGGACCCACCTCTCTCCGATTGCTCCAGTTTCTCCAACCATGCGAGCAGCTTGCCCGCTCTATCTCCAAGTTCATAATGCTTTTGGTGTGTGGCCAGAAGGCATGTGCTTGCCCGCTCCCCGGCCAGGGTTTTATATTCAAGTTGCTTCGTAACTGAGCTATGTTCCATACTCTCACTAGGGGCAAGGGAATGCACCATTTCAAGATGCAGCAATTCTCTTTCAAGCTGTTCTAGGTGTATATTTTGTTGCCTGGTATATCCCACCTTGGGGGCTAGCGCCTGACCCTTAACCACCGATTTAAAGGCCCCCCATACTATCTGTGCAGAGCCCACTGACCCGACGTTCTCCTTGAAGTAATTCTCGGTTTGTAACACCAGGCTCTCTTTAATATCTGGGATATGGAGCAGCCAAGGAGTGATGACTATCGCGTTGCATTGTCGCTGTTTATAATGTGTGAATTCAACCCATACCGGGAATTGATCTGAGATGCCTTGGGTGCACCCAAGTGGAAGGTGTATTGTGTCAGGTCCAGGTGGAAATAACGCCATATGTCAATGAACCCCATGGCTGTGAAGAAGTCTGACATGTGTGTACCAGAGCGGTGTTGGGGGCGGGCTGGGTATCTATCCACTAGGTCATTGGGAGTCATATTAAAATGACTGCCCAGAAGTAGTGGACCTTCCAGGAGGTCCAACAGGAGTCATCCCCAGCACTGGCGGGATGTAGACTGAAACAACATTCATGGGTTTCCCCTCCCAGTTAGCCTCCAACACCGCAAATCTACTCCGTGGGTCCGCCCAGGTATGGCTCGGTGTAAGTTCAAGACTCCTTCTCACCAGAACACCTGTACCTCTGGACCCAGAGGTGTATCCTGCATGGACAAGGAGTTTATAACCCCAGAGGGACAAAGCTTGACAATTATTACCCACCAAGTGAGTTTCTTGTACTAGGACTAGATCAGGGGCATGTCGCCTGAGATATTGCAGCACTAGACCCCGTTTCAGCTTTTTCCCCAACCCATTGACGTTCCACATCAGCGCTGACAATGAGGTCTCAACTGAGGTAGTAGATATAGAGCAAATGAAAGTATGGAGATGTGGGTCCCACCCGGATCGTCACTCGTCTCCCTCCCAATTATCAGAAACAGGACCGTACATAGGTGCACAGAGGCTGGAGAGCGGCCTGAGGCCACTGTAGGCGTGAGTGACAATAGTATCTGTAACAGGGTGTATCGCTGCAAATAAATAACTGTGAAGACAAAAAGAAAAAGAAAACATCCCCCCACCACGGGTGTCTCATGGTCCGCAGTGGTAGATTCGTTCCGGGACCCTGTGGTGGACTTCAGTCTACTTTGTCGCGGACCATTGGGTTTCTCGGTGGCAGGCCTTCCCACTCAACGCCACCCCTCAAGCCAGTCCCATGCATCCTCAGGGGTGGAGAAGAACCAGGTCTTACCCTCTGCGACCACACGCAGCTTCGCTGGGAAGACCCTTACATACTTAATGTGTCGATCCCTCAGTACCTTCTTAACCATTATAAAACTGCGCCGTTGGTTTTTAACTTTCGTTTTAAAATCTGGGAAGATTGTGATGACGCTATTCTCCATAGTAAGTAGTGGGCTGGAACGTGCGGCATGAAGAATAGCATCATGATCTCGGAAATTAAAAAACTCGAGCTATAATTGGTCAAGGTGGAGCTCCAGGCTTAGGTCGCCCCTCGGGATTTGGTGAGCCCGTTCAATAGAGAAGTAATTGGATAGTCCCTTTGGTTTCAGATGGTTGGAAATCAAGTCCTCCAAAAAGAGATTGGTCGCCGGGGCCTCTGCTCGTTCCGGGACCTACAGGATGCGCATGTTGTTTCGCCGCACCCGCCCTTTGTAATCGTCCAGTTGCATCTCCATCTTGGCTTGGATTTCTCACAGTTGTTAATTCAATAGTGACCTTTTCAACCTCCTTGTCTCTGTCATTCATCTTCCGGAGGTCCCCTCTGAAGAGTGATACCTCAACGTTGACCACGTCAATTCGGGTCTCCAGCAAGGTACGCATGCCATTAATAGCAGTCTTAATGTCCTGAAGTGTTAGGTCTTGGGAGGCGGACGTGGGATCTGCTTCATCGCAGACCTCAGAGCGGGGGGCCCCCTGATCCTCACCGGTTTTGGACCAGGTGAATTTGTCATGTTTGGTCTGCATCGCAGGTCTTGTGCCTCTCCCCCCTGCCATGTGGCCAAGTATGTTGAGCAGGGACCGGTAATTGTTGCCGCCAGCCTGAGGGCGCATGCCTTCGGTGGCCTGTCAGGTTTCCCAGTCCGGGCGTTCACAGATGGCACAAAACAGTGAGCGATAGGTCCTCGCTACACCGTGCATGGAAGTCTCTAGGCTGCGGGAATATGCAAGCCCCAGGAAGCGCAGTGGGCCGAAGGGTCCTCTTCAAACGATTTTTAGGGAGGTGGACGACTCTATGGACATACACCACATCACACCTGGCACCCTCACAGATTTCCCAGGGCAGGGGGGTCACCACACTGGTCACTGGAGCGCAGTCAGAAGGCTCCCCAAGGATGGCGGGCTAACAGGCCATCTTCACCTCTGCCTGTGCCCACCAGGGCAGTGGCGTGGCCTCAATTTCTACCTCGTCGGCTGGATCACTCAGCAGTTATCGGTGGTCTCTCGCCAAGCTTTGGCACTCTGTAGCTGCCTCCGCGGGAGGCTATTGTCTCTGTCTATAATGGCTGCAGCACCGTACCTTATGAGCAATGAATGCCCCCTCCGGCCACAAAGGCACCAATCCGGCAGCCGCCGAACTCCGCCTTATTCCCAGGTCATTTTATCCCCACCAGGCCCTGAGAAACTGCATTTCCACTCCGCCCACTCCCGGGCCGGTGCGCTATCGTCCCCCGCTGCGGACCTGGTGCGTTGCATTCCCTCACTGGCATAGGGTAAGGAACACACCGCCGGGGAAGGAAGTCTCTTCGAGGCCTGCCCCCGCTCCTCACACTCTGAGGCATTGCAGCCAAGCGGCAGTGCAAGTAGAGTCTCTGTCAGCTCCCGGAGCTGGAGGCAGATTACAGCGATCGCCGTGCCGCCGTTTTGTGCCATCTCTCCTCTGGAGGGCTCGTCATCCAGCGGTCGATATAGCTGCATTCAGCCACCAAGGCGGCGACCAGCTGGGTCTGGTCTCATCTGAGGCTCGTGTTCCGCTGGCTACGGTGCTCAGGGTTGATTGTGAGACAGGATTATAGCAGGATAATGGGCAAGGGCTGCAGGGTTCTGCTAGCTTGCGGCCATTCCCGTTGTCTGCTGGCCACGCCCCCCCCATGTACTCAACAGTTTTGATGCATTGTAAAAATATAGATAAATGAAACTACATGTCCAACCTTTTAAATAAACTGCACCCGACCCTTTGGGCTGTGCAGGACCTACCTTAGGGATGACAAATGTATTAGAAAGCAAGGTTTGGGCCTTGCAAAAGAATTATTTTTTCAGGTCGAAATGGCAGTTTAAACTGCATACACTGGCTCTGCAATGGCAGGTATGGGACTAGTTTAAAGGGCTAATTAAGTGAATGTCACAGCCAGTGCTTTAGGCCCAGTAGAAACATTTAAATTAAAGCCACTGTTCACATATGTGCCACTTTACTAGGGACATACAAGTAAATTAATTGTGCCATTTGAGTATAAGACAATGTTACCATGGTTTAGGGAAAGAGCAATAGTTAGCAGTTGTAAAAAAGAGTCCTAAGGTCAGCAAAAAAGAAGTAAGCAAAAAAGGAGGCCTGAGGAAAAAATGTTAGGGAGAAACCATGCCACGGAAGCCAGGTCTAATAGTATCCCTTCCAAACATTGACATATTCTTTTGGATAGAATAGGCCCTCAATACTTCTCTGACAACCTATGCATAAGCAGCGCTACCTCATATGCTGAAAACCACTAATCAATATCATCCCACACCACAAAGCTAGGCACCAGGCCTTTGGAGATGTGAACTCTATTACCTCCTGCGGACACTGGGTTGTCGCAGCCACCATTGCTGCTGGACTATATAATATTTTCTTTTCTTCCAAAGCTAGCTTCCTTTCTACCAAGGGCCTCTCAGCCTTCCTCTCAGCCAAGGCTGTTTCTGCTGCAGCCTTTTTTCTGCCAAAGCCTTTCCCACTGTAGCCTTTTCCTCCTCTGCAGTTGCTTTCTTGTGCTCTGCAGCCAAGTTCAGCTAGGTTAGCTGCAGTTTGAGCTCTCTTTTACCTCGCCTCCGTAGACAGGTTGTGGGAGAACACACTGCATGCTGATCTGGATCCAGCAGGGGACCTCACTTCTGTGGGGCCATGTTCAGGAGGTCCGCTCCTTCCGCCTCTGTTTTATCTTCCCCTTCCACATCATCTTCATCCTCCTCCTGTGCTGTAGAGTGCTGCTGGTGGGCCTCCTCCCAGGCCCTGTTGAGCCTTTTGCCCCACACAACTTTTTCAGCCTTGCTGTAGTTTAGCCTTCAATGTTGTTGAGATCCATTTGCATGCCGGCAAAAAAAACAGGGCCAAAATTAAGAGGCAGGTATTCAATTTAGAAAAAGAAAAAAGTGACAAATCAGAAACGAAAGAGAATTTCAAAAAAATGGATTCGGATTTTAGTTTATCAAATGGGATTTTTGATTTTACACAAATCACTAAGTAGCAAAGAACAAACAAAACTTGATCTCACCATTGAATAACATTAGAAGTGACTGGGTTATTAGTTACGAAGGATGAATGCCTCACTCAAATAATAAACACAATCCTTGTCTGGGTGATCCACAAAAGTCACTAAATAAACCTGTGATTAACATTGTTGTAGCTTGCTTGAAAAGCAGTCAGACTTAACTTAGAGGCAATGTGTAAAGTATTTACGCAGCACTCAAATAGTAAAAAAGTGAAAACACAAAACAGGAAAAATACCAAACCAAATTAGGAAAATACAGTACATTTTAATGAATAAATGACACAATAAATACAGAAATCAGTAGAACCAGAGTAATGAACATATAAAGTTTTAGGTGAAAATAGCACCAAGAAGCACAATGCACCAAACAAGTTTATCTGGTTGTGCTCGATCGGTCAAAGTCACAAGTTCAGGCTGACTGCAATGGAATGTGGCTCGGATACTGGGACCAAGTTTACCTTCTCCCAGTCCAAGTCCATGTGAGGAGCCTCAGCTAGAGCTTCACATTGGCAAGGGCAGCAAGGGGATCCTTGTAGATGAGATGAGCAGGTTGTCACTGGAGCTTAATGTTGGCAGGAGATGTGGGTGGCCGCTGTTTGGCACGAAGAGCAGGTTGCCAAGAGAACTTCACATTGGCGGCACGTGCGACTATTGTTGCTGACATGAGGAGCCCTCTGAGGGTGCAAAGTGCCCCAAATGTCTGGATTTCCATCTGTAGCTCAGCTATGAAGCAGGCAGAGTCTACTCCGATGTCAGCCGCAAAGGATCTAGGACCTGGGGGCCACCTCTTGGGATCAGGATTCACTCTAGCAGAGGCTAGCAGCAAGGCTCAGGCAGGCCCAGTTGATGATAGTCATCTAGGATGGTGCAGGGAAGGCCTCAGGTAGCTTGTTGGCCCCTGTAGGTCAAACAGGAGGGAAGCCACTTTATCCTTGGAGTCACTTCTGGGGATCCTGGTTTCAAGGAAAGTAAGTCCAGTCTTACTTATTCGGATAGCATGTCATTCTTTCTTCTTAATCTTCCACAGGTTTAGGAGTGTTCTGTTGACAGGTTCTGAGGGTGCCACTTTTATACCCAGTGCAAGACTGTGGGATGGGGTGCCCCCTTTTTCTAATTCTCCTCTTTTCCATTTTTTGGCTCCAAAAAGTCTACGGGGACAAAGGCAGGCAGGCCTAGGTCTGAGCTGCATTTGCCAGTAGTAGGGTAGGCAGCCCTAAAAGTGAGGAAAGAGGTGAACACATCCTTCAGGCCACCCTATGAAGCTCAAAAAGGCCTGAGTACAAGTCCTCAGCCTAGCCAATCCTGTTCAGAAGAGGAACACCCTGCACCACAACCCAGGCTCTTTTGTCCCCATGTCTGGAAGGGATACACAGCACACCACAGAAGAACCATTCACAGTCATGTGACTCTAGACCAGTGGTCTTCAAACTTCTTAATGCTGTGCACCCGTGTTAAAAATAAAAATCATCGCCCCGCTCAATTTTTCACAATTATTCTATGAAATTGGCAATGTTTAGATATATCTAAACATATTTAAACAATGCAGGGAATTTATGTTAGCCCTTTTACACACACTCACACTTAGGATATAAATGACAAAAGATGTTAGTGAGGCCCATTACAAAGTGGCATGCACCGCTCATTTTTATCACTTAAAGCACAGCTTGATGTTTCTTTTTATTAGAGTGTGGCTCCCCCACTCCGATCACTTAATGCCCCCATAGTAGGCCCGCCCCATAGTTTGAGTACCTCTGCCCTAGACACTGGCAGAAAGCACATATAGTACAGGTACTTTCTAAAAATGTCATTTTCTGGATAGTAACTTAAAATCTGACTTTGCCGTTAAAGGGGATTTTAAATTGTAATTCAAATGAGTTGAACAAGCATTTCTCTATCTGTTCCCTAACTGTTCCCTAACTGAAGGCATCATTTATTAAGTGTTATAAGGTAATCTGGTGTTATTCTGTGGAAAGATAACCTTGCTACAGTGATCTGTCAGAAGGTACAAAATGTAAGCACACATGTACTACTTTTCAATTACCATGCATCCTATCCTTTGGACCTTTGGGGTTCACCTTAAGAGTGACTTATCAGCATTACAAATTATGGTTTAGGCCTTCTGAAAAGGTTTAATTTACCAGGTCAAAGTGGCAGTATAAAGCTGCACTACAGGCTGCATTGGCAGGCATGAGACATATTTTACAGTGCTGCTGCGAACTAGTAGCATTTCATTTACAGGCTCTTGGTACATCTAGTACAATTTACTAGGTACTTATAAGTAAATTGAATAATTCAATTAGGTGTATACCAATTTCACCAGGTTTAGAAGAGAAAGCTCAAGCAATTTACCAGTGTTTAATAGAAATAAAGTGTGCAGTGTCATAAAAGCCAACAAAAACGAGATCAGCAAAGAAAGACAAAAACCTTGGTGGACCCTGCAGAATGAGCCAAGTCCAACAATTTTCATTCAGGTGTTTAAGCCTGTCTGCATCTCAATTGATGGCTGTGATCCTGAAGCTGCTTTGTTCAGGACCCCTCCTCTACAGCAACTCTTTCTTCCAAACAACCCACAAACACCTCTTTCGCAGCTCATAAAGGGCTGAAAGAGTGAGAGTTTCTTGTCTTTTGAGGGGGTCAAAAGTTTTTGGGCTCTAAAATGCAGGACAATGAGTGCCCCTTAGTGCATTTGTGTGGGCAGCTGGACATTAGCTATGATAGCAGGACAAAACGTCTACTTACAAATGGGCCCAGGAAAGGGGCCTACACCTCTGGGAACAATTGCAATGAAACACAACTCACTCTCAATTGGATATGGAAGGAGCACAAGAGAATCAGCTTGTGAAGAGATAAATGTAGGAAGCAGTGACCTACCTGTGGTGCACTGACGAGGGTTTCCATGTTGAGGTGCTAAGTGCAGGGCCATGGGCAGATGCCCACACTGCCCACACCCAGAGCTGGATTTGTTTCGGCTACAGCAGCAGCCAAGCCTTATTTTGTATTTTTACAAACAGGGGAAATATTTAATGCTTCCCCCTCCCAAAAATATCTTTCTGTTCTCTTCCTTATTTCCTCCACCCCCTTCCTCACCCTCAGTGTAGGTGGTAAATGTATGTGGAAAACCGCACCAAATAGCAGATTCAGTGTGGTTTCCTGGGTGGAAAAATCAGCCCAACATGGTAATTCCCCATTTCATGGGGTTTTACTTGTAATTCCACAGTACATAGGTGATTGTACAACACAGTATGGTAAAGTCGAATGTAGTTTTACTGGAAACAACCTTTACAACGTAACTTTTACAACGCACTACCATTATAACTAAACTTTTACAACACAAGATCCATTACATCGCATGACACTACAACCCATACCATTACAACGCATGTCATTACAATGCAGTCATTACAACGCATACCATTACAATGCATACCATCACAACGCATAGTAACCTTACACTATCCAAAACTTACCCTACTGTTGCACCCCCTGGAGTTAGAATAGTCATTTTTAACCCAACACTATCAAACACTTACCCTACTGTTGCACCCCCTGGAGTTAGAATAGTAATTTTTACCCCTATACTATCCAATACTTACCATACATGCAATGTAATGGTAGGCGTTGTAATGGTATGTGTTGTAAAGGTAGTATGCGTTGTGTTGGAATGCGTTGTAAAGGTAGTTTTTAGACAATTGGTTGTAATGGCATGCGTTGTAATGGAATGCGTTGTAAAGGATGTTGCGTTGTAAAAAATGTGTTGTACAGGCATGCGTTGTAAAAGTATGCGTTGTAACATCATACAACCTAGTTTTACCATATCATAAAATCACCCCAGTAGTGTGCCATGCAAGCCTCTACTCCATCCAGTTCAAAGAACCCAGGTCCTCCCCTCCAAGCTGCTACCCCACTTGGACCTGCTACATCTCCAACGTCAGCCACTGCTGCCTCCATGCTACTAGCTCACCTAACCCCGCAAAACTGAGAGAGCATTTTCCTGCAAGTTTTCATGCCCTTACTAACAACCAGCACTTACTACTTCTGCACTAACAGCACTCAATAGCCCACTCTCTCTCACACTCACGTAGTCCTGCAACTACCTACACAACACTCAACACTCAAAAACATGCTCCTACACACCGTATAACACCTTATAACTCACCAAACATGCCACAGAGCTCTCGGACCTGCTGCACACCAACACCCTGGACCTACTTTTCCTCGCAGAAACCTTGCTGAGCTCCACATTGGTACCTGACATTGCAACACCCCCATCAGCCACAAGATAACTAAGCAGGACAGACTTTGAACACCTGTCTAAAAACTCAACATTATATCCAACTTCAGCCTCAGTGGCACCCTCATCTACAGACTACTTGGACTGCAAACCAACTTCACCAACACCATCAAAGACTTCATTGCACTATTTGCCCTCAACATCCTACTTGGAGACCTGAACTTCCCCCTGGAAGACCCCATCAAGCCCAAATCGAAAACACTCATCCAATGATTAAAGGGCCTACCCACGACACCTCTTGGTCCCTACATTCACCACTTTTGACAGCATCCACGTAGAATAGCCCACAATAGTCTTCTGTACAGACCAAACCCTCAAGTTCAGCATCCCTGTTCTGGTCCAATGCACATGCACCATTGCCATACCAGCCCGCCGAAACTGGAGCAGCATCATTGACAAATATTAGAGCATGACTTTCAACACACACAGACTGGAAAGCAGAAACAGTTTCTCCAAAGCCGTTACGAATTTCAACAATTGAATAACCTCCTGCACCGACTCCACGGTCCCTCTCAAACAGCAATACAACTAAATCAAACCCCATGGCAGTTGGTACATTAGGAACTTAGACTGATGAAACTCCACTGCAAACAACTGGAGCACAAATGGAGAATGAGCCAGGGCAATGGAGAGAGGATCACTTTCAAATCCAACTAGCAACACTTTCACCAATTGATATGGATCACAAAACGATCTGCTTTGCCCGACTGTTGTGCTGCCAGCACCAACAGAAGTAAAGAAATCTTCATCATTGAGATTTCATCTCACCAGTGGCCACTGTAAACTATTTCACCCACTTGCAGGACTTCTCAACAATCTCTCTCAATTCAACAAATAAATTCCATTAACAGCAAATCCAACACACAACTGGACCAGACAGATGTTGCCAAATGCCTCCTGATATTAGCAAAAGAACCTATGTTAACCACAAGGCAGGTCTTCACCAAACAAGAAGCCGCCACCATCCTCTATGTGGTCCCCTTAGAACCCTGCTACCAGTACACCTTCTCCCCTGGACTGTAACCCATCAGAGCCATGCTCTCACCAATTCTGAATGCCTCCACCTCATCTGCAATCTTCCCAGATGTTTGGAAACACACAACTGTCCTCCGATTGCTTAAGAAATTCTCTGCGGTCACTTCAATGCTGACCAACTTCCGACCGATTTCCCTGCTACCAATCCCGGCCAAGGTCTTTGAGAAAATTATCAACAGATGTCTCACTGAATACCTCAATGACCACCAACTCCTCAACACCATTCAGTCTGGGTTCAGACCCAACCACAAAATGGAAATTTACCTCATCGCCACCATGGATGACATCTGCATAACGCTGGATAGAGGAGACACTGTGTCCCTCATCCTTCTGGACCTCTCCGAAGTCTTTGTCATGGTCTCCTACCCCTGTATCATACAATAGCTACACAACATGAGAATCCAAGGACACGCCCTTCAATGTATCGACTGACTGGAATGACCCAGTAGTTTAGCCTCGTACCATATACATCAGAAGCCTGCAACTTCATCTGTGGAGTTCCACAAGGATCCTCTCTGATCCTGACCTCTTCAATACATACATAATCTGTCCAGTCAGCATCATTTCCTCTCATGACATCAACATCCTCTCCTACACTGACACATAGCTCATTCGCTCCCTCAGGGACAAGACGCTGAGTACCCAAATCAAGTTCAATGCCTGTATGACTGAAATTGCCCACTGGATGAAGACGACTGTCTGAAGTTGAACACCGACAAGACTGAAATCATGATCTTTGGGAAGAACACTTCACTGTGGGACTCCACATGGCAGTCAACAGAGCCAGGATCGACATCCACCCCCCAAAACTCACGTCAAGAACATCTGGATCAACAATGACAGCAAACTTAGAATGACTGCCCAAATCAATGCCATCAACGCCTCAAGCTTCCATACCCTGAAGATGCTGAGGAGGATTTTCAAATGACTCCCAATCAGCAACTGGATACAGTCACACATGCCCTTGTCACAAGCAAACTGCACTACAGGATCACCCTCAATGCCGATATAAACAAAAAACTCACCCAATGGTTGCAGACTATTCCAAACTCTGTGGCCAGAATTGCTCTCAAACTCCCAAATCGTATTCGCATCACACACCTGAGGGAGCTCCACTGGCTCCCCATTCACAAACAAGCAAAATTCAAACTTCAGCCACAATTTCAAGGCACTACATAACACTGGCTGAGCATACCTCAGCAATCGCATCTGTGTTTACAAATCTTCTAGATACCATCGTCCGAACTCCTACTTGCACACATCCCACCCACATAGAAAACCAGATGGGACAGTCAAGCTTTTTCCTACATTGGTCCTAAAGCATGGACCGAACTGCCACTACGCATACGAGCCACCTCACTTCATGAATTCCACAAGAAGCTGAAAACCTGTTTTTTTGAGCAGTCCAATAAGGTCATTAATTTTGGTTAGACTCACACCTGCTCAGCTCCAGGATATCCTGCTGGGTGATAGTGCGATCAACAAATCTATATAACATAACATAGTTTGCAACTCGTAATTAGATCATATGTGTGTTAAAGAATCTTCTTTGGCAGAACATTTGAATCCAATGAGTTAGCCATTTACTCTTTCCAAGTCAGACCTAAAACATTGTATCTGGAACAGTCAAAAGCAAAGACTTGCAAACTAGTGCTTATTTTCGAGTAACATTGGGAGGTATATTTTTTTCTGTGGAGCACTTTGATCATAAGACTTGATAGTCCTCCTAGAGTATTTTTGCTTCTGAAACCTTAGAAGTGTCTCATTGTCAAAAATCAATTTGGCTTATTTCATTAATATTAAGTTTTTGAGCTGTACCAAATGCAATATATTTGACCAGTGAGAGTTAAAATACTTATTGGTTTTTGAGCCATATACAAATACTGATGGGTTGCTACCTGCACAATGACTTTAAACACAATAACATGCACACATGTAAAAGTCTTTGCTTAAACCTCAGCTGTAGTGATTCCATTGACCTCTCCAACCTACCAAAAGTGATTCACTAGACTGAAATGAGGAAGGTAAACAGTGAGGGGTTCTGTAATAAACCAGTTTCCACTTTCAAAGTCAGAAGACTACTTCAAATTTCCTTTAAATTCCTACATCGAAATGTGACTGTTCTGAGTTCACAAACAGTACAGTGCCTTTCTGGCCTACTCAATAAGCACTCACATGCACATGCACATGTGAATGCTCACAATGCAAACACATCTGTAGGAGGTCTTATCTTTCTTCAGGCTCACAAGGTAACTATTGATTACTTTAATCTGGGCATTGGGGGAGAAGGGTAAGAAAATTAGCATTGGGTTTGATCACAAATAACATAATATTTACAGGGAGATAACTTTTCACTGAGAATCTACCCGGCATTACCAGGCCATTACCATACCAGCACCCACAAATGAAGAATAACAGGTGGTTGTGGACATGCATGATCTATTTATGCATGTCATCCATTTTCACCATGCCATTTTCAAACCATGAATTCTACCAACTTTTGGGACCAGTTTCACAGCACCATGTATTTCCAGGTGCCACTCACCTGTGATCTTGTTATCGGTCCTTAAAATGGCAAAATTGGCTTTCCACGTATGGTAAAAATCTAACGTCAAGTGCCACTTCTATTCCAAAGCTACACAACTAGGATTATCATTCTGCCTCATGTCACTTGGATACTAAGAGGCTGCTTCAAAGTTCTGAATACTGATTGTATTCTATCAGGGTGACAGAGTAAAATACTCCATCACCTGGATAGGGTAACTGCACTCTGAATTTAGAGATGTCCAGAGCCCCAGCAGCGTGAACATGACGGTGCAGTTTGGCACACTTTCAATATATGCTTTTATTTTCAAATACAAAATCTCCAGCCTGGATTTTATTTTTGAAAATAAAAAAGCAATGACCTCTCCCCACGCCATGGGAGTTTTTTCCTGGGTGTTCGAGGTCATTAAAAGGATTTTACTTTCACTTTCTGCCCCGTTTTGCATGGCAGTGTATAAAGATCAAAACTGGCCTTAAGTCCGTCGGCTCCAAATAGGGCAGGCGGACAAATGGTCAAACCTCTGATGGCCGTTACTCTAGCGGGTCTCAGTAGGTCATTGGTGCAGACTAAGACGTCTCCATTGCTGACATATTTAAATTTTGTAATGAAAGTGGGAGGAATGTCAGTTTGGCAGAGAGGGTACTCTCTCAACATTGTGGCAGAGTACCCTCTCAGTCAAACTCTAAATCAGTCCCAAAGTATCCAGTCCAAGGAGTCCCATATAAGTACATTGTTGTCTGGTTATTTCTCTAAGAGATTGCTGTATGGATGGATGGGGAATGTTGCCGATATTGGCACTGTTATATAGCGAAATAAATAAACTGGCAAACTGTATTAGTACCGTTTATGAGGACTACGGTTGTTAATGCACGTACTCATTCCAGGGTACTGGCAGAATTTACTTGTGTTCAAGTCTCAGTTAAGCGGATAAATCTAATTTCTAACTTCATGAACCAGGAATAGGATGTATACACGAAAATTATGTTTTTGTGTATCTAAGCCTCACTTTGATACCAAAAACTTTTTTCAATTTGGCTCTATCCATCTAAGAGCATAATGACTGATGGATGTGGATTTTGTGTTGGGAGTCCCTGTGCTTAATTCCCGTTGCGAATTTGAATACTGTAAGAATGCCTAAAATAATGCGCTTCTTTTTTCTCTACATGTATGTTGAAATGTCCAGTAATATATTTTACATTATTGTGCTAGTTTTCATTATTGTATGCAGCCAATGGGCTACCTGGAAAAAATCGAATTAACATTAAAAGTTAAACTCCATAACCTCTTTATATCACTCAAAAACAGAGAATATGTTGGTAAAGTAATATATTTAATTAAGAAAATTGAAAGAAGAGAAGCTAATTTCTTCAACGTAACACTCCAGTTGTCGCAAAGAGAGATACATAACGTGTAATCGTATAATTGCTTCCATCACACAGCTGGAATGGAAGTTAAATTACTTTTTATTCTCCTAAAGGATCACAAAAACAATTTCTAAGATCGGTTTCCTAAATAATTAAAAGGCGCGTATTCCTTTATTAGTTTATTTTTTACAGGGTATTGGATCAGCATAGCTTCAACTGTCTTCTTAAATGTTCTATCATAACCTCAATGAACATCTTTATTAAAAAAAATCGAGTGTGAGGCACACTAAAATAAAATCATATTCCTGTGAAATTGTACTTTGTACATAAGTCAAGACACCTCACTAATAATGCTTTAATGAAGGCTTTCCCCACAGAACCGAGTTTCAAGTGGAAACGATGTGTGTGCACCTTCTAAGTGTACTCCTCTACATAGAGCATGACTCCCCTCTTGACAAATTTACCTGCCTCACAAGAAATGAAAGGGTAATCAAAAACACAATCGTTAAAAAACTGACTCCCTACTCATAGAAGGTTATTGTTTTGTGCAGTTGCTCAGGCAGCGTAAAAAAAGCACCAATCGAAGCAAAGTAGTGTATTGATTTACTTTCTATTAAAAATGTATGCCGTGCCGCATTAGCACCCAGACAACCCTTGGTAAACCTAGGGGCTTATTCCAAAGCCCATGCTCCGCAAGTGCGTCACTTTTTTGATGGACCCAGTGGCGCACCTGTGTGACATTTATTGTGGCCTTGTAAATATGGCCCCCTTTTCACGCAGGGGCATGCCATGGGTGTTGCTGTAGATGTTTCCATGCAACACCCATGGATTCTGCCGCTTTCCCAGATTTACAACATTTCGTAAACCTGGCCATGTATCAGTATCCTACACCTTCCCAGGAAAGGCTTAAGTAGGCGCAACGAGAAGAAATAATTCTATTTCTCCTCATTTTTTCCTCTTTCTAGGCGTGCCCCCAATACAGGCACTCTTGCAACATGACGCAAGGGTGTCTGTATTGGCACATGGCAGCTAATTGAACACCAGCACAGGGGAAAGCACAGGGATGCGTCCTATTGTTGTAGGTATGACACATCCCTGTGCTTTTAAAATGATGCAGCTTAGTGCAGCAAAATGGCTTTCGGAGCTGCTTTGCATCATTTTGTTACCTGATTGTCTCCGGGAAACCGTCTGGTGAGGCCGAGTTCAGGTGACACTGCTTCACAGCAAAGATCCCAAGATGGCGGCAGCTGCTGCCAAGCGCCAGGCGAGGCACCGACGTGGACTCCCACCCTCCGGGACCGCTGGTGCGGTTGAATACACAAAACGAGCCAGAGACGTGCCTCGGTTCACCCGGGCCCTGGAACACTGTTAGCAACATTGTAGAGGGGGCTGAATGAAGTCGATGCCTCCCAGACCTAAGAGGCAACAAGTAAGGAGGACCCAGCCCCCAGGTGGGAGCGCACAACCAGCATAGCAGAGGGCGGGGAGCTCCCTGGGTTTCCCCAACATAAATCACTAGCTGCAAAGAGACTCTGGGGGGTTCCAACTTGCCAGCCTTAGAAGACCCCAACATGGCACCTTATGGGCCTTAAGAATAGCAAAAACCGGCGATCTGGAGCTGGCAAGGTGGAGGGAGGCACTTGCCTCGTATATGCTGCGCTCTATGGAAAGATGAAGGAGACCACTGCTGAGGGACATTGGGAAACAAAGACCTGACCTGGAGGCAAGGGGAGGTATTTGGCCAGTACATGCTGCGGCCTCTGAGAAGGTAATCTTGCTGCGTATGTAGGAGATCTGAACCCACGGTTAGTGGGGGCCTACTGATCCCGCAGCGCTCAAGCTACCTCGAGTGAAGGCCCAGTGCCTCGCAGAACCAGACACCCTTATCTGCCATCAAAGGCTCCGCAGTACATCAGAGGAGCTCCCTCTGGGCACACGCCTGCTTGGATTGGGGATATTTCTGTGCTAACCTAGGGCCCCCAGCCCTATGCCACGAAAAAAGGCCCAAGCCAACAGAGTCTCCAGCTACTTCACCCCAGCTGAGTCTAGGGTGGAAAAGGAGAGAGATTCACAAGAGACAGCCAGAATGGCACTCACCCGGGAAGACCTGCTTGCGTTACTGAAAGAGTTTAATAAACAATTGTGAGAGAACATCAAGGCTGATATCGGCGCCTCATTTGAGGCGTTCAGGGTGGAGAAGGGGAACAAAACTAGTGGCGCTGCAAGCGGACAGGGATTCATTGGGCACCTGCACCATGGATTTGGAAACAAAATGCCAAGAACTGGAAGGTGGATTGAAGCCCTTGAAGGAGGAAACCGCCAATCTGAAAACTCAACTATGCGTCGCCATGCTTAAATTTGAAGACCTAGAAAACCGTTTCCACAGAGATAACATAAGGGTGAGGGTCCTGGAAGAGGGCTGCAAAGGTCCAGACCTGGAGTCATTTATAGTGGGGCTCTTCTCGATGGTCTTGGGAGACGAATGTCCTGAAGTTCAGCTGAAACGTGTGCACAGAGTGGGCCCAATGCTACCCAGAGAAGACTGGCGACCAAGAGACATTCTTGTGAAATTCAGCTCCTTTAAGATCACAGAAATGGTTCTCCCGAAGGCTAGAAAAAATGACAAAGTCACATTCCAAGGCACGTCATGCTCCCTGTTCCAAGATGTGGCCAAAGCCACGCCGGCATGCAGACAACAATCCAGGCCAAATACAGAGGCGCAGAGGGAACGCCAACTCATATATAGGTGGACTTAACCCTTTGGCATAGCCTTTCCCCTCGACAATAAACAGTACCATTTAACAGAACTGGAGGAGGCGGCGGCCCTGCTTGGTCTCAAGGACAACTCACCACCACAGGCAACAACCTCGGGAGAAGAACGCTCGGGCCAATCGTCAGCACGTCGATCATCTGTCCCTTGGCAGACATCCAGGAGAGGGAGCAAGAAGACGAAGGGTTGATCCACATGGAGGCATTGCCCCCTAATCAAGGGTGGAATCATTTTGCTATGGCGGATCAGGCAGACAACAATATAGATCAACCCCAAGGAAGAGACTGTGGCAGAGCCTCTCTAAGCACGAAGGACTAGGGTCTACGGTTACATTAGCGGTTATTTACCGTAGTGTCTAAAAAAGTGGCTTACTTGGCTAGGTTATTGGAGGGGGTTGCGGGGGTGGGGGATGGGAATCTGAAGAGTCTGGTGGCTGCGGTAAGCCAGATGCTGGCTCACCCATGTGCAAGAACTGTTTGCCCCCTGTTGAATGGCAATTACCTGTCTGTTTTGGAATGTAAGGGGTCTCATTTCCCCTAATAAGAGACAACATTTGTGGAAATACTTGGGGGACCATCATATCAGTATAGTGGCATTGCGAGAGACCCATCTAAAGAAGGGCGAAGACCTTTGCCTCAAACATAAAACCTATGCATTAATATTTCATTCCTCATCCACCTCTAAATAGAACGGGGTAGCCTTACTCTATCACTCCTCCATTCACTTCTACCCCCACGATACCAAAACAGATAGAGCGGGCGGTTTCTTATGGTAAGAGGGGTCCTGAGGGGCCAAGCATATACCATAGCCACAGTGTATGCACCCAATACGGGGCAATCCCTCACATTCTTGCTAGCACTGGAGGGCTGTTTGGCTCCGTCGGAGCCACGTGGAGGGGAAGAGAGCCAAACAGCCCTGGAAGTAACCGTCGCCACACTGGGCAGAACGGACCCCCATACCACGTTTCTGGTTCAGGAGGCAATCTGGCCCATTACTATAAGTTCAGTTCTTCGCCAATTGGGCGCTAAGGACTTTATGACCTTTAAAACAGATAGGTACATTTACACCTAAAATATTTTTGTAGAGCACACTTTTATACCTACATACATGTGAGTAAGGTGGGGATAAGTAGTGTACATCCTCGTCCTGAAGAAGGAGTTTTCCACTCCGAAACATGTCGACGCACTAATGGTTGTTTTACCCTAATCAGTAAAAAACAGCCTCTCTAGCACTTTTTTAATGATACCAGCCGAAGACTAATTAAACTTTTTCAGTACTTACGTGCCAGGTATCTTTTAATTTTTCACTTTCACCCCACTACTCACTTCGTTTACCCACACACACCAGCACATAGTTCACATATAGTTCTCCTACGTAGTCGTGAGTCGTAGCACGCCGCATCCCGTAGAGGTTTGCGAAGACCCCGATGATGAAGCATGACACCAAGGGGCCTGTTGGTGTGTGAGGGGTATTTAAACAACACTGGTTGCTCCTCACCATTGCAGTGACAACCGAACCCCACTTAGTGGATTGCCTTGGCTACCACCCTTAAAAAAACAACAGACAGGAAAACAACTTTTACTTGTGGGGGAGCACAAAGATGCCCAATCTGTTAAAACCCTACAGACGGTAACAGCACTAAAAGGGAAACTGCAGGCCATATATACCAACAGAGTGGAAAAAAGATTTTACGCTTTCAAGCCTGAGGATATGATGGGGGGGATAAAATTGGCCCGCTACTGGCATGACAACTGAGAGCACAACAGGAAAAAGAGTACATCAAAAACATAATCAATGGCGTCTCACACTGTTAAAAAGGTCAGGCTACCAATCAGAATAAGAGATCCTTAAGTATTGCCCGGCGGTGTCGCCTCTTAAACCCACAAGATATTAACCAATGAAGAGGCAGGCGCTGGAGACTGGAAGGCAGGAAACAAGGGTTTTATTCTCTCCGGAGGAGAACACATCAGTTCGGACAGCAAGTATCGTCACGAGGTGCTCTAACCGCATCTCTGAGGCCTGGCCTCTTATACACAGTTAAATGAATTTTATTGCAGGTAACACAGTCTTGTAATGCTTTGAAGTATGAAAGGACATCCTCTGAATCTCCCCTACAGGCCCGTTCCCACACATATTTACAGTTGAAGTCCCCACCCCGGTCACAACAGGTGATGATTATCGCGCAGCTGGACATTCCGCCGATTCACGGAATGTGGGGGTTTGATCGGATCTCTTAGGGTGGGGGCTTTGATCAACTCGGGGGTCCTTTGATGAGGGAAGCTTCCTACTGTACGGGGAGGGGCAATAAACAGTATCGGCAGAGCTAGGTGTCGGCCTGGGAAAGAGGAAGACAAACGGGCACACAGGAAAGGGGGTTTGTATCAAAGGGCCTGGGACCATGAAAGGAATGAAGGGAGGTGTCGCGCTGGGAACAGGATGGGGTTCTGAGGCAGAGTCGCGCTGAAGAGGGGTTTATGACTCAGGGCATGTGAGAGCGGGGGGGGGGGGTTGTCAGCGTGCGGGGGAATGCTTGCGAGGTTGAGAGAGAGAGAGAGAGAGACGCGCTGGCTATCAGCGAGGGGCAAGGAGGCCATGGTGCTCAAAATGGCTGCCGCTTACGTGCACGAATGGGTTCAAGGAGAGCAAGATGGCGCCGATAATGTTGACGTTTGCAGCTTAACTTTTAACAGTCCTCCCTTTTCAACATATCTAGCCAACTTGTCTATTCAATGTCAATCTTCATCAAATTCCTAACCTCGACATCATATAATGCTCCCATGCGTTCGTTTCCAAAGTCCACAGTCTTAGGGCAAATACATTGTGCACATAATGAACACAGGGGTGGCAGACATTGGATTCCTAAGCATAGACCGCATATTACAACTATAGGAATCAGGATAATGGTGAACAGTCTCCAGCCCCAGTTCTTAACAGTGTTCCAGAACCAACCACCAAGCAACCATTCTTCCTGTTCCTGGTGGACTTCTGAAGAGAGTCTGTGAAGATGTTCGATGGCTTTGTACACTGAGGGCGAGTTGTCCGGTATGTATGTACAGCAGCTGGACCCAATAATGCGGCATGCTCCACCACGGTCCGCAAGAACCACATCTAGGACAAGGCGGTTTTGGAGGGCCACCAAGCGGACCGCTTGAAGTTCGGCGGTGTTGTTAGCAAAGATACCAGCTGTGATGTTCATTGTCGTCTCAACTGCCTGAGTCAGATGTCGGATGGCACGGCTGTTCGCCATCGGGCCCCAGAGGGGAACAAGTCCCTTCATAGCATCGAGGAACTGTGCTCCTGTCGAGTCGGCTTGCTCAATGTCCTTGGCTCGTTTTTGTCTATGATGATTCGCCGGGGCCATATAAGTTGGAGGAAGGATGAAAGAGATGAAACAAGTGCCCCCCCAGCCTTTGGGGAGCCAGGTGTAGGCCTTTGTGCCGCAGACGAAATACATGTTCGGGGACGACACAAAGGAAGGTGGATCCATAGAGTCCAAAGTTCTGGTAAAACGGCAAGCACTGCGGCCCACCAGCTGTGTCCCATGTCCTTCTATGCACATGTGGCCGGTAACGTTGATGACTGACAGGGCCACAGTCAGAGTGGCAGCCGTGCGTTTCCGCAGGTAGGAGAAGGTGGGTCTGGTTGGATTGTTGAACACCTGCATTTCAATTAGTTCTTTAGCAGGGATGTCCATGTGGATTGAGTCGTTGGAAGTCTGCGGGCAGAAGTGTGTCTTTGTTTTGTTTCGCCAGACCCCGTGGTAGAAATGCGCTACGGTTTTGCCGGAGGTGGCATTGTCCTTATAGCTTTCTTGCAGGAGGATCAGCCAAGCAAGGCAGGAGCCATGAACTGAGAAGGGTGAGGGGATGAATGGTATCGAGTGTCCAGCGGCGTGGGGTAGCAACCCACAGATCCAACAGTTGGTGGCATTGGTGGCGAGATGGTGTTGGTGAAGGAGCTGTACGAAAGAGTTATTCCAAAACTCCTTTCGTCTCTCTCTGAGTTGAGGAGAGAGCGAAATCAGATAATGTTCCTTCATGGTGGTAGGCTGAGCAGTGGTCAGGAATGTTTCATGAGCAGGTGCATTTTCTTCCACAATCCAGAGTGTGGTCATGAGGAGAAGGCAGAAAAGGATTGCGATGAAGAGTGCAATTGAGCTATGGAGTCTGTCTGTCCTTGGGTTTCTGTAGTGGGTATTTCCTGTTGCCTCCATCATCTTCTTATTTGGCGCTTCCATCATCTTCTTATTTGGCGCTTCCATCATCTTCATTTTCAAGGTGCTCGGTAGTGGGCAGAACCACAGACTTAGTTTAGCTTCTCTCCAGGTAACCCTTGGTTGCTTTGGGTCACCGTTCTGAGATTCAACTTAGTTTGTGGTCTACTTAGCCGAAGCTCCCTCCTTTCGACGCAGGAAATACCCTTCTCTGGATGACACAGTGGGATCAGAGAATTTTGAAAGTTCAAGCGCTTCGGTGTCAGGATAGCAGGTTAGCGATGGTCGGTCTTTGTTCAGGAGCTCTTCCTGGTTGTCGATGTTTTCCGTCGTGGCCAGGGTCGAGGAGACCTTCTTACAGTGGTGTGCATGCAGCCAGTGCCGTTTCCCCTCCACACGAAGAGCCGTCCGGGTGGTGATTAACACTTGCCAGGGGCCCGTCCACCGGGGTTCCAAGCTCTTTGACCGCTGAAAGTTCCGGATCAGCACGAAATCCTCAGGTTGGATGGCGTGACCCGGACCCCTGGAAGCATCGGGGATGGCCTGCTGCACCTGCTGATGAATGACAGACAGAGTTTCAGTCAATTTATACAGATAATCAGACATTAAGACGTCCGGGACATCATGAATGGAAGTTGGTTTCGGTGCAGACCAGATACTCATGGGTCGATCGAAAACAACTTCATAGGGTGTTAAGTGATGTCTGGTGGGGGTGGAGCGCATTGATAGCAATGCCAATGGGAGGGCGTCTGGCCATTTCAGACCCGTGGTAGCCACTATCTTGGCCAGTTTAAGCTTTAGAGTGGCATTGTGTCGCTCAACTAGTCCAGCAGACTGGGGGTGGAAGACTGCGTGAAATTTCTGCTTGATGCCCAACCCCTTTAAGATGAACTGGATGACTTCGGCTATGAAGTGGGGGCCGTTATCGCTCCATAAAATACGACAAAGGCCGTAACGGGGGAAAAACTCCTTTAACAGTACTTTTGCAGTGGCCATAGCAGTGTTGTCACGGGTAGGATATGCTTCCACCCATTTGCTAAATGCGCACACCACGACAAGTACATATTTCAGGCCTTGGCACCTGTCCAGCTGGATGTAGTCCATCTGCAGGACTTCAAATGGGTGATTTGGGACCCCAAATCCTCCCCGGGGTACTACAGTTCCTTTCCCGGGGTTGTGTTGCAGGCATATCAAGCATTGTTGGACTAGACGTTTGGCGGAATCTGTGATTTTATCATTGTGCCAAACTCTGGAGACAAGTTCAATCATGGGGGCTGATCCTATGTGGGCAGGAGAGTGTGCCATAATCAGTATGGGAATCAGGTACGAGTCAGGTAGCAACCATTTGTTTGTGTCTTTTGTCCGCCAGCAGCCTTCATCATCTTTTAATCCCACCCGTGTCCATTCAGTCAGCTCGTGTTGTGTGCTAGCCGTTTGAATGTCTCTAATAGTGTCCCTAGCGTCAGTCCATTTTTCTGCTTGTGACCTGGTCACGTACATATGTGTTGTCGTTCTATTTTCAGCTGTCGTTCGGGCCGTGATGTCGGCTAGTGCATTTCCCTGCCCAATGATGTCTGTCACCCTTTTGTGTGCCTGGCATTTGACGACTGCAAGCTTTTTGGGGAGAAGGATGGCTTTGATCAAGGCGGAGACTAGATCCCCGTGTAGAACGGGGGTGCCATGTGAGGTCAAGAATCCCCTTTCCCTCCAAAGGAGCCCAAAATGGTGGACCACCCCGAAGGCATACTGGCTGTCGGTGTAAATGTTCGCTGTGGTTCCTGCTGCCAGAATGCAGGCTCGTGTCAGGGCGATCAGTTCTGCTGCCTGGGCAGATCGTTGCGCGATGCGGGCCGTCTCGACTACAGTTCGAGCCGTGGTGACCGCATAGGCAGCGGAAGTGGTGCCATCGGGGAGTTTGATGCAAGAACCGTCCACCCACAGCTCCCCGTCAGGGTAAGGGAAAGGGAAAGCCGTGTCTCTGAGGTCAACCCTACTTCTAGTCTGTTCGTCCGTAAGAGTCACGCAGTCATGTACAGGGTGCACATTGGGATCGTTCTCTGGCAAGGGTAACAGAGTTGCCGGGTTCAGTGTGGTGCATCTTTTCAGGGTGATATAGGGTGCAAGCAAAGTCAGTTCGTATCCAGTCAGTCGTGCACTTGTTAGGTGTTGTGTCTTGGTTTGGTTCAGGAGGGTGTCAACTGCATGGGGTACCAGTACCGTGAGGGAATTCGAGAGTACGATTCCCTCACTCTGTCGGATAGAGATTGCAGCAGCAGCTACAGCTCGAAGGCAGGCAGGCAAGGCTCTGGCTACAGGGTCAAGAGTGGCAGAGAAGTAAGCGCACGGTCGTTGCTTTGGGCCAATGGCCTGGGTCAGGACAGATAAAGCGCACCCCTCCCTTTCGTGAGTGTAAAGGGAGAAGGGCTTTTTGTAATCAGGGGTACCTAGGACAGGGGCTGAACAAAGGGCATCTCGTAGTTCCGTGAAGGAGGTTTGACACTCAGGGGTCCAAGGGAGTGGAATGGGGACGTCTTTACCTAGCAGAGAAAGCAGTGGTTTCACAACGAGGCTAAAGTTCGGTAACCACTGTCGGCAGAAGGAGGTGAGGCCTAGTAGGGAGCGAACCTGTTTCTGGGTCTTCGGGACAGGAGTTTCGAGAATGGTTTGGATTCGATCAGGAGTGAGTTTCCTTCCCTCTTTGGACAAAAGGTGGCCGAGGTAAGTGACCTGGGGTTGGCAGAATTGCAACTTCTTCTTGGAGACCTTGTGGCCGTTTTCCGCAAGGAAGCGCAGGAGTTGAATGGTGGCTGTAACTGCCAGTGGGGTGGTGTCGGCTGCCAAGAGGATGTCATCGACATATTGCACTAACACCACTCCATCGGGTAACTGGACTTGATCCAGTTGTCTCTTGAGGGCCTGGCTGTAGATGCTAGGGCTTTCTGTGTAGCCCTGGGGTGCTCGACAGAACCTATATGAGCGGGCTTTTAGGGTGAAGCCAAAGAGATATCGGCTGTCCGGGTGGATAGGGATGGAAAAGAATGCGTTTTTGAGGTCAATGACAGTGAAGGTGGTGGCTGTAGAAGGAATCAAAGTCAGGATGGTGGTGATGTCTGAGACCACAGGGTACTGGGATATCACCACTTTGTTGATCTCTCGAAGGTCAATGATAAAACGGTATGCCTTCTCATCTCCCTCTCCCTGTTTCTTGATGATGGGCAAGATAGGGCTGTTGCAAACGTTGCTTACCACTTCCTCTACCACTCCTGCATCTATCAGCGACTGAATAATCTTTACCAATGCCTTCTCGCCCTCGGGCGATATCCGATATTGTGGAAGTTTTGGGAGTGTTGCGTCTGGTCGGACAGTAATGTGCACTGGGTCAATCAACATGCGCCCTACGTCCGAATCCGCCTTGGCCCACAGATACGGAGGCAGAGTGTCAAGCAGGGATGTGTCAACGTCGGTGATGGAAAACATGCGTCAGGGAGGGCAATGTCTAAGCAGAACGGGGTTGTCGTAAAGGAAAACTCGTACTCCATCTTGAGAACATCTGATCGTCGCTCGGAAGTGTTTCAATAAGTCAAGTCCCAATGTGGTGTCAGTGGTGTTGTTTTCTACGTCAAAGAGGATCGGGGCGGACAAAGGGTTAGTGGAGGGCGTTCCATCGAAACCTGTCGATGTTATAAGTGAGCCAGACAAGGGTGCCCCCGGAATCAGTCGTTTAGATAATGCACTACGTGTTGCGCCAGTGTCTACCAGAAATGGAGACTTGGTACCCAGGACCTTAGCAGTGATGTAAGGGCCTTGCTGGTCAACATAGAGCTCGACTGGATCCCCCCCTTGCCCTTGGCAGTCCTATGCAAAGTTGTGGGCGTCATCGTAGTCAGATTGCTGGTATTGGTTCTGCCTGGGTCGATCGAATGTATTTGGCCTGCCTGATCTATCGTTAGTCGTGTCGTTTGAGGGCCCTCGCTGTTGTCCCTTATTTCTCGGTCCACTTACTATGTCCTTGGGGTCTTTGTTTCTGATTATTTCCAGAAGAACTGGGCACTGGGATTTCCAGTGGCCAGTTCCTTTGCAAAAAGCGCACTGGTCCTCTCTAAGGTCTGTACGTCCACTGTGGGGAGTCAAAGTGCGGTCCTGGGGAAATGCAGCCTTAGGGGCGTTCGTCTGGTAGTTTCCCCGGTATTGGTCTCGTCCTATAGTCACCCCTTGCAGTTGGGCCATCATCACCCTCTCTTTCAAGTCCTTCTTCTTTTTCTCTGTTGCCCTATCGTGTTCATTTTTCTGATGCTCATAATATTGGGCCATCTGGAGGATAGCCGTAGGTTTGGAGGCTGCCCAACTACTCTCGCTAGCCTGCAATTTCTGGGAGACCTCTGCTGACAGACCCTTAACATAATTCTGGACAAACAGATGGTGTCCGGTTGCAGTAGTCATGTCCTGGCCACTGTAATCGGAGAACACCGTTTCAAACCGGGAGAAGTATTCCGATACATCCTCCTGGGGTTTCTGGCGACAGGCCGTTACTATCGACCAGTCCACTTTCTTTTCTGGAATCAAGGTTTTTAATTTCTGTACGATTTTGTCTGGAAGGTCTAGAATGGATTTCAAAGGTTTTTGTCCAGGTCCTCGTTGTTTATCGATGTTATCGAGTTGTGACCAGGTATGTCCAAACAGCTCAAGGTGGTCGACTTTCCGGATTTGTTTCCACACATCAGCTGGTAGACATAACCCGAAAAACAAGTCGATGTCAGCCAGGGTCATAATCGTTGATCCTAGGGCTGTACCCAATTCAGTGTAGAAGGCCGTGGGGTTTTTACGTAGGTCAGGCAGAGATTTCCGGAATGTCAGAATCTCTTGCCGGTCCCATGGCTGGTAGACCCAGTTGTACACTACCCTTCCCTTCGCATCTGGGTGGTTTGTATCATCGTTAGTCCCTGCACCTCGTGGAGGGACCCAATAAGGGGCAGCCTCTCGTATCGGCATCATGGTGTTAGATTGCTCAGTTTGCGGCTCGGTCACTACGGAGGTCGTAGGTTTTGTTCCCGATTCTCGTTCAGTGAGGTGGCGGAAAACCTCAAGCGTACGCGTAAGGAGGTCCGTCACATCACACTCGCCCTCATCCCTGATATCGACCTTCCGGTACAGAGTCGTTAGGCTCTCGGGACCTTTGTCTCGATATCGGTCTTCGTATGCGTTCAAGACATGGTAACACAGTCGTACGGTAAAATGTCGCCTGTGACTCCCGGTATACGAGTTAAACATATCCGTGATGTACTCTTCATCTTCCTTCCTTTCTACCAGTGTCCTTGCTATCTTGTCGATCCCTGTTCGCTCATCTTTGCTTAGTCTGTTTGTTCTAGCAGAACCAGCCCTTGGGGTCTCGGGGTCGTCTAACGTTGTCGTTTGTGTAGTATTTGATACAAGGGGTTCGGCCGGCACAGAGGCCATGGGGGCGGAAGCTGTGATGCTACCTTCGTTTGTACCTGGGGGTGGGAGGTGCTGTGCTAAGGGTTAGAAGGGGGCGTATGGAGGGGGCATGTGGATGGTCGGAGGACCTAACAGCAGATCATCGTTGGCTCGTTGTCTCGAGGGTAAATCGGGGTAGAGCATGGAGGACGTTCTAACCGGACACTGACTTGATGTTTCCATTTCTAGTTTCTGTTTGGCTTTCTCTCTTTCCTTAATCTCTCCTTCCAGTTTCTGAGCAGCTAGGTGGGCTGCTTTTCGCAGCTCTTTTCCCAACCTACTCTCAGTTTTCTTTTTACGTTGTTCAGTTTCTTTGCGCCACATGCCGAAACTATCAAGCATAGTGGGCGTTGTCTTGTTTTTACCAAGGGCTGTTTCTAGCGCATTTATTTTGTCATCATCGAAGGATCCTACCAGTGGCCACTGACTTTCTCGATCCTTTTTCGTATATTTATGCCACAGTTTGTTATAGGCTATAGCGATCAATCCATGCTTCATGAACATGTCCTTATTAGGGGTGCCTTCCAGTGGAGCCGGATGGTTCACCTCTAATAAGCGGTCCGGGCTAAACAGGCTACCAATCAGTGGGGAGAAGACAGACATGACGGAGCACAACGGGGACAAAAAGTCAGCACTGCCTATCTTATCACTGCGTGCAAAGACTAGACAGAATATTCCTATTCTACGTTGTTTGTAGGCAGTGAATACCTCATGAACAAATATCAAATAGTCAACGTTCGGTCAAAACAATTCAGTGGGGAGAATAAGTAGGCCCGCAAAGGTCTGCGTTACCTACCCTTTCACTATCTGTAAAAAGGGGGGAGGGGGCTCTTTCCTGTTTGCAGACAGAGAATCTCCAGAAAACAGTCTGCGAACAATAGTTCAGTTTCAAATAATTAATCAGTGGGGGAGAAAGATAGGTGCAACGGTTGTATTACCTATTCTCCACTGTTTGCAAAGAGAGAGCCTGTTGTTTCTCCGTTTGCAGACAGTGGATCTCCAAATAAATTAACAAAGAGTAATACTAGTATTTTCTAAACAGTTCAAATAATTATTTCGCAATTCGTCGTGTTTACACGACCTTACCCGGACCGCATGGACAGTTTCTTGTCTTCCGAATCCAGCGCCCGATCGTCCTCTTTTCTTCGTAATCCTCGCGGCACTACTGATGGTTCCCAGTCAGGACCGTAGATCGCTCGAGAGAGGTCTGTTCGGAACCAGTGAAGTTCGGATAATCGGCTGTCAGACGAGGGTCTATCGGACAGGTGCACTCCCCGATCGTTGCAGTCGTTCACTCTGTCGTCAGGACCTCTCCCACTGGATCCACGAGTCACTGATGGGCCCCACGTTTGGGACGCCAATTGTTAAAAAGGTCAGGCTACCAATCAGAATAAGAGATCCTTAAGTATTGCCCGGCGGTGTCGCCTCTTAAACCCACAAGATATTAACCAATGAAGAGGCAGGCGCTGGAGACTGGAAGGCAGGAAACAAGGGTTTTATTCTCTCCGGAGGAGAACACATCAGTTCGGACAGCAAGTATCGTCACGAGGTGCTCTAACCGCATCTCTGAGGCCTGGCCTCTTATACACAGTTAAATGAATTTTATTGCAGGTAACACAGTCTTGTAATGCTTTGAAGTATGAAAGGACATCCTCTGAATCTCCCCTACAGGCCCGTTCCCACACATATTTACAGTTGAAGTCCCCACCCCGGTCACAACAGGTGATGATTATCGCGCAGCTGGACATTCCGCCGATTCACGGAATGTGGGGGTTTGATCGGATCTCTTAGGGTGGGGGCTTTGATCAACTCGGGGGTCCTTTGATGAGGGAAGCTTCCTACTGTACGGGGAGGGGCAATAAACAGTATCGGCAGAGCTAGGTGCCGGCCTGGGAAAGAGGAAGACAAACGGGCACACAGGAAAGGGGGTTTGTATCAAAGGGCCTGGGACCATGAAAGGAATGAAGGGAGGTGTCGCGCTGGGAACAGGATGGGGTTCTGAGGCAGAGTCGCGCTGAAGAGGGGTTTATGACTCAGGGCATGTGAGAGCGGGGGGGGTTGTCAGCGTGCGGGGGAATGCTTGCGAGGTTGAGAGAGAGAGAGAGAGAGACGCGCTGGCTATCAGCGAGGGGCAAGGAGGCCATGGTGCTCAAAATGGCTGCCGCTTACGTGCACGAATGGGTTCAAGGAGAGCAAGATGGCGCCGATAATGTTGACGTTTGCAGCTTAACTTTTAACAACACTTTAACGAAGGACGTCAAGCAAACGCTTTCCAGGATTTCTATTGATCACTTTATACAGAAGATCCCTCAATAGCTCGGGACCAATCTCAATACTTAGATTCAGTAGAGATCCTGCAGGTCTCTCCTGCTACCAATACTGAACTTAGCCAACCTATCTCAACAGAGGAGGTCCAGAAGATGCTCTCAAACTTCAGAACTCCACGGGCCCAACAGGCTGAATGCTCGGTTCCTTTTCTCTTGAGTTAACCTTCCAACCTTCAATGAAATGGCCGCCACGCAACAGGTCTCTCTGTCTAGGGGGCGTGGCCAGCCAGCGAAACATGGCGGACGCCAATCGCTAGTGCTCTGCTCAAACACCCCTAATTATCCTGTTAGCCATTGAAATCCCCTGCCATCAGGGCTCAATCTAGTGGCGGATCTGTGCCTACGCACCGGTATTCAGCTGTAATATCTGGTCGAAGTGGGCAAACCGATGAGAGCTGAGACTGCGCGTCCCGCAAGCCCTGCCGGTGAGACGTCCCCTGGGTGGCGCCATTGCTGCGAGCGAGGCATCCAACTTGCTGGCCGGTTTGCCGGGCTTTCCATGGAGCTGAGGAGGTGACAGTGACATACCGAGGTCTCCTGGCGGTCAGGATGGTGCGGCCACTGCGAAGGAGTGCGGTGGACGCCTGACGGCAGCCGGTGCAGCAGCACTCCTCCGGTACCACCATAAGCTCAGTAACGGCCGGTGGCGAAGCTCCCAGGCGGAAAATAGAGCCCCATCCGCTGAACATTGGAGGTGAGCACCATCGGCGACTACACTGGGCTGCTGATTACGGCCCGAGGGAGCGGAAACCCCCAGCCCAGCCGCCACCCGGCCAGCACGGGCCTTGAGGGGGAGGCCTCCGGGATGTGATGTGCTGAGCCCCACGGGGGCGAGTTACACGCCCGCGCCACTGAGACGTACTGTGCGCTGGGGCTGCTGACCCCCTCGGAACTCGCTGAACCGGGCTTTCAATGCAGGCGGTGAAGTGCTGGGGGCCCTCCGGCAAATATAACGGACCGCTGGCCTGTAAATTCGGCTCTACCAGATCCCACACACCGGGGCTGTGGCAGTCTATTATTCCCCCGCAGCTGGGACACAGAGGTTGTCACCGCATGAGCAAGGGGGAAGATTGTCAGGCACGGTCTGTGGACAGCGACGCCCACCTGAATCTGGCATGACTTCCACGCGGGCCAAATGAGCCGTCCCTGAGGTCTGCTGGCGTGCCTTGTAATTCTGCACCTCCGAGCCTGCCTGAGCGGTGCCTTGGCAGCTGCTGAATCACAACTTAGGATCTACTGCCCAAGAAGAGACAACAGCCATCATTCACAGGTTAGCAGAAGGCCTTTGAGCTGGAGATCTGGTGGACTTGAGCGAGTGGGCCGTTGTGTTGGGCAGCCATACGTGAGGAAAACTTCCCGCCCCCAGACTGGTTTTGCTCACGCAGGGTAAGGGCGCTCCACTTTCAACGCCTGGCCCTGAGAGGGAACAGCGGATTACACTGGGCCTGACCCGGCTCGGGGGCTGGATCGGGCCTAGGCCGTGAGTGGAGGCATGGCACAACCAGAGGCCTCCCTTGTCTCTCAAAAATCCTGGGAGGTGGCACGCAGAGATTTCGTGCTTCAGCCGGTCAATACATCTGTGAAGAAGAACAACAGACAGCATTGCTTGATACCCCGCTGTAGGAGAGGCGCTCAGGGGAGAGACCACAGCCGCGAAGAAGACCACGCACCCATTTCAATGGTTGGCCTTCCCGCTGCCTGTCAGCACACGGTGCATCAACACGAGGAAAGCCCTCTCCACCTTACTGCAATCCTAGCCACGGATCTGATGCCTGGGGATACACTTCCGGCTCTCTGCGAAATCTGGTTGCCCTGTGGCTATGCAGTAGGGGCCGCATCACAGAGCTGTAACGGGTGACAGCTGTGCAAGCACTGAGACGTGCACCTCATTAGTGACTTTCCTCTCCCCTCCCCTAGACTGGTATAGTTGGGGTGAGGCTAATTGCGCCAGATGCTGGGCACCTCTGGAAGATAAAGCAAACTTGCCCCCCTCCAGATCCCCCCTCCACACTTCAAGCCAACTGCTGTAAGCGGGTTGCTGGGAGCGGCCGCCAGTTCACCCTAGGCTGTGCCTACACAGCGCGATAACAAAGAACTGTGTGCACTAGGTTCTACGGGGACGTGCGCGTAAATTAGAGAATACCGAGACCCACAGCAGAGGATACCGGGCTTCGCCAGAGGGGTGCGCATGTGAGACGACCGATCAGCTAGATTTGCCCCCACAGTCGAGTACCGGATGCCATCGGCGCAACAACTGGTGATGGGTCGCCTACGCACCACCAATCAACATCTCAATGTACGCAGTAGCAGTGAAGATCAATCAACGATGCAAGGAGGAACAACAACTGAAATGCCACACGCTACGTTAGCCACCAAACTAGACTCAGTGCTGGCCGCAGTAGAAAAGATAGGATCGTCATAGGACCAGACCAGAACCTCACTTGAGTCCAAAATTGATAAAGTCACATCAGACTTTAACTTGCTGCGCGCCGACCACCAGGAACTTGGAGACAGAGTTGTTCGCAGGAACAGTTGATTGTGGAACTGAAGCCAATCACTCAAAGCCATACGGCCGCCTTACAGGACCTTATAGACCATGCGCATGACCTGGAAGACAAGGTGGAGGATGCGGAAGGGTGCGCAGGCTGCAATAACATCCGTGTGGTGGGTCTGCCGGAGGGCAAAGAGGGGCGATGCCCAGAAGAGTACACCAAAAGCTGGATGAAAGAACTGCTCCCAGATGGTGCGCTATCTGCCCACTTTGTAATCGAAAGAGCTCACCGAGTCCCTGCACAGAAACCACCTCCGGGCGCCCGCCCACGCTCTTTCCTATTCAAAGTACTCAATTACAATGACAGAGACTCGATCCTCAGGGAAATCCCAAGCTGGCAGACATAGCAGTAGACAATAGCTGCATCATGTTCTTCCTAGACTTCACAGTGCAAGTGCAGCGCCTCAGAAGCGCGTACGCGGCTGTGAAGTAACATCTGCGTGAACTGGGCCTCAACTACTAACTCCTCTTTCCAGCCAAACTGTGAGTGGTCGCAAGCGGAGCAGCGCCCTTCTTTGACTTCCCCTCTGACACCTAGGACTGGTTGGAAGAATCGGGCCTACTGTCTAGGACAACACCTCCTGGGGAAGACGAACTAAGGATGTTGGGCAGGAGATTACGTCGACGGATCGGCCGGAACAGACCCCGGACAGGAGTCATGGCAACCTCCACCTCTCCCAACCTGGAGCAGAGACAGGCTGAACGACAAGAGGCGATCCACATGGTGGCGTCATTGGGACCACTAACCTCTAATCCTGATTGCCTTCATAGTCCATCGAGACTCTCAGATACTGGCGACTCCTCGTTATCCAGACTGGACGGATCCACAGAATATCCAATGCCAGAAGTCGCCCCGCAAACGGCGGATGGAATTATATGACTCTTAATGAACACCTGTAACTTGAAAACATCAACCGCAAGTATTTACAGCACTAACACTGTATTGCACTATGATTGATGTCCTAGTCAGTTACCAACTCCCTACAGGCAGCAACAGCTGTCACACATGCCATACACATCCAGCGAGCGGCTCCCACCGCAGCTCGGGTGGCACATCGCGTGCACCGCTCACATTACTCTTAGCGTCACAGATTGGTACAGGGGATATCAGGTTACACCCTGACACCAAGGGGAAGCCTGACACTCACTATATACGTGTCACAAGTACCCCCATTAGACGTCACTCGAAAATGATGTTTTTTCTCTCTTTTTAGCCCCTAGCTGGGCCCCACAGTTTGGACGAACACCTCTTTGGTGCTCGCCCCCACAGTTAAGTGTAATTTAGCTTGTTTTCCATCTCTCCTTGTTTTCTTAATGTTTCTGGATTGGAATCAATACACACACCACACACATCATGATGCCCCGCCCCGCCTGCTCAACCTGGTCTGCCAAACAGCTATACTATGGTACAGGTCAACATAGTTACGTGTAATGTGTGCGGTATACACACGCCAACACGCAGATACTCCATTTATGCCTATTTACAGGGCAGAGCTGTTAAATAGCAGATTTGATGGGACCCCCCTCGAGTTTACAGTTGGTTAGGGAAAGAGGGGAATGAAAAGAACACATCACATATATTTCCCTCCTAGACCGTACTCATTCACTAATGATGTACTTCATTTTCCTTATTTTACATTGTATCTCAAAAGTACAATAGTGACAGTCACAAAAAGTTCATTTCATTATTTATTATTTGCACAAATTCTTTTTTCTTTTTTCAAACCATTTCGTATATATCTCATTATGTTTCTCCAGAACAATTCATTGGAATTATTTTACATTGCATGGACACATTGTTCAGTGATTTATATAAATAGAAAAAATCAATATATAATATATACAATAAAAAAAGAGAAAACAATTATCAAAAACAGTCCCAATTCATCAAAAAGGAACCACAAATAATCACAAATATATATACAAAGCCCCTGGATACACACCACTCTCACCCCACTCATACTACCACATTTAAACACTCAACCCAAATCTGAATAAGGATGGGATCTAATTGACAAAGAAAATTTCTCTATCAACAAGTGAATCTCAGAGCATTAAATGAGATTCCGCACTAGGTTGGTCGACGCGCGTTTCGGTGGAACAGAAAATATTATATGTTTTTTCTTTCACCCATCCCTCCCTTTTCTTTTCTTTTTCTGAATTTCTTTCAATTGTTGGATGATTTGAGATACACATGTTAGTTGGTCACACAGAGGGACTATGTTGGATTGCTATATGAAAATGTACTGTGTACTTTTCTTTGTCTCTTTTAAGTACAGCCTTGGTGACAAATATTTTGTACATTTTTAGGTCCCCTGGGAACTGTATGTCTGTATCTGGAGAGATCCTGAGGAAGGTGGCTTGTTCCACCGAAACGCGCGTCGACCGACCTAGTGCGGAATCTCATTTAATGCTCTGAGATTCACTTGTTGATAGAGAAATTTTCTTTTTCAATTAGATCCCATCCTTATTCAGATTTGGGTTGAGTGTTTAAATGTGGTAGTATGAGTGGTGTGAGAGTGGTGTGTAACCAGGGGCTGTGTATATATATTTGTGATTCATTGTGGTTCCTTTTTTATGAATTGTGACTGTTTTTGATAATTGTTTTCTCTTTTTTTATTGTATATATTATATGTTGATTTTTTCTATTTATATAAATCACTGAACAATGTGTCCATGCAATGTAAAATAATTCCAATGAATTGTTCTGAAGAAAAAGAATGAGATATATATGAAATGGTTTGAAAAAAAGAAAAAAGAAAAAAGAATTGTGCAAATAATAAATAATGAAATGAACTTTGTGTGACTGTCACTATTGTACTTTTGAGATGCAATGTAAAATAAGGAAAATGAAGTACATCATGAGTGAATGAGTACGGTCTAGGAGGGAAATATATTTGTTGCGGGGCAGAGCTGTTGACATTGCGTTCCTCCAAGAGACGCACATGTTGCAAGCAGAACTCGGTCGGCTACGAGGTAGATGGATGGGACAGGTATATGGCACAATCTACCCGGCTCGTACGTGGGGTGTTCTTGTCTGGGTAAGAGCAGGAGTCCAATTCGTCAGTGAACAGATACTAGTTGACCTGGAAGGCCAGCCGATTCTCCTGGGCTCTGTTTATGCCCCCAATATCGACCAGTCCGCCTTCCTAGATAGCCTCACAGGGAAACTTGCCAATCGGAATGGGGTCCCCTGGCTCATGGGAGGAGACTTTAATTCAGTGTTAGATGTCGAACTGGATAGATCATTTCCACCTCTCATGAGGACCACTGCAGCGTCTAACGTGCGGGCCCTCACAGATTTGGCTGACATACTGGGCACTAATAGACATATGGCGTGCTGTTAATCCTGATACTCGAATCAACTCATATTACTCGGCGGTACACAAGTTGCATGTGTGACTAGATAGGATTGTAGGGTCCCCAGTGCTACTCCTCCTAATGCACCATACTGAATACTTAGGCCGCACACACTCAGACCATAACCCCCAACTCCTAAAACTTAACTGGGAACATGGGCGCCCACCTACCCCCACCTGGAGATTACAAACCTCGGCACTCTAGGACCAGCCCTTTACCTCATCGCTGGGAACAGCTAGCCTTGAATATTTTGAACTCAATGAGGGCACAGCCGGGGACAAGCTAGTGGAGTGGGAGGACTTCAAGCTCACAGTGCATGGGCGCTGTCTGGGCACGACCTGGAAAATACGCAAGACCCTACAACACGACCTCACTAAAATAGAAACACACCTATTACCATACTAGGTGCATGGCGAGGAAAGGGGAAGAGACCACCATCACCTAGAGACATTACTCACACAACACGCCAAACTGCTGGAGCGCCTCTGCTGCCATTACTATGCAGCACACACAGCCCGCACACACGCCACCACTGATCACGCGGGACGGCTCTTAGCCTGGCTAATCAGACAGGAACATACCAACGTGCCCATAAGCACCCTGCGGGTTGACACTGGTCTACTAGTGCACACACAATGTGATATTCACGCAGCTCTGACACACCACTATAAGCAACTATACCAATCCCACAGACTACAGGACCCAAATACCCTCTCATCCTCCTCGAGCAGATACAACTGCCTGAGACGTTGCCGGAACACACAGAGCTCCTGGATGCAAGGATATCCTTAGAGGAAATAAGGGAGGCAATCTCATCACTGGCGATGGGCAAAACCCTGGGGCCTGATGGCTTCCCGGCCGAATATTAAAAGGCGTATCAAGTAACATTGGTGCTGCACCTACATACCCTCTTCGTGGCCTTGGTAGATGCGGGGCGCCTCCCCCCTCGCTCTGCGAGGCACATCTCATTTCGCTGCCTAAGCCCGACAGAGATCACACCAACATGGGCTTGTATAGACCCCTCGCCATCCTTAACTCCGATTACAAAATACTGGCTACAATTCTAGTGGACAGACTGGCGCAAGCAGTGCCCTCTCTGGTGCACGCAGATCAAAATGACTTCGTACCGTCCTGTAGTACCTCACTTAACCTACGCCGCTTCTTCCGAGTGGCAACCTACTCCACATGTGAATGGCCGCGGGCGGCCTGCCTTGTACTTGACCTTGAAAAGGCTTTCAATTCCCTTGAATGGGAATACATGTTTGCGACCCTTGAATGGTATCAGTTAGGCCCCACCTTTTTGCAGCTGATACAACTGCTCTATACGAACCCGACGATGAGAGTGAGGGTGGGCCCCTATATTTCTGAGGTCATCCCAGTGTGACGAGGCACGAGGCAGGGCTGTCTGTTGTCCCCTCTCCTCTACGCACTGGCGATGGAGCCACTTGCTGAGTCCTTGAGAACCCAACTACAAGATGGCATTCCACTAGGCGGCGACGTGCACACAGTCTCGCTATATGCCAACGACCTCTTGATATATTGCAGGGACGTCAGTCAGATCCCGGAGGAGTTGGCCCATGTACTGGGAGAGTTTGCAACTGTATCAGGTTTAAAAGTTATTGCTGCTAATTCCAAGCTGTATGCCTTTGGAGCAGGAGTCTCAGATCCAGGAGTTGTGCTCATTGGGGAGCGAGTACAATGGAGCCCAGACATGTTTCGTTATTTAGGCATACGAGTCTATCGGCAACCACAGGACCTCTTTGACTGCAACTTAGGCTGGGCTTTAACAGCCATTCGCTCTCAGAGGCGATTCTGGAGAACACTCCCCCTCGTAGTCACGGGCAGAGTGGCACTGGTAAAAATGGTGGCCTTACCACGGCTCCTGACCTACTTTGCCAACCTGCCTAACTATGTACCAGCTTCCTTCTTTGACCAGCTAGAACAGACAGCCAGGGACTTTATCTGGGGTCCCAACCGACACAGGTAAGCGATCAAGAAACTATATTTACCTACAGCCCCTTGCTTTGAGCACTGCTACCTTGTGGCTCAACTCCAATGGATCGCCAGATGGTTTGCAGATTGGCAGCGCAGCGACACGGCTTCCATTCGTCCACCATACACTCTGCTGCAGCTCCTTAGGCTCTTCCACCCTGGAGCGTGCACACGTCCTCTGGAACCTTTATATTTGAAAGTGGCATACAGGTGCTATCGGCGAAGTCTCTACCTAACGTGACATGTCACACCTTACGCCCCTGCTCTCCCTTTGGAAGTCACCCCCAAGGGTCCGACGGTATGCGCAGCCGCCGACTTGCACCACTGGCACGAAGCTGGGATACGGACCATAGGTGATCTCTATCATGAGGGCTAACTGATTCCTTATATGACACTAGCAGCAAATGAGGAGCTTCCCGCAGGACAATTCCTCCTACATTGCTGGCTGGTGGCCACCCTTACAGAGAAATGGGGAGATCTAAGCACTGAACCACAAATGCACCTCACATCCAATATCTGCGTGTCATGGGACGGGGCAGACACCTGATACGTTGGTTTGCTACTTTGCTGCGACACCACGCAGCAATTAACCTAGACCACCTCAGACGCAAGTGGGAGCATGACTTGAGAGTCAATTCCCAGATAAAACCTGGACACAGATACTGGCCAGCCCGACTCGTATCCCACGAAATATGAGACTCAGACAAATACAATACTTTATTACACAACGTGCATACTTAACACCAGCTAACATTAACAGATATTTTCATCGAGCCGACTCTGCCTGCCCCCGATGTGAAGCTCTCAATGTAGACCTAGTGGACATATTCTGGGGCTGCCCCAACCTTAGCACCTACTGGAGAGGAGTGGCGGATGCACTCCATGCCTGTACAAAGAGAGAGTTACCCTTTGAGTACCAAACATTTCTACTACACGTCTTCCGTGGGACACGCAGCACTAAGGTCACCTCCCGGTTCCTAGATCTGGGCATTGTCACTACCAAACAGCTAATTATGAAAAGATGGAAGGCGTCAGATCCCACACAGGTACAGGCTTTGAGGTTTTCCACCATTGCGTGGGCCAAAGCAGAGGGCATAGCGATCAGGCGAGAGGAGTTGGTAGGCCTCAGGAAAGTGCCAATAGCTGAAAATTGGGATGCGATCCTGGCAGCACTGCAACAATCTACAGACCTGCCAACGCAGTCCCTACAGGCACCTGGCCTAAACAACCAACACCACACGTGCAACCCGCACCCAGAGACCACACTTTCGCAACCGATCATGTGCCAACAGCTAAACAATACTATCTCAATGCACCTGCGCATTATAGCCTTATGACAATGGTATAGCTAAGGGGCTCCTTTGGAGGCATAAATACAGCTATACATGTACTCAAACCAGCGTGACCGATCAAACCCTACTCCAAGTTCAAAACCCTATATACACAGTTATTGCCACATTAACAGCTTCACCAATCTATCCGCACCAAATTGACTCTTAAACATAACATGCTCCTCAAAATAAGCAAATATTTCAGATGTATTGGTTATGGACCGCACTGTATTATAAACAACCATGTGTTAAAACATTATGATGAAAACAACTATTGAACCATCTTTGTTGTATTCACACATATTGATGTCTAGGGACACACAATACCTACTGTTGCTACAAATTGCAGTAATGATATAGTAGCAGCTCATGTAAATGTTTACTAAAAACTTATTAAAACAGATTTAATAGAGCAGGTCTCTCTGTCTAAAGGGGGAGCTTTAATCACTCTAATCCCCAAGGCAGGGAAGTATCCCCAATTGTGCGCCTTGTACCAGCCAATAGCTCTCCTCAATTTGGACACTAAACTTTACTAAGATACTGGCCAGCCGAAGAGAAAATGTCCTACCTACGTTAATACATCCCAACCAATCGGGCTTTATCAGGGGTCGGCAGACCCACAATAATTTACGCAGGATAATACATTTAATTGAGAAGGTGCACAAAAAACATTTCCCAGTGGCCCTCCTCTCATTAGACGCTGAGAAGGCCTTCAACCAGGTCAATTGGGCCTTCTTGATTTCCACCTTTGAGTTCAGCGAATCTTTTATAGGAATGGATCGGGCCAATTATCACTCCCCCACACCCAGAGTGCTAATAAATGGAGTAGCATCGGAATCTTTCCAGCTCTTGCGAGGTACAAGACAGGGCTGCCTCCTCTCCCCATGCTCTTCGCCCTCTGCATCGAACCATTTGTAGTGTGAGTAAGATCCAACCCGGACATCCGAGGGGTTAAGTTTGGCTCCGATGTGCACAAAATTTTGCTCTTTGCGGATGATGTCATACTTTCCATCATTGACCCTACCACCTTGCTGCAGGCTTTACAGGCCGAACTCAATCACTTCAAAAGAGTAGCGGGATTCAAGGCCACGCTCTCTAAATCATTTTTACTTAACTCGACTCAGCCCCGAGAAGCGATGGCAACGGTTGTGGTGACGTCTCCCTTCTGTTGCACAAGCAAAGAAATCACCTATTTGGGTATTAAAATTACCCCCAAACTCACAGATTTCTATAAAGCTAACACCCCACCCCCTTCTGTGGCAGCTCAAATCTGATTTTAGAAAATGGGGGTCTGCATTTATTTCTTGGATATGCAGAATAAACGCAATTAATATGAATGTCCTGCCCCACCTCCTTTATCTCTTTCAGCATCTCCCGATCACAGTAGACAAGGAACTGCTCACTAAACTTAAGAAGATGACCACCAAATTTGTCTGGCAGGGGCAGAGGGCACGGTTATCTTACCGACTACTGACTAGGCCACACCTGGAGGGGGGCTATCCCTTCCTGATTTCCATATGTACTACAATGCCACTCAGCTCAGAGTTCTGGCTGAGTGATCCCTTAAAGCTTCCGATAAACACTGGCTCCATATGGATATGTACCATTTGGGACCTGCCATGGAGACAGAAGCAACACATGCCGCTCAATGTATATCTCAGCACCCCCACAGCAACCACTCTTCAAATATGGGAAAAAGCCTTTAACCTCTTCGGTGCTCGTGACGAGACCAGCTCATGCGACACGGTGGGGCTGTGCTCATGATGAGCTGGTATCGTCATAACTGCGCCGCTCCGCCCACGCGCGATTAATTCCCCGCCTGTGTGGGCTAATTAATTAGTGGCCGGGTTTGTGACTAGACCAGCTCGTCATAAGCACAGCTCCACCGTGACTCATGGCGAGCTGGTCTCTTCACGAGCACCACGGCGCTGTGCTTACCCCCGCCCCCCACCGCACCATGGGGGAATTACCCCGGCAGGGAAGGGGTTAACAACCTTTCCATCACCCTACATCCCCATCCACTTCAAAGCAGCCTTCCCCCTGGCACTACTAGGGGCCCCTTGTATAAATGGAGGGAGGGGGATGCCTTATGTCAAGCGGGGATAGCTGCTTACCTTTGCGGACTGCACAGCCCTTTTCAAGTTGCCGCCCACAGAAGAAATAATTACTCTCAGCTCAAACATTGGGTGCAACAACTCCAGGAGTGGCTGGTTGCAACGAGGGAGTTACTCCCAAATGAGATGTGTGTAATCTGGCATTACAAGTATGAGCTGCATATCATTCCTGTACTCTCTGCTTTTAAAGATGGGTCCACGGTCGACTCCACGACACAGACGGTTTTGGGATGCCTTGCTGCCCACTCCCATTAGGGAGAAGCAGTGGGGTTCCCTGTATAAAGATATCGCCAAACACAACCGCTCCGTGTTTCTCAGGGAAGCCCATTAAAAAATTATGTATGAGTGGTAACTACACCCCCAGAAATTGCAGAGCATATTCCCAAACAATTTAGACAAATGTTGGCAGGGCTGTGGATTTCTGGCAGACTTCTGTCATATTTGATAGAACTGGCCCTCCATCCAACCCTTCTGGAAAGAAACCTGGCCCAAATCAAACAGTGCCTGGGATACCTAATCCCAGAAATCGTAGAACACACTTTCCTGGGGGTACGGGACCCTAGTCCTAAATACCAAACCCATGGGAACCTCTCCATTATGTGGCTATGCCTGGGGGCAGCCAAGATGGCAATTTCTGCAGCATGGAAGAAACCAGAGGCTCCCTCCCTCACCCAATGGCATGTCCGGCAATGGAGGGCCCTTGAAAAGATGACGGATATAGTTGAGGACTCACTTAAGGATTTGACTACATCTTGAGCCCCTTGGTGGGGTACCTGTCAGAGGGGTTGCCCCTGTTTGCCTGTGGACCCAGATTGCATGCCCTCCACCTTTTTTTAGATATAAAAAACTGTGACCACCAGTGGTCTTACTGGCAGTGGGGGGCCCCTGAGTCCAACGATACATACCTCGAGAATGGTCCCGCTCCCCCTCCTGGGATTGACATGGGAGACCCCTGGGGCCTTCGGGCCCCTAGGCGGCACACATCCTGCATCATTCCCAGTCACACTTGGAGTATTAGCACGACACACCACGGAAATCTTTAATGGTTTTATTTTTTCTTTGTTTACGTATTTCTTTAAAGTTGTGATTTTTCTTGTATTTTCCTACTTCCTGATGGCTCTCGAGCACAGACTACAATTGTATTCTGTAAACAATATACCTGAAGCGCCATAAGGTTGGACATACCTTATCTTAGCTTTGCTTAAGTACAAAACCTCTGCTGAGAACTTGTGGAAATGCTGTGTTTTTATATTTTAGATACCTGAAAATCTTGGGACCTGAACTGTGCTTGCTTGAGCTACATCTGTTTTGTATTCTTGTAAAAACCAATAAAAAGATTTTGACCAATTTTTTTTGTATTATCTTGTAAGCCTGCAAAATACGTTTGACCAAAATTAATATGTAATAACTGAATCACGGGCAGGCATCATATTAAGCTTACTACCAGACCTGCCAACGCACATAGTGCCACTGCGAGTCACGCAATTCCGACTACCTTCACGCGGTCACCCATTGAGGAGCCGCAATCACACTGTGGCAGGGAAAAGAAGCTGAAAACCATTGTAAACAGTGGACATCAGCTCGTTTTCAGAGGCAGTTACCAGCCGATGTCCATTAAATGTGTGAAAACACCCCAGGACATCAGCAACTGCCTCAATGATCCTTATTTTTAGTTTTAGGGAGGGGCATAGGGTCTTGGTGAGGGGCTGAGTGCCTCTTAGTTATCTCGCTGCAGAAGACCCTGCCCCTATCTCACATGGTAATATTAATTTGTAAGTTGACAGCTATGTACTTCGGTGTTTCGCATAATTGGAGTTATGAATGCATATAATCTAACCTAACTAAAAAGCAAGGAAGTGCTGCACAGGCCTGCATACTTAGTGGTTTAATCTGATGGTGGAATTCCACCAGAATGTCTTTCAAGAAAATAACTTGACCATATTATTCACTTGATTATAACGTAATTATTACAAATGAATTTTTGGTTGTATATAGTTCCAAAATGTATAAACTTTCAAATATATATATATGTGTGTGTGTATATCTATATATAGGTGTGGAGAGGTGTGGTACAGCGGCTAGGGCAGCTGACTTCAGAGCACAGGGCTCACGGCTCGATCCCCGGCTCCGGCGGTAGCTCAGCTCAGCACCGTGTGAATCTGGGCAATAGCTCACTTAATTTTCACGATGGCCCCCAGCGCCTAGAGACCCTTAAGGGTGAGTAGGTTGCGCTTTACAAAGATGGATTTACATTATATATATATGTTGGGGTTTTTTTTTAACGTGGTTGCCAGTAGGTAGTTATAGTTAGGCCCACTTTTCCATAGGAAAAGCATTTTTTAGACTTGTCTATAACTTTGGCTCAGTTTGGTGAATCTTCACGAAATTAAAAAAATAAAAGTGCACCAGTGATTCTTGTTGTGCATGGAAAGTTTCAGAGTAATCCGCCAAGTGGCTGCCAAGAAAAAGAGTGGGGTAAAAAAAACGTTTTTTTCCAAGTTTTAAACACGACTACAGCCCGAACCGCTGGATGGTACACTAAATTTGGCAGAAAGGCAGATTTGGTTACACAAATCATGCCTCGTTATTTTGTCTAAAGCTGTTCAGTCGTTTTTGAGGAATTACGAGAAATCCAAATGTGTTTATCTGGAATTGTGGTGGCTTTGCTAATAATAACAAGTTTGTGCAGGGAAATGCAGAGCTTTGATTGGCTGCCAACACTGCAACCAAGTAGTATTGGCAGCCATCTTGGGACTCAACTTCAGCGGAGTGCCACAAAAAAAACATAAAAAAAGAAATGGGGGCAGGGTAGGAATATCCTGACCCCAACAAATTGTGAATACGCGGCAAAAACTTTTTTAAAAAGTCATGCGCGGGGTGATTGTTTTCTAAAGGCCACCAGGAGGGCCAAGTCCAGGGGGCATTTTATAGAAAAAGGAGGGGGCACATGGGTCCCCACTCCTGAGGCTCTTTGAGCCGCAGGGACCACAATCTCCTAGAGCTTTGTTTTTAATAAAGGAGGGAGTCTGTGCAGGTCCCCCTCCCTGGGCTTCTAGAAGCCCCGGGGACCACCATTTTCCTAGGGCAATTAAAACAATTGGATGGGACCGCATGGACCCCCCGCCCACACTCTGGGGACCACCACTACTCTGGGCGATTCTTTTTTTAAGAAGGAGGTCAGCTGCGCGGCCCCTTTCTTGGGCCATTCTCAGCCCTGGGGACCACCACCTCCCCGGGGTGGCCCATGTATACAGAAGGAGGAGGGCCATGCAGCCCCCTCTTGGTGTCATATACCTCCCTGGGGACCACCAACCCCAGAGCCGGCTCCTGCTATGTCCTTGTGTACCCACTTCTAAGACATAGTTGTTTGCTTTTGCTTAGCTGGAGCTTTCACAGCTCCCACCTAGCAAAAGCAAAACCTCTGCTTCCAACTGGTGGGAGTTTACAAAGTGCTCCCGCCCACTGGAAGCAACATTTTCATATCTTTCCTTGCCCGCAGAAATGCGAGCAGAGAAAGAGATGAAACGGATTCCTCTTGAACACGGGGAGCTGCATGCCGGGTTCAGCTGGAAGTGGGGAGCCAGCTGGGATAGCAGGGGCCTTGAGGCTCACCTGCGGTCCCAGGGGAGTGAGGAGAAAGAGGCAAAATGAGGATCAGCAGCGAGCAGAGAGAGGCAAAATAAAGGTCAGTTATGAGCAGAAAGAGACAGAATATAGGTCAGGAATGAGCAGAAAGAGACAGAATAAAGGTCAGGAACGAGCAGCAAGAGGCAAAATAAAGGTGACAAATGAGCATAAAGGGGCAAAATAAAGGTGGGAAACGAGCAGAAAGAGGCAAAACAGAGGGTGGAAACCAGTAGTAAGAGGAAGAATAAAAGTCTGAAACTAGTATAAAGAGGCAAAGTAAAAGGACAGAAAAGAGTAGGAAGAGGGAAAATATACGTCAGAGACTAGCAGAAAGAGGCCAGGAATGAGCAGAAAGAGACAAAATAGATGTCAGAAACAAGCAGAAAGAGGCAAAATAAAGGTCAGAACCCGGCTGATAGAGGCAAAATAGAGGTCAGAAATTAGCAGAAAGAGACAAATTAGAGGTCAGAAAGGAGCAGAAAGTGGAAAATTAAAGGACAGCAACAAGCATAAAGAGTCAAAATAGAGTTCAGAAATTAGCAGAAAGAGGCAAAATAAAGGTCAGAAGAGAGGAGTAAAAAGTCAGAGATTGAGTAGAAAATAGGCAGAACCCACTGAGGCATTCATGCAAGCAGTCACAGAACAACTCAGACACTCTCACAGTCACTCACAGACCTATTCAGACACTCATGCACCTACTTACAGAATCACCCATACTCTCTCTCACACACTCACAGACCTACTCAGAGACTGACACGTCAACTCACTAACCCACTGAGACACTCATGCACTCACTCACAGACTGACTAACACACTCATGGAGACACTCTCACACCCACTCACAGACCATCTTAGATTCTCACTAAGACACTCATGCACCCACTGAGACACTTGTGCACACCTTCACAGACCTACTCGGACACTCATGTACTCACTCATACAGCTAGGAAATAAAAACAATTAAAACAAAGAAATTCACTGAAATAGAAAGGTTACAGGGAAATTATAGTTGGGAAATAGAATTGAGAAATCCTTAGAAATTCACAGAGAAAACCCAAGGTTACAGGTACATTATAGTAAGGAAATATATAAATGTTTTAAACTTAGAAATTCACTGAAAAAAACAAAGGTTACAGGGACATTATAGTTAGGCTCTGATTCCATTCATATGAAACCAGTGAAATTCAGCAGTTATAGTTACTGAAGCTCAATATAACTTATGCCCCTGCAATGCACTGCTTATGACCTCACATATTACATCACTCATAACATGTTCAGGGAGATCACTGGTGATATCACTGATGACATCTCAATTGACATCACTCATGACATCATCTACAGATCCACTCATACCCTTTACAACCTCTCATACACCCACTCACACACCCACACAACCACTCACATACCAATTCACAAACCCGTATAAGCATTCACAGAACCACTCACTCATCCATAGAGCCACGCACACACCCACTCACTCACCCATACAATCTCTCGATACAGCCCCTTATTCACATATACAAGCACTCTTACATGCACACACGCACATAACAACTTATAAACCCATTCACACATCCACACAAGCACTCCCACATCTGCTCACCCCCCATATATCCATCCACACATACACTCACTCTGTAATACAGCCACTCATCTACCCATGCAGCCACTCACATAGCCACTTACTCATCCATAGAGCCACTGACACACCCATTCACTCACCAATAGAGCCACTCACTTAGCCAATCACTCATCCACACAGCTACTCATACACCACTTATTCACCAATACAGCCACTGACACACCAAGTCACTCACTCACCCACACACACATGCATACACATAGTCACTCACACAGTATATATTTGAAGCAGTATCACTCATGAGTAGTACACCTAGTATGCAAATTTAACTTTTGTATTACCTTAGTATATATGGATGATGTTATCTGTGATGTCACTGACCATGTCATGAATGATGTAATATGGGAGTTCATACGCAGTGCATTGCTAGAGCATAAGTTATAGTTAGCGTAGGTAACTATAACTGCTGAATATCAATAGTTTTGTACAGGTGAAATCTGAGCCTAACTATAACGTCCCTGTAACCTTTGTTTTTTTTAGTGAATACACACACACACACACATATATATACATGGACAAAAATTGCCTTGCAGTTCGCCATTTCTCCCCCTACTCAAGGGTTTATAAACATTGGCTAATCATTATTCAACACTTCAGGCCACCGAACTAAGGTATTTTACATGGACTCTCATTCTGGACTACAACTACCATCACTCTTGGTGGTGACAAGACGATGTAGCCACGCCCACTCAGGGCGTTCCCCTACTAGTGAAATTAAGCTAGTGCCAAACGATCATGAGAGCCTTGCCTGTCTTTTTGAATTATGCCCCATGAAGAAGAGGCGGCCAGCCTCGAAACGCGTCGGGCACATGTGTACAATTAAGGAGAGAAGGTGAGCTGCAAGGTATGAGAGGCATGCAGGCTGGACAGCTAAGGAGCGCTGCGTGTGCCTGTTGAAAAGCGCAGGTGCGCATTTGCTGTAACAAAATATATATATATGTATATATATATAAATTCAACTTTCAGCTTCTTAATCCAAGTCAGAAAACACACGAACAATTTCCTGCTGAAGAAACGCTTTAATGCAGGTTCAAAAGCAAAACAACTCAGAGTTGTTTTGCTTTTGAACCTGCATTAAAGCGTTTCTTCAGCAGGAAGTTGTTTGTGTGTTTTCTGACTTGGATTAAGAAGCTGAAAGTTGAATTGATATTTAAGGCTCGCTACCTACACACGAACCGCCTTCGTGAAGTGGCTCGAGGAGAGCGGAGCTTGGCGACAGCCAGGCAACTTTGATATATATATATATATATATATATATATATATATATATATATATATATATATATATATATATATATATGCATGCTATAAACAAAAAGGACAAAAACTACCCCATTGCCAGACATTTTGAACTCTTCCATCTATCCAATAGTTCCTTGTTGAGTTATGTTGTGTTGGAACAAGTCCACACTGGACTTAGAGGTGGTAAAAGAACCTTACTACTCCGAAAACGTGAATCAAGGTGGATAATGAACTAGAAATTAAATACTCCAAAGGTCATAACTTGGATGAGGAATTGAGTACAGATTCACACAACGATTGAATTGTGTTCCCTGTATGTTCCACATGTTCTGACCAAGACTGTATATTTATCTTGCTGTTTGAATTGTTTTTTTCTAAGTGGCAACTGCTATGATGTAATAGTACCTGCACCTCAGGTTTTAATATCACTTTTCTTTTCTCTTTTGCTCAGGAGGAAAGGAAGGGTCTCCACACCTGCGGACTGTCGCATCCGTACCGGTCACCCTACCCTTTTCTTCCCCGTCCTGTGGGTCCACCCTTCAGATAAGATCTATCTTTATCTTTCTTCTATATTCACAGATACTGTTCACTTTGGGCACTTTTTTTGTGTAGGAGGTTCTATTCGTCCAGTTTATTGCAACCCTGGTTGTGTGCCCCACAAGCTTTTAAGCTTAGTATAAACATTCTACAATTGTTAATCCACTATGGTGACTGATTATAAGTACAACAGTACAGTTAGGGAACTGTATCACTGTTTTTATACAATCATTTATTGCCTGCACAATATGGTGAACTAACATCTTCTAGGCTGTTTTATGTAAACTGATAATACTTCCTTGCAACAATTGCTGTCATGCTCAGGGCACTATGCCGCTTCCAGTTTACATATCTCCAGTGCACCTTACTTAAAGTGCTTTGGCTTGGCCCCCGCATACCTTTTAGGTACTGGCCACTTCAGAATTGCGAAATCGTGCAATTTCGGAAATGTGCGCACACGCACTACACATATTGAACCCTTGGGTACCAAACATTTCCGCAACAAGGGTACTTACTCTTGAGAAAATGTACAATCCATGTACTGCATATTATTTCATGTTATGAATGTGTGGCAATGTTCAGAATTTATTGCATTTACACCGGGGTGCAATTATATCCATGCATTTCAATGGTTATATGTACACTTAGAAATGGCCGCCGTAGTCATTATGACTACTTGTCAATTACAAGTCTGTCTTTCATTTCTGCAGCTATGTAATGCCTCCTACTTTGTGTGTTATTTTGTGTGATCAAGTCAGCTTGGCTGACGAAACGAGTAACGAATAAACACTGGTTTATCTTCTGAGAGCGAGTCCTTTTTGCAGACGACTTTGTGTGGATATATATATATATATATATATATCCACCACTTGGCTCCCTTCCTCTTCGTTAGGCGCTACTTTTCCTTGGTCGCGTTACTCCTGCGGTTGAGCCAACCGCTAACAATTTACAACAGGTTTTCCCCGGTCCCGGGGATGGTTGGAGTCGCAGAAAAAACGGAAGTGAATCGCTTATTTTCGTGAAAGTTTCTTTATTTCATAAATCCATTGGGGGATCAAAAGCAAAAAACAACCAACGCGTTTCGACAGCGTCCGCTGCCTTGATCACGGTCGGTTTAGTGCATGGCGCTCACAAGTTTAAGGAAACAACAACAATAAAGATACGCCCACTTGGTTACTTAGTCCGTCCCCCAATTAATTGGCATTCTGGGACTGGTAGTTTCTCGCTAACATTAGCTTGAAATTAATGACTCTGGCAATTTTCAAAGAGAAGTACAAGGGGATTATACCATTTGTATGAGCTGCTGTACATTGTCCAAACCATAAATCATTTTTAAGGAAACAAAAGGGTACCGCCCTCCGGTGGGCAAATCATTTAGCAAACAATTATTTATAGTTATTTACAGTCGGTGCTGCCCTCTATTGGGCGATAGTTTGCTAACACTTGGAATTGCAAGGCATTGAATCCTTTCTGTGAGCTATTTACAAAAGTGAGAAAGCGTGGGGTGGTGAAAAATAAAAAGGAAAAACAACTGGAGGAATGGTGCGACCTCTCACACCATATCCAGGCGCACAGCAATCACGAGTGCATGACAATGATGCGACCAGTTAGTCCAAATTTATTCATCCTTTATTTAAATGTCATTTTCATCACGAAGTTTAGTTTTTTAATCCCAAGCTTGTCCAACAGTCACATGAGAGACATCTCACATTAATTACGGTAACCTTTAACGCTGCAGAAATGCCAATGCCTTAATCTGAAGCTCGGCGTAACAGTGAGTAATCCTCAAAGTTCATCCAAGTAACCCAATGCATTTCGGGCCATAAGCGGCCCTTCGTCAGGGGTGTTCTACGATTTAAAAAAACAATGTTATAATACAAAGTTTTTCAAAACTCAATGTATATGCAGCTTGTAATTCAAAAGCATTACGCGTCTCTATCACATGCTTCCTCAACATCATTAACGTATTCCCGCTAATCGTGGCTGAAAAGCCACTACTGAAACAACATCGACATCCCAAATTTTGCCATCCCCCACACCTCGTTCGAATACGAATGTGCCACATGATTTCTATACTGGGATTCATTAAGTGCAAATCCTCCAATCCTCCTTTCGAGTTTAGGATTTGGAGGATTTGCACTTAATGAATCCCAGTATAGAAATCATGTGGCACATTCGTATTCGAACGAGGTGTGGGGGATGGCAAAATTTGGGATGTCGATGTTGTTTCAGTAGTGGCTTTTCAGCCACGATTAGCGGGAATACGTTAATGATGTTGAGGAAGCATGTGATAGAGACGCGTAATGCTTTTGAATTACAAGCTGCATATACATTGAGTTTTGAAAAACTTTGTATTATAACATTGTTTTTTTAAATCGTAGAACACCCCTGACGAAGGGCCGCTTATGGCCCGAAATGCATTGGGTTACTTGGATGAACTTTGAGGATTACTCACTGTTACGCCGAGCTTCAGATTAAGGCATTGGCATTTCTGCAGCGTTAAAGGTTACCGTAATTAATGTGAGATGTCTCTCATGTGACTGTTGGACAAGCTTGGGATTAAAAAACTAAACTTCGTGATGAAAATGACATTTAAATAAAGGATGAATAAATTTGGACTAACTGGTCGCATCATTGTCATGCACTCGTGATTGCTGTGTGCCTGGATATGGTGTGAGAGGTCGCACCATTCCTCCAGTTGTTTTTCACTATTACGTGGCTAGGGCAGACCACGATTCCGGGCTTGCACGCTAATAAATTCTTCATAGGATGAAAACTTGTAAAATGGATGAAACCGGTGTGCACTCGCCATTACTACGTTGAACTGAAAAATAAAAAGGGACAAAATTGTTCAAATTAAATATGGCCGGCAGGATGATGTAGGAAAGTCATTTTGTTCGTATTTACAGGTGTATATACATTTCCTCTGATTGGTTAAGACCAAAGGGTTTCATAGTTCTGAAATTCAGGATGTGTTTTGACTCTTTGCGTCGTAGCAACCTTTCATTGTGGCCACCCCTTGCTGAGAGACTCATGGTTTCAATGCCCCAAAAGCGAAGTTGTTTCCAGTCTCCGTTATGGTTCGATTCCATATGTTTGGCAACTGCATTGCCTCTGTCTTTGTGCACAGTAGCACGAACATGCTCCAATATGCGCTTTTTTAATTCACAGATGGTACTGCCTATATACCTTAGCTTACATGGGCATTCGATCATATATATGGTGTATTTACTGTTGCATGTTATGCATTCCCTGATTTGCCAGATCTTGTTCTTTGGCATAGTTATTTCTGTTGTCGGTTTGGCAATCTCACAGACTTTGCAGTTGTAACATTTTATAAAGCCTTTGGTCTTTAGCCAGTGTGTTTTTTTTGCTGTGGGTTGGAAATGACTATGGACAAGTTGGTCCTGGAGATTTTTGGCCCTTCGAAATGTTATTGTGGGGTGTTTGCCAATTTTTTTACCTATCACTGGATCCAGCTGTAAAATCTTCCAATTTCTTTTCAGGATTTGATTTAATTGTTTGGTTTCTTTACTGTAATTTGTGATCAGTCTGATTGGTTCCTCCTCTGTTGGAATTTGGGTTTCTTTCAGTTTCAGGCAATCTGATCTTGCTGTTTGATTTGCTCTTTCCCAGCATTGTCTTGTAGAACGTTGGTTGTATTGTCTTTTTTGAAAACGTTGCATGGCGCTCTTACTCTGTTTTTGCCACTCCTGTTCTTCACTGCAGATTCTTCGTAAACGCAAAAATTCCCCATAGGGGATACTTGATATGAGTGATTGCTGATGGGAAAAAAAAAAAAAATATATATATATATATATATATATATATATATATGTATATATATATATATTTCATCCACAAGTTTGCCCTTGAAGATTCGCCGCTCAAGCAGAAGTTACCGCACTCGTAGCCACAGGTGGAAAGGTAACAGCATGCTCCCAGGCCTTTGTTACTGTGCCATATGCGTTTCGAGCTATTTAGTAAGCTCTTGTTCACTGGCTGATAGAATGATGAGAACAGGTGAGTTTGGAACCATTGAATTATTCATTTTAGTGTCCCGCCCCAGTGGGCGTATCTACCGGGCATTCTGGATATGGTAGTCCGTTGTAATGCCCAATGACATGAAAAAGGTTCTAAGATGCAAGTGCACTGTCTCAACAAACATCTTTGTCAAACCCGGTTGGGTAAAGGCATCAGCAGCATCACCATGAGCTTCCCAATATTCACTGTAGTTCAGGCCCACTGCTTTCCAGAAGACGCCCATATAATACGAGCACTCCGGACCCGCTCGCAGCCGCGGTGGGGCGAATCTGCGACCAGGCATGGCCGCTTTATGTTTCATCCACAAGTTTGCCCTTGAAGATTCGCTGCTCAAGCAGAAGTTACCGCACTCGTAGCCACAGGTAGAAAGGTAACAGCATGCTCCCAAGCCTTTGTTACTGTGCCATACGCGTTTCGAGCTATGTAGTAAGCTCTTGTTCACTGGCTGATAGAATGATGAGAACAGGTGAGTTTGGAACCATTGATTTATTCATTTTAGTGTAATCATTTAGTGAAAACCGAAGTGCCTCTAAATGTTGATTTGCTTAATTTTCTTGGGTTTCTATGACATAGTCTGTGAGGCCAAAGACATCTATGATCTTATCAGTGGTTTTGCAGCATGTCCTGTTACATCACGCAAGATGTATTAGTTGGGATTTTGCTTCTTCTCCGAAGCTGGTGCTTGTACTTCTGCAGGCTACTCTACTCTGGACTTCACTGTGCTAGCCTTCAGTTCATCTATGCAGTTGTTTTAATTCTGGCCTCAATAGGCTTTCACAAAGAGGCAAGCTATGTCGTCCATTCATGAACAGTGGATAAGACTCTGGTGCTTGCTGAACTTGAGTATGATTTTCTCGATTCACCTGACATGAATGTGGGTGCAAATGATGGAGGCAGTTGAGGTGCTACCCTTGTCACTGTTGATTCATTAGCCTGCTGAAACATTGTATAAGAACTGTCCATACTCCTAGATTCTGCCACTTCCTGGTTGTGGTGGTCCCTAACCTCAAGATTACCCTCTACCAATTGACAGATTTGACTCTCTCTCGCACTGAGTTTCCCCTGCAGGGGGAATAACTCTAAAGTTCAACTCTCCTCCTTGAAAAGATCTAAGCTTGGTAATTAGTTTTTGGAACCCCATCACTGAACCCATCCAATTTGGTATTGGTGTGTTCTCACTCATCTCATGTAATCATGTATTGCCTTTCTGTGTTTTCCTATGGCAAAGGGTTAGAATACTTGTGAAAACTCCATAACAGGAATTACTTCCATGTTGGGAGGAATTGCTAACTCTAGGTTGTATCTTCCCAATTTTTTTTAGTGGCAGGCATAAGTTTGTTTTTGTTCCTGTCCAATAGCTGCTGTTTTCGTTAGTACCTGCATCTTCTATCTGCAGAGAGAGTGAGTCCTCAGGTCGTATGGCTTCGTCAATTTCAGTAAAAAACAAAGGAAGATGTTAAAACTAGTTTTTAAGTCTGCATCAGCTCTGCTAGTTTCTTTCAAACACTTTTATATTCAACCTACACCCAACAAACCATACCAGGATTCACTTGGGAAGGAGACCAACAGACATTGATGTTCAGATGCTGGCTCAGTTGCCCATGAACATGCTGAAAAGGCGAGCAAGAATCTACACTCCATCATGGATCCTTCAGCATCAGTGCATCCTAGCCATCCCCAATGGGATCTCAATACAAAGGCAAGTGTGATAATAAAGCAGCATCCACTTTCCACTGTCCCTGCAGATCACCTTCGGCAGGTGGACTCTCAGACACTAAGGGGCCCATTACGATGTCAGGTGGATTGCTTTCGCCAGGCTGGCGGTAGCCACCACCGGCCTGGCGGAGGCAATCCGCCCGACATCCTTTCCCGAATTTGCCGGGGGGGACCGTGGCGGACGGAAAGACCATCTGCCGCTTTTCCGCCCCGGTCGCCTTGCGGCCGGGGCGGAAAATGTTTAATATGGTGGCGGTGTCTCATAGACACCGCCAGCCATATTAGTATGGGCTGTCAGTCATGCCTTCATTGCCGCCACGGAAAGGCATGCGGTCTTCACTCTGGAGGCCCCCTGCGGACCCCCAGAGTGAAGGAGGGGTGGGGGATGCACACGGGGGTACCTGTGGTACCCCCCACATTTGCATAAACAAAGCGGCAGGCACCGCGCGGTGCCTGCCGCTTTGTTTATTCAAATGCTGAAATGCATTTCTAGCATTGTGGCGAGCGGTGCTGAGAGCACCACCCGCCACAATGCTAGAAATGCAGGATGTGCCCGCCACTGTGGCGGGAACATAATAATGCCCCCCACGGGACCCCCGCCCTTATGGCGGGCGGGTCCAATCCTCACTAGGATGACGGGCGGACAAAGTCCGCCCGTCATCCTAATGGCCCCCTAAGATCGTGGCCATTCTGCTATGATCAGGATTGCTGCTGAAAGTGCTCAGCAGAACTCAGCAAAGCATGTTTATGAATGTGGTATGAACACTGATAAGGAATGCGATAGCGCCAGCGTTATTGCACGGTTTGTAGCATCTCCGGAGAGCGGACAAACTAGCGCCCTACACCACCTCCATCCCCTCTCCCATCTACCTACCACACATGCTGGAGATTTTCAGAGTTCTGTAAAGAGAAAATGGGCCCCCCCACGGGCTCTGAGCTGGCGAGCCCATGCCCCCCACCAGATATCCTTCTGCCTAACCCGGCCATGTCAAAAAAGGTGGCAGTCAGGGGGTGGAATTTCGGCAGAGGTACATTACTGTTGCTCTCCATCATTGTCTAAATGAGGGTCTAACTGTCTCCGCATTTGCAGCACCTTCATCCAGGTATGGATGTCAAGTTGTGTCTGAACCTGGAGACTAAAATAACAAGGCCCCTCATCAACTCCAAATACAGCAATGGCAATTTGACATAAGATTGAACCTTTGACTTTTTGTGACACTGAACTTCAACAACTCTCATACAGACATCTCAGTTGGAAAGTTTTAGTGGGCATACACAAAACACTCTCACACATACGTTCTTTCCTTTAGCCCTCTCTTCATTCAGCATGTTTGTTAGGCGATAATATCCACAGTGATGAGTTACACGAGCTAGCAACATTTTTCACTAATTCTCTGCTATCTAAGAAAAAAAGCCTCACATAAAATGTCCTTTACAGCCTTTAAAAACTTAGGAGGTGGACGTATGTTTGCATCTCTTCGGTGAGAAATATTGTACTTGTGGTTGTCTGGAAATCTCGGCATTCGGCTCCTTTTGCTTAAATGATGTCTTGTTCTCACTTCCCAGTTAATAATGCTCCCTATTAGGGAGAACTCAGTAAGGTCGTTGCGAGGTTCATAAGAAGCCACTCACCTTCTTCATTCGTCTTTCTAGCCTTATAAATAAAATAGATTGAGGTGCTGCTCTTTCATATCAGACGTGGAAGAGGAAGAAAAACACATAAACGCATTAGAGATTCGTTAAAACAGCAGGGAGTTAGATAATGGATTTCATATACTGTTTGCGGAAGTAATTGAGTTTTTTCACAAATCAAATTGCCTGAAGGGTGTTCTTTTGCAGCGGAACGTACATGCCGATTATTATTATTAGTCAAGATGAAGAATGAGAAGTCTGTCAGTGTCCCGTCTCTCGCGCACATTATTTATTTTCAGGAAAGGCTATGCCATTCCATTAAAACTTCATAATGTGTGATTCAATTAGTGATGTACTAGGGTGAAGCTTTGACTGTATTACTGCTGCTCCATATTATCACAATTAATCCTCATTACAAATGATTAGTCTTTCTCAGAATATAATAAGTTGCCTGCCATCTACATTTCCACTTGCATCACTTTCTTCCTTTAATCTAAAACTAATGTCAATGCTTAAAAGGAACCTAGGTCATGCAGTACTCGCTGTACCATCCCAATGCATATGACAGGGCAGAAGAGGCCTTTTATTTCACCGGGCATTTCACACGTGGGCTGGAACCCTTGGAAACTGGGGGCTGCTCCTGGGGCCTCTGTTACTTTCCCAAGCTACCTAACATTAATTGCAACAGGCACGTGGAGGCTTCAAGAGACAGGAAAGTGAGTAAGGGCGTGAAGGGGAAGGTAGAAGGAACGTGATCAGAGAGGGAGAATATAGAGAAAGGAGAGCGAGAGTGTGAATTGATGGATGGAAAGTGAGAGATTGCTCGAGGACACAAAAGAAGGGGGCTGTTTTGAGCATTTTTAGCCAGCACTGCATTGAGTACCACAGTCCACCCTGGTTCAAAAGGTGCTCTATCCGTCAGTAAACGTATTATTGGAAATTCCATTCACAGAAACAAGGTTTTCAATTAAATATTACAGGCCCAATTCACAAACTAATCTTGAGTAGGTAATGTAGTACTCCAGTAGTACTATTCACTTACTACAAAATGTATCTCACAAACCTCCAGCTGGACCCCTCTGTCTCTCATGTAGTTTTGGTACAGAGATTTCCACCTCAGTGTCAGATATCTCCACACATGTAGGTATACATTTTTGTAGTAAATATGGGAGGGAGAGGGGGAGTTGGTCCATGCATAGACTGTATGTGTCTGTGCATGTGTGTATGTGTATGTTATGGCAACCCAACTCCTTCAGCCACATATGCTTACATTGTGGTCTGAAAACCTGGTGTTGATAGGGGATGTACGTTGTTACAACGCAGGTTGTAACAACGCATACCTTTACCACGCGGCCGCTACAACGCAAGTCGTTACCACGACTTGCGTTGGAGGGCGCGGATTTAGGATTTTTATAATTTTATATTCCAACACCAGTCCCCGTGGATACTAGGGAAGGTGTTGGAATATAAATTTATAAAATTCCTTATCCCACAGCGCCCTCCAGCGCAAGTCGTGGTAACGACTTGCGTTGTAACGGCCGCGTGGTAAAGGTACCGCGTTGTAAAAAATTTGTGGTAAAGCTTGTTTACCGTTGATAGGTATCCCCTGATCCAGCAGGACATTCAAAGACATACATTATGATGGTATGGTGATGTGTTGGAAACACAGTATAGCAAACACACAAGGTGATCTACTGGATGTCAACACATTGGCTAAAGGAAATATTCTTCTGCTGCCATTCCAATGCCATGTCATAGCATTAAGACAAGTGGCAAAGGATACCACAGTCAATCTTTGATAACAGAAATGGCATGACAGGTGGATGTATGAATGTGTGACATAAACCTATCCTATCTCTTTTAAAGAGATAGATATGATTGACCAAACCCCACAAGAAAGATAGTATATCTCCATATGGTACACGCCCATACTGTACCCATCTGCTGTGTGTAGCTAGTCATGGTTTTAGTATAGCACAAGGAAAAAGCATAGAATTGGTGGCAGGAAGTAGGGGCAACATTTATGTTGCCTTCATATGAATGCAGGAATCCAACAAGATTTATATAGGTCACCTCACCCACAGTTAGCAGCATACTTCATCATTGGTGACCTCGCTTCACAATGGTAGGTAAGCGCTACCCTGGCAGACTCCACCACTATTATGGAGTTCCTGATAAACAGTTCTGGAGAAGAGCAGGGATCCAAATGTTGAGGTTTTCCCTTTCAATAACTGTGTATCCTGCATATGGTTAAAACAAAGTCATGTTTGATTTTCGGATGAAAGCAATGGATAATCCATCCAACCTGTCTAGCCTACATGCTGCAGGTTTTAGTATCGCCCAAAAGGTTGGTAGCCTTCATCAGGGTTGTTTTTTATCCCTGCCTAATATTGCATGAAGTTATACATCAAAATGAGGTTTTGAGATGATCATACTTGACCGGTCACGTTGTGAATAAACCTGCCAGCCAAAAACAATTTGTTGTGAAAACTTGAATATAATCACCCCACTGCTTGGAAAACTCACACACATTGTCTGTGTACCAAGGGAGATGTGTGTGCTAATACACTGTAACACAGCAAACAGTGATCAAATAAGTGTTTTGACTTTAGCTCATTTCACTAACTTGCTCTTCATTTGGGTTAGTCTTGTTACCTGGGCATGGAGAGGGGGTACTTCCCTTACAATAATAAAAATATGAATATAAACATTGAGTCACTCTTGCAAGCTGATATCAGAAACACACATGGTTGTTGTTTTCATTGGCACTCTTTGATAAATTTGAATTAACTGACAAACAACACTGACCGACAATTGTTTATGCATTCACTATAGTATAATGATTATGTCTCTCAATACCTGCACAATTCAGTTGCAGCCAAGCTAGACGAGGAATGGTTACGTCGCTGTGTGCAGAGCTAAAATATACCTAATGCTATGAAGCCGCTACCAGTAATATTGCTTATTTACGCCTGATACTCTCCTGAACAAAACAGACATTGACAGGTTCCAATGTTCGCCCAGGATAGAAATGTTCTGGTGAGTCATGTGATATGGCTAGTCATTGCAATTTTGTATTTTTCATATAAATGTATGCCATACCACAGTCTAGTGGGGAGTACCGACAAAAACACAAGCTGCGTGTGCAGGGCTTACTGCTACTATTAGGTTCATTATATTGTCAAAGGTTGGTATAGATACCGATCAGTTCTGGAGGACAGGGTAAGTAAAACTAGGGGGTGCCCATTATGTGGGTCTTTCCTCGTCAAGGGACAGGTGCATCAGGAGACCTATTGGGCCCTCTTCTGTCTGTCTATAATCACATTTTGCCTGTGTGGATGTTTTGTTTATGAAGGAGACATCGAGGTGCGTGCCCCTCAGTCCTGGTATGATTTGAGAGGAGAGTATTGGGAAATGTAGTTCTCTTCACTGCTGTATTAAGTAGCATTGTTCTTAGTCTCAAGCTGTACCATCTGCAACTCAAATAAAGTCAAGTAGCAATTGTCTCCCTCTCTTAAGATAGTAAAAGCAACTGAGCAGAACATACTGAGCTATGACGAACCTGCAGCTTTTACACTACACTATGGTTTTAATCCATAAGTTATTCTTATGATGGAATCAGTGGTTTGAAGTGGAGTATGGTGAACCAGAGATTTTGCTCAACTTCTGCATCCTGATTCAATTGATTCCATCTTGTGGAAAATTGGCACTACCTATTTGCAATGTTACAGGTCTCGGCAGTTCATTACATAAGTCACTTGTTCTCATTTTATAGCTCAAAACAAATTATAAAGACCCAACGGGGTATATTCTCAAGAAAGTGTGATAACCATCGCAAAATTAACTTAACGCAACTTTTAACATCGCAGTCTTTTGTGGGAAAATTGCGCCGTGTTAACTAAGTATTCACAGCATGGCAGTACCATGCGATAGTCTCCAGATAACGCGTCAAATGACCGCATTAAAATCAACGAGACGCCGCAAAAATGTGAAACACGAACGCAAAAAGACTTGTGATGAGGCCAATCGCGATACAAAAAGCAGCGAAAACCAGCGGCAGGCCTGCAAATTCCACGTGTTTGGCGGGAAAATGCACTATAAAAGCAAAAAAACAATACACCTAAAACAATCCAAAGTGCGCAGCAACATGGATGCACCCTGACCGAGTGCAGAGGCCAATGCAAACCCCAAAAGCCCCACAAACCACTAGCAAGGAACAATGGGGTAAGGGAAGGCCAAGGAGAAGAGGGAGAGTCCGTAGGCAAACCAGACCAGCGTCACGGAGGTGACAGAACACTACCATCAACTGACCCACAATTAGACTACCGTGAATGCAGTCGGAGAGTTGAGGAGGTCAATGGAGGGGGCCAGGAGGTTCTGGCATGATGTGAAAATCTAAACCAGGCACAAAGCTGCTGTCAACAGGAAGGCAGCAACGGCAACAGGAGGTGGGAGTCGTGCACCAAAGGAGGAGCTAGAGGAAACAGAGGCCACAGTCAACAGTGTGGAGACGTGCAAGGAGTCGGAATCCCAGGCACAGCTCGGGAGGGCCTGACACAACATCAACAGGGTGAGTAACGACCAGGGACTGGGGGGACGGAGGGAGATGTGCACAATGGCACACATGCACAACAATGTGTAGCACACTGTACACCCACAATGAACCTGGATCATGTCCCTGATCCCCGTGGCACACTTCAGCACACACAGATAGCAAAAACAGCACATCCACATTGACAACAATGTGGTACAATGTGCAACCCTGACACTGCAGAACAGAGGACACAACTAGCTCCACACATGCGCAGAAACAGACCAACTACATCTGACAGAGTTAGAAACTGTGAGATGGAAATGTACATGTACAAACTCACATCCATCCTGTAGTCCAAATGTCCACTGTCCTGCATCTAAATCCAGAAACTCCAAAACAGTCACAATGTACATTGTCATACAGTCTGCCCAAGGCCCTCATGCATACAACATGACCACAGGGACACACGCAGATACTATGTGGAACTGGCTACAGGCACGTGCACCCGGCCCCTTTATTGGCAGGGCCACATGTACAGTAATGCCTGTGCTGGATGTGTGTGGGGTGAGTGTAAGCCAGCCTGCATGGAGTGGTTGGTGCTGCCAAATACTTGAACAGTGAACACCATTGAAACCGAAACTGAAAACACCAGCATAATGGAGACAACTGCTGAGCAACATGGAGGGAGCCGGAGCAAGGACAGAGGTCACCCAACATGCAAACAGAAGTGTCCGTGAGTTGCAGTGCACTGAGGTTGGGGTACTAGAGCTGAGCGCGCTCATGTGAAGAAATGTCTAGGATTGTGTCCCTTCGGGATATTCCTGATGCAGATGCAGTGGGGTGTGTTACATCTGCATCATCTTCCACATTAACGTCCCAGGTCTCCCACACTGCCTGAGGTGACATTGCTGGCAACCTTTCCACAGCACAAAACTCAATCAGTAAAAGTCCATGGGTTGTGGTGCACTGAGTCAGTGGCACCTGGAGTGCTGAGAAGGGTATCAGGCAGATGATGACATCCACGACAGGTGTGAGCAAATCTGTTAGTCTGCCAGTACCACTGTTTCTACTCTGACAGATGGCGGTTGGAAGTGGTCCTGGCGATGGTGGCATGTGCCTCCTATGGTGATGCGATGTCTGGGCTGCTCAGGACTCGATTGGATGTGTGAGCCCTGGTGGACCGCAGTTGAGGCCGGAGGCAGCGGACAGCGCAGGGCCACAGACACATGGCGTTGACGACCCCTAGGCCATCGTCTCAGAGGCCATCCAATATTCAATCAGACAGGGTCCCTGACTTGAGCTGCACAGAGTTAGTGGCCCCGGATGCAAAGCGGCCGGCACAGGCACACCGCCACGGGGCAGTGACTTGCGGTCCACCGAGGTAGGGCCACGCAGACTGAGCGTGTCCTCGACAATGTCCAAGGGGACTGTGGGTGAGGGTCACAGGGGACAGTGGAAGGGGTCCTCCAGGGCATGATGCAGAGGGCAGTAGCCATCCAGAAGCAGCAAATGGAGGAGTGGAATGCTACATCCTCGTTTCCTCCACCAGTTCGGTATAAGCTACATGAGGACGCAAATCACCCCCTGCCCATAGACTCACATGCCACCAAAGTTCGACCAGAGAGTGTCCATGAATGTTGGAAACAGACTTAGTGATTACATCAAACAAAAGGCTCAGGGGAAGAAAAAATGTTAAAAAATTGGAAAGATATCCAATATAATAGTTAAAGAAGCCCTTCACAACATACTGATAGTATCAAAATTATGCATTTAATTATTTTAGCAATTGAAAAAGTTTTGTTTAGACAAAGATATAATCTCATGCAAGAAAAACGGTGGTATACAAAAAAGCAATACATATAGACCAGACAAGTGGCAACAACAATACATATCACAAAACAGAAAAAGGAACACCATAAACATAAATACTGTGTCCTTATAATAACTTAAGCCACAGAAAAGCGTCGGTGGCGTTCTGACCGATACGTTATTTAACGGTCATCTTCAGGACTCAAAAGTGTTCTTGAGCACGAGATCTGCACAATAAAAGATATAGTTTTAACAATAATTCTGATAATGAATTTTACAATAAGGTCAAGGTAGGCTTCTCATGAAGAAAAGGGCGGCTGAGTAAAGGAAAAGAATTCCCAGTGAAAGAAATTTAGGAAAGGGTTAATAGCCTTAATCCCCACCACTAAGTGAAGAGGAGTCCTTATTAAGCATGGGCGGATTTTGCGAATTGGCAATCCGCGAAATTGCGTATTTACGGATTCGCAATCCGCAAAATCCGCGAACTCTCGCGAATTTGCGGATTTTTAAATTTTTTTTGTGTTCGCAAGGATTTTTGCCAGTTTGCGAGGATTTTGTACCAGTTCGCAAACGCGAACTTACTTTTCGGGTAGCAACGGTCGCGAACATGTTGTTTCTACATCTGGTTCATCACAGCACCCTCTGTTTCACTACTGCCACCCTCTGTTTCACCACTGCCACCCTCTGGCTCACCCATGCCACCCTCTGGCTCACCGATGCCACCCTCTAGTTCATCACTGTAGATTATGGGTGGAAAAGCACACCTGCCCTGCCTCAACTGACATAAATGAATTAGGGGCTGATTAATGTGTTACTGAATTTGAACTTCCTGGCTGGAACCTGCTTCCTTATCTGTAATTGCTTTCTCTGAGCCTGCTGTGAGGGTCAGAGCAGGGTCATAGAATAGTTGCAAGTAGGCAACTGAACTCTGAAGGGGCCCCTCAGGAAGCACAACAGGGAATGGTTACTAATGATAAGATTGAACTTTTGCACCTGCTGAGTGCTTTCAGTTTTGCAAAAATCCTAATATCCAGCAGCATCCACAAAAAGTTATCCTTCCAGGCACTACAGGGAATGGTTACTAATGATAAGATTGAACTTTTGCACCTGCTGAGTGCTTCCAGGTCAAGATCCAAATCAAAGTGACCAGCACATGAAGAAAGCACTGAGAGGAGCCTGCTGGACAGAAACAGGAAGTTGGAGACTGTGGGGCACTTCCTTCCTCCCACCCCCCCCCACCCCAAAATGGACTCCTTGCAAAAAAAAGTGCAGGCCAATGTCAATCTGAGGAGTTATTCTGATAAAAATCATAATTTTCAAGGTTTATGCTGCCTTCTGGTGGATTTCTTGTGCGAAATTGCAAATTTTGCAATCTCGCAATTGCGAGATTGTCGCTGCCCGTCGCATCTACGTTTTCGCAAGTGTTTACTCCCGCGAAATTGTATAGTATTCTAGTTGGCAAGTGCGACCAAGCAAAAAAATCCGCTTCGCACGGATTTACGAATTTTCGGTAAGTTCGCGAGAGTTCGCGGATTGCGAATTTACTGAAAATCCGCAAAATCCGCGAGCGGAACGGATTTTACGCCCATGCTTAGTCCTTATACCAATGTGCATAAAACCATGAAGGCATGTTTACCTTCAACTTTAAAATGTGAGGAATAGACCGATTTAAAATTCAGGTCCTCCAGCATCAAGATTCAGTGTCTGAAAATTGCCACACAGAAAAAGGTCACATAAGCTATACAGGTGAACCTGAAGCAAATGAATGTTACCTAAAAAGTAATTACACCTAACGCACTAGAAATGAGTAAATGCACGGTTAAGCCATTCTATTTGATAGCATATTGTGGGAATCGTCAAAGACCTTTGGCTGGCCACCTAATGACCGCAATGGTGATGTAGGAATTTATTCACCAACACATCGTCTGTGGGCTATGGAAAAATGAAACATAAATGAAAAAAACGAAAAAACTTGTACCAGACTGTTGTAATGGTTCATAAAATTTGACCATTAGCGAGTATAGTCGTGTTACTTTAATTTATGCGATGCTGCACCCGATATCTGAGGCGCCCAAGCATCACAAAGGATGAATATACTAACAACGCCAAACTAGTATCATAACGCAACACACAACAAATATATTAAATTTGCGTGCACAGTCCATGCGTTTTACGATATTTAATACGTAAGTAAAAAAATGTGTGGTAGCGCTCCATTGTATGCACGCATTCGGGAGTGCTCAGTCATGACAATCATTTAATGTTAGCAACCCGTATTTATGTTTATGGTGTTCCTTTTTCTGTTTTGTGATATGTATTGTTGTTGCCACTTGTCTGGTCTATATGTATTGCTTTTTTGTATACCAGCGTTTTTCTTGCATGAGATTATATGTATGTCTAAACGAAACTTTTTCAATTGCTAAAATAATTAAATGCATAATTTTGATACTATCAGGCTGTTGTGAAGGGCTTCTTTAACTATTATATTGGATATCTTTCCAATTTTTTAACATTTTTTCTTCCCCTGAGCCTTTGATGTAATCAGTATTTGTCCCGGGTTCGGGGTTTTGTGGACAGCCCCAGTGGTTGTTAATTATTGGGAACAGACTTAGTGGCACCGGGGCTGAGAGGGGATGCAGTCTGCGATGATGCCGGTACAATGATATGAACTCCGTCATTGCTAAATCAAGACTCAGTCCCAACTGTGTGACCTACTCGACCGCAGTGGAAGCGGAGGCAGCGGTTGGCAGTGGCCCACAGCCACGTGTCGTTGGCTCGCGATGCACAGTTAGTAACACCTGGGCAGTTGTTTGTAGTGTTCGATCACCTCCGTAACGATGATCGTTTTTTCCTTACAACTGCAAGGCGTCATCCTCCTACACCGCTCTTTGCGTGCAATGATATGTACTCTGCCTTTGAAAAATCGATGCTCAGTTCCAATTGTGTGACCTAATTGAGCGCATCATAGGCCGAGGGCAGTAGTCCGCATGGGCCCACAGACACGTGTGGTTGTGATGCTATGCACAGACTTGGTGTCGCCACATCGAAGGGAGTATAGTGACATAAACTCAGCCATAATTAATGATCTCTGCCATGGTGTAATCAAGACTCAGTTCCAAATCTGTGACCTACTTGTCCGCTGTGTCTGCCAGTGAAGTACGAAAACGAGAAAAGAGTACTACGGCCTGTATTGCGGAGGCCATGATGGCCTGAGGAGACTGCCAAGGTTGCGGGCCTTGGGCTTGGAGCTTGCACTGGCACATGGTTGGCCCTCTTCAACACACGCCGGTGTCGGCAGGTGGGCATTGAGGCATGGGTACGCAGGGGCGGGCAAGACTGGTTCAGGGACCAGTGTCCTGGGGTGCAGCAGGCGCACAGGATCGCAGGCAACACCGCTCACGGCATCGGCCTCATGGTGGGATGAGAGGCGCCGCCCTGGCAGAGACGTTGGGCATTCCGGAAGAGGACCACGCCCAGAGTTACGTGCCTTTTATTCACACCCCTACGCTGGCCTGGCATACGCTGGGCCAACCCACCCTGCTCACGCTTACGGGGGGGATGTAACAAGCAACATTTCCACGATCTTCCGCACTGGGAGGGGTGACATGGTCACGGCCACTGTCCACTACACTCCAAACACCAGTGGTGTGTATCGACATGGATATGTGTGTGGTCTGAATACTGCAGTCTGTCCAGCACATCCACGCCACACTTGGTATTGTGTACATTCTCATTCATCGGTCACTTGCCTCCTTCGCACATGCCTGGTCCCCACCTCTTCCCACATTCTGCTATTGTGTGGCTGAGGTGCCATGCCATTGATGGCTAATGTACATGGCTGGCCCAGGTTCCTACAGTAAGTTGTGCTGTTGTATCTGGTGGGTGTGCATGTTGTTTGGCATGTTGTATTTGAGCTTGTGATGTGTGCTTTCGAAGTGTTGTGAGTTGCATGGTTGTGGAGTTGAGGTGTGTGGTGTGTTCATTTGATATTTGCTAATGAGCAGTACTTGACCTCCGGCTGTTCCTGCGCAGTGTGTGGGGAAGTATAGATAGTGGGGTACCAAGCTGATGGTGTCATCCATGACCCTTGTGAGGGAATTGGATTGGGATGACTGTGTGACTCCTTCGACTCAGGTGGATGTTGGTTGGAGGGTGCCAGAGGCCAACACGTGCAGCACGGCCTGCTGCTTTATCTGAGGTGGGATGTTGGTTGTCCGCTGTGTTGGTACCATCAGCCTTTCGACAATGGTGGTCAGGATGTGGAGGATGGTTGTCCCTTTGAGCCTGTAGTAGGCAATGACATTCTCTGGTGTTGGGTCTGTGAGGTTGGTGCGTTTTCTAAGGGTCACTGTCTTTATCTGCGCTGCCTCAGTGTTGGTCCGGGAGGGGTCCTGGGGTGGTGGCAGAGGGTGTTGTTGCCCTCTTGGGGCTCCACGCTGCATGTTTGTTGGCTCCATGGCATCTGTTGTTCTTCAGGTGTGGTTCTGGGCTGCGCTCCCTTTTGTGGTGCAGCCTGTCGTCCGACTTTACACCAGGTCAGAGCAGGTGTTAATTTCCTGCTGCTAATGCGCAATATCGCATTTTTTGGGTTCTTATCGCCTATCTGACTGGTCGTTGAGAATGTTGCGGAGTGGTGTTGCCACACCTTTTGGCATGGTAATGCCTACTCTGCATCTCATTAGAAATAGTTGCGGGGCTCATCTGTGGCGATGTTTTTTGCAGCTGCTATCGTAAGTAAACTGGTGATATGGGCTGTTACCACCAGTGTCAGAATGGGGTTATGAATTTATCGCCACTTTGGCTGTGATAAAGTGCTGTTAACTCGGCGATAAGTCCTTGAGAATATGCCCCAATGTCTTTAATATGAGTACATTTAGTGATACTGCGAAAAAGTTGTTAATGTGCAGTAAATCAATCTGAATGCTGCAATTCTCATTGAGGGTGGTATGATATATAGATGTCTTGAACCATGAATAGACAGTGGGTTTCAAATTACTTTATTGTTAAGTTCTGTTAGACCTTACAACCTTATGGTGGTCTTTCCCCAACTTTTTGCCTGCCTCCCTTAATTTTTCTGTACTCGTTTTTGATGGTTTTAGGACTATAAGCACTTTACCACTGCTAACCAGTGCCAAAGTGCATGTGCTCTCTCTCTTAAACATGTCATGATTGACTTACACTATTTAATTCACATTTAAATCCCCTGTAAAGTTTTAACCATATACCTAGGGCCTGTAAATTAAATACTACTAGTGGATGTGCAGCATGGATTGAGCCTCACACAAGTAACCTTTCATACCTGTCTCAGGACTGCCATTGCAGAGCCTGTGTTTGCAGTTTACTGCCACTTCGACTTGGAATTTTAAACTACTTGCCAAGCCTTAAACTCCCCTTTTATTGCATATAAGTCATCCCTAAGGAAGCCTCTTGGTAACCCAATGGGTAGAGTGCTTTGTAAGTAAAAGGGGGTAGGAAATGTACTTTTATGTTTTACATGTCCTGGTAGTGACAAACAGCCTATTTTGTTTTTCACTTCTGTGAGGCCTACTCCTCTCATAGGCTAGCATGGGAAATCCTTCATACTCTTTTAAGGTGTAATTTCTGATCAAAGAGGAGTAGCTTTTTCATATTTCATATGTTTGGAATGGTCTTGATAAATCCTATTTTTCTGGTGAAGTTGGATTTACCATTACTGCGTTAAAAATGCCACTTTTAGAAAGGCGACATTTTTCTACTCTCACCTTTTTGTGCCTTATCCTGTCTCCAAAACCTGTATGGGTTGGGTGACAGTTACACTTTGTGCATTCCCTCTAGACAGCCACAAACACATTTGCATTCTGATGGGTCTTCCTAGGCATGGATAAATGGGAGAGGCTGACACTTACACTTCAATAGGCAGTGTCATGTTCACTCACAAAGCACTGATTTACCCCAATGGACAGTCGCGGTCCATGCAGGTAAGAGTGGTGGGGTCTGGTGGGGGCGGGGGTGGGTTGATTTCAACATACGACCATGAGGGAAAATGAAATATTTATTTAATTTTCCCTCATGGTTGTATGTCAAAATCCCCGCCCCCCACTGGTCCCCACCGCTCTTACCTGCAAGTACCGCGGCTGCACAGGGATAGCCTGGCAAACAGGACTGGGCTGAAGTGGATTGTGTGCCACCTCCACTTCAAAGGCGTTTTTGGGGATAAGTACTTGGTCCCTAACCCAAACAAATGAGACACTTCTGAACCTACACCTGACCCTCTGTCACAAAAAGTGCTGTGCTGCTCAAAGGACTCAATAGGACTGCTGATCTGGAAGGCCACACTTTTCTATTTGTTGCCCTGATGCCTGCTGCTCTCTGACTCTGCTAAAGGAGAGCTGGACTCTTCCTTCTTCTAAGTGATCTCCAAGGGATTGTTTACTTGCACCCTGTTATCAAAGTCTCTACCCCTGCTCCTGATCCAGGGTCACTGTAAGTGGCCCAGATACTTGCAACACAGATTTTGATGCATATCCTGTTTGCATGTAGCAGAACCGGCGCATCAACACAGTTGCAGGAGTAAAGCCGGCTCATCGCTTCAGAACCAGTCCTTTGCCTCCAGAGATTGATGCATCGGACAGTGTATGGCTGTCTCTGCACCTTTGTGAGATTAACGCTTCCCCTCGACTGTGTGGCAGTAACTGGCACATAGCTCGACACCTCTCAATTCCGCACCCATCTTTTGAAATGACCCATCGTTCTCACTGCGTGGAGAAGATTGAGGCATCGTACTGCTTGCGACCAGGAAAGCTACTTCGGTCAGTAGGACCTGCATGGGTTTAGTAGCCGGCCAGCTTTTCATCACGATTGGCCTGAACTTTGACTTTGCCCCTGTCCATGACGACCTAAAGTAACCTTTTGAATGCTACTTGCTTCTATGCGCTTTACTGCATTTATTTGTTCGAAATGTAATATCTCCACTTCTACACATTGGATTTTTATTGGTTTGGTCTTAATTTACTCATATAAATATTCTCAATTATTCTAAACTGTTGTGGAATCTTTTAGTTTTCACTATGTTACTGTATGAGTTATTGTACAAATAATTTACGGGAAACATCCTTTACAACGAAACTTTTACAACGCAGTGCTATTACAACGCAGGGTTTACAACAAAAACCATTGCAACGCATTGCACTGGGGGGCGCTCTAGGATAGGGAATAGATTTAATTTATTATCCAACACCTTCCCTACTATCCACGGGGACTGGATTTGGAATAGTAAATTAAACTATTCACTATCCAGCACCCCAAAGCGCTATGCGTTGTAACAGCATGCGTTGTAAAAACTGCGTTGTAACAGCATGCGTGGTAAAAGCATGCGTTGTAGTGTCATACATCCATAATTTACACATTGCCTTCTAAGTTGAGCCTGCCTGCTCTGTGCCAAGCTACCAGAGGGTGAACACAGGATAATTTAGGTTGTGTTGTGACTTACCCTGACTAGGATTGGTTTCCATGCTTGGACAGGGCGCATACCTCTGCCAACTATAGACCCAATCTCTAACATGTTCATTGTTGGATGTGTTCAGACAATAAATCCAATGTTGTTCGAAAAGTAATAGTTTAAGATCAATATCTGCATCAGGGGTGGACATTTTTTTTTTCTTTTTTTTTCTTATAAATCGTTTTTATTGAGGAAACATAAAACAACATTACAACAAAGGAAACAAACCAAAAATGAGCAATCTTCAGTAATAGCACATCATCTAGGTTAAACATATAGGACTAAAAATGAAAGTGAAATTACAACGACAATATAAGCACATAATGACAATAATCTCCCTGTCCACATTATACGTGGCATCAGCAGCAAAAGGGGTACATAGAAATCCTCTGTCCAATCGTTCCAAGGGCCCCACACCTTTGTCCATATACATGGGTAGCCTCTACTTTCATATATCACCCTTTCAGCCAGCGTTGGACAATTTTCAATAATAAATCATTCAAAATAATTTTTGGAATGTCTTTTTCCCAAAAAGTTTCTCATGAGGTTTGTTGCTATTTTGTGGCAAATAAAGGTAATTCTGTGTTCACTGAGCCTTATTTTAACTTTTCTTGTAGTCATGCCTACCTACCTAAATTTGCATGCACATCTGATCATGCAGGTCATGTTTTGTGAGTTGCCATTGGTGTGAATCTTAATGAGCCAGGGTGTCCTGAGTCCTAAATCGAGTTTCTTAGTTTTACTTTCCAGATGGAAAGCACTACAGTGCCAACATGGGAAGTGTACAGTCACCAGTGTTAGATTCCAGAGGACACTACTTGGTTTCTCCAAACTATTCGTTTTTGGACGTCTATCTAATGACTACCACTTTTTAAATAAAATCGTAGATTTTTCATACTTTAAGGACCAGAGGTATGGACTGTGCAGTATTTAATATTTTCTTCACTTGGCTTGTGTGGATCCCATATGTGGTGATGCAAGTTTCGGTACCAGCTCTTGGATATGTATTCTATAGTTGCGCTTGAAGTTTATTTCTGGCCCTCGTCTTTGCTTTCTTGACAGTTTCTCAGCTTGTTCATCAAAGTCAGACCTCAAAGTACAATTCTTTCTGAGTCAAAGGTACTGTTGATTATCCCTGAGGGATTTGGGGTGAAACCTACCATATCTGAGAAGATTGTTTCTATCAGTAGGTTTATAATATACCTTGCATTTTAGCGTGCCTTCATATGCTTTTATATGCAGATATAGATATGCTATTTTGTTTCTACTGAATGAGACTGAGAATTTAAAAAGCGGGTTGAAGTTGTCTATCCAACTGGAGAATTCTTCTACCTGTTTAACAGAGCCCTTTCAGATGACAATTTTGTTGTCTACATACCTTGGTAATATCTTTTTATGCATCTGGAAATGGTTAGAATTGTTATTCCTGTGCTCTATCATGAAGACAGGTCAGGCTTTTATTTTCAAACATGAAATGATTCTGTATTAGCGCCATATGTGAGAAATGAAGGACAAAGTCAGTTGGTGTCATGGACTCACAGGGAGTATTCTTAAGCAGTGTTTCAATCACCCCTTGTGTTTTATTTGTGGAATGTTTGTGTATAACCCTTCAATGTCCATGGTGCACAATATTGCAGAAAGGGATCGATTTTTTCCCTATAAAGATTTTCCAAATATCTTTAATGTCCTTGCTATAAGAGGGCATCTTGAGGAGAAGAGGTCTCTAAAAATCATCTCCAAATTTTGATTAAGGATCGAGCACTGAGCCTATGCCCAGAGTGATAGATCTCCCAGGTGGTGGAATTTTGCCTTTATGTACTTTAGGTAAAATATAATGGAATTCTGCATCTTGCTTATCAACTCAATAGTTGTTTCCTTCTGCCTTCATTATGTACCTGATACCCTCTATAACATTTATATTTGGATAACTTATTGTAATTCTGTTGTCCCAGAACAATTTCAGACATTCTTCTCTGTACACCTGTGCATCACTACTACCGCTTCCCCTTTGTCAGCAGGATCTTCCTGTTCCTCCTTGGTCAGGTTGTGAAATGTATGTGTAGGTTTGTCTTTCTCTGAAACACACAAAAGATGATAGGAGGCTGCTTGCAATAAGTCTAACCACTGGCAATAGATCAGGGTGGCACTCCAACCCATTGTTCTTTTTCTCACCATGCCACTTCAGTTTGGAACCAGCCATATGTAAATCAGTCTTCACCCTGTTCCTAATGGCAACAGCCCAGCCCGAACTGCCAAGCCAGGACATCCCTAAACCTGAACACAAGCAAACCAGGACTGGTTTTGCCCTAGTTGCGGGCTCATCAGCTGGGTATTGCTTAATTCCAGTGGCACAGTGAGCACGGGACCAATGCTTATGGGCATGCTTGTCGCACTTAGGGCATCAGCTACAACAATAAGGTGATGGATGGAATGCATGAATTAATCTCACCCACTGGCAATCGCTCAGCCACATCCCAATCTATTGTTTTTTTCACCCACCATACCACCTTATTTTGGACCCAGCCATATGCTAATCAGTATTGACCCTGCTCCTCATGGAAACAGTCCAGACCAAACTGCCAAGGAAGGTCTTTCCTGAACCGGAACAAAAGCAACCCAGGACTGGTTACACCCTTGTTATGGCTCCTTCAGCCGGGCATAGCTTGGTTCCAGTGAGCTAGTTACCTATTGTTTGGTATGCATTCAAAGCAACAGCAGGAACATTTGAGAGCAAGCAAGAAGCATCCCATAACACGTCTAATATCAAGAACAGTTGGCGAATGAAACTACTATGACTCTGCAAAGCTAGGAGGAAAGGTGTTAGACCAAATACAAAGTGTTCCTGCACAAACAAGTATAGCAGCTCCAAAGGGGCATGCTAAATAATAACTAATCAAAGCATTAACATAAAACATAGTCTTGCTTTGCACTCTATAACATCTTCTCTCTGGCATCAGTCTAGGTCAGTGCTTTAAATGGGCCGGTACTCACTGGAACTGAGTATCAGCACTTCCAAATTTTCTAGCCCTCAGTGCCGGCACTTTTTTTGTTGTAAGGGAGAGTACCGGTACCCTGATTGGTGGCACGGCAGGCTCAGGTTCTATATTCCCTACAACGCATGACGGATGCCGCTCTGCTTCCGACTCTTGTAAGCCATGAAGTCGGCTTTTGAAGAGACGCTGGTAAAGTCCAGAGGCGCCCCTTTGTAATTCCTCTCACTGCAGGGGTTTGGGAGCGTTTCTGTCAAATGCTGTGATTAACAGAGCAGGGTCTAGCCAGACCTTGCTCTGTTGATTAAGCGTGTAATGACCATTCAGCTACAAATGCTTTAGCCTCGCCCCCTCCCCAGCTCTCTCTTCCTCAGGTGCATGGAATAGCACTGGCCACACTTAATCATCAACCTTTTCTTTTCATGTTTGTTTTTTAACAGCACAGGAGCTGCTTTCCTTTGTGTACCCATCAA